>NC_136257.1:33947500-34680000 GCF_053564925.1 Oryzias latipes | reverse complement strand
GAAGCTCTTTGTTTTCTGCTCAGTCCCTTTAAGGAAACCCAGTTTCTCACAGAAACAAAGAAATCAAGGCTCAGCATCAAAAACCCAACCGTATGGAGACGAGGAGGCGGCAGGAGCTGCTCCAACGTTCAGAGTCCACAAACACAAACGCTTCAGCTGACTCTGAATCTGGAGCTCCACGGCTTCCCTGATGGATGCTTCTGCAGCCATCGCCTCCGTTCCTCCACCACAGTTAATTTTAGCAGTTTAATGGATCCATAAGAGAGTGAATCCTCAAACTGCTCCAATCATAACTAATGAGACGCTGAGGTTTTAATCTTATTGCTTTAATTTTTAATCCGAGCGCATTTGGAGACGCAGATCTGCTCCTTAATCAAAGGCAACTTAAAGTCAAGTTGAAGCCGTTTTTAGCTTCTGCTGCAGTCTGCAGGGACGAAGACGCCGCGTCCCGCAGCGCAAAGCCAGCCTCTGACTCATCTGACACGTGCTCTTTCTTCATCGCCCTGCTGCCATCCTCCTCGTCAGGCCGGTTTGAGCTGCAGCCCACAGCTGGAGCTCGGGTTCTGCAGGACACTGGAAGCAGCAGCAGGTAGAACCTCCAGGACCCAAGGTGTTCCAGACAGAGAGCGGCGTGGACGAGCCACACTTCAGAGCTCACTACTGTTCAGGTGAGAAATTATTGTGGGAAAAGGGGCGGAGTCAAAAAAAGCATCTTTATGTTGGAATAATTGCTCTATTTATTTATGGGGTTTTTATTATTTCTTTTGCATTTTTCAGAGGTTGACCAGACATGGATGGATGGGTGGATGGATGGATGGATGGATGGATGGATGGATGGATGGATGGGTGGATGGATGGATGGATGGATGGATGGATGATGGATGGATGGATGGATGGATGGATGGATGGATGGATGGATGGATGGATGATAGATGGATGGATGGATGGATGGATGGATGAATGGATGGATGGACGGATGGATGGATGGATGGATGGGTGGGTGGGTGGATGGGTGGATGGATGGATGGATGGATGGATGGATGGATGGATGGATGGATGGATGGATGGGTGGGTGGATGGATGGATGGATGGATGGATGGATGGATGGATGGATGGATGGATGGATGGATGGATGGATGGATGGATGGATGGATGGATGGATGGATGATGGATGGATGATGGATGGATGGATGGATGGATGGATGGATGATAGATGGATGGATGGATGGATGGATGGATGGATGGGTGGGTGGGTGGATGGGTGGATGGATGGATGGATGGATGGATGGATGGATGGATGGATGGATGGATGGATGGATGGATGGATGGATGGATGGATGGATGGATGGGTGGATGGATGGATGGATGATGGATGGATGGATGGATGGATGGATGGATGGATGGATGGATGGATGGATGGATGATGGATGGATGGATGGATGGATGGGTGGATGGATGGATGGATGGATGGATGGATGGATGGATGGATGGATGGATGATAGATGGATGGATGGATGGATGGATGGATGGATGGATGGATGGATGGATGGATGGATGATGGATGGATGGATGGATGGATGGATGGATGGATGGATGGATGATGGATGGATGGATGGATGGGTGGATGGATGGATGGATGATGGATGGATGGATGGATGGATGGATGGATGGATGGATGGGTGGGTGGGTGGATGGATGGATGGGTGGATGGATGGATGGATGGATGGATGGATGATGGATGGATGGATGGATGGATGGATGGATGGATGATAGATGGATGGATGGATGGATGGATGGATGGATGGATGGATGGATGGATGGATGGATGATGGATGGATGGATGATGGATGGATGGATGGATGGATGATGGATGGATGATGGATGGATGATGGATGGATGGATGGATGGATGGATGGATGGATGGATGGATGGATGGATGGACAGACTGTGTAAGTCTGTGTGGGACAGGAAAACATCAAATCCAGAGCAGGAATGTGACGTCAGCCTTCAGTAAACAGTAAGTCGTCTGCTGGTGATGTTTCAGATGAGTTCAGGTCAAACGTGGAGTTCCTCACAGCTCTGTTTTGGAGCCCTGAACTCTTCTTTCAGCGCCGTCTTTCCCATGTTTTTGTTTCTCCAAACGCTGAGTCAGCGTTTGTCGCCAGCAGACGTCTTTGTCCTGCAGTCTCCCGCCGTGGCCGCTGACTTCAGACCAAACCCGTTTCAGGCGGGTTGTCTGTGTAACGCCGCGTCAGTCTCCTCCTCAGGGACCAAAACTGGAACTAAAGCAGATTTTTTTAAACAGAAAAAGTGATGCAAAAATATGAAAAACATACCAACAAAGACAATGATGTGAGATCCAATGAAGAAGTCAGAATCTCTATGGAGGACAGCACTTCATGGGAATCGTCGTAGTTTTAGTTAGCTGTGTTTCACATTGAAACGTCATTCTCGCCCTGTAAACAGCTGGTCTGGAACCAGAGTCACAAATCCTGTTTATCCCTGTGGTCACATGACAATGAAGACGTCCTAGAATCGCTGTTATGACTGAACAACGTGCAGAAAATCAGCTGACAGTAAACGTTAAAACAGAAACTGCAAAGAAAGGAGGAAATGGTTTGCAGAAACAGCAGCAGAATGCTGGGATTTCATCTCCGTCTCTGTTTGGAGGCTTTTCTTTGTTGACTGGAGGCGGGAGGAGGGAAAAGACTGGGTTTGTGGGAGAGCTGTGACCGTCCACAGCAGAGAAACAGAAAAGCTGATATTTGTTTGAGGAGGATCATGAATGAAAGCGCCTGCAGGCAGAAGGAAGTCTGGATTCCTGCTCTGAACGCAGAGGTTAGCGTGGTTCAGCCATCCATCAAAACGTCAATGAAGAAGCTTCACACAGAGCCGCTCTTCATCATCTCAGACGGCTTTTCACCACGGATTCCAGGCCGCCGGGTCTCGCCGTGGGTGTGACTCCAGTGCCTCGACCTTTCCACTCAGGACGCTTTCTTTCTCCGGAGCATTTTTCAAATTAATGTTTAACTGAAGTCACAAGCCACGCCTGAAACATCTCACCTGTTTACTTTCCTCTCCATTTATTCACTGAAAGAAGCTCTAGACGAGGAAACGACAGGAAGTCACGTGTCGGTCTTTGGTCATTGTGATGTTTTGCAGCACCGGAATAGTTTTCCACACGTGTGGTTTTTAAAGTCACTGATTTAAAATAAACAAGACCTGCTTTTATTTTGAAAGGGTTCTGAGTCTTAGTGAAATTCCCAGATGTATCTGCTGTGCTGCTCTAAGGAGAATCTTCTATCATTCCCATGGGATGTTTATGTCAGATAGCAGTGGATGCAGTTTATTTTTCCCAGACAGCTTTGTCAGGAAAAGCTGCTGTGATGATAAACAGAAAGACTCGGACCACATTTTCCACCTAAAAACAATCAATAAATATTGTTCCATTCTTTTCCCAAACATCTCCATCTGCAGCCAGAACTCCTGAAGGAAAATACCATTTCAGTCAGAAATGTCCTGAAAGCTGTGAGAAATGACTCCCCCCCCCTCCAAAAAGGAACAACTACAGACATAAAGTCCTCATTTCTACACATATTTCATTGTTTTCTCTATTCATAAGCACTTCCACTTTCTGCCATCAATCTGCTCCCATCATCTGCGTCCCTCCTCTTCCTCATCAGCTCATCTCACGGATCAGCGCCTCGTTCCTGGACTTCCTCTCCATCACGGTGGACCGGATCTGCCGCTGAGGCTTTTGGGGCTGAAGCCAGAAGAGCTAATTCCTCCATTTATATTTATGAATGCAGAAGCTGGAGCCAGCTAAACAATGCAAATCAAATTGAGTTGCTTTGTTAATGTTTCTGTGTTAATTTTTCAACATCTCCCCAAACTCCTCTGATGCGAGCTTTGTGCTGCATTCATGCACCGCTGAACATTTGGAAAAGATAAATGAACAAAGAGGCTGTGATGTGAGGATGAGCCGCAGCATCCAGGAGGAGCAGCAAACACCAGATTAAAGCCGCTCTCAGCCCGCAAAAGAGTGAGGCTGATGTGAAGGACATACATGCACTAGAGCTGCTGTAGGAGGAAGGTGTGAGGCCGTCTCTGGAGCGGATCTGAGGCGGAAGAATGAAGCCGCTCCGCTCGCCGACGGAGATGAGAAAGGTCACGCCCCTTACAGAGAGGAGGAGCAGAAAAGGAGGCAGCCAAGATCTCCAGCTGCTCCTCCAACACAATCCTCCCCTCCACCATCATCTCTGTGCAGAGAACCGGTTCTCTGCTGACAAAGCGCAGCTCTGATTTAGGAACACTCAGCAGTTCTGATCCACTTTATCAGAACCGAACCCAGATGGAGAAAATCCTCCTGTTTCTTCTCTGAGACCAAAGGAGGTCTGGGTCCTTCAGCTGGTTGCCCCCCTCCCTGGGGCTTCAGGCTCTAGTGCCCCCCACCCCGCGGATGTGGGGCTACGCCGACCTGTTGAGCAGGAAAACCTAAGAAACAGATTTCTGGATCTTGAAAAACCTTTTTCTGCGTCCCGCTGAGCCGAAGATGAAAAGAACCAGAGACGTGTTCTGCTGTGGTTCTCCTCCAGCTTCACTGACATTATGGGATGGAATCTCTCATGTGTCATTTTGACATGCACTCTTAGCATCAAGCATCTTTGTTTCTCTTATTCCCGACCAATCACAGGGTCTCTTGCACACACACAGACACACACACAGACACACACACACACACACACACAGACACACACAGACACACACACAGACACACACACAGACACACACACAGACACACACAGACACACAGACACACACACACACACACAGACACACACACAGACACACACACAGACACACACCGACACACACACAGACACACACCCAGACACACACACAGACACACACAGACACACACACACACACACACACACACACAGACACACACACAGACACACACACAGACACACACACAGACACACGCAGACACACACACAGACACACCCAGACACACACCCAGACACACATACAGACACACACACACACCCACACACACACCCACACACACACACACACACACACGCAGACACACACAGACACACACACAGACACACACAGACACACACACAGACACACACACACCTCATGGGGAAAGCTTTTCTCAGGTGAGTCGTGATGACTTTGTGGACCAGAACTTTGGACCCAGCCAGAACCTCTGCAGGAAGAACGACCTGCAGACAAACAAACAGTGAACGTCACGGTCCGGCCCCCACAAAGACCTCTTCTGACAGCAAAGGTTTGAATCCAGCAGCTTCCTGAAGTGAAGAAGCTTCAATCAGACTTGAGAGTCTGAAAACCCTAAACTCTTCATCCTCCGCTAAACCACAAATCCATTAAACACCCGCGACGCTCCAACACTTCTCAGCAGCTCTGAAAGCCCAGGAGATAAAACGGAAACATTAAACAGGGAAGCGCCCCTCCTCCTCCTCCTCCTCTTCATCAGAGATGGTGGACCTCCATCAGGGAGGCTCACGGTTTGTTTCCTCTGCTGGACAGGAGCTGGACACATTTTCATCAGGAATCCTCAGCCTTTCTATTGTAGACGAAGAAGACTGTGCTGGACAGGGATGAAGGTCACGCTGAGAAGCTGTCATTTGTGTCAGTTTTGATGCTTTTGGACATAAAGCTTTTTTCTATGGTTTGGTGTGGAGGAAGATCTCCTCCCACAGGAGGTCCTCTCCATGACTCAGTTCCCATCTCTGACTTCAAAGGAGAAAACAAAGACTTTTATTTGCTTTTCTCTCCATAATGTCAGAAGGTTCTTCCTGTTTCCAAATGTAGTTTGGACTCCTCTGGTCTGGTTTTGCACTCATAGTTTGCTGCTGGAAAATGTTCCCGCCTGCAGGAGGTCCAGAGGCGCCGATGTGTCCTTTAGGTGACCGCTTTAACGTGGGACGGTGTCCCTGTCCAGACCAGACAACATTTGGATCTCCATAAAACGTAAATCAGGGAAGATTGGGATCAAATTCATCCCCAAACCTCCAAAACATTAAAAGGTTGATGCTCCGATGTCTTCAAACCGGTCTAAAAGAGGAGATGGAAGAGTGTGGTAACCATGGCAACCACTCTCCCGTCCAACTGTTCAGAAACATGCAGCTCATTCAGCGGATCAAACTTCTGAGCTCACGCTGTGCCTGAGTCCTAAAACACATTTGAATTTTAGAAGTTTGACTTCTTCTGCCTCTGCTCCCCTTCACCAAGTCATGATGTGAGGAGTGGCGGGGGATGGACGCGCCACGTCACATGACCATTTCACAGATCATGTGACGGAAAGTCCTAAAAGGAGGGATAAGAACGGAGATGCAACATTTGGGCAGACATGATCCCAAATGTCCAGAAAGTGATAAAAACCTTTGATGTTTCTTTAATTCATGAAGGAAACGTAAAAACACGAACCAGAAATGTTTTAAGAGTCAGAGAAAAACTGCAGGGAGAACTTCCAGGCTGAATCCTGTCATCAGTTCATTCCTCTGCTGTTTTTGCGTCTTTAGGATGAAACCAGACTAAAGCCGTTGTCATGATGCGTTTACGGTCCCGCCGGAACGTCGGCTCATCCACTGCACGGAAGCTTTGGTGGTCTTTTCCTGACCTGCAGACTCTCACCTGGACGCAGTTCTCACCTGGAGGTGAGAGAGCGCCGACGCCAAGAGTCTGACGTCCCAATGCGTCTGGCTGGACGATCTGGCCTGCAGCTTGCAGACTCTTTGGCTGAGCAGAGAGCTGCCCCGTCTTGATGGGACGCGTGAGCTGATGGGGGCCGGCCCGCTCTGGTGGAGGGGACGGCCGCCTGCTGTGCTTGTGTCTCTGCCTGCTCTGTTTTGGCAGGTCGTCCTCCTGACTCACTGGCAGCATCGCCGCTTCTGCAGGCCGGCCGAAAGCAGACTGACTCACCAGCTTAGCAATCGTTTGGCTCAAAGCTCTTCTGTTCCACGCCATGGCGGGGAGAGGAAACGTGATCCCGCCCACAGCGGACACGCCTTCAGTGTCTGTACATCAGGAAGGAACGTTTTTCAGAAAATGATTTTGACTTTAACTCAGCTGGATGAAGCTAAAGCACAGACATGGACCTTCTCCTTTGGGAAAAAGGACGTTTTCCTCCCAGAAAGACGACGTAAATGGAGTTAAAACAGAAAAGGCTGCAGGCGACTAGGAGGCAGGAGGGCAGGAGGCAGGAGGGCAGGAGGGCAGGAGGCAGGAGGGCAGGAGGGCAGGTCCAAACCAGAGTCCAGCTTCACAGCAGGACAGTGTGAGGCCAACACCTCAGCCGCCCACATCTCCTTCAAGCATGGAGCATGGACGATCTACATCTGGTGATCTATGGCAGATGGAGGATCTATGATGATGGAGGATCTACATCTGGTGATCTATGGCAGATGGAGGATCTATGATGATGGACGATCTACATCTGGTGATCTATGGCAGATGGAGGATCTATGATGATGGAGGATCTACATCTGGTGATCTATGGCAGATGGAGGATCTATGATGATGGAGGATCTACAACTGGTGATCTATGGCAGATGGAGGATCTATGATGATGGAGGATCTACAGTTCATTGGAGAGTGTTTGTGTTCTTGTGTTCCTCTTTCCTGTCACTGCTATCCTAAGTGGTGGACATGAAATAACAGTAGACCTGCAGAGCCAAACGCTCCTCTTTGATGACATCCTCACTGTCCTGAAACGCCCTGAACGTCTGCGTGACCCCCCCACATGCCGTCTAAAGGAAACACCAAGCAGGGACAGCGGGCGGGTCCATAGGAAAAAGACTTTATTGAAAAACATTTTCAGTTTGTAACAGACTGGTGGAATGTGTGA
Organism: Oryzias latipes; assembly: GCF_053564925.1. Taxonomy (NCBI): domain Eukaryota; kingdom Metazoa; phylum Chordata; class Actinopteri; order Beloniformes; family Adrianichthyidae; genus Oryzias; species Oryzias latipes. The sequence continues at coordinate 34,672,121 of NC_136257.1, read as the reverse complement.
CGTTCATCCTCACGTCTCATCTTTTTTTCATCTTAAAATCATTTTCACAGCCTGGCCGTCTCATACCGCAGGAGTGGGGGCAGGGGGGGGCTCCAGCTGATGAGCAACCGTGACATGACGAAAAAAACTCGGGTGACGACAAACGATGCAAGTATAATACTGTTACTTCCAAACTGGACTGAAATGAAACATTAACGCCAAAGAAAAACTAATTTAATAAATATTTATGGTACACACTTATGGCACAAATATGCAGCAGTCGGTTTGGCAACTTTTCTCTCATTTTTGAAACCAAATTACCATGGAAACAGTGCAAAACGGGAGCAAAGGGGGGGGTGGGCTTTCCATTGAGCGCTAGCTAAAATACATAGCAAAAAATTCAATTTTTTTATACAAAACATCTTACTTTAAGAGTTTATAAAAATGTTTTATTGGGTTCTGGTCAATATTTACATAAGCTATTGTCCAAAAAAGGTTTTCCTCTGTGTGACTGAAGTGTGTTCCACTTTTCTGAGTTTTCTTCTTCTCTTTCCTACAAAGGTGAGTAAGGCTATCCAAACATCCCAGGATCCAGATACGTTACAAACACTGATGTATGTACAGGTTCTTACCTACCCAAGAGCGGTGCAAAGTACTGAGTCAGGTGACCAAGGGCTGACCAAACGAGCAAGGCATTTACAGAAGCCTGAGGTGCTTCCAGAAGCCCCGCCCCCTCTGGCGCCGCCGCAGTGGCGCAGAGGTGGAGGCTCCGTGAAGGGCCCCAGATTCAAAGAAACTAAGTAGATTGTCATAATCTGCCGCAGACTGTGTGCGTCGGCTCTGTTTGAGGGTTCAGCTTCACAGTTTACCTTTGCTCTGCGGCACGCGGGCAGAACACACACAGGTCCAGATTCTAACGAACGATGCAGGAAAGAAACAGCAGACTGGGGTGAGTTTGTGGTTCCTCTTTCAGTGGTTAAGAACACTTTCTGTTGGTGTTTTTTCTCTCAGGATTGACTAAAAAAATAAATTAGAATTGCATATTTGCAGATTTTGTGGCCTCTCAGAGGCACAAACCTCAGACCCTACAAGGCTTGGCTTTTCAGTGAATCTGATCGATCGATGGGCTGATGGGTGGGGGGGGCCACGGGGTCACGAGTGGGATGTACGGCAGCATCACACACACACACACACACTCACAGTCATGCATGAGGATGGGGGTGAGATTCTTCCTTTGGGAGGTGTGAGCTGTTCGGGGTCACGTAAGCTGCACACTGAGCCGGGTCGCCCCCCCAGGACCGGGGGAGGACTCTCCGGGCTACACCGGGCTCAGCGGCTCCAGACGGAACCCAGAACCCAAACCCTGGATTGCATAATGTGCACGTATAGAGTTATATATTAACATCACTTCTTCCTCTCCATCCCGCCCGACCACACCTGTGCTCTACGTGTCTATCATAAATAAATCTGCGTAGTTTCTCATCTTTTCCTCTTTTAAATGTACATCTATGTAGAAAATGGAAACCAAAGACTCCAGAGGAGATGTGTGAAGAGGTGAAGGGGTGAATCTAAATGTCCCTGTGCTTCAAAAACACAAACACGAGAACAGGAGAGCACCGGTCGCGCTGATTCGGGCCCCTAGGGGGCCCCTAATCATTGGACCCCGTGGGGTAAACATTACAGTACCTAGAGCTGCTTCAGCCTGCTAACCTCAGCGAGATCTCGGGCCTCTTCTTCCCCTGATGCATAAAGACAGTAGTAAGGCCAGCTGGGTTCTTGGTGCCCCTATTGCCCCGGTCCAAGAGGCGAGCCCTGCTACTCAGACGGGACGCCGCTGCCGGCCCATCTCTAGACACCGCCCCCTCCGTGGACCGCCGGACAAGGAGGGGGGGTGGAAAGTGCTGCACTGTGGAGGATCCTCCACTCTCCAGAAGCGGTAAGGGGGGGGGTCATGTTTGAGTGACAGGTTCACTACAAGAAAAACCAAAAACTGAAACCAGAACCTGAAGCGCAGACCGGATCAGAGATGAGGTGAAGAAAGGGCAAACGCCCCAATGTCCACGTGTCGAGGAAAGTGGTGACAGTCAGCCTCCTGGGGGGCTGGGGGGTGAGCAGCAAGGTGAGCTCTGTGAGTCCCTCAGGTGAGGATCGGGGGGGGACACAGCCTCCCCTTCCTGGCAGGCGGCATTTTGTCTGTTTGGTCCACTCCCCCCTCCCTCTGAGGGTTTCCACCTCTCCTCCCTCCCCAACAGGAAGGAGCTCACCGCATCCTTCATGGCAGAACGCCGGCCGCAGCGCTCAAAACCAAACCAGGAACTCCAGAGAGCGGCGGCGGTGGCGGCGGCGGCCTTCTCGCTGTGCTCCCGGCAGCAGAGGGAAAGAAAAGAGGAACAAAACATCCAGGGACAGGAAGGGGGGCCACCAGAGCAGGACACAGAAACTAGCCTGTTTGTGGGCGTGGCCACCCAAACAGAACCTCCGCTCTGGCGTGGACTGCTCCGCCTTCTGCGGGGAGGAGCTCCGCCTCAGACCTTGTAGTAGATGTTGGCCGGACTCTGAGGCGGCATCTCCTGGACGATGTAGACGGGGTGTCCGTAGTCGCCGCTGACCTTCTCGTAATGCGGGCAGAAGACGCTGTCAGCAGTCCTGAGCGGGATGATGATGTCACTGGGCTCTGAGCCGTTGTTGTTGCCGCCCCCTCCGCTTCGCTTGGGCGTGGCCAAGGTGCTTAGGGAGAGCGTGGCGGCGTGCTGTGGCGAGTGCTTGCGATGCCGCCTTCGATATTTCAGCAGCAGCAGGACCAGCATGATGATGATGATGATGAAGATGACGCTGCCCGAGGCGATGCCCACAAAGATGGCCACCTCAGAGCCGATGGCGCTGGACTTCCCGTTCTCCGGAGGGCCCGGTTCGCCTCGCGGGGAAGGATCTGCTGGAGAAGAGAAACAGGAAGTTAACCTGATCGACGGTTTTAGAGGGTGTGGGGGGCGGGGCGTCCTTCTGTCAACAAAGAAATAAATAAAGTTCTGTGCAAAATCTTTGAACAAAATCTTTGATTTTTTGACCCCCCCCCCTTACCGGTTTCCTTCAGAACATTGTTAGTTGTGCCCTTTCCGTCCGTGGACTTGGGGGGGTACGGCACTCTGGTGGGGTTGTCTTTGGGTGAAACGGGGTCAGAGGGACCTGAAAAACACACAGAGGGGTGAACGGGGAGGATCTGTGCCCCTCTTCCCAGGTGTATCAGAGTAGGGGCTTGTTCGGGATTTGAACCCACGACCGTTTGCACTCTAGAGTTAAGAATCAAACTCCTAGAACAGGGAGCTGCAACCAGACCACAACGTGTGCTTAACGCTACATTCATGGCTAAAAGCGGCGTGCAGTAGCGCCCCCTACCGGAGGCCGGATGTAGAAAAAATGTTGTCTCCACGACAACGGCCCCTGTGCAGCCGTGTTGGAGGCGGAGCATAATTGTGATGTCACATTTCCTTCCTCTTCTGTTCGACTGAGCTCCAGGTCGTGTCCGAATCCCCCCCACCCACCCACTACTAAAAAACTATATAAAATTAACAACATCTAAAACTATGTCAAGACTTTCAGACTCCATGATCACTACTTTTTCTGTTTAAATGGTGAATATGATGTCATCGATATCTCAAGGTTAAAATCTAATAAATATGAGCGTTTTGTGACGATTATTTTAGAGTCCACTATGCTCTAAAGATAAAAACATGGAGGATTTATTTAAAAAATACATTTAAACAAAAAAAATGTGGCAAACATTGTTCCGATGCAATGCATTGTGGTCTATGTTCTTAGATCTGGTGAGCATTGATGCTCACTGGTTTTTCACAGAGACTTCTGGGAAATTTCTAGGGCTCTGGATTTTGGGATTGTAGATTCAGACAAACTAGAACATGGAGAACGCGCTGTAGAGTGAGCAGGGGAGGAATTCAGACACAACTTCAGTTTCTGACGATGTCTGAGAAAACTGGAATGCATCTAAATGACAGCAGAGTCACCCTTTTCATATGTGCACGTGTGTGCATGTATGTGCATGTGTGTGCATGTATATGCATGTGCGCATGTGTGCACGTGTGTGCATGTATATGCACGTGTGTGCATGTATATGCATGTGCGCATGTGTGCACGTGTGTGCATGTATATGCATGTGTGCATGTATATGCATGTGCGCATGCGTGTGCATGTATATGCATGTGTGCATGTATATGCATGTGCGCATGTGTGCATGTGTGTGCATGTATATGCACGTGTGTGCATGTATATGCATGTGTTCATGTATATGCATGTGTGCATGTATATGCATGTGCGCATGTGTGCACGTGTGTGCATGTATATGCATGTGTGCACCCTCCCCAAGCCCCAGGTGACACAGAGATGATGGCGCTGGCCTTATTTGTGCAGACAAACATGTCGGCGAGGCTCCAAAATACTCACTCTGTCCCACTTTCATGATTATCTTCATGGACTTGGTCTTGCACACGCCCCCCTCCTGGTTGTCGATGCCCTCAATGGTGCCGTTGGACGTAGCTGCAGCAGAAAACACCATTAGGGGGGTCAGACAACCTTATGGAATAAAGCTCATCCTCTATCTCAGAGAAACAGACACTTCCCAAAGACAACAGTACCTCTGAGGAAGGATATGACCCCCCCACCCCCCACCCCGAGGAACATTTTCCATCTGAATAACCTTTAAAAATGTATTGACTTAAAGGTGCTAGTCGGTGTTCTGACGGTGAAAATGTCAGAACGTTTAAATCTGGAGGAGATCAGAGATCTGGAGGAGAACGTTCTCAGAAACGTTCCGCCTTTGAGATCTTCTGCACGATGTTCTCCCTCCGTCCTCAGTGGTTCCTCGGCTGTCGCTCGGCTGTCGCTCGGCTGTTTCTCGGCTGTTTTTCGGTTGTTCCTCAGCTGTTTCTCAGCTGTTCCTCAGCGGTTCCTCGGCTGTTCCTCAGCGGTTCCTCGGCTGTTCCTCAGCGGTTCCTCGGCTGTTCCTCAGCGGTTCCTCGGCTGTTCCTCAGCGGTTCCTCGGCTGTTCCTCAGCTGTTTCTCTGCTGTTTCTCAGCGGTTCCTCAGCTGTTCCTCAGCGGTTCCTCGGCTGTTCCTCAGCGGTTCCTAGGCTGTTCCTCAGCGGTTCCTCGGCTGTTCCTCAGCTGTTTCTCTGCTGTTTCTCAGCGGTTCCTCAGCTGTTCCTCAGCGGTTCCTCGGCTGTTCCTCGGCGCTTCCTCGGCGCTTCCTCGGCTGTTCTTCGGCGGTTTCTCGGCTGTTGCTCGGCTGTCTCTCAGCTGTTCCTCAGCGGTTCCTCAGCTGTTTTTCAGCTGTTCCTCAGCGGTTCCTCAGCTGTTGCTCGGTGGTTCCTCGGTGGTTCCTCGGCGGTTCCTCGGTGGTTCCTCGGTGGTTCCTCGGCTGTTCCTCAGCTGTTCCTCAGCTGTTCCTCGGTGGTTCCTCAGCGGTTCCTCAGCTGTTTCTCAGCTGTTCCTCAGCTGTTTCAGACGGTCTGAGAGCCTTCCTCTCCTTTCAGAAACGGTGTTTATGATGATTGGTGGAACAGAAGAAGCTTTAAATAGAAAAGCTCCTGTCTGATCAGCAGATCTTCAGCTCCTTCACGGTTTCATTCATTCTCTGACCTGATCTGTAGGAATGTTTGAATCACCTTCAGAATTTCATCCTTTATGCTTTTATTTCTGCTGGGTTTTTTTTTTCATTGTTTTATTTGGTGGATTTCTGTGTCCGTCCAGCTCGTCTCCAGACATTTCTGCAGGTAAAGTCAGGTGTCACATCATTTTCTTTCTTCTCTATTTCCTCAGCTTCATCTGATCATGTGACTTTCATTCATGTGGGGCCTGTGTGTGGTGGGGGCGTCTTTGCTGTCATCTCTGCTGCCTCTGGAGGTCATGTGACAGAAGTGCATGTGACTTGGGGGGAGGGGCACTTGTGGTCTATCAGGTCAGTAACACAGAAGCTAACGAGCTGCCAGAGCTTAGCAGCTTGGCTGCCCTCCAGCGCCGCCCCCCTCCCCACCAGCCTTCATCCAGTTTGCTCCACTTTGCACCCCCCCCCCCACACCCGCCAAACAACCCCTTCCACTCTTACACCCCAGTCCTCAAACAGCCACCAATCATTTTGATCTGAATCCTCCTTGGTGATGGCAGGGGACACAAAGTGCATGTTAACAGACACACACACACACACACACACACACCCCCGCAGCTCACACCGTGGCTCCGCTCTGTGTGCCCCCCGTTCTCCGGCTAACCCGCGGAGCCCGAAAAGCACATTAGAGCAAAGCAGCTTAAAAGCTTGTGCTCCTGTTTTGTGCAGCGTTCCATGAACCTGTTGGTCCACTGACTCCTGGGGGGGTGGGTGGGGGTTGTGGGGGGGTCTCCCATAAAAACAGTAAACGCAGCGTTCAGGGACATTTGTGCTCCGCAGGAAACTCCGAACTCCCTTTCCCGTGAAAGGGAACTCTGTGCCCCCCACCCCCCCAGCCACACTGGGGTTTAAACAGAATACAACTGGCCGTATTCTGTTTAAGATGGACCGGCCGACAGAAGGGATGATGGAGTTAACCAGCTAATCTGGCTGAGGGAGGGGGGAGCCCCGTTTCTGTGGGGAGGGGGAGTTAGTTTACGGCTACAGAACGCCACTTTAACGATGACTACCACAGACCCCCCCCCAATACACGTCCACAAACAGCATCACAAGAACTTCAGATGAGGTCCTGCAGAACCCAGAACCCGTCTGGAGAAACAGATCCGACTCCCTTCATCCTCTTTACCCAAAATGCTGTGCGACAACTGAACATGTTCACTAAAGTTCAGAGCATTAGGGTGGAGCCTGAAAGTGAAGCATTAGGGGTGGAGCAAGAAGATGAAACATTAGGGGTGGAGCCTGAAAGTGAAGCATTAGGGGTGGAGCCAGAAGATGAAACATTAGGGGTGGAGCCTGAAAGTGAAGCATTAGGGGTGGAGCCAGAAGATGAAACATTAGGGGTGGAGCCTGAAAGTGAAGCATTAGGGGTGGAGCCAGAAGGTGAAGCATTCGGATGAAGCCAGAAGGTGAAGCATTAGGGTGGAGCCAGAAGGTGAAGCATTAGCGGTGGAGCCTGAAAGTGAAGCATTAGGGGTGGAGCCAGAAGATGAAAGATTAGGGGTGGAGCCTGAAAGTGAAGCATTAGGGGTGGAGCCAGAAGGTGAAGCATTCGGATGAAGCCAGAAGGTGAAGCATTAGGGTGGAGCCAGAAGGTGAAGCATTAGGGTGGAGCCAGAATGTGAAGCATTAGCGGTGGAGCCTGAAAGTGAAGAATTAGGGTGGAGCCTGAAGGTGAAGCATTAGGGTGGAGCCTGAAGGTGAAGCATTAGCGGTGGAGCCTGAAAGTGAAGAATTAGGGTGGAGCCTGAAGGTGAAGCATTAGGGTGGAGCCTGAAGGTGAAGCATTAGGGGGGGAGCCTGAAGGTGAAGCATTCGGATGGAGCCAGAAGGTGAAACATTAGGGTGGAGCCAGAAGGTGAAGCATTAGGGTGGAGCCAGAAGGTGAAGCATTAGGGTGGAGCCAGAAGGTGAAGCATTAGGGGTGGAGCCTGAAAGTGAAGCATTAAGGGTGGAGCCTGAAGGTGAAGCATTAGGGTGGAGCCAGAAGATGAAGCATTAGGGGTGGAGCCAGAAGATGGAACATTAGGGGTGGAGCCTGAAAGTGAAGCATTAGGGGTGGAGCCAGAAGGTGAAGCATTAGGGTGGAGCCAGAAGATGAAACATTAGGGGTGGAGCCTGAAAGTGAAGCATTAGGGGTGGAGCCAGAAGGTGAAGCATTCGGATGAAGCCAGAAGGTGAAGCATTAGGGGTGGAGCCTGAAAGTGAAGAATTAGGGTGGAGCCAGAAGGTGAAACATTAGGGTGGAGCCAGAAGGTGAAGCATTAGGGTGGAGCCAGAAGGTGAAGCATTAGGGTGGAGCCAGAAGGTGAAACATTAGGGTGGAGCCAGAAGATGAAACATTAGGGTGGAGCCAGAAGGTGAAGCATTAGGGTGGAGCCAGAAGGTGAAGCATTAGGGGTGGAGCCAGAAGATGGAACATTAGGGGTGGAGCCTGAAAGTGAAGCATTAGGGGTGGAGCCAGAAGGTGAAGCATTAGGGTGGAGCCAGAAGATGAAACATTAGGGGTGGAGCCTGAAAGTGAAGCATTAGGGGTGGAGCCAGAAGGTGAAGCATTCGGATGAAGCCAGAAGGTGAAGCATTAGGGGTGGAGCCTGAAAGTGAAGAATTAGGGTGGAGCCAGAAGGTGAAACATTAGGGTGGAGCCAGAAGGTGAAGCATTAGGGTGGAGCCAGAAGGTGAAGCATTAGGGTGGAGCCAGAAGGTGAAACATTAGGGTGGAGCCAGAAGATGAAACATTAGGGTGGAGCCAGAAGGTGAAGCATTAGGGTGGAGCCAGAAGGTGAAGCATTAGGGTGGAGCCAGAAGATGAAACATTAGGGGTGGAGCCTGAAAGTGAAGCATCAGCGGTGGAGCCTGAAGGTGAAACATTAGGGTGGAGCCAGAAGGTGGAGGCAGATGGAGAAGCCTTAGGGTGGAGCCCCCCCCCCCCAGAATCCCATAAACGCTTTAGAGATGCCGTCCGCAGAGGAAGCACAGATCCACTGAAGATCAACAGTTGAGGGGGTCGGCCACCTCCAAACCCCCGGTGAGGGCCGAACTGAAGAACCGTTTCCTGCAGGGTTTCCCCACAGCCTTCCACCAGCCCCCCTTTCCTGTGATGTGTCCTCTCCTTCTATTCTGGGCCTCCTCTGGCTCAGTTACGGCCCTGCTGTGCTCTGCAGGTCAGAGGTCACGACCCGGCTCTAATCTGGGTTACAGCAGGGGCAGGACCGGGCAGGTGTACCCAGAAAATACAGATTTGAGTTCTGATTGGAGGAAGTCTGCCTCAGACCCGACTCAGCATATACCCCCCCCCCCCCCCCCCCCCCCCCCCATATCTGTTTTTTTGGCCCCAAAGACGTCATGAGGTTCCAGCTGGATGATGACTCCTTTGTCACCAGAAAGTCTGGACGGTCCCAAGACCTGGACTACGTCTGGCCCACATGAGCGCCAGACTCTGGACCAAACCTAGTCCAGCCCAGACGTCTGCGGCCCCTGCGCCCCGCCGCTCGCTGGTCCGTCTGCAGCCGGGATCCTGCGTCAGAACCACAGAGGAGCCTTTGGAGGAGCAGCTTTCCTGCCCCCCTCCCTACCCTGTTCACTCAGAAATATGGCCTTCCGCACTGTGACAGCTTACAGATGGCGGTGGCGGGGCCTCGCAGATGGTCCTATCTGATGCACACACCCCCATTGGCGCCACGCAGATGGTTCAGTCCACCTCCCAAGTTTCAAACCGGGGGGCCGTCTCAAAAACCCGTCCCAGCTTCCTCTCAGGATGGCACCAGTTCAAGAGAGCCCCCCCCCCCAAAAAAAACATTCCGACTCCTCACAACTGAGGAAGAGGAGGAAGAGGAGGCGTGGCCGTACTCACAGATGATGTAGTAGTCCTTCCCCTTGAAGAACTCCAGGCCCCACAGGTTGGGGCTGAACTCCTGAAACTTCAGCGTGAACTTCACGTCCTGATCCGGCTTCACGCAGTTCAGCAGCGGCGTGTCCGCCTTGGTGATGGTGCAGCTCTCCAGCTGCTCCCGCGGCACCATGTACACCTTGTAGAACTCCACGCCGTCACTCACCCCGCCATCCACCCGCGGGCACACGATGTCCAGCTTGTCCCCGATCTGGGGGTACAGCACCACGCCTTGGCCCGGCACAAACCTGCAGGGAGAGGAAGACAGGTGAGCCTCAGGAGAACAGGTGAGCCTCAGGAGGACAGGTGAGCCTCAGGAGGACAGGTGAGCCTCCGGAGAACAGGTGAGCCTCCGGAGAACAGGTGAGCCTCAGGAGGACAGGTGAGCCTCAGGGGGACAGGTGAGCCTCAGGAGAACAGGTGAGCCTCAGGAGAACAGGTGAGCCTCCGGAGGACAGGTGAGCCTCAGGAGGACAGGTGAGCCTCAGGAGGACAGGTGAGCCTCAGGAGAACAGGTGAGCCTCCGGAGAACAGGTGAGCCTCAGGAGGACAGGTGAGCCTCAGGAGGACAGGTGAGCCTCAGGAGAACAGGTGAGCCTCAGGAGAACAGGTGAGCCTCCGGAGAACAGGTGAGCCTCAGGAGGACAGGTGAGCCTCAGGAGGACAGGTGAGCCTCAGGAGGACAGGTGAGCCTCAGGAGAACAGGTCAGCCTCCGGAGAACAGGTGAGCCTCAGGAGGACAGGTGAGCCTCAGGAGAACAGGTGAGCCTCAGGAGGTCACGCGATCTCTGAGCCGCTCCAAACCACAAAAACCCAGAGAAGCCGGCTCCATTGTTGATGCGTAATTACCCGCCGCAAAGATCAATTTTAGATGATGAGCAGAGTGAGAGCGAGCCGCCACGTCTGAAGATAACCCCCCATCTCCACTGAGGAGAAGGAGCAATGGTCGAGTGTGGAGGAAGAGGAGGAGGAGGAAGAGGAGGAGGAGGAAGAGGAGGAGGAGGCGGCAACGCTTTGCAGGGTGGAGGGGAAGGAGCCACAGCTCACGCATACCAAACAGACGGGGGTCTCTACCACACCCCCCTCAGTGCTCCTTCTGCTCCATGGCTGCATTTCCACCTCCAAAACTCTGACGACCCCCCCCAGGCCCCTCCCACACACATTTTTACAGGATTCTCTGAAGATTGCCGTTTCCTGCGGCGGGTAAATAAATCCATCCTTATGAAGACTGAAGTCTTCCTGGATTTTCTCATCAGGACTATCTGAAGGTGAAGTGGTGGGGGGGGGGGGGTCATTCTGTGAGGACAGACTGAACTGAAGAAGACTATGGAGGAGCTGCTTCCTCCTGCAGAACTGGGATCCTAGAAGAAGAACCTTCATCTGTTCTGAGTCTAGAACGTTCCGACAGACGATGCTTCAGAGAGAGACACGGGGGGCGAGCTGGGGGGCCTGAAGGACCCGCTGCGGGACACTTTAGCGTCTGGATGCAGAGCGGCTGCTCGCCTCTCCGACAGCATCATCATCTGCTTCCAGCACGTGAACACACACGCGCACACGCGTGCACGTTGCCACATCTAAGTAGGCCGAGTAAGTTATTTTATCTCAACACCCCCCCAGGGAAACACTCAGCAGAGGTACACGGCGTCCGCAGTCACAGCGAGAGAAAGGGCAAAAGACGAGTTCTGATGATTCAAGGACCCATCTGGCATTGGTGGGATCACGGGTGTGTGTGTCTGTGCACGTGTGTGTGCACGTGTGTGTCTGCGTGTGCACGTGTGGCAGAAAAGCATGAAAGGCCTGAAGGACAACACTTCCTCTGGAGCTGGGAGCGTGCACGTTTCTGTGAGCTGCAGCATTCATTCATGAAGGAAGACCGGTGCGTGAGTGCACGTGCACTGTCAGACGTGCACTCTGTTAGACGTGCACTCTGTCAGACGTGCATGTTTGCAGAGCAGGTTAAGGTCGCTGCAGCAAACCAGACGGGCTGCAGCTCCAGAGAGTCCTTGGCATGCCGTGCACAGGGTGACGTGCACTAAGGATGTGCACGAGACAGCATGCACAGGAGGACGTGCACAGAAGGATGTGCACGTGAGGACGTGCACAGAATAGCTGGTGATGAAGGAGATTTAAGCCCTGCAGTCTTTCCTCACAGTCAGGTGGTTCTGATGGTCCAGGTCGGTTGGACGGAGATATTCCTCTCCTTCCGGGTTTTTCACAGCGACCCAGAACCATCAGCTACAGAACTACTTACACTAGAAACCCATCATTTATTCTGGAGGGCTGTTCGGGTCTGCTGGACCGTCAGCTGTTACATCCAAAGTCTGGAGCTGGAAGTTCTGCTCAGACTGAGACCCAAGAGCCTCATGTGTGCCATAGAGAAAGTCTAACAGAGTCAGAACCAGAACATTTCAACACTTAGATGAAGACCTGAAACCTGCCTGAAACGGAGGTTCTACGGTTCTCTGGTCGCTAAGCAACAGCGATCGCGGTTAAGGAGTTAAATAAAGTTGGATTTAAACGATCTGAGGAGAATCAATGAACGGTACCGATCCAGTTGAAGTGGACCGAAGCGTCTCAGAAAAAAAGCGTATGAAGAAAACAAGCAGATTCTGCATCGTAGACGCCCCCCTCCCCCCACCGACGGCCGCGGTTGTTCCTGGCAAATCAACCAAACACCTACATCGGCTCCAGGGAATCATGGGAACAAAGGGGGCGGGGCAACTATTGGGAGACGAGAATTCCTGTTCAGAGCATCAGCTTTACCGTTACTACGGGTGACAGAGGCCGAAGAAGCTCCCCCCCGCAGAAAGACGGGGCTACCAGGAACTCTACTGGGCCCCCCCACTGACAAGAAAGGACCACTGGAGGCAGGAGCCAGGTGAGCTTTAATTAGCTCCGCCCAATTACTGTTGTCAGAACATTGTAGTAAAAAAATGTGGGCGGAGCAAACCCTAGTCAATATGCACCCCCCCACTTTAAGTTTCATTTTTAAGAACTGAGATCAGAAATAATCGTCTTGAGCGATGTGTGTGTGCATAAATGTGTGTGCGTGTGCATAAATGTGTGTGTGCACAAATGTGTGTGTGCATAAATGTGTGTGCGTGTGCATAAATGTGTGTGTGCACAAATGTGTGTGCGTGTGCATAAATGTGGTTAAGTTAACGTGCAGATTGTTTCTGAGCTGAAGCTCCGCCTTCAACGCCAACTTTGAACAAGTTCCAGAAGAGAGCAGAGAGGAAGTGGATTCCCGGTGAACGAGTGCACCTGAACGCACCGCGGGCTGTTGACTGTCTGGTTTTGGCTTCAAACTTCCTTCTCAGCCGCTGTCCCCGCCTCCTTCCACGCAAAACCACTCCAACCAAATTCAACCAACCCCCACACTGATCCCAGTGATGAGGATCTACGTCAGATTTCCTCAAAGTTCTGCTCAGATGGAGGAGGATCACGGCGCTGCTGCTCCGAACCGACACCACAGCCCTAATACCCCACCCCCCACCCCCCAGACACTTCAGGACAGAACCTGCTGTTGTCCTGGGGGGGGGGGGGGGGGTGTTAACCCAACCCCCAACCTGAAATATCTGAATATCCTGTTGCGAGAACAGACTGACGTCTTATGAAATCCCAAAGGTACGGTGGCCCTGAAGGGCAAATTACATCAAAAATCACTGCTCCAGAAAACCATCTCAACCAAAATGTAGAAAAACTTTACATTTTAGAAATCAAAAGAAAAATCCAGAAAGCAGAAAAAAAAATCCAAAAAAAAAGAAAAAGAAATAAAAACATTTTAGAAAAAAAGTTATTTGTCAGAATTCCAAATGAAATGTTTAAAATGAAACACATAAGAGAGCAGTAAAGGTGGGAACTATGGGACGTCACTGATTGGACGACGACGTTTCTTCACCTTTTTAACAGGAAGTTATCTGTTACGAGGTCATCTCTTCCTCTGGCCGCTTTTGGCCACGCCCACTGGGTGTTCAGTGATCGGTCAACCAATCAGTTCAAACATCCTCCTCTTCAAACATCTTCATCCCATCAGTGACGTCCAGAAAACCAGCCTGGTTTCTGATCCTCTCTCTCTTTTCCACATTTCATTTGGATTTCTGCTAAATCTTTTGCTAAACGTTTTTTCCGTTTGTGTTTCTGAAATGTAAATATCATTTCTAAAGTGTAAAGTTGTTCTTTTATTAGTATTGGTTTAGCTTTTTATATTTCCATTGTTGTTGTGATCTTAATGTGTTTTTGTGTTGATGTGATTTGGACTTCAGGGCCACCGTACAGAACCGAGCAGAACCAGACCCGGCCTGGTGCTTCTGCATGTCTTAACCTAAGTTTAGGGGGGGGGGGGGGGGGGGGGGGTCTTCCTGTAATGTTAGGCTGCTCCCACCCCCCACCACCCACTTTCTCCACAGCAGACACTGTTCTGCATCGTGTTCTGGAAACAGGGTTCTACCCTGGAGACGGTGGGCTGCTGGTCCAAACCCGCCTGCTCCTTGGTTTTCATGCTCCTCCTTCTCCACAGCTTCCTGCTGCAGTCCACAGACGCACAACTGTGTGTGTTTATATGCACATCTGTGTGACTAAAAACGTTGGACCATCCTCGTCTCAGGGTAGCCTCCATCAACCCCCCCCCCCCTCCGGTTCGGAGCAGAACCCGGTCCGATCCGCCTTTTGGTTCCGTAAATGTCTGGAGCTGCTTTTGTCCTCCGTCCTGAGAACCGGACCGCTGACGGCGTTCCTGAGTTACCTCGTTCAGGTCCACAGAGGCAGAGGATCCGGTTCTGATGCCTCCAGAACTTTATTCTGGGTTTGGGTTTTTTTTGGGGGGGGGGGGGGGGGTAGAGTTTCTCCTCATTTTTTAGGATTTACAAAATAACTTTTTCCATCACAAAAACACATTAGGTTTGGAGGTGGGGGGGGGGGGGTCTCTCATAACTCATTCAGCCCACATCCACTAAGGACCCAGAGGTGCCCCCGCCGATGCCCGCTCACAAAGGCCCTTTGGGGCTTCAGGGTAAGCTGCTGCCTTTAAGGGCCCGTGTAAAGCACGGCGCTCCTTTGTTTCTGCTCCCAAATCCAAAATGGATTACCAGAGGAGGAGGTGAGTGCTGGGGGGCGGTGAGGGAGGGGGGCTGAGGTCATTTTCCCTTTTTTCCAAAGTTGGCCCATGACGGCAGAGCGCAAACAACGCGGAGGTTTCATCCACACCCCCGCAGATTGTGCAGGAATTAGACCGGCCCCGGCTCCAAGCGGGACCCTGCTTTACTTGGACGTCACAAACAGCCCCCCCCAGATACACACACACTCCAGCAGCCACAGGGCAGCACCGCAGTCCGAGAGGCTCTGCGGCCTTCACTCACTCTAACGGGGGGGGGGGTTACAACTCTCCCATAAACATAAATCATAATTAATCCAAGACACAGTCAGGAACGCACGAGCGCATTTTTACAGGTAAATAGAAGCAAATGTTCTCAGAAAGATTGGAATTAAAGTGAACCTGAAACATCCGCGAGGACAGTTTTATTTCTGTACGGGCGCGCGCGCGCCGCGCATTCTTCCTCTAACTGTTTTATTTTAGGCAGACTTTGGATCTTCTGAAGTTCACATGAATATTTCTGAAAAATTTTCAGAGTTTGATTAAACTCAAGTTTTTTCCTGACTTTCATGACGGAGCTTCAGTTGTTCAGAAAAAGTTCTGCAGAACTTCTCCTGAGCGGGAAAAAAGGATCCGTTCTAATTTATTTATGTAATTTTTTTACTTATTTAAATTATGTATTTAAATTACTAATTACTGGACTGTACTAATTACTAATTAATATACCATATGTGTGTGTGTTTTTATTTGTATTATTTTTGTATATTTATAAGCACACACACACACACACACACACACATAAATATAGTGCGTAACAAATAAATTCATTAAGTTTAATTTGCTTATAGTTGGAACTGTAAAGGTTGCATGTTTGAACCGGCGGGTTTTGTTTACTTTGGATCTATTTTACCCTCTGGTTCGGGTGGGTTCGGGTGGCCGCAGAAACTGCTCCGGACCGCCGGCCTGCAGCGGTTCGGACACCTGTTTCCATCCGGCGCAGAGAGCTCCGCGCTCAGGAGCCTCCCGGGCCGCAGGAGCGATGAGGAGGCGCTGCTCCTCCTCGGAGTGACGGGATGAAATGTTTTGGTTCCGTTTTTTAGCAGAAGAGTTCGGCGGCAGCCAGAAGAACTGCTGCAGTTCTGACGGCGGCTCCGCGCGCGGAGGAGAACCGCAGGTCAACAGAGACCGGGACCAGGCTGGGCCGCCGCGGTTCGGATCAACGTTCAGCAGATGGGGTCACAACGAGGCTCTCGGTTCTGACTCAGACCCGGTCCAAACGGACCAATTGCAGCTGATTAATCAAGTTATAATGAGAACAAAGAGCGCGCTCGAAGGTCAGCGGGACAACCAAGCCGGAACTCCCAGAACCGGGATGGGTGTTTGGAATCCCGAGCGGCCGGTCGGCCTCCGCTCCACGCCGCGGCTCTGCGTCTGACCGAAAATCCACAAACGGCGGGTCTGTGCGCGCGCGCGTGCGGCAGCTAGAATTTGTTTTTCTTCGTTTTTATTGAATTGCAGCAGATTTTCTGGATGACGGCGACGCACGCGCGTTTCCCTAAACAATACGGACTTTATGAGGAAGAATGACGCGCACGGCTGCGGGTCCTGCTCATCCGGTGCGCGGCGCGGCGCGGCTCGCGCTCACTCACCTGCCGTTGGTCGTGTTCCAGTAGATGGACTCCAGGATGAGCGCGCGGCACGGGTCCACTCTGAAGGCGACAAACAGAACTCCAAAATAATATCTCCACATCGAGTCCCTCCCCATGGTGACCCGGAGCCCGAGCCGAAGCCTGCGTCCTCAGGAAAAAACACGAGCAGAACCAGAACCGACAGGCTTAAATCCGGGTCCAGAGCGGGAGCATCAGCCTCTGCGCACGAGAGACCCGCTCCGAAAGGCTCGCGCGTCACTGTCCTCCGCGCTCAGCGCGCAAATACATCCTCAGACGCAAAAGTGGCGCAGCGACTGCGGAACATCCGTAAATCCTCACAGAGAAAACCCAAATCCAGACAGAGCGGAACCGGGAGGGCCGGTGCCGGAGCGGTCAGCCGGGGCAGGGGGGTGCGGCGGGGAGCGACCAACTGTGGGTGAAAGAGGCGAAAAAATGAGGAGGGGGGGTGAAGAGGAAGAGGAGATGATCAAATGTGAGAAGGAGACAAATGGAAGTTCTCATACTCGAGGTCCGACCAGCACGAACCACAGACACGCGCGCGCTCCGAGACCGGGATGGAGAGTGAGCGCCACGGCCGCAGAGCAGGAATATGTGCGGGGGGCGGGGCCTCGCACGCGCCTCCCTGCACTCTGCTGATTGGTCGCTGAGCTGGATGGGGAGCTGTCAGTCACAGCGGACGGCGGAGAAGTTCGGTGAATTCCCGAACGCGGTCCGGTTCCCTCCGTAAACCTTTTCATATTAGTCACGTGACTAAAGCGAGGCCTCACCTGAGGGGCTCACCTGCGCACGCGGAGCTGCAGGTTCAATTTTACATCCCAACCATTAAAAGATGACCCCCAAATCAGGACTCTTCGGATGTCTTCGGGTGATCTCGGGCTCTGCTGAAGGGTAAGAGCGCCCCCCCGCGGCGCACGCGGGCAGAGCGGAGGAGGCCTGGAGCGGGAACCCCAAAATGTCTCATCTTCCCGAAAACAAACAGCCTCGAGACAGAACCAGACCGGAAGTTCACTCGGAAGTCCCCACAAGTAGAAGATTGGCGCAGAAATCTGCTGGTTGTCACCCCCCACCCCAAAGCAAACACTCCTCACGCCTCTAACTTAATCAATCTGCCCCCCGCGGACGGAGGGGGGGGGGGGGTAGACGGGTCTCGAGTGTGACTCATTAGATTCATTCAGACGATGACTGTTCCCGCGGCCTCACGCGGGATCCAAAAGTAAACCAACGGATCCTCCTTTGTTCCCACAGAACCGGGACTTCAGTTCTGATTCTGACCTGAACGGGTCTGGACGCTGCGGGGTCACGCTCACGCGTCTCCACGCGTGGTTCTCGGAATCCTCACCTGTCGCTGCTGAAGCGACTAAACGGGTTTAAAATACAAATCCCAGTTTTAGGATGAAAAGGTTGTCGGTTCGATTCCGGAGGGGTTTTCCTGAAGCTCAGTGCGTGAGCGGAGCGGGGCCTCTGCGGGGCTCCCGCGTGTCCTCCCCCCGCCGCGGGGGAACGAGGAGCAGAGAAGCGGGTCCTGGATCTGATCCCGGTACCGGATCCGATCCGGAACGTTCTGTGGAGGAGGACGTCCACCGAAGCTGTGGTTTTAATAACTATAAAATGCAAATACGTCATAAAATCAAAGCAACTGCATAAACTCCTTTAACCTAAATAACGAATTCTACGCCAAAAATATTTTAATAAAAATTATTTAACATGTTAGAAAATGCAAACGTCTTTCACCCACGTCTGTTTATTCAGGCCTATTTTTGCAGAAATGTTTAAATCATTTTGAACCAAATGCCTCCACGAGCAAAAATGCATCTTATGGAACTTTTGTTCTCATAAAAATGATTTTGTGTTTTACGTTGATTATATTTGACATCCCATCCCAAAGGAACCGTATTCCTCCTGAATGTCAGGGTGACCCTCCGTTAGCTCATTCCGGTGCTTTTTTTCCGTCTTCACGTTTCTCTGGTTCACTTTAATGAAGCTGTGGCTCCGCCCCTCAGCCGTAGTGACTGACCGCCGTCAGCGTCAGTGAAGGTGGTGTCAGAGCGCGGACAGCAGCGCCCCCTGCAGGAATGAGGAGCAGCAGACGTTCGCATTCCATGAATTTATTGATTTGTTCAGTCCCTTAACAATTGAAAGCACGTGACAAACCCGAGTCCACACAATAAACTTAAAGATACCCACCTGAGGTCTCACACACACGCACATGCACGCACGCACACACACACACACACACACAGAGACCTCCAACCTGGTCTTACCTGAACTCCAGCATCCTCTAAGAATCAAACTGACAGAGACACGCCCCCAAACTCCACTGACTACAGAGAGGGGGGGTTCAGGGTTTCACACCTTCATTCAGGGACGATTCTGACACTATCTGAGCGGGGGGGTCAGGTGAGTGAGGTCCAATCACTTTGGAAGAAAAGAAGGGAGGGGGGTAACCTGTCAGGCTGTGGGCGGGTCTGTTTGACCCGTCACCTGGTTTCTCATCAGCTGACGGCATGGCGGTCTGCTGACATTTTGGGCGGGGGCTCAGATCAGATTAAGACTTGCAGGCTAAGAACGCGGTGGAGCGTCTACACGGTTTGAGTCCCACAGAGAAAATAAAAGCAGGAAGAAACATGAAATGAGTCCCGGGTGCAGCTGGTGAGGCGGGGGGCAGTCTGGGTCTCGGTGAAGCCGCCGCCTCCTCAGGTCCAGGGGGAGCGGCGCTGGCCCTCACAGGACAGGTGAGTTCTCCCACGCCGCCCCCCCCCCCATCCAGAGTTTCCTTTGACACTTCCAAAATGAAGCGAGCGTTCCGGCGGCGAGCAGTCATGAGGAGGACAGCGGAACGGACACATGAGCGGGGCGCCGAGGGTGGAGGTCAGGGGGGGTCTCAGTCGGCGGCCTTGAGTGTGAAGGAGAGTTTGGGGCGGGACTTCCCTTTGCCCAGGATGATTTTCTGCTCCTCCTTCTGCTGCCGCTGGCGGTCCTGCTCCAGCTTCACGCGCTCCTCGTGGATCTTCCTCTGCTCCTCCACGATGCGCAGCTGCTCCTCCGCCTGCGGGGGGAGGAGGAGGAGTCAAGGCGAGCCGCCACAGGCGACCTCAGAACTGGATTCCTGCTGAGCTAATGTGTTCTGACCCGGTTCCTACAGGACCGATTCTGTCAACGTAGCTTTGAATGAAGGGCTTTCAGATTCTTTCCGTTTTATAATAAAATCGTCAGCGTTGGTTTTGCAGAGAAAAGGTTTCTTTACACTCTTAAAGCAAACCTACATTCTTCTTTAATAAATCTACATCTATTATTTTTGCTTTGATTTCTTTAAATAAACTAAAACATATTTAGCTTCAACCCAAAAAATCTGTAGAGTTTTTCAGCCCCAGGTGGTCAAAGGTATTTAGTGAATTTTCCCCTAAAGAGCAGGACGGTCCTGCTTTAGTGCTTTTCACGATCAAAGCTCAATACCACGACTTAACAGCAAATATGACATCAGTGAAAACCACCGACTGTTAACAGAGCTGGACTGACTGGCCCCGCCCCCATGGCGGCTAACAGCTGTTAGGCATTCTATTGCTCAGAATCCGATACCTTTTTTTCTGTTACTTCAGTTATAAACTGACCAATCAGATGCCTCAATAAAAGTGGGTGGAGCCTGCTGGCTCTCACGTCCAACGTTCAAAATGTTTCACAGATTTGCTGTACCCCGCCTTCAAGTGGTAGGGGTGTGGCCTTCCAACAAGCTCACTCCTGATTGGTGAGTGGTCGACAACTCTGACTAATTACTGCTTCCTGATGACGTCTGACGCCAACATGGCGGCGTCCGTGTTATGAACAGGGGGCGACTGAATTGACTTCCTTTGGCTGAAGTGAACCATTCGCTGCTATGTGGCGTGACGCTCGCTCAGTCCAGGTCTCAGGTACAGACGACTGTAAAAACCGAACAAATACGAACATTTTACGAAGATCAAATCCACTCTTCTGATTATGTGCATTTCAGTGATTTAGAAAAATCATTTTACATTCTCCTTTTTTCAAAATAATCCTTCAAACACAATGCATTGTGGTCTATATTCACCAGACTCCAATGTTTTTTCGCTGAGACTTCTGGGAAACCTCCGGGCACTGCATTGTAGTTGTAGGTCGTGTCTGAATTCCTCCCCTGCTCACTCTACAGCGCGTTCTCCATGTTCTAGTTTGTCTGAATCTACAATCCCAAAATCCAGAGCCCTGGAAATTTCCCAGAAGTCTCTGTGAAAAACCAGTGAGCATCAATGCTCACTAGATCTGACAATATAGACCACAATGCATTGCGTCGGAACAATGTTTGCCAAAACCTGCATTTAAATGTGTTTTTAATAAACCACCAATGTTTTAATCTTCAGAAGACAGTGGATCATAAATGATCATCGATGACGTCACATCTGCCCCGGGGCTCGTCCTATTTAGTCGTTTGGGGTTAGGGTGGGAATTCAAACAGCCGGAGATGCAGACGCCCTGACAAAATGGCGAACGGCCTACGTGTCGCACTAAGTCATGAATGAATTCAGACACAACCATGACAGACAGGAAGTGAGGGTCGGAGGAAGAGGAAGAGGAGGAGCTCCCATACCAGTTTGGCCTGAGCTTCAGCGATCTTGCGGTTATTCTCCTCCAGGATTTTTTCCAGCTCCTCCCGCTTGGATTTTTCTTCCTCCTGGATGGGCGACACAGTGATGTGTTAGTGCGTGAACGGCGCCCGGCAGCGGCGCTCACACGCTCACCTTTCACCCTCACACGCACGCGCACACACGAAGCTCCGGCACAGACCAGCTCTCCTCTCGCTCATTGCACACCGACACTGCAGTTTGACAGAAACAGACGGGGCCGAACCCGCTAACCCCCCCTCCCTCCCTTAACGTGTGACGGCTAGGCCACCAATCTGAAGGGGCGGAGCCCCGGGTTACACTGACAGATAGAGCTGCTGCTTTCTTAACATCAGAAATGCAGGAGAAGACAGAAGAGGGTGTAGTTTTGGCTCACCGATGCACGCACACCTACGCCTCTCCTGGCCTGAGAACCTACATGAAAGCATGAAGGGGCGGAGCTTTAACTGGCCGCTCTGGGCGGCGCTCACGTGTTTGTGTCTGAGTGTGTTCGAGAAGAGCCCACCGCGGCACACTTACAGTACGGGACAATCACGGCTGAGCTGAAAGGCTGCAGGCCAGCCCAGGTCAAGTGCTACTTAGGAGGGGCCGGTTGTGTTTCCAAAAACAACAAACAAAAACAACAACAACACAAGTATTCACAGAAACATGTCAGAGAGCTGCAGCCCTGAAGGAGAAGCACGTTAGGAGCACAACATCAGGAACATCATCGGGTAACCTGGGCACACGGGAAACAGGAAGTGAAGCCCCTCCCCTGTTAAACCTAGCAGGAAACAGTGCTGTGGGCATTAGGGCGGGGCTTCCGGTGCCAAGTGGCGCTCGGAAGGCGGCAGAGCGATGACCGGATTGTCCCGCGGGAGGAGGCGCCCCGCTGAGACTAAACCCCGCCCCCTGTCAGAGCAGAGCCTGGTCAGTGGGCCATGATGGCGACAGCGGCGCCGAACAAGCTCGCTCTGATTGTGTCTTCATTACTGGGCCAGAACCAGCTGTGCCCCCCCCAGAAGAGCTGTTAAGTTGACAGGAAATGATCTCTTTCATTTGAGGTTATGGTGGCTGCATCCTCGCCATGGTAACTGTGAGGAGGAGGAGGGAGGCGTCTTCATCACAGTGAACCTCTCCAGATGGAGGTGAAGCTCTGGAGGACCTGAATGTGGGGGGGTCAGTTAGTGAAGCGGAGCAGCAGAGTGAAGCTCCAGAGACGCTGCAAAGCTGATGTGGGGGGCTCTACTGTTTTGGGGGGCAGTGCGTCGTGAACGACCGAGCGTTACCTCTCTGGCCTTCTGCGCCGCCAGCTCCGCCTGCCGCTGCCTCTCCAGCTCCTCCAGCAGCTGCCGCTCCATGATGCGCTTGGCCTCCTCCACGCGCCGCAGCACCTCCCGCTCAATCTCGTCCTTACGTTTCTCCAGCTCCTCCTCCACCCGCTTGGCCACCAACTCCTCCACCCGCCGCGCCGTCTCCTCCTCGATCAGCTTTTCCTCGATCTCCTGCTGCCGGCTGCCGGAGGTCAAGACAAAACAGAAAGGGGTGGAGCGATCAGCGGCTGTCAGGCGTGACGCCACATCGGGTGGACCTGCTGATCTGTCACCTCATTCACTTGATGAAGCTTTTTAATGCTTCCATTAATCCCACAGAAGATTAAAGGTCATGACAGTGACACGCCAATCAGGATCATGTCGCCGCATATGTGGAAAATCCCAGAAACTCTGCTTCTGGACCTCAGAACAGACATGGATCAGAACCGAAGGGAACACAAGCTCCAAGAGGTGCTGTGACCTCTGCCCTTACCTTACTGGTGTGGGGGCCTTCAGTGCATTTATAGAAGCAGTGGGACTGGCAGCCGCCTGTCAGCAGGTGAGTCAGACTGCTTAACACATTCAAACACCGAGAGCTCCTCAGCGCCGCACGGCGAGCAGCGCGCCACGGACCCAAACCCAACATCTACAACAGGTCAGACCAATTGTAGAACAGTTCTTACTGGGACCTGTTCCTACCCCTGCATTCCAAAAAAACATCTGGAACGTCTACCGGGTTAATTCAGGGGCTACAGCTTTCAGGAGGCTGCGGGTTTCTGAGGATGAAGAGCCCCCCCTGAGCGGAAACCCTCATCCATGTCCCCTCAGTCTGTTTTTATTGGCATCTCCATGTGTCAAAGCGGCCCAGCAGCCCTGTAACCACTGACCTACTGGAGGGGGGGCGCTCAGGTGAGGATCAGCAACACAAAACTGCACCTGGAGCAAAGCCCTCCATTAAACCAAGCTGCTCCTCCAGCCTGCAGGTCCTCCATGAAGAACGTCGCCATCAGGTTCTTCAGGAACTCTGATGTCACATCCGTTCTGTCTGGATGAAAACGTTGTCAAACTAAAGCAGAACAAGGCGAGCGCGCGCCCACACTGCCGTAGACAGCGGTCTGCGCATAATCTTGGCACGCGGGCTCACGCTGCCTGATGACGTCAGCGGCTAACTGTTAGCTTGCTGGTTGTTTAGCATTAGCCTGGTCGTATTAGCCAAACCCAAACAAACACGAGTCTTCTATTCCTCACATTTTCCTCTGTCTCTCCATCTCCGCCTTCCTCTCCTCCTCCTCCTTCCTCTGCTTCTCGTCCAGGGCGCTCCTCTTGCTCAGAGTCCTCCCAAAGATGTCGATGCGCTCCGGCGGGGAAGCGGCGCGCTCTCTGCGGGCCGTGACTGTCGTGGACCGGGACCGGGACCGAGACTCCCTGCGCCGATTCCGCTTCGACTCTCGGGACTTTGATCTCTTCTTGGAGCGCTCCCTGTCCCTGGACCGCGACCGGCTCCGCTTCTTGCTGTGCTTGCTACCTTTGGAGTGTTTGGACCGGGACGAGCTCCGGCTCCGCGAGCGGCCCATCTTAACCAGCTAAACCGGTTCTGCGCTCAGGTTCGGGGGCTGAAGCCAAACTGCTGCTCTTTGCACGCGATGCTCACAGAACCCGACCCAGTTAACTCGCTTGAATGGTTCCGGTTCGGAGAAAAACCATCTGAAACTCGATGTTTGTCCTTACGAGCAAAGATGGCGGCCTCCCGAGCTGCTGCTTCCCAGAATGCACTGCGGCTGTCGGTATTTTCCGTCACTCTTCGGCAGTCTCCTTTCCTTCTCGGTGAAATGCTTTTCAGTGCAGTCTTGCTCCAAACTGGAGACAAATGTCCAACATCTCAAAGAAACGTTTTCAGGCCCATATACCACCTGTTTCCCGGGTTTTTTAAATCAATGATTTTCCGTTCATTTGTGGAGGAGTCGGTGAATTTCAGACCTTCAGCTTTCAGTGGGAATACGGTTCATTTTAGTTCAGGATTGGGTTCATAATTAAACTCTTCAAAACTGTTACATAAAGAAAAGATATTTATTTCCAAGAAGAATCAATAAAGATCTTTAAATAGAAATGTCATTTTTCTTCGGGTCTGCACAGTGGTGTAGTGGTCAGCAAGGGTGCCGGTTCAAATCCTAGCTGGCTTCTTTCTGCAAAGACTTTGCATGTTCTCCGGTGGGTTTTCGCTTGCTTTCTTCCAGTGTGTGGTTGTGCTTCTGTGTGCGCCTGTTTCGGACTGGAGAACCCCCCACCTTCCCCCAGCACTCACAGGGATAGGCTCCAGCATCCCCATGTCCCCAAAAGGGATGCAGCCAATTTAGTAAATGGAATGACAGACTCGACCTTCGATGTTAGTGGAAACTTTAACAGAGTCCTGCAACGGTCACAGAAGTTCATGTTACTCCCTTAACATCTGAAAAGATTTTATGATCTTTTGTCCTACAAAAGTCAGACGAAGAAAAATACATTTAAAAAATGTTGACTTTCTAAATCTGTGATGAAGAGTTTTTAAACATCATTTCTCCTAAAAATCATCATCATACATTTTTACATCATTTGAATGACATTCAACTCAAGTGGTAGATTGTCCACCGTTAGATCAGGATGTTGTGGGTTCAAATCCACAGTGGAGCCGGTATTTTAGGCTTAGAGGGTCAAATGCAGAGACAGCCTTGGTGCAACAGGGTGTGCCACTGCTGATGGGACTTTAGAGTGTGAGAAGACTGCCAGGGCTTTGCTCCAGGAAGGGAAGCCAGACTCCAGCTGGTGTTTTCCATCAGAGGCTGCTCTGTGTGCATGGATCAGGAGCGGTTAACTCCAGCCGCAGTCTGGCTGATGCTGATGTCTTTGCCGCCTGACATTCGTGCAGGGACTCTTCAGTGCCCGCCGGGCGCGCTCAACACTCAAACCCAGCAGGCCGTCCCAAACGGGAGGCTTCAAACACAACATCAGGTGCTGGTTCAAAGACGCAAAGTTCAAAGAACTCTGAAATGAAGCCGTTTCAACAAGCAAACTCTTCAAGAGGGCCATGATGATGCAAGAAGCTTTCCCGTTTGGACATAATTTCCCATTTTGTTTGCGTTTGACCTACATCCCTCTCTGTCCACTTTTAAATGCTGCTGTCATGTTCTGTCAGGGGCTAAACTTTCTTCTCAGCTTGTAAATGTAGCCACTCGAACATCAGATAAGGGTTCAGAGAGCAGAACAAGGGAGAAAAGAGAAAACAACAAGCTGACAATGACACAATCCTCCGCAAAGAGGCTGCCATCCCACGCCGGCAAAATGAGGCCATTGTGATAACTCCCCCCGGAGAGCTGTGCTCAAAATAAACTGGATTTTCTATATTTGAAAACACATGACTCAGAAGTCCAGTGAATCATGTTCAGAAGGTCACAGCTCTCAAGCTCCAAATGAAAGAGCCCTTTATCAAGACAGATTGTTGGCATCACTTATTTCTCAATTACCTGCAGCTGCGTCTAATTTTAGTGAGAAGAACCGGCGAGTTGACGCGCGTCAGGCTGGTTTCTGGAGGAGCCGACGATGGTCGCAGATGTGGAGGAGCCTTTGAGCAGAACAGCTCTGGATACATCCATGAGAAGTTCTGTCAAAGTGAGAGTGGACCGTCACGGAAAACTGCTGCAGAGTCAGGAGAAGCTTTGCGATTCCTCTGAATGAAGCCGGTTTGAACCCCGTCTGGGGGTTTGTCATTGTTTTCTTACCCAGCCCTAAAACTAGAATCCACATGAAAGTCTTGACCTGATCTAGGAAAAGACTCATGAAGCCAAGGTCAAACACAAAATGAAATGATCACAACAAAAGATGCAAAAACTACTTTTAAAAATTGTATTTTCAACCAAACCCAGAAAGCATCTCTGCACAAGCTTTGATTTTCTGTGCAAAATATTTCCTGTGAAAATTCCTTTCTCCCTAAAAAAAAAGATGGTTTGGTCTTTGATCCACTAAATGTTCTGTCATTCTGTAGTAAAGGATTGAAATGAAGTCGCATCCTGGAAATCAGTAGAGTGGATGAAAAAGAAACACATATGTGCCCCCCCCCCCCCCCCCCCCCCCTGTATGCTGGAAAGAAGAGAGTAGATTCATCTGTTCTATTCCAGACACTCAAAGGTCTTCCAGTGTGTCCATCATTCAGTCACACTTGGTGATGGTATCTGCTGATGTACCGCCGCTGACCACGGCTCATCTCTTAACTCAGTGGTTCTCAAACTTTTTGTCTTCTTCCCCCCTTTGGAGGAGGAAAATGTTCATTTCCCCCCACCACCATGAAAAAACTGTGACAAAATAAATATGTTCAGCTTTAACACAGAATCCTAAACATAACTAGAAAAATGAAATAAAGGATCATTCACTTTGTAAGAACAATAACATTGAACCTGTGTGCAAAAAGAAACACAAAGTTGTGTTCATGGCTGAAATGTGTCTGCTTTGTTACACATCTGTTCTAAACCAGGTTGCAGGTTTGTTGCTGCAACTCAAGTCCTGCTCAGTACTGAGCCTCGCTCTGTTCTGTGTTTTCAAAGTGGCAACAGAAGAAAATGTCCCAAAGAGGACGGAGAATGGAAGCAGAAAGCCCCCAGCCTTCTGCCCCATGAGGGGATGCTCCCTCTCCAACCAGAGCTCGGTGTCTGTGCTGTAAACCTCATCCTCAGGGTGGGGTCTGAGGGACTTCAATGGACTGATCCTCCTCAGCACAAACAATAAGAGAAGAGATAAGATATGCCTTTATTGTTAATCACATACAAATCCAGGGCGCACGGTGGTGCAGTGGTTAGCACTCTTGCCTCACAGCAAAAAGGCCTCCAGTTCAAGTCCCGGCTGGGGGACATGAAAATCACAACATCAATGGGGGACTTTTCTGTGTGGAGTTAGCATGTTCTCCCCGTGTATGCGTGGGTTTTCTCCGGGGTCTCCGTCTTCCTCTCACCATCCAAAACATGCTTCATTGGTTAATTGGCAACTCTAAATTGTCCAAAGGTGTGAGTGTGAGAGTGTATGGATGTGTGATTGTGGACACTCTACCCTGTGACAGACTGGTGACCTGTCCAGGGCGTCCCCTGCCTTCACCCACAAGTGACTGGGATAGGCTCCAGCAGCCCCGTGACCCCGAAAGGGAAAAAGGGAAGAAGATGAATGAATGAACATACAAATCCACAAGACCTGGAATTCTGTTGCTTCCACTGAAGCATCTTTTCAGAACCTTTGGGTCTCCACCTTTGGAAAAGATCAAACTGGGTTCAAACCTGAAGGACCCAGAAGACGAATCAGGTCCGGATTCTGGTTCAGGCAGAGCAAACGGAAACTCAGCTGCAGAACTCCAGTTCATCAAAAAGTCCATCTCTGTCACATCCTTTGATCAAAGTTGGCCCTTTCTCTTTCACAAGCACCCCCCCCCCTCTCTTTGCTCGGGGGGGGGGGGGGGGGGGGGGCACTTAACAAACACAGGATCTCTTTTAAAAAGTCCTGCCACATTGTCACATTGTCATGTTGATGGCCCAGGAGTCTAAGGATAAAGAGCCATGGGGGGTGGGGGGCGGATCTGAAAGCAAGGTTCCCTCTCCTCCCTGTCCTCGCTCTCCTCCCTCTCCTCCCTCTCCTCCCTCCACCTCTGAATGAGAACAGCCTTTCACCTCCGGCTGGTGAGGCAGAGGAGGGGAGCAGAGGGACACAAAAGAGGAGGATGGTGGAGGTGGAGAAACTCTGAGGCCAAAGTAATGGATGACATGGGGGTGGGGGGTGGGGGTCATAGGAGGTTATTGAAGTGTAGAGTTAAGGGAATCCTGCCCCGCTTTAAGGATCGCATCAATGAAAGCCCAGAACGCCCAGAACGCCCAGAACGCCCAGAACGCCCAGAACGCTCAGAACGCCCAGAACGCTCAGAACGCTCAGAACGCTCAGAACGCTCAGAACGCTCAGAACGCCCAGAACGCTCAGAACGCCCAGAACGCTCAGAACGCTCAGAACGCCCAGAACGCCCAGAACGCCCAGAACGCCCAGAACGCTCAGAACGCCCAGAACGCTCAGAACGCTCAGAACGCCCAGAACGCCCAGAACGCTCAGAACGCTCAGAACGCCCAGAACGCCCAGAACGCTCAGAACGCTCAGAACGCCCAGAACGCTCAGAACGCTCAGAACGCCCAGAACGCCCAGAACGCTCAGAACGCCCAGAACGCCCAGAACGCTCAGAACGGCCAGAACGCCCAGAACGCTCAGAACGCTCAGAACGCTCAGAACGCCCAGAACGCCCAGAACGCTCAGAACGCTCAGAACGCCCAGAACGCCCAGAACGCTCAGAACGCTCAGAACGCCCAGAACGCCCAGAACGCTCAGAACGCTCAGAACGCCCAGAACGCCCAGAACGCTCAGAACGCTCAGAACGCCCAGAACGCCCAGAACGCCCAGAACGCTCAGAACGCCCAGAACGCTCAGAACGCTCAGAACGCTCAGAACGCTCAGAACGCCCAGAACGCCCAGAACGCTCAGAACGCCCAGAACGCTCAGAACGCTCAGAACGCCCAGAACGCCCAGAACGCTCAGAACGCTCAGAACGCCCAGAACGCTCAGAACGCTCAGAACGCTCAGAACGCTCAGAACGCTCAGAACGCCCAGAACGCCCAGAACGCTCAGAACGCTCAGAACGCTCAGAACGCCCAGAAAGCCCAGAACGCTCAGAACGCTCAGAACGCCCAGAACGCCCAGAACGCCCAGAACGCTCAGAACGCTCAGAACGCTCAGAACGCTCAGAACGCTCAGAACGGCCAGAACGCTCAGAACGCCCAGAACGGGTCACTCGATCCTACATCATTGTTGGACAGAGGGGGGTTCACGCTGGACGACCAGCCAGTCTATCACGGGCCGTTGTTGTTTTGATTTGGATCATTTCTGCATGGAGCCAAATGGACTCCTAAACCCCCCCCCCCCCCCGCCCTATGTGAACAGAGACACAAGCATAGAGGTCATTTGGACTCAGTCCACTTTCATGCATGGATTATATTTGTTCTCCTCCTTTTGGGACGCTCCCGTTTTGTCCAGTCCAGACTGATAATGGTGTCAGAACATAACCCACAACAGTGTGGAAACCACACCGAGCAGCTGATGCCTTTCTCAGCGTGAGGCTGCATCAGCTGTTGGAACCGTACTGACCCAGCACGGTTCCGCTGACCGGATCCAAGCACAGAACCATCACAGCTCACAAGCGACCCTGGGATGGGGTGACTGCACTCTGAATCTTTGGCTTTGGAGTTGCAACAGGAAGATCTGGAGCTCTGGCAGCTTTTGGATCATCTTCATGCTGGTTACACTGCAACACACCCAGACCATGAGGAGGTATCCCATAATGCACTGCATGTTGGACCTTTCTCTGTGCTCTTTTGGTTTCACATTGAAGTAAGTTGAAGGGAATTTCATGAAACCTCAAAACTCCAACGCCGTTCAGCACAGACTGGTCTCTGATGAAGATGAAAGCAGGATAACTGCTTTAGGTTGGGGCCAGGACCCCCCCCCCCCCTGGACCTTCTGTCACAGATGTGATCTCTGAGTCTGGAAGGAGAGGTGCTGGCAGCAACACAACACAAGAAGGCCTGTAGAGCCATGAGAGGGAAGTGGAGGGCAAAGAAAACCTCTTTGATTGGTCACATGGACCAATCATGTGACAGATTGACCCGGTTAGGCCAGAAAACAGTCCGGTCCGGCTTTCCCCTAGAAGCAGCGAGCTAAACGGACACCATCAGGCTGACTTTCTGTTTTCACTGATTCGGATCAGGAGTCCGAGCTGCAGACACAAACGGATGGCAAGCTAGGAAGGACAAACTGGAACACGACCTTTGACCTCTCCTTTGGACTGGTAGGAACGAGAACACGACCTTCACCGCCGGCATCCCTCACAGTTATAAGCAGACTTTGGTTCACTCTGACCGAGCCTCTCAGCTGTACCTGCAGCTCCAGGACTCGCGTCCGTCCTTTTGTCAAGCGCTTCTATCAAACCACTGGACGTCCAAACTGAGCTCTGAAACAGAGCGCAGTAGGAAATGACGTGACTCCTGTTTTCAATGAGCCTTTCTTTCATTTGGATGGTAAATCAGCAGGAACAAGCTGGACTTCTAGAAGAGTTGGATTCTAGCACAGATTGTGAGGACTGGCCCCCAAAGCCCCCTCCAGCACATCAGAGGATGGGTTTACTCCGTCTCCTGGTCTGGGGGGAGGGTGGGGGGTGACTAAAGACCTTATGGAGTCTCTTTCTGGTGCCACCTTTCTGTGTGATTGTCTGCAGACGTGAGGCCCAGATGTGAGGGGGGGTGACTCAGCATGGGAACAGCAGCTCTCCTGAGAAACCACAAACAGGAAAAGAGACACATTCACCCCCACCCCACCCCCTCTGCCGCCAAACAAACTGTACAGAATTCACAGCGACTGCTCGCCATCCTCTGTAACAATGGCCGTTTCCTGAAGACGGGGGTCACGGTGACGTGGTGCGCGGCCGTCAGCTGTGTGAAAGCTCAACCTGGAGCGGGGAGGAAGAATCCAAGGACTCACTCCACACTTTCCCGCCGCTCACAGCGCGGTTCTGGAGACTCAGACGTTTCCTCAAACGTCCTGAAGGAGCAGGACTCTGGTCTCCATCAGGGTTT
Source organism: Oryzias latipes (assembly GCF_053564925.1). NCBI lineage: Eukaryota > Metazoa > Chordata > Actinopteri > Beloniformes > Adrianichthyidae > Oryzias > Oryzias latipes. The sequence goes on along the minus strand of NC_136257.1, from coordinate 34,641,223 downwards.
GATCCGGTTCTCATACAGGAAGTCCTTCCCCAGCCAGACCCTCGAGCAGTGAAGCCACAAACACGAAGAACCAAAAGTTCTGAGTCTGACATGAAGAGCCAACATGAAGGTTCTGGTTCTTCAGGAGCTGCCACAGCAATGAGGTCTGGGGGGGTTCAGACTGTGCAGGTCTGTTTGTGTCGATCTCAATCTGAGCTGTGATTTAAGGACAGATTCATCTGTGAGATTATCATCTCAGAGCCGAAGCAGCCAACAATTCTGCCGTTTCCTGATGACGTGTCAGCCAGAAATAATTAACTACAATAAACTTACAACAAATGTTTAAGGACAGAGATGGGAGTTAAGAAATCAGCTGAACTTCAAAAAGCAGAGAATTCGCACTACAAAAAAGAAAATGTGCTAAACAATTTGTGGTGTGGATTTATGGAACGGACTGGATGAAGGTTTAAAACAAACCAATACTTTACATTTATTTAAGAAAAGATGTCACTGATGGAACCGTACAAGGCAAGAAAGGATCAATTAAAACAAAAATGTCACTTCTGCAAAGGTGCTGTGCAGAATGTAATGTCAATGTTCTGGAGAAAACTGTAAATAGATATATCACCAGGTGGTGTAAAAAAGGGGCGGAGTCAGACAGGATTTCTCTTCAACCCTTTTCCAGCACACCGTCTTGTTTCATCTGTTTTAAATTAAAAGTGAATTAAAATCTGGAGGATTTGAAAATCTTTGCAGCTGTGACAGCAGCAGCCCCCCGTCCCTGAGGATTGAACCCACCCACAGCTACACACCCTTATTCCACAAAGGTCTGAGGATGGGGTTAACCCCCCCCCCCCCCCCTGGCTGATGCCCGGTTGAAGCAGATGATTGATGGGTGGCATCCATCAGCTCCTGTCTCAGGCTCAGTGAGGGCTCTGGGCTTTTGTGCACCTCAAACGTGCACACGTGCACGTTTGAGGTGCACAGTGTGAGCAGCCGGGCCCCCGTCCTGAGCAGCGCTCTGATTTGTATTGCACATGTGTGTGGGGGGGGGCACGTGTTGGTTGGATGTGAGGTGAGAGCGTGTTTGATGTTGCGGCCGAGTGTCAAAAACTGTCCAAGACGTCACGACTCCCCACCTTCCGAGCTTCCCCCTCATCCATCTCACTGACAGTGGCAGAAACAGAAGCCTCTCTGAGCGCCCCCACTGCCCCCCAGCGAACAGCGGGGGGCCCCGGCCCGTTCTGTGCCGGCCTTGTCTCGCCAAGGACGCCCCGCCGTCAGCGGGTCGACCTCTGCCCGGACCTGCTGAGCCGTTCCGTCCCAAACCCATGCATCTACGGGACAGTTTAGCCCCTTCCTCCGGGGGGCACAGCCCCCTTAGGAACCCCATTTTAACCAAAACAACATGTTTTTTAATGTAAATGTTGCTAATAAAGTCTGGATCTCCTTCAGTCAAATGTAGATGTGGTTTGGATCGGGTCCAAACGGTTCCAGAATCACTGAACAGATCGGATCAAATCTCTTCAGATGTCTCTAGAAAGTGGTTTAATGGAGAAGTCCAGGCAGATCCAGAATCAGAACAATGTCAACATAGAACAACAAAAGGCTAGAAAGTGACAGAACCGAACCAAAGCAGAGGATGGAGAACTCAAACCTTCAGCTCAGGAACAAGAAGAACAATGTAACACAGCAGAACATGAACCCACAAACTACACACAGTAAACACAGAAACCAGGAGCGCCTGATCTGTTCAGTCCAATGTGGGGGCCACGGTCCCAGAACCGAAGAACCCCCCAAATCCGGAATAAAAGCGGCCCATCCTTCCCTGACACTAAGAACCAACCAGATGTGGCAGACGCATCACGGACCCGGCTAAGCATCGCTGCCTGGTGAGGGCAACACAGATCACTAGGGGCCCCACCCCCCCACTGGACTTTTCTCCCCCCTCCAGCAGAACCCCCCAATTGAAAAGGGCTCCTCCACCAACGTCAGTGTTTGTTGCAGGCTTCTGGTTGGTCAGCCCCGCATACGTCCATCCATGGCTTCTCAGGTTTAGCCGCTGCTCTGTCGGGCCTCAGCCACCTCACCTCCTCTGGGGGGCATCTTTGATGCTGCCCACAAACCAGAGTGTGAAGTCTGGACCACTTTGGACGGTCAGAGACTTAGTGTTGCAGTTCAGTGGGAGAAGCAGGCGGCTCAGCATCTGCACTGTAACGCCTTTCTGGGAACTACTGGATAAAGCTTTACAGTATTTTACACCAAACACCAATAAATTGTGGGGACATGTTGTAAAAAGCAATGGATTGTGGGAATTATCCTTGTTATTACTGTTATTTCCCAGTTAGAATACACGCCATCACAAACAAATACCTATTTTTACCTCTGAGTACACAGACTGTTTACTGTAAACAGGTTCCAAACACTGTTTCCATGAGGCGTCACTCAAAAATCCAGCGGACACACAAATGTGTCCCTGATCCCACATACCTTAGTTGTTTTATCATTGCGTTTTAGATCCATACGATTCTTTTGTTTAACTTGTCCAGCAGCTGATCAAGCAGATCAGAGCTGCAGGCCTCTTGTGTCGGACAGATTTTACTGTTACAACAAAAGTTTCTGGATCTGCAGACAAACAGAGTATATTTGTATAAACCCCTTTTGGATTTGAAGCTAAGCTTGATTTATGATAATTACTGTATATGTGTATGCATTCCTTGTTGGACTGAACAGAAAAGGAAAGGAGAGAGAGAGGGAGGGAGGTTAGAGATGGGGGGAGCAGTCAATTAAACAGAATCATGAAGATCCAATATGATTCTTGGTGGAAAGTGTATTGATCTAAGGGCTCATTCAGTGTGAATCATATCATCATAACATTACTGTACATTTACAATAACTCCTGGCAGAAACCACTGTACTTTATTGTAGCCTAGTACAACTGTAAAAGGAAATCCAGTAAAATATCTGTGTACTGTATTTCATTTTACAGTTTTATTACAGTAAAATGAAATGCAGTACACAGAAGATCTACTGGATTTCCTGCTGTAGCATAATCATCCAGCTGCCAGTAAGTCTTGTAAAATCGACAGCCTGTCTTCTGAAACCAAAGAGTGGATGAGGCTCTAGCTGCTGATGTGCCTGAAGAACCTGGATGCTTGTTGGTCCAGGGGTGGAGTGGGGGCCACCAAGCAGGGAGGTGGAGAAATAAAGTGGTTTGTTTGAGGCGACTGCAGCGCTGCAGGGTGGAGCTGAGAGCGCCCATCGCCCACACAATCACAGGAAAAGCATTCTGGGTTTCTGCAGAGACACCCTGAACACACCACAAAAATTCTGAGAACCGTAGGACTGGAAGGTGGGGGGGACACACGGGGAGAGTCTTTGTCACGGAGTCTTTTGACATTCTGATGAAAACGTTTTAGTAACCAATAAATCAGAATCATGGGATTTTTTATGTTAGCCTCATAAACATTTTGGGTTTGGACTTTTATGATGAATCCCCTTCCTCACATTGAACAGCTTTATGCTAACTTTGCAGTCGTTGAATTGAATGTTTAACAGGAACGTCTGTGGTGCCACGCTTCCTTCTCCCTCTAACCTTCATGGATTTCCTGCCTCCAGCGCGTGTTTTTATTCTCGGTCATTTTAATAACCGACTGTCGGTGCGCCGGCTCCATTCCAGACCAAATCCTGAAGAACCGTTTCTACGAGGCGACGGAGGAACGACGACATGAAGAGTGACGATGCTTTCAGAGGATTTGGTTTTGGATTCTCCGTTTGCCGTTTCCTCACAGCAGAGCAGAGCCCCCAGTCTCTGTGAGAACTGTCTTGTTTTCAGGTCCACAGTCATTGTGGGAGGGGTCATGGGGTGTACGGGGGGCAGAGGGGCATTTATGATGTCTGCGCCTGTTTTCACTTGTAAAATGCTTTGAGCTGCTAGGAGCATAAAAGGGATCATTTTATTAACTATTACTGATTAGTTCTTAGAGGAACATCAACAGCCCCCCCCCATTTGGTGGGATGCTGGGGGTGGAGGAGAAGGAGGTAAAATGTCAAAGTACTGTTTTCTGACCCCAGCCCCCGCATCAGGGGGCAGATCGGGAGGCTGATACCAGCAGACCCACAGGACCGTTGACATGAAAGACAATCTACTGCTTCACCCATACATGCATGAGCCCCCGCCCCCCCCCACAGTCGGTACGGAGTGAGCCGTCTGTAGTCAATCGGCTGAAAACGTTGCTGTGTCTCTGGGGCGCAGCTGAACTTTTCTGACCCCCCCACTCTGGACGTGAAAGCCTTTGATATCCCACTCGTGCATGCGGACCCCCCCATCCCGTGAAAAATTGATAATTAGAAAAAGACAGGAGAGCAGAAAGCCATCTGTGGGGAGTTGTTGGAGAAAGATGCAGATCGTGGGACACGAAAGCGGGAGCCTTGAGGGACACGTCCATCGGAAGCCTCGCTCTGTGGGGCCATGGAGGCCATTCAGACCCCCCATGGATGTTTTCATGAAGCCTGATCCAGAACCCCACCAGTCTTGGATGACGTGAAACGTTACGAGAGAGAAGATCTGAAGTCCAGATGCCGTGACTCAACTTCAAAATGACTCGAATGAAGAGCCCCTTCATCCACACGCTTCCCTACGACACGGGATGGTCCACAATGGCCTTCAGAGACCGGGTCTCTGGGTCTTCACGGGTCTCTGGGTCTTTACTGGTCTCTGGGTCTTTACTGGTCTCTGGGTCTTCACGGGTCTCTGGGTCTTTACTGGTCTCTGGGTCTTCACGGGTCTCTGGGTCTTTACTGGTCTCTGGGTCTTCACGGGTCTTTTCCGGTCTCTGGGTCTTCACAGGTCTCTGGGTCTTTACTGGTCTCTGGGTCTTCACGGGTCTTTACCGGTCTCTGGGTCTTCACGGGTCTTTACCGGTCTCTGGGTCTTCACGGGTCTCTGGGTCTTTACTGGTCTCTGGGTCTTCACAGGTCTTTTCCGGTCTCTGGGTCTTCACAGGTCTCTGGGTCTTTACTGATCTCTGGGTCTTCACGGGTCTTTACCGGTCTCTGGGTCTTCACGGGTCTTTACCGGTCTCTGGGTCTTCACGGGTCTCTGGGTCTTTACTGGTCTCTGGGTATTAACGGGTCTCTGGGTCTTCACAGGTCTCTGGGTCTTTACTGGTCTCTGGGTCTTCACGGGTCTTTACCGGTCTCTGGATCTTCACGGGTCTTTACCGGTCTCTGGGTCTTCACGGATCTCTGGGTCTTTACTGGTCTCTGGGTATTCACGGGTCTCTGGGTTTTCACAGGTCTCTGGGTCTTTACCGGTCTCTGGGTCTTCACGGGTCTTTTCCGGTCTCTGGGTCTTCACAGGTCTCTGGGTCTTTACTGGTCTCTGGGTCTTCACGGGTCTTTACCGGTCTCTGGGTCTTCACGGGTCTCTGGGTCTTTACTGGTCTCTGGGTATTCACGGGTCTCTGGGTCTTCACAGGTCTCTGGGTCTTTACTGGTCTCTGGGTCTTCACGGGTCTTTACCGGTCTCTGGGTCTTCACGGGTCTTTACTGGTCTCTGGGTCTTCACGGGTCTTTACCGGTCTCTGGGTCTTCACGGGTCTTTACCGGTCTCTGGGTCTTTAGCGGTCTCTGGGTCTTTACTGGTCTCTGGGTCTTCACTGGTCTTCACAGGTCTCTGGGTCTTTACGGGTCTTTACCGGTCTCTGGGTCTTTAGCGGTCTCTGGGTCTTTACTGGTCTCTGGGTCTTCACGGGTCTTTACCGGTCTCTGGGTCTTTACGGGTCTTTACGGGTCTCTGGGTCTTTAGCGGTCTCTGGGTCTTTACGGGCCCCTGTAGTCTCCGTTTTCCCTTCTTCTTCCAGTACATGCCGGTCCCGTGTTTTGGTCCGGACAGCATCCATAAAGGTCAAGAACATCTCTGAAGCTGCTTTGGTGGTCTGGGTTGGAGTCCCAGTCTCTGAGAGCTGCCCCCCTCCCAAAACGTTCTCATCCTCATGCAGACTCAGCACTTCCTGCTTGTGATGGAGCGGTCCTCTGGTATTTAATCTGCTTCAGTAAATGTTCTGGATGGCCAGATTTCCTCATTTCTTCACACAAACATCTGCTGACTCTGTTCATAAACCAGGACAGCTGGGGGCCGTCTCTGAACCGTCTCTGCTGAGCACGTGCGGGTCGGCCTTCCTCTCATGGAGGACCAAAGCTCTGTCAGCAGGTCCGTCACGCGGCCTGCAGCAAACAGCTCTGAGAAGAAACCAGAACCACCAGAACCAGACGGCTTCCATTCTGGTCTTCCCAGACTTCACGAAGCCATCAGAACCTTCCACTTGTCCGTCTGTGTGGACATTTCCTATAGAATTCTGTCCATGTTCTCATTTGTGGCCCGGTTACCTGAATTCATTCCACCGGAGAGTTCTTCAGGATCGAATGGGAACCTGCAGATTTCCATGACAAAACCTCACAGCAGTGTTCTTCAAGTCCCGTTAGTTGTCACGCACCCAGGTGTGTCCGCATTTGACTCCTCCCCCTGGAGGACACAGCTGCACTCCGGACCATTTGGTGGTTTGACCCCCCAATGCAACCCCTCACTGCTGATCAGCTGGATCCGGTCATTCCAGGTTTTAATTGATTAAACAGCCAATGATCTGCAGGTAGAACCGGGATGTTTGGAAGACAAGCAGGAGAAAGACCACCAGAAAGACCACCAGATCTGGAGTTCTCCTGGCAGGACAGTGGCCACCATAGCGCCCCCTGCTGCTGGGGACAGCAGCTGCTGTTTGAGTCTGTTTTACGACCCATCATCGACCCCCTCAGAAATAATTAACCCACCAAATGTCCACACAAACACAAACAAACTGCTTGATTACATTAACCAGCATGTGTGACCTCCTGACCCCCCCCCCCCCCCCCATACACATTCTGTATGCAGCGTTTCTGTCCCACCAGGCTTCACTCACTGTATGCTGGAACAACATGGGGGGGGGGGGGGGGGGGGGGCAGAGATAACACTCACCAGTCCTGTCTGCATTTTGGGGGGGGCTTTTTTACACACAATGTTTCTGATTAACGTGAGTGTGTGTGGGGGGGGGGGGGGGGGGGGGGCACCAAGGCTGGTTGATCCACCTTCATGTTGAACCAAACTTCCAAGCTGTAGGATCCAGAAAACCTTCAGGATCAGCACAGGTTCTGCAGGTTTTTGGGTTGTCCGGCTCCGTGGAGGGGGGGGGGGGGGGTACCTAGAGAGGAGCGGCTGCATCTTAGGGGGAGTGCAGGTTTGTCCGCAGTTCCCTTAAGGTCCGTACGGCCACAGGGACGCCATGAAAATGGTCATGTGTGGTAAGTGTGTCGTGGAGTATTTGTTATAGAAGTCGCACACACGGTTCTGGTTGATGTTCGGTTGATGATGTCATACGACGTCCTGACGTCACGCTCCAGTCGGTGGTGAAGCCTCCATCCCAGCTGAGGGGGGAGACAGACTGTCTGCAGGTGAGAAATTGAGGAGTGCGCACTTATCACGGTAACAGTGGGATCCTTCCACATGATTTATTTTTAGGGGGGTGGAAAAAACACGTCTCACCTACTTCCCCCTCACTTGTTGTGTAGGTGTTCACTACCGCCCGTCTGTGGGTCGTTTTCTCTCTATGCGGTCTCCAGCCTTGATACTTTCTGAGGGTCACCTGTGTGTCCCGTCCAGGTTTGACCATTTTTACCCGCAGACGGCCCGTCTCCACCCGTAGGACAGCAGGGACCGAGGCTATAATATCTATATATTTAATGAAGCTCAGTGTTGATGCTTTCTGCTTTTAGAGGTACATTTATGAACAAACTGAAATGTATTGAAATTGTTTTGACTAAACCAGAGTTCAGGTGAACTCTCAACCTTTCAGGACCATCAGTAGGTTGGTCCCACCTGGAGGATCATCAGCTGTCTCAAATGTGTCTTCCTACAGACAATAATAGTCTTTGCTGACGAGTGGACTCCAGACTGTGGAGGTTGGTTTGCAGACCAAACTGCTGATCTGACAGAAGTCTGCAGCTCCTGGTGGACATCCGTCATGTTGGATGGAAGACAGAGGGAAAAAGACGCCGTGTTGGATGGAAGACGGAAGAAGGATGACGCCGTGTTGGATGGAAGACAGAGGGAAGAAGACGCCGTGTTGGATGGAAGACGGAGGGAAGAAGACGCCGTGTTGGATGGAAGACGGAGGGAAGAAGACGCCGTGTTGGATGGAAGACAGAGGGAAGAAGACGCCGTGTTGGATGGAAGACGGAGGGAAGAAGACGCCGTGTTGGATGGAAGACGGAGGGAAGAAGACGCCGTGTTGGATGGAAGACGGAAGAAGGATGACGCCGTGTTGGATGGAAGACAGAGGGAAGAAGACGCCGTGTTGGATGGAAGACGGAGGGAAGAAGACGCCGTGTTGGATGGAAGACGGAGGGAAGAAGACGCCGTGTTGGATGGAAGACAGAGGGAAGAAGACGCCGTGTTGGATGGAAGACGGAGGGAAGAAGACGCCGTGTTGGATGGAAGACGGAGGGAAGAAGACGCCGTGTTGGATGGAAGACAGAGGGAAGAAGACGCCGTGTTGGATGGAAGACGGAGGGAAGAAGACGCCGTATTGGATGGAAGACGGAGGGAAGAAGACGCCGTGTTGGATGGAAGAAGGAGGGAAGAAGACGCCGTGTTGGATGGAAGACGGAGGGAAGAAGACGCCGTGTTGGATGGAAGACAGAGGGAAGAAGACGCCGTGTTGGATGGAAGACGGAGGGAAGAAGACGCCGTGTTGGATGGAAGACGGAGGGAAGAAGACGCCGTGTTGGATGGAAGACGGAAGAAGGATGACGCCGTGTTGGATGGAAGACAGAGGGAAGAAGACGCCGTGTTGGATGGAAGACGGAGGGAAGAAGACGCCGTGTTGGATGGAAGACGGAGGGAAGAAGACGCCGTGTTGGATGGAAGACAGAGGGAAGAAGACGCCGTGTTGGATGGAAGACGGAGGGAAGAAGACGCCGTGTTGGATGGAAGACGGAGGGAAGAAGACGCCGTGTTGGATGGAAGACGGAAGAAGGATGACGCCGTGTTGGATGGAAGACAGAGGGAAGAAGACGCCGTGTTGGATGGAAGACGGAGGGAAGAAGACGCCGTGTTGGATGGAAGACGGAGGGAAGAAGACGCCGTGTTGGATGGAAGACAGAGGGAAGAAGACGCCGTGTTGGATGGAAGACGGAGGGAAGAAGACGCCGTGTTGGATGGAAGACGGAGGGAAGAAGACGCCGTGTTGGATGGAAGACGGAGGGAAGAAGACGCCGTGTTGGATGGAAGACGGAGGGAAGAAGACGCCGTGTTGGATGGAAGACGGAGGGAAGAAGACGCCGTGTTGGATGGAAGAAGGAGGGAAGAAGACGCCGTGTTGGATGGAAGACGGAGGGAAGAAGACGCCGTGTTGGATGGAAGACAGAGGGAAGAAGACGCCGTGTTGGATGGAAGACGGAGGGAAGAAGACGCCGTGTTGGATGGAAGACGGAGGGAAGAAGACGCCGTGTTGGATGGAAGACGGAAGAAGGATGACGCCGTGTTGGATGGAAGACAGAGGGAAGAAGACGCCGTGTTGGATGGAAGACGGAGGGAAGAAGACGCCGTGTTGGATGGAAGACGGAGGGAAGAAGACGCCGTGTTGGATGGAAGACAGAGGGAAGAAGACGCCGTGTTGGATGGAAGACGGAGGGAAGAAGACGCCGTGTTGGATGGAAGACGGAGGGAAGAAGACGCCGTGTTGGATGGAAGACGGAGGGAAGAAGACGCCGTGTTGGATGGAAGACAGAGGGAAGAAGACGCCGTGTTGGATGGAAGACGGAGGGAAGAAGACGCCGTGTTGGATGGAAGAAGGAGGGAAGAAGACGCCGTGTTGGATGGAAGACGGAGGGAAGAAGACGCCGTGTTGGATGGAAGACAGAGGGAAGAAGACGCCGTGTTGGATGGAAGACGGAGGGAAGAAGACGCCGTGTTGGATGGAAGACGGAGGGAAGAAGACGCCGTGTTGGATGGAAGACGGAGGGAAGAAGACGCCGTGTTGGATGGAAGACGGAGGGAAGAAGACGCCGTGTTGGATGGAAGACGGAGGGAAGAAGACGCCGTGTTGGATGGAAGACAGAGGGAAGAAGACGCCGTGTTGGATGGAAGACGGAGGGAAGAAGACGCCGTGTTGGATGGAAGACGGAGGGAAGAAGACGCCGTGTTGGATGGAAGACGGAGGGAAGAAGACGCCGTGTTGGATGGAAGACAGAGGGAAGAAGACGCCGTGTTGGATGGAAGACGGAGGGAAGAAGACGCCGTGTTGGATGGAAGACAGAGGGAAGAAGAAGCCGTGTTGGATGGAAGAAGGAGGGAAGAAGACGCCGTGTTGGATGGAAGACAGAGGGAAGAAGACGCCGTGTTGGATGGAAGACGGAGGGAAGAAGACGCCGTGTTGGATGGAAGACGGAGGGAAGAAGACGCCGTGTTGGATGGAAGACAGAGGGAAGAAGACGCCGTGTTGGATGGAAGACGGAGGGAAGAAGACGCCGTGTTGGATGGAAGACAGAGGGAAGAAGACGCCGTGTTGGATGGAAGACGGAGGGAAGAAGACGCCGTGTTGGATGGAAGACGGAGGGAAGAAGACGCCGTGTTGGATGGAAGACAGAGGGAAGAAGACGCCGTGTTGGATGGAAGACGGAGGGAAGAAGACGCCGTGTTGGATGGAAGACGGAGGGAAGAAGACGCCGTGTTGGATGGAAGACGGAGGGAAGAAGACGCCGTGTTGGATGGAAGACAGAGGGAAGAAGACGCCGTGTTGGATGGAAGACGGAGGGAAGAAGACGCCGTGTTGGATGGAAGACGGAGGGAAGAAGACGCCGTGTTGGATGGAAGACAGAGGGAAGAAGAAGCCGTGTTGGATGGAAGAAGGATGACGCCGTGTTGGTGCAGTTTTCACTTTAGTCTTTTTTTTTTTTTTCACTTTAGTCATCCTCAAAGAGTTTGAGGATGTTTGCCTTCAGATGCCTTTCATGTCCAAGTCTTTTTACATCATATTACCATGAACACATGTGAACTTCATCGTCCATCTTCCTCGCCATTGTTGTGCCCCCCCCCCCCCCATAGGGTTTATAGCCGTATGTCTCAGAAGACGGCGGGAACTTTGGTGCTTAATCTGCAAAAAAACATGCAGATGCAGAAAGAAGGTGCTGTGGTCATCCTTTGGTCTAGGTGTTATTTTCATTACTGGACTTTGGCCAAACGGTGGTCAGCAGACAGCCACACACACACCCACTGAGGAGGGGGGGCCACGCGCACACAGACAAGCTCTGCTCTCCAAAACAATAGACATAAATATAGCAGCCTCTGGGAAAAAGAATACAAATGCTGCGTCCATCCCTGCAACGCCCAGCCTTTCCTGTTCTCTGACCCCCCAGAAGAGAGGAGCATCAGGAGGAGCAGGGGCCCCCGCCTCCTTCAGACCTCCTCTTCTGCAGCCGGGGGAAAGCCTGGTTTTTGGTTCTCCAACCGTCCTTCAGGTCCAGTTCAAACCACCAACATCTCCCAGCGTGAAGGCTAAGGCAGTGACATGGAGCATCCCACCTGCTCTGGTTGAGGCTGAACTGGTGGTTTCCGGTACCACAGCCAAGGTCTGTCGGTCCAGCCAGTTCCCAGGATTTTGGAGCGACGGGGTTTGGCCAGGATCACATGACCAAGCCTCTGCACCTTTCATGGTCTTTGTGCAGAAGGTACAGGTGTGGGCGTGAGGGTTCTGGTGGCCCATACACAACTGTTACGCCCTCCCCATCAGAGGAGTGGACGCCAACCACCGCGCCGGCGCTGGTCCTTGGGTCACTTGGTCCTGGTTCACTTTGTTAGTGATGTCAATGTAATTTTACACCTGGAGCGCCTTGAAGGCCCCGGTCACGGTTACATTCACGCACGCATGATTCTGAAAATATTCTAAATCCTTCATCTGCTGTTGATTCATGACAAAAGACGTCATCCCAGACGGAACATTAGAGCTGTGATGGTCAGAATGATTTCAGGATATTTGACTGAAACCTCTGTCATCCGTCTCTGGATCTTTGAACCTTCTAATCTTCACATGCAGACGTTCCAGCAGAGTCTGGATCAAAGGATATATTTTAATATCCTAAACTCCATCTGAAAAATGACGACTCCTTCTGATGCTCCTTTCCTGCCGGCCTCCACTTTGACCTGTGACCCAGGAAGTCTGTCTGCATCCAGGTAAGCCCAGCAGCAGGTGTGCTCAGGTGCTTCATGCAGCCTTTGATTCAGACCCGTGGTCATCAAACGCTGATCTGTGACATGAGTGTCAGCGAGTCACGTCTGTGCACGTCTTCTCCGTTCCTAATGGTGGCGGCCGTCATCTATTGTCTGATGTCTGTTTACACGAGCAGAAGCTGCTGGTGGGAGGAGCCTGACCAGACTGCGGTTTCAGAGAAAGCGTCGCTCGACTGTGTCACTGTCGGAGGAAGATGCTCGTGCTCCAAAATAGTCCTTTTGTTGCAGAGGAGGAAGTGCGGCCCGAGAAAGGACTGAGGTCATGACCTTGGAGGCCGTCCCGCCCTCAGGTTCCCACACAAACATGGAAGCATCGGAACACCTCCAACAGAGCCTCGGGATTCGTCTCTGCCATCAATCACGGGACGGGGTCAGATTCTTACGGGAGCAGGAACCAACCAATGAGAACAGCAACCAAAGACAGTAAAGAGTGATAAAATATAATGTAACTCCTGGAAAATATAACTCCATTACCCAGAGTTCTTCATTCTCATTGAGGCGACAGTGCTAACCCACTGTTGCTCTAAAAGCAGATGGGAGCAGAAAATGTACTGTTTTACATAGAGACAGAAATGTAAGGGATCATTTTAATGAGGGAGGGGGGTCAGATTAGCAGGAGCGGGACGGCGGGGAAAATCCACTCCGTCATCCTCTGATCTGCCACTGAAGAAACAAGTCAAAGTAAACTTTATTGTCAATCTCTATGTTTTCACATCCATGGAAATTGAAATTCCGTCTAAAAGGGAAATCTAACTTCAAAGATACAAAATAAAATAAGACGGGAAAAAAGTGACTATAAAAAGAAGAAAAACAACTATAACACAGCTGCTTGGAGTTTTGTGTCTCTGTTGTGTGTTTGTGTTACAGTGTTACACAATAAAGCTTTTCATTCTCCAAAATGACGTGAAATTTTTCGTTTCAGTGAGACTGACATCAAACTTTAGTTTCCCTCAGGAAGGTTGTAAGAGGCTCTCACAAACTGCAGGTTACTACGTTGTGTGTGTGTGTTGTGTTGTGTGTGTGTGTGTGGGGGGGGGGGTCCTCCTCTGACAGATTGTTCCTGTTCTTCATCCCCTCTGATCACCTGAGCTTCATCTCCGTTTGTTCCCTCAGATCCTCCTAAGCTTGTCAAGAACCTTCAGCTCTTCTCTGATTGGTTGATCTCACACAAACCGCAGACCTTTACTTCAAACAGACTCCAAAGCTGCTTTCTGCCTGCTGCCTGCGTCTTCAAAGCCGTCTGCAAACCGTCGGGAGGCTGGCATCAAAAACGCCACACAAGTCCACGGCTGTGGTGGCGGCGAGCACGGCCAGGCGTCATGACGGCTGACTCCGCCCTCTGTGCAGCAGCCACCTGCTGCGATGTCATCGTCACCTGTCTGTGCTCACCACGTGCACACACACGTGCACACACAGCGCTGAGCAGATCCAGGTGCTTCCATGACGGGCCGTCACAGAGCTGCTCAGAGCTTCTTCCTCTGAGTCTGTGATGAATGTGTTCTGACCCGGAACCTGAGCACAGCGGCTCCGACAGGAACCGGAGAGTCGTAGAACCACTTCAACGGTTCTGCTGCAGTGAGGACAGATGGTGAATCTGCAGGCGGGAATAGCACGTGCACGCGCATCTGTTCCAGCTCTGGCCTCAGCTCAACACAAAAACACACAAACGTCGCCTATCGGACAAAAACGACACACAACTGAGCAGGAAAGTCCTGCAAACCCAGACCCAGTCCAGAGCCGATCCAGAACTGAAACGGCTGTCGGCACAAATGAAGACCAGGTGAGAACACAAACAGGAAGTGAACCCACACAGGTCAGGGATCAACAAAATAAAACAGGAAGTTCTTCTTTAATTCATGTTGGAGGCAGAAATCTGCTTCTGGTTCAGCTGCTGGTCTTCAGGTCCGGAGATTTCAGATCCATGACGGACCCGTCAGGTTCAGGTAAACCACATCCTGGTGCACCTTCATCATGACGGCTGTTGATGAAGACCACTCCTTCTTTATCGCAGAGAAGCAACAGGAGAGACGTCAGCGACGTCACCATCAACGCCGTCACCATCAACGCCGCGACTTCTGAGGCAACGTGATGGAAACCAATGACCCAGAATGCATTGTGTCATTCAAAAAAATTTAAACTATGAATCCTCTGCTCTGTGACGAGGTGGACCTCTGTGCAACAGTCACTCACAAGGTTTCACGGTTTCTGTGCTGATGAAGGACTCTTCCTCGGATCTGGAGGACTCTTCCTCGTCTCTGGTAAAGTCAGCCGCAGCATCACAGTTGACCAAACCATCAGCTAGCAGGGAAACTGGCCTGATTTGCTTCCTCTCAGGACTGTTGGAGGCTCCTCTTCATCCAGGTGACTTTTTCCTGACCTTTCATCTGGCCTTAGAGTTCTGCTGAGCCGTTTTCCCGCTCTTTCAGCTCCGTCTGATGTTCACATCAGAAGGAAAACCTCCGAAGACTCGCTGATCCAGGATGGATCCGTAGCAGAACGTTTGTTCTGGCTGGAGATGTGCCCCCCCCCTCAGAAGACTTATTAGCAAGTATCAGAGCAGGTTGCATTGTTACCGTTTCCAGCGGTGAAATATTGCGGCAGTTTCCTTTTCCTCCCCCATGAAGAATGGCCCGGCGACTTTATTGTTTTCTTTCTACTACAACCCCCACCCCCACCCCCCAGCTCCAGGGGCTCCTGGGAACCGGCCTGGTCGGCCGCGGCCGCAGGGTATGGGGTCCGGTGACGCGGTGAGCTGAGTGTGTGAGCATCCACAAATAAACATCCCCATGTGTGCTTTTGTGTGTGTGTGTGGGGGGGGGGGGGTCTCGGTCTGACAGCTGTGTGTAGAACCTGAGTGGCAGCAGAGTGTGGGAAGCTGGAGGGCTGGGGGGGGGGGGTCCTCATCTCAGCGATTAGCTGCAGCGGAAATGCTGATGGCTGTTTTCACAGAGAACCACAGCTTTGTCTGGACCCCCCCAAGCTGAGGCCCCCGCTGCAGACAAATGAAAACTCAGGAAATCCACGGTCCTGAAGCTCGCCACGTTCTGGACCTGCAGCCGCCTCACCTTGCGCCTCATAAAACGGGACGCCGCGTTCAGAGACGGCGGCTGCAGGACGGAACGTGAGACCTGACACCAACGCCTTCATCTGGAGGGACGTCCTCGCCACGATGACCAGTGCTGTCTAGAAGAACATGGCATCACTTCACAGAGAAGTTCAAATGTCGGGGTTACTTTCCCTTCTGGACGTGCTTCAGTCAGGAAGTGGAAGTGTCATGGTGTGGGCCGTGTTCCCGAGGCAGAGATCCAAACTGAGCCCCGCCGTCATGACAGCACTGGTTGTGTGATGTAGAACCGACGGTTCTCGGGTCTCAGACCAGGACGGGATGTTAAGGAAGGTCAATGCCCCCCCCCCCGACGAACTTCCACAGTTCCATGAAAGATTCTGTGGAAATGGATCCACTGAGCTCAGCGGCCTGTTTCACCATCAGGAAGTCATTTCTCTGAGGCCATCAGATCGCATTCTCATGGCTGGGGGGTCACGCTGCGTGGGAGTCCCGGCCCTGGCGGGGCATCGGTAATGATACGGCGACGTGAGCGCTGAAAGGTCAGCGTGTTAACGCGGCTCTGTGATGACGGACTGAACGGAGTTAATGTGGCACAAAGTACACAGCTGGACGTGAAATGGGTGGGAAGAGCCGAGGAAAGGAGATGAAGAGTGCCGGGGGGGGGGGGGGGGGGGGGGGGTATATTTGGAGTCTGATTAAAGGAAAACATGGGCCGGTCAGAGAAAATGAGCTGCTGATTGGAGCGCAGTGATAATGCCTCAATGTTCTGGACGGGTCCACGCTTTCATCCCACCCTGCCCCCACCTTCCAACCAGAACCAACCCCCCCCTCATCAGCCACACCCAAACCCCCAATCTCATCAACCAGAACCAGAATCTGTGCAGAAAAGGCTTTTTCACGGTGGGACGTTCTCCGTTCCAAAGTACATCTCATCATTTGTCTGATCTTTGCTAATGTGCCCCCCCCCCAGTATCCTATTTGGTTGAGATGCAAAGTAACGGCATTGCTTAGAACCCCCCCAGCTGGAACCAGGGGTGACCGTGGTGCAGCGGTAGGGCGGTCGACCCATGATCGTAATATTGCAGGTTCGATTCCCGCCTTGCACGGCCATGAGTCGATGCGTTTTTGGGCAAGACACTGAACCCCACCCCCACACCCCCGCCTCTAGTGGGAGGTTGGCGACCAGCGTTCAGCAGTTTAGCCGCCATCAGTGTGTGAATGTGTGACTGTAAAGCGCTATATAAGTAGACGCCATTTACGTCTGTTAGACCCTTAGATGAGGATGTGACAGATGGACCCTGGTGTCCAGAAAGATCATGGTGGTAGAGGGGGGGGGGTGTAGTTAAGGGCCTCATGGTGGTAGAGGGGGGGGGTCTAGTTAAGGGCCTCATGGTGGTAGAGGGGGGGGGTCTAGTTAAGGGCCTCATGGTGGTAGGGGGGGGGGGGTCTATTTAAGGGCCTCATGGTGGTAGAGGGGGGGGGTCTAGTTAAGGGCCTCATGGTGGTAGAGGGGGGGGGGGTCTAGTTAAGGGCCTCATGGTGTCCCACAAAGGGAAATGGAACCTAAACTGGACCGTCCTGCACGTCCATCAGAATTTTGAAGGCGTGTCAGCAGAAAGAGGCCACGCCCCTAAGGGTCTCTGTTCTCCTGCAGATGAACTCTGGTTGGTTCACTTCAGTCCTAATGCAGATGGACTTTCCAGAGAGGAGGAGAACCAAAAGGAGGAATTGTATCCATCAACTGTTGAACTACCCTGCAGTTCTAACAGATGTTGGGGGCGCTGTTGTCTGAAATGAGCTCCCACCAGGATGGTCCTCTGAGAAGCTCCTGTTGCTCCTCACTGCACCTCCTCTACCCAGAAGAGATTTCCAAACTTCTTTCATGCTGTCGCTGTTTGGTTCTCCTCCAAACACAGAGCTAACAGCACCTCCTCCCTTCCATCATCTCCTCCCGTAAAGCACCCCCTCCCTTCCATCATCTCCTCCCTTAAAGCACCCCCTCCCTTCCATCATCTCCTCCCTTAAAGCACCTCCTCCCTTCCATCATCTCCTCCCTTAAAGCACCTCCTCCCTTCAATCGTCTCCTCCTTTACAGGACCTCCTCCCTTCCATCATCTCCTCCCTTAAAGCACCTCCTCCCTTCCATCATCTCCTCCTTTACAGCCCCTCCTCCCTTCCATCATCTCCTCCCGTAAAGCACCTCCTTCCTTCCATCATCTCCCCCCCTTGAAGCATTTCCTCCCTTCAATCGTCTCCTCCTTTACAGCACCTCCTCCCTTCCATCATCTCCTCCCTTAAAGCACCTCCTCCCTTCCATCGTCTCCTCCTTTACAGCCCCTCCTCCCTTCCATCATCTCCTCCCTTAAAGCACCTCCTCCCTTCCATCATCTCCTCCCGTAAAGCACCTCCTCCCTTCCATCATCTCCTCCCGTAAAGCACCTCCTTCCTTCCATCATCTCCCCCCCCTTAAAGCACCTCCTCCCTTCAATCGTCTCCTCCTTTACAGCAACTCCTCCCTTCCATCATCTCCCCCCTTAAAGCACCTCCTCCCTTCCATCGTCTCCTCCTTTACAGCCCCTCCTCCCTTCCATCATCTCCTCCCTTAAAGCACCTCCTCACTTCCATCATCTCCTCCTTTACAGCCCCTCCTCCCTTCCATCATCTCCTCCTTTACAGCCCCTCCTCCCTACGATCATCTCCTCCCTTAAAGCACCTCCTCCCTTCCATCATCTCCTCCCTTAAAGCACCTCCTCCCTTCCATCGTCTCCTCCTTTACAGCACCTCCTCCCTTCCATCATCTCCTCCTTTACAGCACCTCCTCCCTTCCATCATCTCCTCCTTTACAGCACCTCCTCCCTTCCATCATCTCCTCCCTTAAAGCACCTCCTCCCTTCCATCGTCTCCTCCCTTAAAACAAACCTCCTCCCTTCCATCGTCTCCTCCTTTACATCACCTCCTCCCTTCCATCATCTCCTCCCTTAAAGCACCTCCTCCCTTCCATCGTCTCCTCCTTTACAGCCCCTCCTCCCTTCCATCATCTCCTCCCTTAAAGCACCTCCTCACTTCCATCATCTCCTCCTTTACAGCCCCTCCTCCCTTCCATCATCTCCTCCTTTACAGCCCCTCCTCCCTACGATCATCTCCTCCCTTAAAGCACCTCCTCCCTTCCATCATCTCCTCCTTTACAGCACCTCCTCCCTTCCATCATCTCCTCCCTTAAAGCACCTCCTCCCTTCCATCGTCTCCTCCTTTACAGCCCCTCCTCCCTTCCATCATCTCCTCCCTTAAAGCACCTCCTCCCTTCCATCATCTCCTCCCGTAAAGCACCTCCTCCCTTCCATCATCTCCTCCCGTAAAGCACCTCCTTCCTTCCATCATCTCCCCCCCCTTAAAGCACCTCCTCCCTTCAATCGTCTCCTCCTTTACAGCACCTCCTCCCTTCCATCATCTCCTCCTTTACAGCACCTCCTCCCTTCAATCATCTCCTCCCTTAAAGCACCTCCTCCCTTCCATCGTCTCCTCCTTTACAGCCCCTCCTCCCTTCCATCATCTCCTCCCTTAAAGCACCTCCTCCCTTCCATCATCTCCTCCCTTAAAGCACCTCCTCCCTTCCATCGTCTCCTCCTTTACAGCCCCTCCTCCCTTCCATCATCTCCCCCCTTAAAGCACCTCCTCCCTTCCATCGTCTCCTCCTTTACAGCCCCTCCTCCCTTCCATCATCTCCTCCTTTACAGCACCTCCTCCCTTCAATCATCTCCTCCCTTAAAGCACCTCCTCCCTTCCATCGTCTCCTCCTTTACAGCCCCTCCTCCCTTCCATCATCTCCTCCCGTAAAGCACCTCCTCCCTTCCATCATCTCCTCCCGTAAAGCACCTCCTTCCTTCCATCATCTCCCCCCCCTTAAAGCACCTCCTCCCTTCAATCGTCTCCTCCTTTACAGCACCTCCTCCCTTCCATCATCTCCCCCCTTAAAGCACCTCCTCCCTTCCATCGTCTCCTCCTTTACAGCCCCTCCTCCCTTCCATCGTCTCCTCCTTTACAGCACCTCCTCCCTTCAATCGTCTCCTCCTTTACAGCACCTCCTCCCTTCCATCATCTCCCCCCTTAAAGCACCTCCTCCCTTCCATCATCTCCTCCCTTAAAGCACCTCCTCACTTCCATCATCTCCTCCTTTACAGCCCCTCCTCCCTTCCATCATCTCCTCCTTTACAGCCCCTCCTCCCTACGATCATCTCCTCCCTTAAAGCACCTCCTCCCTTCCATCATCTCCTCCCTTAAAGCACCTCCTCCCTTCCATCGTCTCCTCCTTTACAGCACCTCCTCCCTTCCATCATCTCCTCCTTTACAGCACCTCCTCCCTTCCATCATCTCCTCCTTTACAGCACCTCCTCCCTTCCATCATCTCCTCCCTTAAAGCACCTCCTCCCTTCCATCATCTCCTCCCTTAAAGCACCTCCTCCCTTCCATCGTCTCCTCCTTTACAGCACCTCCTCCCTTCCATCATCTCCTCCTTTACAGCACCTCCTCCCTTCCATCATCTCCTCCTTTACAGCACCTCCTCCCTTCCATCATCTCCTCCCTTAAAGCACCTCCTCCCTTCCATCGTCTCCTCCCTTAAAGCACCTTCTCCCTTCCATCGTCTCCTCCTTTACATCACCTCCTCCCTTCCATCATCTCCTCCCTTAAAGCACCTCCTCCCTTCCATCGTCTCCTCCTTTACAGCCCCTCCTCCCTTCCATCATCTCCTCCCTTAAAGCACCTCCTCACTTCCATCATCTCCTCCTTTACAGCCCCTCCTCCCTTCCATCATCTCCTCCTTTACAGCCCCTCCTCCCTACGATCATCTCCTCCCTTAAAGCACCTCCCCCCTCCATCATCTCCTCCTTTACAGCACCTCCTCCCTTCCATCATCTCCTCCCTTAAAGCACCTCCTCCCTTCCATCGTCTCCTCCTTTACAGCCCCTCCTCCCTTTGGTTGTTGATCTTCATCAGACTAAACTCCATTTTTGGAGCTGTGAGACCCAAACTCTGCTCCTCCTTCACAGTGAGGAGGTGAGCAGGAGCTCCTTCAGGAGGAGAAGACAGAATTTTCCTGCTGACAAGCACTGACCTTCGTCAGGACGGAGGCGCCGGAATGAAGACGGACCGAAGTCAGAAAGCTTAATCCCAGGTTGCTGATTCAGCAGAGATGCTCTCTCCCTGACCTTTGACCCCGCTCTGGACAGGAAAGTGGGCTCATAATCCTCTCAGACTCGCTGAGCCTCTTTCTTCATGCCAGCTCATGCACGGCGGTCCCGCTGACGCTGCAGCCGACATCCAACCCTCTGAGCTGCGCCTCTCAGCTCCCCCAATCCACGGCGCCGTCCAGAGGCCAGGCCGGCATCAGAACCTCCAGAACCTCACGGCGGCGTCCTCCACACAGCTCTGCAGGTAGAGCTACAGCGGGACCAGAGGAATCGGGTTGAAACTCGTTTCACCGTGAAAGATCAGGTTTGAATTCTAGATCGGCTGATCGTTGTCGTACGTTTACCGTACTTCCTGTTCAGCCGTCTTTGTTCCATCACTGCGTCTGTTTTTATATTTTCAGTGCCTTTGTTTGGCTCCACCCCTTTCCTCACCAGGTGATATTGAGCCCTCCACCCCCTGGAAAAACTCGGTTTGGGCGAATTTGGTCCAGAAAGGAACCGAACTGAAGAAAAGGTCTTTGTAAACATCAATAAATTGGTGAAGCTGAGAGCAGGAAGGCGAAGGTTTGATTCCATCAGCGGGTTGGAGCAGAACAAAATCACAAAACTGATCTGTATGCAAACGTCACCCCTTCAGAAGCAAAGTCAATGTTTTCTTTTCTTCAGAAGTTTCAGAGTTTCTCATCATCACCATCAGGCCTTTCTTTTCCTATTTCTTCATGTCTCCAGAGGAAAACCTGTTCAACCTTTCTGCAGAGACTCCCAGGAGAAGAAACGGCCATCAGAGGTTCCGGTCCAGAAGACGGAACGCTTGGATTCCTCTGACAACACCAGGACCAGATCCGTCCAGTCCTGCAGAACCACTTCCTGTTTCACGGTTTCACGTGTGCGAAGCTGCAGGAGACCTTTGGGTTGGAACCGTCATTCAGATCAGACGAACAAACCAACAAACGTGGGTGAAAATCGTTTTACTTTGAAGGATCTGATCAGAATAAACACGGGACAAGGTCACCGCCATGGAATCCGCTCACGTTCTCACAAATCACGTCCTTTGGTGCTTGTTGGTCAAACTGTAACACAGAGCTCATCCTGAGACCAGGACCTCCCCCCCAAAGCCTTTTGTGGGGGTGGGGGGGGGTATTGATGGCGTCTAATGCCGGCGTGAGGGATGGCTGCTGCACGCCACGCTGCATCACTTATGGGGATTAACGTTTGCCTTTGAGGGGCCATCCAGCTGCCAGCACCTGCAGCCCGCTGCTGAGGGCTCACGTGCACTGCGTTAACCCCCCCCCCCAAAAAAAACACACAGAGAGAACCTAAATAATGGACCATGTGACCCAAAACTTCACCTCAACACTTTGAACTCTTTAAATCTGACTAAAACACTAAAATGTTTGAGCCAAAATGATGTCTGCAACAGCACCATGGTTACCATGGTTACCACAGTGCAGCGCCTCCTCTCCTTATCAAACTGAAGGCAACATCTGACACCTGAGTAAAGGGGACTTCATTGCTTTGGGTTTCCTTTAGGGAAGCAGCATGAGGCAGATCTGCAGTATCCAGAACAGAACCGTGTGGATCCTCACCCGTTTGGTTCTGGTTCTCTTCCTGCAGATTCTGGATCCAGGTTTGGTTTCCCACATTAGAGCTGCTTTGGCTGCAGTTACAATAACAAGCCCCCCTCCACCCGACGGGCCGGCCTCTTCCTCCCCTCCAGCCGTCCCTGATGGGAACCTTTGGCCTCATTGTTCTGCGTCCCTGCAGGAGTGTTGGTACGCTCCGTCATGACCCCCCCCCCCCTCCGTTTGTTTAGCTTGGCCTCCACAGGAAGACGGATGCCCTCCACCTCTGCTCATTGGCCCGTGGAGGTCACATGCTTGTTGGTCTTAACTGCTGCACTTTGTCATCAACCTGGAGCATGCAGCCATTTCAGCCAAGCATGATGGGAAGTCGGGGGGGGGGGGGGGTGTCAGGACATTAGAGGATTATTCTCTGCTATTGTGTTTCATCTCACAACCATCGGATTCTTCCAGATCCGTTAACCTGATTCATTCTGCTTTTACAAGAAAAGTTCTCTGAAAGCCGAGCTGCTGGTTCTGGATCACCTGTCACACCTGTAACCCCCCCCCCATCCAGAAGACTCCTTGGTTCCTCCTCCTGACAGGTTTGGTGGAGATGACCGATGACCACCGTCCCATCAGTCCACAGATCGCTGGCTGAAGTTCCTTCAGACGTGAGGGTCTGACTCTCATTTCTGCTGCATGTTTTTAGCTCCGCCCCCGGGAAAACAGCGTCTCAGGAGGATCCATCATTAAACGAGTGCGGGTCAGTTTGAAGCCGCCATCATCACACGCTGACTCCTTCTGTCAGCGCAATCAGGCCGGGAGTCTGGGTCCAATCAGAGCGGCATCCGTTCGTCCCGCCAGCATCGCTCCAGCTGCTCAGCGCCGGTCAACATCTGGCGAGCTGCTGGTCCACAAACGCCACCGCTGAGCACCTCCTCCACCCATCAGAGACGCTTCCAGGGCTGAAGATGCTGGGTGGAGCCAGAGTGACGTTCTAAAGCGGCGTGGGAGGAGGCGGAGCAACATGAGCCGCCTTCACAGCAGGTGATCACATCTGAGGAACTCTGCTCCTTCAGGCTCCTGGTGTTCCTGGTTCTGCTGCCCATCATCATCATCATCATCATCATCATCATCATCCACAGTGGTTCTCCGGTCCTGAGTGAGAACTGTCCTCGGTTCCTCTGGGTCCCTCCTCTTTGTTTGGTTCTGGTGGAGATATTTCTGCGTCTGTGGTCCAGATCTCCTCTGGTGGTCAAACACAGCAGCACAGCTGTTGATCATGAAGGGATTCGAACCACCGGGTGTATCCATACTTTAAACATGTTTGAGCATTGAGCATAGTGGGGGTCCCCCCCCCCCTCTTTGGAAGTCAGGAGCATCTGCATGAGGAGTCCGGACTCACCGTCCAGCCGGGACGTTGGACCGGAGCAGCAGCGCGTCACGGCCCAGAGGTCAGTCGCTGTCTGCTGGAGGCCGGCCTGCAGAAAAACTGTAGCGGACCGAAGGCGGAGCGGCGAGAACGATCCTGAAAACACAGAACCAAGAGGCTCAGTTCTGACGGTTCCGGTCCGACCCACCCCAGTGTTTGCTGGGTAAACAGAGAGGAGCTGCAGGAGGAGCAGGAAACCACTGCCGTGATCAATAACCACACAGGTGTGAAGGGGCGGAGCCAGAAAAACCAAACAGAAACCTGCAGTTAATTCAGACGTCTGTGTGTCACACCAAGCCTCAGACCACATGATCACACCTTGCTTAAACAAACACGACACACACACACACACACACACACACACACACACAATGCTGATGTTCTACAGATGAGGAGAAATCTCTAATAAATATAGTGATAAATACAAATATTTACCTAATTACTGCTAGAAAAATACAAAACTACAGTAAAACCATCTTTATAGTAGCTGAGAAGTTAAAACATGTTAATAATATTATTAACATGTTAATAAATTAACATGTTAATTTATTAACATATTTGACCATTTTTGCTTCCAATCTTCCTGCTTTATGAATAAATATATAGAGAACCAAAATAAAAACACTGAATTTATTTCATTCCATTTCATTGTTTCTGTCGTGACAGAAGAGAAACTTCAGCCTCAGAAGTTTCAGCAGAAAGGCATCAGTCCTGGGGGGTTATGGGGGTCTGGGGGGGTCTAGTGTTTCCTTCGGCTTCCAGGTGCTCAGCAGCTGCTGGGAGGGAAGGAGGTGTAAACACAGAGAGGTGCTAACGTGCTGGAAGCAGCTGGAGGCCGGCCCCCCAGCTAAGACCTCATGTGTGGGTGTGTGTGTGTGTGTGTGTGTGTGGGGGGGGGGGGGGGGGTCAGAGATCATTTAAACCCAGAAATAAAAAATGTACATAAAACAGAATCAAGAGTTCACACCAATAAGAGGAAAAGGCACCGAGGTCAGCGTCACGCCATCAGGACCATTGAAGGAGCAAAGAGGAGTCCAGAACAAACGAGCCTTCATCCTCCTCATCCTCACTGCTCCCTCTTTCATTCCTTCCATCTCTCAGACTTACAGATCAACACTTGTGGTAGGGGGTGGGGGGCATAAGGTATGAAAGGCATCACATTTTCTAAGAGTGGAGACCCCCCACCCCCTCCGAGAGGCCGAAGAGGAGGAAAGAGAGAAAGATAAACAGATCAATTGACACTCAGGAAGTTAAGCCGCGAGCGACGGCGCCCGGGGGGGGAGGGATCAGAGACGAGGGGGGGTCCTTCAGAAGAAGAGCTGTCAGGTGAGACGTGGGCTGCTGGGAGGATTAGCACTTCAGATTCAGAGCTCATCTGGAGGAGAGGAGCAGCAAATGGTCCTTCAGTTAGACAGGCTCTGCTAAAGGGGCGGGGCATGGCGTCCTAGAACATAGACGTAGATTTAGAGGCAGATTTTAGGTGTGACGGACAAATAAAGCAAACTAAATGACAACCGCTGTCCTGACCATGAATGCACCGCATCTGCAGCTTCATCAGCCGCCGTGCGTCAGGCGGAGCGGCGTCTGGTCCGTGAGAACAACAACCTCCAGGAATCCGTGTTTGGAGGAAAACTCCAGTTCTGTCTGGAAACGGCAGCTTCACGTTTCTGGGAAGTCGAAGGCTTTGCTTCGGTTTCTTCACTGAATCTTTTCTCTCCAAAGAAACTTTCCAAACACTTTGCTTGGAAGCGTTGAGCTTGAAGTCACAAGACTCGTCACGTGACTTCAAGCTGCTGCTCCGAGTCACGACAGACGGATGTAGAGACCAGAATCCAGAAGATTTCCAAAATAAAACGTCCTTAGTGTCTGCAGCCCGGTTCTGTCGACAGTTCTGTCCAAGACACATTGGAGGCTTTGAGAGGAACCGCTGGTTTGACGTTATGACGTAATACAGGCATCGCCATGGAAACCAGAGCTGGGGAAACCAGTGGTTCAACCTGATGAACCACAGGTAAGGTGAGGTGCGCTGGCACAACATGTCCACTGGATTAAGCACCCCCCCCACACACACACACACACACACACACATCCACTTAGGTCAACACCCCCCCCCCCCCCCCAGAGATGTCATTTCATTAAAGTCTCCAGCTGGGCTGGAGGTCGATTTTAAGCCACCGTGCACCACTAACGATGCCACACTGGCCTTGTGAAGGCTACGGGGGGGGGGGGGGGGGGGGCGCCCCGCTGTTCGTCAGCCTGATGAACACCCAGGCTGGGGGGCCACGGCTTGGACCAGCGCGGGTTCTCCACAGAGGGCTGGGGGCTTGGAGAGCTCTAATGAGGAGCAGTCAGTTAATATTTTAAGACTATTGTTGAGCCACATGTGAGTGAGGTCTTTATCATGGGGGGGGGGGGGTTGTTACAAAGTTTATACGATCAGAGGCTTTTATTCTGAAAAATTGAGTTTTGAACATCCTTAAACAAAGAATTGTTGAGAATCTTAAAATCAAAAGCATGGCTGTGGGATGGGGGGGTCAGGGGGTAGACCATCACAAAGCTTTGACTGTGAGGAAACCTGGGGGCCACGCTGAGGGCCCCTGACAGCAGGACACTGCTTTGGGGGGGGTTGAAAGGCCCGTTCGCCGGTCTGGAACGCTGGACGTCACTAGGTGTCTTCACGGCCCTAAACCCTCTGGGACGGGCGGGGGCTGACGTCCAGCCCGTCAGAACAGCTCCTCTGGCTTTACGCAGCCCCCCCCCCCATCCCCTGTTTTGTGTAGATTCCCCCGTTTCTTGTCAGAATTGCCCCCCCGGCTGCACACAGGGAATGCATGAGTCTGCAGAAACTCGGCTCGCTGCTAAAACTGATCCTAATCTGGATTTGAATGAAGAGGTTTTCAGGTTGGAGCGACTGAAGACCAGGGGCCTCATCTGTAAAACTTTGCGTAGGATTTGCATCAGAAGTGGTGTACGGATGAAACATAGGACGTGCGTACGCACAGAAATATTGGGATTTATAAAACCGTGCGCACGCACATCCTACGCATCTTTCCCTTAATAAATTACAATCAATTCTAAATGTAGTGCAGCTTTTGCGGCTTCATGACACGCCCATAGTTGCCCATAAATAGTCAGTGAAACGCCCACAAATGAATATTCATTGATTGGGAAACCATGGCAAACACAGAGAGGAAATCAAAAAAACGTAACTTCACTCAATGTGAAGTAGAAGTTATCGTTGGCGAGGTGGAAAAGACATGGAGCATTTTATTTCCATCCATTTAATTACATCTGACAAGCTACAGATGTCGGTAATAATCCACGTGGAAATGGGAAATTGTTCTGCGTAAATGTAATTTCTTGTTGCTTTCTGAATGGTTGAGACATACGCCATACATTGTTTTATCAAAAATAAAACAAACTAAAGGCATATGCATGAATACCATAATTCTGTAGGTTATGAAGAAATGTTTTACTATGAAAACAACTTTCCCCAGTGGACAATTAATATGTCCGTCAGTTTTGTACATTATTTCGTTCTGTTAACTATATTATTTATGAGGATGAATTGCACAACATGCCAATATTGCAGAACATATTTCACTTTTCTTTCTGCAAATAAGTGTTCATTTGAATTTCTGTTGTAATTTTCGGTTGATTTTCTTTTTTGTTTGTTTCACTGCTGATCGATCAAACGGGTGTTGGTGTAGCTGTTAATTGTCAGACTTGCTTTGTGAAGTCTTCATGTTATTTCTGAGAGGCAGTATTGTCATTTTCACTTTCACGTGTTTCTTCCATCTGCCGACGGTGTCGCCGTTTCTCATTTCACCCGTTTTTGTGCGTACGCCTGGGTCAGAGCTTGAAGGACCGCACATTTTCCCGTCAGGTTTGCTTTTTATAAATCTCAATTATTGCGTAGAGAGTGGCGTACGCCTTCTTTTGTGCGTACGCAACCTTTATAAATGAGGCCCCTGAGCAGAAACGCGTGAAGAACGCACACACGCAATGTTGGGCGATGTCCCCTAAATTGCCAGTTGACGATGTTTGCAGTAAACCATCGGGCTGGACGATGGTATCGTCAGGGGGGGGGGATTTTTCGTTATTATACAATTATTATTCGTTATTTTACTTCATTACTTTATTTTATTTCCCAACTGATGACTCATCTGCGATGATCCAGTATAAACTGAGGGAAGTGACTTTAACAAAAAAAAAAAAAAAAAGCAGAAATGTGGCTCAGTCCTTAGAAACCGGTCAAACAATCACGTGGATTTGTGTTTCCAGTCGTGTCCCGACTAAATAAAGGCTGATGTTATTCCCACATGTTTACGTTCAGCCAGCAAGCAGATTACCGTGTTTCCCACATGGATTCATGTTCAAGAAGGCTAAATGTTGTTAGCGTGTGTTAGCATACTGCTAACCCGGGCTTTCCGTTCTTCCACAGAAAAAGCACTGACCACACGGATTAAAATTAATATGATGAGCGAACAGGCGCTTCATAATAACCATAACATTAATAAAAGCACGTTTAGAAGATCATCTCGATTATTACCGAGCTGCCAGATGTCTATATGTAGCCGCTCGGTGGAACTCATATCCTTTTCCGGTTTTCAAACCCTACTGCGCATGTGTGAATGATTTATTCTGACCGAAAGTGTGACCTTAGTGAACGTTTGTTATATTCTGAAAACATTTTTCTGGGCCCATGTACACGGTTGGATTCTAATCCAACCATTGATCCCATCAAGATATTTTGCACATGTAACCGCGGCTTATGGTGTCGACTCTCAGTGTGGTGGGGGCGTGGCCTCACGATGGTGTCTCTCCATCATGATGTCAGTCAGCCATCACGATGGACGATGGTATCGACCATCGGCACAACCCTACCCAGCCGCCCACACGCCCGCAGGTTCTAAGGACGTCAGGTTGCCGGGATCTAAAGGCTCCATCTCAGATGGAGAGCCAGGTTTCACATCTTTCCCTGAAGTTGATTTAACTGTCCTGGAACCCCCCCCCCCAGAACTTTTTTACTTCATCCATTTGCAGAATGAGCTGCAGGGGGTCCTCCCTGGGAATCCACTCTCACTCATTCAGTGCCGACCCCCCCCCCCCCCCCTTCATCTCCCAGAATCCTTTGGGATTCAAATGATGTCTCATTAGCTCTTATTGGATTGAAGCTTTCAGTAAAGCTTGTGTTTCACTTTTCTCCTCCAATGAAGCCCCCGTCTCTGAGAAACTGACCCCCCCAATCTGCCCTCTGTCCTGATTTATTCTCCTTTTCTTTCTGCACCCCCCCCAGGACCTCCCCTCTCTGCTTGTTTTAGGACAGTTGGAGATCAACTCCATCTTTGTAATGAACAGGACTTTCATATGGATCACACACAAATGTACACACACACACACACGTACACAACCCGCACACACACCTGTACTAGTTGGAGCTGTGAAGCTGAAGCAGCCCCCGCTGGCTCAAGGGAGCAAGGGGGGGGGGTTCTGAACCTCCTCTTCCTCAGGTTCTTTGCGGGCTCTAAAGTTTCTCACAGACTCCTTCATGCTCTCCTGACCCCCCCTGACCCCCCCACGCTGAAATCCTCTCGTTTCTGCAGCCACTCAGATGAACTCTGTCACTTTTGTTTCTTCTCCAGGAAACCTTCAGGCCTTCATGGATGGATTACCCCAACATTCTGCCCCACCTTAGGGTGGTGTCAGTCTGTGTGTGTGTGTGTGGGGGGGGGGGTCCCTTTAGCTCTGCTTTGTTTGTTTTTGTTTCCAGATGACATGAGATCATCTGGGATTTCCTTTTCTTTTCTCATTCCAACAATCTCTGCTTTTTCTGCCTCGTCAGTTCATCACTGCCCCCCCCCCCCCCCCCCATTCAATGTGAAGATTAGGGTTTTTAGTCCTTGTTAGGAGGAGGGGGGGGGTGTAATCTGGCTGTAAATTGTCATGTAAGGATGGTAGAGTCCTTCCAGAAGAAGCCTGGCAGGTGATCCTCAGCAGGATCCCTGAGCCGGTCCGGAACCCTGAGCCGGTCCAGAACCCTGCAGGATCAGCTGTTCCCACATTGTGGTGGTTCAGAACCGGCTCAGGGATCCTCAGCAGCAACCTGTATGCAGGAACGTGGAAATCCCTCCATCTCTGACATTCAGAACATTATTTTAGAATCTTGACTTTGGCGGACAGAGATGAGGACTTCTGTGGAACAGCTGTCAGGTGAAGCGAGCAGCTCCGTTCCTCCTCTGAGCGCCTCCTGCTGATTCTGAAGGAGAACCGGAAACTGCAGAGCAGCTCCTCCTGCTGTGTTTCACACACTCGTTAGGATTTACAGGGTTGTGGCTCGGATCCGTGAAGTTCCAGGTGACCCAGCAGGACCGGTCCTCTCGGGTCAGTCCTGGACCTGCTCAACACCCCCACCTGCTGGATCTGATCTCCCCTTTAATTCAGTCCATCCAGGAGTCTGAGCGGTGCTGGTGTTTGTGCGATTGTGCTTCTGCTCCGCCCCTTCCTCAGGACCTGCCTGGCATTGTGCAGCTTCCTGTGCAGGCAGACATTATCAGTGTGGGATCAGCCGAGGGACAAAAGTGGGACGGACATGAGAACTCAACCCCCCCAACTTACACAAACAGGGACTTGTGTTGGTGACTTACCTTTTCCCAGGCCTGTTGGAGCCGCTCTGTCGGTCCGCCTGCGCCCCCGCCTGCCTGTCCGCCATCTTTCCTCCTCAGTCCACATCCCACAAATCCCAGCTTTTGAGCGACCCTAAACACAGCATTAGGGCCACATGGAGCCGATCAGCCGAGATTCTGGTTCTGCTCAGACCCGTGGTCCGGTCCACAGAGCTCCTGCTCTCTTCTGGGTTCTCATTTCATTTCACTTTTGTTTTCCTTCCCTCTAAATATTGAGGACAGATCTTCACGTCTGCAGCAGCTGCATCTGTTTCAGGCAGACGCCAGTCCAAATAAAAAGGAAAATGTGACAAATCGTTCAGCAAAGTGTGGGATTCCTCAGAGCCGGTCTGAGTTTGGAGCAGAGCAGATAAACGTCTGCAGCCTCAGCCGCTGCACAGGATGTCTCCTCCAGTGCCAGCTTGTGATTTGCTGAAGGTCTCAAACACGGCAGAGAGAAAGCGGCTTTTCCTGCGCTGATTTACACTGTTTGTTCAGAAGAAGTGGGCACTGTTAGGCCCGGTTCTGAGGCAAACATAAACCTACAGAGCAGAACAATGGCGGGCTGACGCGCAGCTGGTGGGCTGTTAGTGTGAGAGCGCCGCGTTCGCAGAGATAAGATGGAAACGGGCTGCAGGAAGAGAACTTTAATAAACCGCTCAGCCATAGAAAGGAGGCGGTCGGCTCTCACAGCAGACGTCAACCCGGAGGGCTGGACCTGGAAACCATCAAAATGCGCCTGAGGCTCAGAATGGAGGCAGACGTCGGGTCAAACCTGTCCAGGACGCGCAGGTGACATGCAGATGATCCGTTTCCACCCGTGAGGACAATTAGGACCAACGCCTAGAGCGTGGCATAAGGTAACCGCTCGACTGCATCACCTGAACGTCAGAGGGCGGGACTCCCTCTATCCTCACCACCACAATGGTACGTTCCACCGCCAGGACATCCCTGAGGAGCCTCAAGGGAACTGCTCAATGACCCGGCCTGTACCGGGACAGCCCAAAAACCAGCAGGACCGTACGGGTCAAACTCCACCTTTACTCAGACTTTCTTCAGGCTGTTGCCCACCGACCCAAACGTCCATTTCACAAACGTGCATCTGTGTGCTCCAACATGTAGAATGAGAGATGTGCACGAACGCAGGCGCATGCCTGACGTTAGTCGTGCTGTAGACTCCAGCCAGATGTTCAGCAGAACCAACTGGACTCCATCTCCTGGTTTCCGTGCAGCGGGGGCCTGAAGGAACGTCTGTGGCTTGGGTCGGGATGCTGGAGCAGACGCTGGCCTCCATGTTTTCTCTCCTCCACATTCCTCCGGCGGGTTCACTGCCTGCAGAGAGGAGGACACATTCCTCAGACGGGATCAGGACGCTCCTCTGGAGATAAATGACGGGGGCGGGGTTATGATGACAACACATACTTTCCTGAACAACAGTTTGCTCTTCATCTCCTCAGCAGGAGGTCAGAAGGTCATGAAGGAGTTCAAAGCTGCACAGCAGGTTTTTCCAAAGCGCCCAGAGCTTCTGGGATTCTTTTCCATGAAGACCTTGATGCTGCATGAACAGCTCTGCTGGATCCAAGTGTTTCTCCAGATGGTTTCTATGGAAACCAGTTTATTGAATCCAATTAAGAGGTTCAAAGTTCCTCCTTGTGATCTTCCTCCAAAGGTTTCACCTGCAGAGGCTCCCACACACACATCTGGAGGTCCTCTCCACAGAACTCTGAGGAGCTATGCCAATATTTACGGGATCAATACTCCGCTCCGAGCTTCACAAAGATATCAGGTCCTCCTGATCTTCTGCCATTGTGTCCCGCTCCTCCAATCAATGGACAGAAAATATTCCTGAAGCCTCCACCTGTTCCCACGGCCTGACCCGGAACTGGCCCCGCGTGTTCGAGTCCCCATGGAGGTGATTTATGGAGCTCCAGGATTTATGACCAGGACAAGCTGCAGAAGAGTCTCAGTGGGGGGGGGGGGTCAGGGCTTGGTCGAGCAAACAGGTAGATGTTTGGAGACTTACTGTTTACTGCGTTCCTGTGCACGTGAGTGTTACTGAGTGTTCATCAGAAGAATCAAGAGCAGGAAGTGGTGGGACAGCGATCTTCCTGGTCCTGGGCTTCCATTGAAGGAGGGGGGGGGTCGGAGGTTCTTGACTTCCCATCCTACTTGGACGAGTGTCAGGAAGACACCGGCTCCCTCTGCCAGAAGTCCACTTCAAGACAACGTCACCTGGATGACGGAGAACCTTCATCGACCTCTCCTGAAGTGGACCCGCATGGGTCCGGTTCTTAAAGCCATTACAGAACCCTGTGCTCCATTGGGTCACTTCAGTAACCAAAAATAAAAAAGCTATCAGTTTTAACTGAAGTAGTAAATAAAAGAGTAACTTCCACCGTATTTAAGTCATTCTCAGGCCGTTGAAGGACGGTGGTACGACTGCAATCCTCCATCAATCCATCGTAGTTTCGCGTTAGAGAACGTCGACACATTTGAGCTCCGTGTTCACAGAAGATCCATTTGATTAAGCAGAGCAACCTGAGTTTATTCTGTTTCATCGGGCCTAGAAATACAGTCCAGTCACTTAATATGAGCTCATGTTTGGTTTACTTTGGTTACATTTATGAATTTCTGGCTGAGTAGCCTTGAAAACTTCACAAGCTGGTGAAGTTTTTGCTCCGCCCTCCACCTAGCGGTCCTCCTGAAGGAGGTGCATGGCGTTTGTTCAGCGCTGCCACAGAAACAGTCTCTTTACTCTCCGCCTTTGTTCAGCCGGGGTGAAGGTTCATGCTCCACAGAAAAGCGAGGCGAAGCATCGATTTGGCCTCCTGACACGGGCTGGGGTGTGTGGGGGGGGTCGGAGCAGAATGACCTCAGTCACGGTTGTAGTCTCTGCACTGAAGGAGAGTTTTCATTCCATCCGTGGGGGAACCAGAGATATCATCTTACTCAGCTACTCAACTGGGAGCTAACCAGGCTTCCTATTCAGCCAGCAGTGTCAGTCAATATCTTCCCCTATTCACAGAGGGGTCAGCGGGGCGGGGGGCCGGGGGGGGGGGGGGGGGGGGGGGGGGGCAGAGGGCCCGAGCAGCTCTGGACGAGGTTTGTTTACGCAGAACCTGCCTGTTCTGGAGCTCTCTGTTCAAGTGAGTTTCAGCTCATTTTAGACATTTAAAACAGAAAGTTAAAAGACCCCTGCCAGGTCTGACACCCCCTCCGCACACACGTGCACACCCACACGTGCACACCCACACGTGCACACCCACACTTGAACCCCAGGGAACCAAGATGATGACAAATGTTAGCAGAAATGAAGTTTATTGTTGAACATTTCTGAAGACGACCCGCCTTCGTCTGGTCTTGGTGGGATCCTGATTTGGGGGGGGGGGGGGGGGGGGGGCTGCCAGTTTTCCCATCAGCATGAAACAACCTGACAGGACAACCGCGAACATTTTGTGTGCATTCTCGTGCACACTCCTGAGCTGCAGCACATCTGGTACCTGTAGGCTGCATCCAGGATGGGGGGGCACCACACCACCCCCACCCTCTCCACTGTCTGGGTTAAATGAGCTGGTGAAGACTGCCTCCTGCTGGACACATTTCATCATTGAGTGAAAAACACTGAATTTCTGAAACAGACGAGGTTCCAATCAATAAGTGCATAAATATAAAAGACATTTACCTTAAGCTCATTTAAGGTGGTGCAAAAATGTTTCAAATAAAGTTGAAACCTAAAAGAACAAAACTGCATGTGGAAAGTGGTTTAAACTCGTCTCTGGAGAGATGCTGGTGCCTGAACCTGCAGGACGTTTTCCTTCTGCAAACCCATCTACTGGTTTCTGATGGAGCCAAACGTTCGTATTTCAGCTGCTGCCTTCAGGGACCTCTACAGGGCCACGTCTGATCTGGTTCATGTTTTACGTCGGACGTCCACCCGACAACCCTCTGCATTTACCCGGACTTGGGACCGGCACATGAAAGCACTGGGTGCAGCGCCCCCTTGTGGTTGCATTACCTAACCAAACCTGACGTTCTAAATCTGTAGTTAATATATTTTAGACAAACTGACACGCGGGTTATGATTACATCACCCGAAACATTTAGGTTTTATTCTAGAGGGATTTAAAAGCTTATAAACTTAAGATTTCATCTCTTTAGACATGTGATAAAAACTGTTTCTAGGTAAATGTTTGTTCAAGTTTTGTATTTAAAAATGATTTTATTTAGCCAGAAACTAAACTGTATTAAGACCTCAACTTTAATGCATTTCTAAAATATTTTATCCTATAGTTAAGTTACTTAAGCATTTCTCCACCATCGCCGGCGTTCTGGAGTTCTAACCTTCAGTTTTTTCCTGATGCTTCAGAAAGGAACATGAAAACAGACGTGGACAGACTTTTGGGGTTTGGGCCTCACTGCCACCGGTAGGATCCAGCTTTGGGGTCAGAGTTCCAGCAGGTCGTCAGAACACAAACCTTCCCATGTTTGTTCAGAGTGAAACCTTTAGGTCCGGTTCAGTTTGGATCAGTGGTTCTAGTGCTGCGGGTCAAACTACTGCAAACACGTCAGATCTTCATGAAGCAGCAGAACGGACTAAGTTCACATCATCCATTACATTTCCAGTTCTGATCCACAATCCAACTGAAGGATGGGGGGGGGGGGGGTCCAACCCCATTTATTGTCATCCATTTGTTTCCATCCAAGGTTGGAAGGATTCCCATCCCGTCGGATCTCCAGCTTCCTGTAGTCTTACAGTTATCACATTTGTCCACTGAAGAAGAACTTTGTGGAACCTTCCTACAGAACGATGAATAGAGTTCTTCTGAACTCAACAGAACCCTTCCTCTTTAAATGTTGGTGTCCATGGATTCACTACAGCCCAAATATCCAGATCAGAAGAATCCAAACTTCAAGACTTGAACTTCTGCTGAAAGATCAAAAGTTCAACATCTGACCCTCCTGTAGGAGCGTTCTCATTTATCCAGGCGACATTTAAGATCCGTTTTTCAATGCCAAGTCCTCCTTTATAGTAGACATTTTTCTATCCTCTCTAGAGGACAAAAGATTCCATCTGCGGTTTAAATAAGACCCACCAATACCGTCTTGATCCCCCTGAAAACATCTTTACAATCCAAAACCTGTTTTGGTACCAAGACATCAACGGGACAGTTTGATCTGCAGAGTGAAGAACCCGTCAGTAAGCTGGAGAACATCTGGTCTTTATAAAAACCATCAGTCCTCTAGCACGAGCTTACCTTCACACTAGAGCCCCCCCACCACAAGAACACAAAGAATGTCCTCAAATTTGACCAAAAAGTACAGATTCTGGTTCTGCAGCAGCAGCATCCTCACCTTTAAGGAAACAGGTGGAACTGTTCCAGAACCAAAGCTGGACGTTCCTTCACACAATCAGAACCTCTGTTCAAACCAACAATTACATGAACATCTTCTAAACTGTTCTCCCAAATATCTCAAACCAGTTTTTAAATTCACATCAGTGTCATTCAGTCAATGAAACAAAAAGTCAAAAGTTTGGTTTTTGCACAGGAACCAGAAGAACCCGAACCAGAAGTGTGGGTACGATGGACTTGACCAGCGCTGACCGCGAAGCAGCTTTAGGTGATGCAGAAACCTGGGGGAGAAAATCAGAGGCAGTTTGTTCTGCCAACACTGAAGCAACGATCAGAAAAACCTGAACACCTGCAGAACCACAGAAGACAAACGCTGGAACATTCCTTGACATGATTCCAGTAAACATGTTCATGCGGTTAGAGATGAAAGAGAACGACAAAAATCACAACCCAGCCTTCAAAGCTGGAATATTGTTAAAAACCTTCAAGTTCCTGCAGAGAAACAGTCGTTAGAACCTCATCCATCCAATCTGAGTGAAAGGAACCATCAATGACTGACAGAACAAACCCCAACCTGAAACATTTTTAACCTGCAGAGGAATTTTTGTGTTTTGACTCCTGTTAACAAACCTGTCAGTCATTTTGTTAAAAGCCACAACTGTATATAGAGGGTTAGGGTTAGTAAAAAGACCCCCCCCCCCCCTGAACACACCTGCAAGTAGGTAAGAGATGCATCTGTGAGGAGATCAACCAGAGATGCTGATGTGCCAACAGTACACCTCATTGTGATCATGAAGGTCAGACTGACCAGAGTCAACAGTTTTTGGTGTGAATGTGCTTCACCTGAGAACAAACCACTTCAGCCCTGACAGGTGGGAGTCCATTCCAGCTGGAGCCAGACCTTCCAGACCCCATCTGAACCCCAGTCGTCCCAGTTTGGGGCTGATCAGTTTTTTCAGTGACCATGAGATGTCCACACATGGTGGTGAACCTCAAACCAAGGCGGACTTCAACCAACCAACCAGCCGCCGTTTTAGACGTACAGAAACCTGGAGGCAACATTAAAACTCCAAGAAAAATCAGAGGATTCATTCAGATTTAAGGATTCCCAGGACAAAAAGACCAGAAACGTTTGTCATCCGCAGGAAAACTCAAAGATGGTTTTTTAAGAGGTCAAAACAAAATGTGCACTTTTATTTAAAACAAAAAAAGAAACCAAATCAGGTTAGAAATGCCCAACTGTCACTCATCAGGACAAGTTCTGAATTTCCTCAGAACCAGACAGTACAGAGGAACATGAATGCTTCATGAAGTCTTTAAGATGCCATCCTCCACCTGAAAATAAAAACCCTCTACGTTTTTAAATACTGATGGCAGACCTTCCATCATAAGTTGCTCCGAACCATGAGATGGTTTTCAAAATAAAACTGGTTTTCAGCTCTGTTCATTTGCTCTGAATGACCAAACTACCCAACTATTGTCTCAGGTGTGTCGTCTGAAGACAGGATGGTTAAAAACTTACCTGGAAAATTAACAGGATTTTCTCTGAACACCGACATCTTTAGGTTGGTAATGTCAAGAACCGTTTTTACTTCCATGTCCAGTTCCACGTTCCTTTTACCACATTTCAAGCAGCTTTTGTCAAAATCTTGCCTGAAGTCGTGTTTTTGAGGTCTGCATGTTTCAGGTTGATGTGTAGAACCTTCTGGGGTAGAAGCAGGCTTTAAATCACCTGAATGCAGCACAAACTCAGGAAATCTGAGGATCAGAAAGTCCAGGTTTGAACTTCTCTTTTGGCCGAACACCTCAGTAACAGGTTTTCCATTCCAGCATCGTTTGCTGCAGATATGCTTGAACTGTCCATTTCCAGTTTAGTCCTAGTTGGCCTCCAGTGGGTTTTAAGCCGTCCTAATGGAACGGCCCATTGATCTGGTTCCACGTCGACAGTGATGCGTCTGAATTCCTTTCTGAGTCAGTTTTCCCATTCCCTGCTTTGTGTTTAAAGTCTTCCAGATGTTTCCAGGAGTCAGCGCTCCGTCTGGGTGAAGGTTTGGTTCCACATAATCTGTGCTTTTGTCTCCACAGGTCTTGATGCGTCCGTCCACCTCAGAGCCACTGAGTTCCAACAGTTGACCGTTGTGGAGGATCGTTCACTAACCGGAGAAATCCTCACAGCATCCGTTAGATCAGCTCAGAACGTCTCCTTTGACGAATCACTGAATGTGCAGAACATCCTGGTTCCAGTTCCAACGTTCTCTGGAAGCTGCTGCAGGAAGGAAACCTGTATGTTTGCCGGTTGTTGTCCTGAAGAACCAAAAATAAAGTCCGATTCAGAGGTTGGGTCCTCTGCAGGGAGGCCTCCTTCACACTGCAATTGTTTAAATCACTGAAGTTATGAAGCAGCAACTATACTGCAGTTAAAGAGGACATTTACTGGAGAATGAGCAAAACTAATTATTTTAACTTCACATTTAATGTGGTTTTAGGTGTTAAAGTCCTGCTTTTTAGTTTAGCTTCATATAAGGTAATTTTTGATTTAATGAATTATTTACATACAATTAGATTATAGAGTATATAAGACTAACTTTTAAGTTAAGGATTTAGTTTATTTTTTAGAGAAAAGAAAGGAGGGGGGGGGGGGGGGGGGACACAGATGAGACGGCGCCAGAGAGCAAAGATTTCTGACGGTGGACAAGAAGATCCAGACAGAAGAAAGAACGGAGCAGAAGAATCAGCTTCCAGAACAGGATCTAAAAACAAAGGAGATCCACCGACAGGAAGGATCCACAGGAGATCAAGACAGGATTTAGGAAGAACCACCAAAGAAACCCAGACCAATGTGAGAGACCAGAGAAGAAGGATCCACAGAGGAACGAGAGATCAGAAGATCTGAATACAAGAACACCTGAGGCTGAAGAGACATCTAATGTGAACAGAACCACAAGTGGACCCAGGAAGACAAACCAGTGGAGAACCGATCCAGAGAAGAAGAACTTCAAGCTGTTCTTAGCCAAAGAACCACCCAGACATGCAACACCAACAGGCGGATGTGACGGGTGGAGCATGCGGTCCTCCCTGATCTGCAGCTCCCTGGTTGTGGGCTGGGCTTTCACAATCATGGACACGACCACACTAACAGAACCAGAAGGTCCAAATTCCAAAACCTCCGATCACGACCAAGCCCCTTTCAGAGAGTCCTAGTCGGACTGAACCAGAACAGCAAAAACAAAAAGGCTCAACCACGGCGGGAAGGCCGAGCGCCATAAAAGAAAAATGGGTCTTACCTTTCGTAGCACCACCTGGGAAAAAAACTGCAGCGACTGATCCAACAACAGAAAAAGAAGAAATGGACAGAATCTGACGGACCTGCAGACCAGAACTTCCCTGATTCAGCTCCAGCCCAACAGCCACAACCTCTGCTGGTCAGAACAGCTTCAGACTACAGACCTGCATGAAGATGCAGGAGCAGGACGGTCCTGAAGATCCAAACCTGACCAGACTAAACCTTAAAGCTCGAAGAACTCACAACCCTGAACC
Organism: Oryzias latipes; assembly: GCF_053564925.1. Lineage (NCBI taxonomy): Eukaryota > Metazoa > Chordata > Actinopteri > Beloniformes > Adrianichthyidae > Oryzias > Oryzias latipes. Next base: position 34,602,125 of record NC_136257.1, on the reverse strand, counting down.
TCAACTTTACCCTGAAGACAGGAAACGCCATTGAAGGTGACTTTACCACAGAGGAGGAGGAGCTTAGTGGACCAGGATCCAAGAATTTTAAGAAACCTGTAAGTGATCACCGCGGTTCAACGAGCACAAAAACGGATACAAACAGAAAATACAAAGTGGCACGGCGGCCCGAAGGCCGTAGAGGGGCGGCACGGCGGCCCGAAGGTCAGACAGTGGCGGCACGGCGGCCAGAAGGACGTAGGGTGGCGGCACGGCGCCAGATGGCCGTGACTTTACCACAGAGGAGGAGGAGCTTAGTGGACCAGGATCCAAGAATTTTAAGAAACCTGGAAGTGATCACCGCGGTTCAACGAGCACAAAAACGGATACAAACAGAAAATACAAAGTGGCACTGCGGCACGAAGGCCGTAGGGTGGCGGCACGGCGCCAGAAGGCCGTAGAGGGGCGGCCCGAAAGCCGTAGAGGGGCGGCCCGAAAGCCGTAGAGGGGCGGCCCGAAGGCCGTAGAGGGGCGGCCCGAAGGCCAGACAGTGGTGGCACGGCGGCCAGAAGGTCGTAGGGTGGCGGCACGGTGCCAGAAGGCCGTGACTTTACCACAGAGGAGGAGGAGCTTAGTGGACCAGGATCCAAAAATTTTAAGAAACCTGTAAGTGATCACCGCGGTTCAACGAGCACAAAAACGGATACAAACAGAAAATACAAAGTGGCACGGCGGCCCGAAGGCCGTAGAGGGGCGGAACGGCGGCCCGAAGGTCAGACAGTGGCGGCACGGCGGCCAGAAGGCCAGACAGTGGCGGCACGGCAGCCAGAAGGCCGTAGGGTGGCGGCACGGCGCCAGAAGGCCGTGACTTTACCACAGAGGAGGAGGAGCTTAGTGGACCAGGATCCAAGAATTTTAAGAAACCTGTAAGTGATCACCGCGGTTCAACGAGCACAAAAACGGATACAAACAGAAAATACAAAGTGGCACTGCGGCACGAAGGCCGTAGGGTGGCGGCACGGCGCCAGAAGGCCGTAGAGGGGCGGCCCGAAAGCCGTAGAGGGGCGGCCCGAAGGCCGTAGAGGGGCGGCCCGAAGGCCAGACAGTGGTGGCACGGCGGCCAGAAGGTCGTAGGGTGGCGGCACGGTGCCAGAAGGCCGTAGGGTGGCGGCACGGCAGCCAGAAGGCCGTAGGGTGGCGGCACGGCGCCAGAAGGCCGTGACTTTACCACAGAGGAGGAGGAGCTTAGTGGACCAGGATCCAAGAATTTTAAGAAACCTGTAAGTGATCACCGCGGTTCAACGAGCACAAAAACGGATACAAACAGAAAATACAAAGTGGCACGGCGGCCCGAAGGCCGTAGAGGGGCGGCACGGCGGCCCGAAGGTCAGACAGTGGCGGCACGGCGGCCAGAAGGACGTAGGGTGGCGGCACGGCGCCAGATGGCCGTGACTTTACCACAGAGGAGGAGGAGCTTAGTGGACCAGGATCCAAGAATTTTAAGAAACCTGGAAGTGATCACCGCGGTTCAACGAGCACAAAAACGGATACAAACAGAAAATACAAAGTGGCACTGCGGCACGAAGGCCGTAGGGTGGCGGCACGGCGCCAGAAGGCCGTAGAGGGGCGGCCCGAAAGCCGTAGAGGGGCGGCCCGAAAGCCGTAGAGGGGCGGCCCGAAGGCCGTAGAGGGGCGGCCCGAAGGCCAGACAGTGGTGGCACGGCGGCCAGAAGGTCGTAGGGTGGCGGCACGGTGCCAGAAGGCCGTGACTTTACCACAGAGGAGGAGGAGCTTAGTGGACCAGGATCCAAAAATTTTAAGAAACCTGTAAGTGATCACCGCGGTTCAACGAGCACAAAAACGGATACAAACAGAAAATACAAAGTGGCACGGCGGCCCGAAGGCCGTAGAGGGGCGGAACGGCGGCCCGAAGGTCAGACAGTGGCGGCACGGCGGCCAGAAGGACGTAGGGTGGCGGCACGGCGCCAGATGGCCGTGACTTTACCACAGAGGAGGAGGAGCTTAGTGGACCAGGATCCAAGAATTTTAAGAAACCTGTAAGTGATCACCGCGGTTCAACGAGCACAAAAACGGATACAAACAGAAAATACAAAGTGGCACGGCAGCCCGAAGGCCGTAGAGGGGCGGCACGGCGGCCCGAAGGTCAGACAGTGGCGGCACGGCGGCCAGAAGGCCAGACAGTGGCGGCACGGCGGCCAGAAGGCCGTAGGGTGGCGGCACGGCGCCAGAAGGCCGTGACTTTACCACAGAGGAGGAGGAGCTTAGTGGACCAGGATCCAAGAATTTTAAGAAACCTGGAAGTGATCACCGCGGTTCAACGAGCACAAAAACGGATACAAACAGAAAATACAAAGTGGCACTGCGGCACGAAGGCCGTAGGGTGGCGGCACGGCGCCAGAAGGCCGTAGAGGGGCGGCCCGAAAGCCGTAGAGGGGCGGCCCGAAGGCCGTAGAGGGGCGGCCCGAAGGCCAGACAGTGGTGGCACGGCGGCCAGAAGGTCGTAGGGTGGCGGCACGGTGCCAGAAGGCCGTGACTTTACCACAGAGGAGGAGGAGCTTAGTGGACCAGGATCCAAAAATTTTAAGAAACCTGTAAGTGATCACCGCGGTTCAACGAGCACAAAAACGGATACAAACAGAAAATACAAAGTGGCACGGCGGCCCGAAGGCCGTAGAGGGGCGGCACGGCGGCCCGAAGGTCAGACAGTGGCGGCACGGCGGCCAGAAGGACGTAGGGTGGCGGCACGGCGCCAGATGGCCGTGACTTTACCACAGAGGAGGAGGAGCTTAGTGGACCAGGATCCAAGAATTTTAAGAAACCTGTAAGTGATCACCGCGGTTCAACGAGCACAAAAACGGATACAAACAGAAAATACAAAGTGGCACGGCGGCCCGAAGGCCGTAGAGGGGCGGCACGGCGGCCCGAAGGTCAGACAGTGGCGGCACGGCGGCCAGAAGGACGTAGGGTGGCGGCACGGCGCCAGATGGCCGTGACTTTACCACAGAGGAGGAGGAGCTTAGTGGACCAGGATCCAAGAATTTTAAGAAACCTGTAAGTGATCACCGCGGTTCAACGAGCACAAAAACGGATACAAACAGAAAATACAAAGTGGCACTGCGGCCAGAAGGCCGTAGAGGGGCGGCACGGCGGCCCGGAGGCCGTAGAGGGGCGGCACGAAGGTCAGACAGTGGCGGCACGGCGGCCAGAAAGACGTATAGGGGCGGCACGGCAGCCAGAAGGCCGTAGGGTGGCGGCACGGCGCCAGAAGGCCGTGACTTTACCACAGAGGAGGAGGAGCTTAGTGGACCAGGATCCAAGAATTTTAAGAAACCTGTAAGTGATCACCGCGGTTCAACGAGCACAAAAACGGATACAAACAGAAAATACAAAGTGGCACTGCGGCCAGAAGGCCAGACAGTGGCGGCACGGCGGCCTGGAAGGTAGAAACAGCAGGACAGACTGATGGGCATACCTGCAGAGGATCCATGAGATGACATGTGGGCGTGGTCATTAAAACCAGTGTCTCACATGCCTTCATGAAGATCCAGACGAAAATGAAAATTCAAAATGACAGAAATGAGCGCGAAGCGAGGATGCAGGTCCACGCTAAGGGAAAATTCTGGAACTTTGTGAATCTTAGAACCACAGATTGTTCTGGAGGAGTATTCTACAATCTAGAACTGATCCTATTTTATTCAACGGCAGCAAAACAGTTTTTGTTGAGGAACTCCATGACAGGAGGACAGAGGAAGATCAGAGCTGCTGATCTGGAAAAGTTGGAGCATCCAAACACATATCAGCTGCAGAGATCCTGAAGCACCATCCTCTCTGGGACCAACAAACACGCCACGCCACGAACGCCACGCCGCTCTAAGCGACAGCAATGAAGTGAAGTCACCTTCAATGGAAGCTTAGAGATGGAGGAAGAGAGCGGCGTGGCGGCCAAACCAGGAAACCAAGGACTTACCGGCTGACCACCTTCCTGAGGAGAAGAAACGTTCCGTTTCCTCTTGGGGCGCTTGAGGTCCACTTCATTTTCCAGAACCAGTGTCACTGTTCCAGCAAGGAATCCTGGGAAACAGATCAGGACAGCAACCATTAGGCCTTCATCTCCAGTTTGGTTTTAAACGTGGCTGAAGGACACTGGAGGATTTCCCTCAGGAACAAACATTCCTGGAAAGTTCTAGTAAAAACACTAAAGTCAGCTTTAAGATTTCAAACTAATAAGAAAAAGGAGTTTTTGTATTTAGTCCAATACTTCTGTTATTCTTCAGTCACATTTGTTCTGTGGCCAATTCTAAAATTAACTTTAATGTTTTGCTCGTTAATGGGGGGGGGGGGGTATTTTTAATCAAATCTATGAACTTTCTAAAAGACAAAAGAATTCCTGATCCAACAGGAAGAAGATGCTTTTCCCCAAATCCAGGAAAATAAGTCAAATGGCAGAGTAATGATTAAAAAAGTCTTTGAAACTATTTAGAGTTAAATCAAAAATGTCTCCTCCACAGAAAAAGCTTTTGGGTCTCTTCGGAACCGAACCTCCTCCTGCCAGGGTTTCATGTTCTCCATGAAGGAACCTCTAAAGTTCTCCCAGCAGGAGAACAGCTCCAGAAAACTAAAAACCTCACATTTGACCCAAAGTTCCGGTTTTTCACCAACAACCAGAGCAGAATGAAGAACCTCTGACCTGAACTCCGTCCCGCAGAACCGAACCGCTCTGCCGCAGATGGACCCAATTACCTTAATGAGCTTTCAGCGCAGGTGGGGTGCGCACGTGACCAGCTGCGCCTCCAGCGTAACGACCAATCTCTGTGAAGGTCTGATGGTGACGTCATAGTTTGTTTTGTTTTTTTTATTGACAAAATTCAAAATTACAGATCATTTTTCCATTTGCAGCATTCCAATCCAAAAACATAAGGCAGTGTAGGATTTTAAAATAGAAAAGTAGAGCGAAGTCTGAACAATATAATTAAGATAATAAAATAAAGTCAGAAGTAATAAAAATAAACATAGACATAAAAAACCAAACTAAAAGAAGCAATAAAAAAATATTATAATAAAAGAAAGGCATTAACTCAGTTAAACCGAAAAACAAACATAGTTTAGTAGTTTTATTATTTTGTGTTTTTTGAAGGGAAAAGCAGCAGATTGTTCTCGAAATAGAAAAAATGTGGCTTCTCTTTTATAAAACCACATTTATGAATAAAATTTGACCTTAAATAATAAAATTATTGAAAATAAACAGAATCTTCTTTTGTTTTTTGATGCACCCAAACTGAATGTTAAAGTATGAACATGTAAGCATTGAGCTTTTTAGTTAAAAGTCTGTTTTTGAGTTTCAGTATCTTTAGTAAATATGGGGCATAATTTATCTTGTTTATTAAATCTGAACCCCAAAATAGAAAAAAAACAGAATCCATCCAAGAGAACATCAGAAATTCTTCTGAACGTCATTTCATTGTTTTTGGATATTTTATTAACGAAGAGGAAACGTTTGCAGTAAATACTTATGGCTGAATATTACAGACACACGAGTAACAAAAACATCTTTATGTTTTCACAAAGAAACATGGAATCGTGCACCAACAAAGCATCTACTAGAACAGCTGGAGCTTGTTTTATTTGAAACCTTTCTCATTTGAAAGTATTTTTGTTTTTTTTTCAGTTTGTTCAGTTTGTTTACAGAGAGGTGAAGCAGCATGGTGTGTCCATTTAAAGATGACTTAGTGGATGAAGAAGCTCAGATAATACTTTTTCCACCGTGAGAGGGTGATAAGACCACATATGGATGTTGGAAAGAGAAACTTTATACTTTGATCTAACTTCATTATTTGCTTCAGTGAAGATAAATCATTTTTTTAGTTAAGTCATCTTAAAAATAACACACAGTTATCAGACATTTATTTTACTTTCATTCAAATTAATTCAATTAAGTAAGTAATCCGCAAGGGATTGTGGGATACCATTCCATTTGCCTGTCTGGACGGATTTGGGTTTAAGTGTGGGTTTTTGACCAAATGTGTTCAGTTATGTGTGTTAATTGAATTGGAGTAAAATTACATTTAGTTAAATAAATATGTAAGTTTGAGTTGTAAAAAAATATTGAGTTTTATAGACGTAAGAAATTAGGTTGAATGAATTTAACTCAATTACTTGTTGCTAATAGATGTAATTCATTTAAGTTTTATAAGTTGTATATATCTATATCTATATATATAAATATATATATATCTATAGATATATCTATATATATAAAAAAAATGGGGCAATTACCATGACAATGGAAATGGGGCAATTACCATAACAATGACGGGCAATTAACATCACCCAGTGAGGGTCCTTGGGCAAGACCCTTAACGCTACCGCCTACCTCACAACATGAGAGACAATGAACCACGTCATGCCGGCTCAGACGTCGCCCGGCCAAACAAGGTCTGCGTCAGGTGCTGAGGGACCAGAGCACCCTGATGGAAAGTGGGCTACTGGAACAAGACGGAATTGGACTAGATGTGAGAACAAGGTTCTGTTAGAATGCTACTACTCAAGTAATCCCACCCAGAGGGGTTACATGCAGAGAATGTGGAATGAATGGAAGATTCGAAACCCACAATCAGGGCTAACTGCCAAACAACTGGTAGCCCAGTGCTCTAACATCCACAAACGGCAACTCCTATCACAACTTGAGATTGAAGCAATACAATACAATGCCACGGGAGAGCCAGAACAACAGGTCAGAGAGGAGGTTATACCACACTCCCACCCTGAGATTGGGTACACAGCCCCAACAACCACAATTACACTGAGCGAGGCAGCAACTGACCTGAAAGACAAGATCATGTCTACAATGAACACTAGGCAACCCCGACACCAGCTACAACGGTTAAGTGACGTACCTGAAAGTCTACTGGAAACTGTGAATGAAGCATTGAGGGCAATTCCTACCACAACCATCACAGAAACCAATGAACTGGTTTACACTTCAGCAGCAGTGATCCTTGAGATGCTTGGCTATAAGAGCAACCATGGAAGAAAACAGTACCCACCATGGAAGCAACGGTTAGAGGCCAAAATCAAGGCAACTCGGAAGGATGTGAGTAAGCTGACAGAGGCTCAAAGAGGTACAATGAGAAAGCAAGTACCTAAGAGATACAGCCAGATGTCCATACCTGAAGCACTGGAAACTGCCAAACAAAGGCTCCTAGCCTTGAGCAGCCGCCTAAAGAGGTCCACAAGAGACAATGAAGCCAGACGAATAAACAGGCTCTTCGCAACTCAACCTGCAAAAGTGTACGCTCAGTGGCAGGGTCAAAACAGCCGAGCAGACCCACCAAGGCTAGAAACTGAACAGTACTGGAAAAGTATATGGGAGAAACAGACAGCACATAACAGCAATGCCCAGTGGCTGGTCTCTCTGAGAAAAGAACATAGCAACCTCCCTGAACAGAATCCAGTAACCATCACAGTGGCTGACATCCAAGAAAGAGTCTCAGGTATGAAGAACTGGACAGCACCGGGCCCTGACATGATACATGCCTACTGGCTAAAGAAGCTTACCGCACTCCATGAGCGCCTGGCAGCACAAATGAACCAGCTGCTTAGGGATGGGACTCACCCCGAATGGCTAACGGAAGGGCGAACGATCCTGATCCAGAAGGATCCCTCAAAGGGTGCAATCCCATCCAACTACCGGCCAATAACCTGTCTGTCCACAACATGGAAGCTCATGTCAGGCATCATTGCAACCAAGATAAACAGGCACATGGATCAATTCATGAGTAACACACAGAAGGGCATTGGTAGAGACTCCAGAGGAGCCAAACACCAACTCCTGGTTGACAGAACAGTCGCTCAAGACTGTAAGTCACGACACACCAACCTGTGCACAGCCTGGATTGATTACAAGAAGGCCTATGACTCAATGCCACACACATGGATCACTGAATGCTTGGAGCTGTACAACATCAACAGGACTCTAAGAGCCTTCATAGAAAACTCGATGAAGCTGTGGAAAACCACCCTTGAAGCCAATGGGAAGCCACTTGCACAAGTGTCCATCAAATGTGGGATATACCAAGGTGGTGCTCTGTCCCCACTGATGTTCTGCATAGGTCTGAACCCCATCAGCCAAATAATCACCAAGACTGGCTATGGATACCGACTCAGAAATGGGGCCAACATCAGTCACCTCCTCTACATGGATGACATCAAGCTATATGCTAAGAGCGAGCGTGACATTGACTCCCTGATCCACACCACCAGGATCTACAGTACTGACACTGGGATGTTATTCGGGCTCGAGAAATGCAGTCGGATGGTGACAAAGAAAGGCAAGATAGTCCACACAGGAGGGGTCTCACTCCCAGAAGGAACAATAACAGACATCGAGGACAGTTACAAGTACCTTGGAATTCCCCAGGCAAATGGCAACCTGGAGCAGGCAACAAGGAAAGCTGCAACAGCTAAATACCTCCAACGAGTAAGGCAAGTCCTGAGAAGCCAGCTCAATGGCAAAAATAAGACCCGGGCAATAAACAGCTACGCACTGCCAGTTATCATATACCCTGCAGGAATAATAAGATGGCCAAAGGAAGAGATACAGACCACGGATGTTAAAACACGAAAGCTCCTCACCATGCATGGAGGGTTCCATCCCAAATCCAGCACACTGAGACTGTATGCTAGCCGCAAGGAAGGAGGCCGAGGACTAGTGAGCGTAGAAGCCACTATCCAGGATGAAACCTCCAAGATGCATGAGTACATCAAGCTCAAGGCCCCAAATGACAGTGTGCTCAGTGAATGTCTCAGGCAATGGAGAGCAGAGGACACAGTGCTGGAGGACAGATCCTCATGGGAGGACAAACCCCTGCATGGGATGTACCACCGGACCATAACTGAAGTGGCTGATATCAAGAAGTCCTACCAATGGCTAGAAAGGGCTGGCCTACAGGACAGTACTGAAGCGCTCATTCTGGCAGCTCAGGAACAAGCCCTGAGCACCAGAGCCATAGAGGCTCAGATCTACCACACCAGACAAGACCCACGGTGTAGGCTGTGCAAAGAGGCCCCTGAAACAATCCAGCACATAACTGCAGGATGTAAGATGCTGGCAGGTAAAGCATACATGGAGCGCCACAATCAAGTGGCTGGAATAATATACAGGAACATGTGTGCAGAATATGAACTGGAAACCCCAAGGTCAAAATGGGAAACACCTCCGAAGGTGGTAGAGAATGAGAGGGCAAAGATCCTGTGGGACTTCCAGATCCAGACTGATAGGATGGTAATGGCAAACCAACCAGACATTGTAGTGGTGGATAAAGAACAGAGGAAAGCCGTTGTGGTGGAAGTGGCAGTGCCAAGCGATGGAAACATCAGGAAGAAGGAACATGAGAAACTGGAGAAATACCAGGGACTCAGAGAAGAACTGGAGAAAGCCTGGAAAGTGAAGGTGACAGTGGTGCCTGTGGTAATTGGAGCACTCGGGGCAGTAACCCCCAAGCTGGAGGAGTGGCTACAACAGATACCTGGAAAGACCTCAGACCTCTCAGTCCAGAAAAGCGCAGTGCTAGGAACAGCTAAGATACTGCGCAGGACCCTCAAGCTCCCAGGCCTCTGGTAGAGGACCCGAGCTTGGAGGAGAAACCACCCGCGGAGGGTGAGAGGGGCGTTTTTTTTTGTTTTTTTTTTATATAGATATATCTATATATATAGATATAGATATATCACTATATAGATATATCTATATCTATATATATCTCTCTCTCTATATATATATGCATCACAAGGAAAATGGAAATCAGATCAGAAACTTGTGCGTTTACTTTGTCTGTTCTTCTACTACAAGCAGAAACTCTTTCTTTTGCTGATGATGCAGCCGTGTTACTTTTTTGATGGACGTATAATCTTCTTCGCCGTCATTTAAATCTCAGACTCCGTCTCACTGAAGTACAGCGCTCTCTCTTTTTCTCTCCACGCGTTTCCATGGTGACTCTGGAAATCGGTGATCCATTGAGAATGTCTTTATGTACCTGCTGTGCACGTGCATTAACCCAGGGTTACCAAGTGGAGCGTAATTACGCTAACTCATATCCGGTCTGTTGGAACCGACATACCCAGAGTAAGAAAGTTCAGGCGGATTTCAGCCAGAGTTCAGGGTTAAAGTCAGGGGAGTTTAAACGGGCCTTCTGGAATACCCCCCTGGAAATGAAAACCAAAAAAAAAAGCAGAGCGTGTCACTCTGACTCTGCACTGATTTATGCACCAAACTTAAAGGTGAGTTTCTGGAACTGCCAATTGCTTGGAACAAGTCCAGCAATGAACAATCGATGAACAGGAATCAAAGCACAAAACATGATTTGAAGTTTCTGTTCATCTCAATGATGATCTCCTTTCTGCCACATGGGGGCAGTGTTGCGCTCTTCACTGGGCCTCAACTGTTCCTGAAAGCAGCAACCAAGAAAACAAAACACTTTTTGCTTTTTTCAGGGTTGTTGGGCACAAAAACGGGTTAAATACATAAAACAAGGAGGCTTTAGGTTCGTCAGACTCGTTTCCTGTTAGTCTGGATGTTGGAGGATGTGTGAGGTTCAGTAAATGTCAAAAAGAAACATTTGCATAAAAGTTGAGCACAAATTAATGCGATGTGACTGACTTTGCAAAAATAAAATTGATTTGATTTTATGTGGGACATGTCCAGAAAAAATTACTTATCCAGAGCTAGGTCACTTAAACACCGGTTTTACTTCCTGCCAGAAACATGTTGTCATGTATTCTGGTCTGTGAATTCACGTAAAATTATGGAAAAACCTCCACAAATTCATCACAGACTCTATTTTTGCTGATTTTCAACTTTCATAATTGGTTTTCATAGTTTTGAACAGAAAGGTCGTAAGGCTTTCTTTTTTATAAATATGTTGGTATTCTAGGCTTAGGGAGCCGGTTTAGCTCGTGCTGGTTTGATGCGCCTTCCGTCCGTGAAACCAGGGTTCGATTCCGGGCTGCTCCCTGTTCCCTTCTCTACCTCGGTGCCGGTCCCAAGCCCGGTTGCTTTGAGAGGGTTGCATCAGGAAGGGCATCCGGCGTAATACATTGCCAAGTTTACCATGTGACTTGTTCGCTGTGGCAACCCCTGATGGGAGAAGCCGAAAGAGGAAGAAGATGTTGGTATTCAAGGCTTAATTTCATGTTCACAAAAGAAAAGTTTCCTAATAAAAAACCTGGATTCTTCTCACTGAAACTACATCAACGTTTAAAATTAATTTCTGCTATAAAAAATACTAAAAGCTCAAAAATCTGTAAATCTTCTAATTAGTGACATAAATTAAGTCTTTTTTCCTCTGTGAACGTTTTACTGTAATCCTTTATCACAGATTGTTTTTTTTTTGTTTGTTTGTTTTATTTGAATTAGGACAATGCATATTAAACAATGTTTCAGCAGCTGCTTTAACATAAATATGCCAGAATTAGCACAGGAGCTAAATTTCATCTGTTGTCCTAGGACAGGATAAAAATATCAACAATTACATTTACAACACAATGAAATATTGGAGGTAAAAATATTTACAAAGGTTATTACAATAAAAAGCAAGTCTAAAAAGTCCAAGAAAGTCACAGAAAAACAACAATAACTAATGTCTGCAGGACTGGTGATATGGTGCCTCTGTCGGACTCCTCCCCCTCTCCTCTCCGCTTGGCTCCTGATTCATCCCAGCTGCGACCACTTACCTCATCACCTCATCCGCCTACTTAAGGAGTTCCAGGATCATCAGTCTTCGCCAGTCCGTTGCCCCTGATGGTGCATATTGGCCTTCACCTCTAGTTCACGTTTGCTTCCTAGTTTCTAGCCACCTGTTAATGAATGTTGCTTTACCTGTCTGCAGGAAACCCCAGTCACGAGTGGTCGCCTGAACCTGTTGCACTCTGGAACCTCCTCTGGTCTGCTTCCCCTGACCTCACCACGAGCCTCTGCCGAGCAAACACCCTCAAGAGACGGATCCACGCTGCCGACCCCGGACTCTGTGAGGACATCAACCAGTGACGCCACGGGCCGTAGTCTCTCTATCTCTGGACCTCCAGAAACTGTGCCTTACCTGACCAGCTACCTCATTAAATCCCCTTTCCTCTTGCCAAGTTACCTGAGCTCTGTGTCTCATTCCGGGTTCCAGCATCTGGGTCTCTGTCGTTCTGTAGCCATGACAGAACGGACTGGCCTTAACCCCGACCCAGCTGACCCGGAAGGGCTCAGATTAGCCGTATCGCAGCAAGGCATTATGCTCGGACGTCAAGCCGATGCTTTATCCCAGATGGCAGCAGCCCAGCAGGACCTTTTTCATCGCCTGGACGGTTTGACACAGACTTTGCATGATTTAACCGGACATTTTTCTCATGTTTCTTCAGTTACTGCTCAAGCCTCGACTAGCTCAGCTCCTTCCACTTCCGGATTACCCTCCGCTCATGAAAACATCCGGCTGCAACCGGAACCATTTTCCGGTGACGTAGAGGCCTGTGGAGGATTCCTCCTCCAGTGCCAGCTGATCTATCAACAAGCTCCCCGTCATTACCAGTCGGATCACAGTAAGATATCTTTAATCGTCAACTCATTACGCAATAAAGCCCTCCAGTGGGCCCAGGCTTACCTCTCCGCCAATCCCATAAGCCATATCACGTATGAACGTTTCCTCAGAGAGTTCCAGTTAATCTTTGACCAACCACGCAAACAAGAAGAAGCTACCCGAAGGTTACTGGCACTCAGGCAACGTAATCGCTCGGTTAGCGATCATGTTGTGGATTTCCGTATCCTGGCGGTCGAGGCAGGCTGGCCCGACTTAGCTTTGAAGGGAATATTCTACCAGTCATTGAATGAACAAATCAAGGATCATCTGTGTTCTCAACCGGAGGCTCAGTCGTTTGAGGAACTGGTTTCTGCGGCACTCCGCTCCGACGTTCGCTTACGAGAGCGTCAAAGAGAGCGAGCGCCGGATTACCAGCGTGCAGCTTCCATGATGTCCTCTGTCCCACACACAGTCCCCGTCACGTCTCCCAACTCCCTCATCTCTTCCAAACCACCGGAGGAGCCCATGCAGATTGGACACTCCAGATTGTCCGAAGAGGAGCGCCGCAGACGGCGCGAGGAGGGCGCCTGTTTCTATTGCGGAGCGAAGGGCCACATTGTCAACACCTGCCCGCTCCGTTTAAACACCCGAGCCCCTCGCTAGAAGACAGGCCGCGGGGGGTAACAAACATCTACCTGGCCGGTAATGATTTTTTATTTATCCCTGTCAAGTTAAGTTTAGACCTCCATGTGCAGGAATTACGAGCCCTGGTCGACTCCGGGGCCGAGCAGAGTCTGATCGACCAGCAGCTGGTTATTAATCTGTCGATCCCCACAGAACCCCTGGAAACACCCATCGAGGCTTCCGGATTGGGTGGTCAACCGTTATCCCGCATCACTCACCGCACCAAACCTGTTCTGCTCATTTCCTCCGGAAACCATCGTGAGTCTATACGTTTCCTCATCACTAAGTCCTCTCATACTCCCATAGTGCTCGGGTTTTCTTGGCTTAAATTGCATAATCCTCAGTTTGACTGGGCCCAGGGGACTATAATCAAATGGAGTCCATACTGTCTCGCTAACTGTCTTCTGTCAGCGCTCCCCTCTGTTACTTCTCCTAAAACTGAGTGTCTTAGTCAAGTAGATCTCTCTAACATACCTCACTGTTATCATGATTTGAAGGCTGTTTTTTGTAAAACTAAAGCTAGTGCGCTCCCCTCTCACAGACCTTATGATTGTGCCATAAACCTATTACCCGGCGCTCCTTTGCCCAAAGGCCATTTGTTTAACCTGTCCGGACCAGAAAAGGCAGCCATGGAAAACTACGTGCAGGAAGCCCTCTCCCTGGGTCACATTCGACCATCCTCCTCACCCGTGGGAGCTGGGTTTTTCTTTGTTCAGAAAAAAGACAAATCCCTCCGACCCTGTATTGATTATCGAGATCTTAATCAAATCACCATAAAGGACAAATACTCACTGCCATTAATCACCTCCATATTTGACTCGGTCCAGAAGGCTCGCATATTTACCAAGTTAGATCTCCGCAATGCTTACCATTTGGTCCGAGTTAAAGAAGGGGACGAATGGAAAACAGCCTTTAACACTCCGTTAGGGCATTACGAGTACTTAGTAATGCCTTTTGGCCTCACCAACGCCCCGGCAGTTTTTCAAAGGCTCGTCAATGATGTCCTTCGAGATTTCATCAATCGCTTTGTTTTCGTTTATCTTGATGACATTTTGGTTTACTCCCACGATCTGGCCCAACACGAGCATCACGTCCGTCTGGTCTTGGAAAGACTTTTAGAAAATCAGCTTTTTGTTAAGCATGAAAAATGTGAATTTCACTCTACCTCCGTGCAGTTTCTCGGTTACATCATCGAAGCCGGCTGCATACGCCCAGATCCGTCCAAGATTGAAGCGGTTACCAACTGGGAACCTCCTAGCAGCCGCAAAAAGCTCCAACAATTTCTCGGCTTTGCTAACTTTTACAGACGTTTCATCCGCAACTACAGTAGTATAGCCGCTCCCCTTACACGGCTCACCTCCATAAAACATCCCTTTGTCTGGTCCACCAACGCTCAACAGGCTTTCGACAAATTAAAGCAACTTTTTGTCTCAGCCCCTATCTTAATCCAACCGGACCCCTCACGTCAATTTATTGTTGAGGTGGATGCCTCTGACTCAGGGGTAGGCGCAGTCCTCTCTCAGAAGGAGGAGAGTTCTGGAAAATTGAAACCCTGTGCGTTCTTTTCACGTAAACTGTCCCCCTCTGAGCAGAATTATGATGTTGGAAACCGTGAACTTCTAGCCATCAAACTGGCCCTGGAGGAGTGGCGTCACTGGTTAGAGGGAGCCGAGCAACCATTCATCGTCTGGACGGATCATAAAAACCTGGCTTACCTCCGCTCCGCCAAACGACTCAACTCCAGGCAAGCTCGTTGGTGTCTCTTCTTTGACCGTTTTCAATTCATTATAACCTACAGACCGGGCTCTCGCAACATCAAACCCGACGCCCTCTCCAGGAAATACAGTCTGTCCGAAAACATCCCGTCGTCCATCCTCCCTTCATCCTGCATCATTGGAAGTGTCACTTGGGATATAGAGACCAAGGTTCTTCAAGCCCTTGCGGGTAACTCTGACCATCCACCCGTTCCTAGGGGTACACTGTTTGTACCCACTCATCTCCGCCCTGACGTCATCACCTGGGGTCACACTTCCCGTCTGGCATGCCATGGGGGGGTTCACCGTACCCTCCATTTAATTCGCAGGAGATTTTTTTGGCCTTCTATGGGAAAGGACGTTCGGGAGTACATCTCAGCCTGCACCACCTGCGCCCGGTCTAAGACCTCATCCTCTGCTCCTGCGGGGTTGCTCCATCCTCTCCCTACGCCTAACCGTCCCTGGTCCCACTTGGCTATGGACTTCGTTACCGGGTTACCCCCATCGGCAGGTAACACAGTCATTCTCACTGTCATAGACCGATTTTCCAAGATGGCCCACTTCATTCCACTCCCTAAACTGCCCACTGCCACCGAAACTGCTGATATCATGACCAACCAGGTTTTTCGTCACCACGGCATCCCTGTGGACATTGTGTCTGACCGTGGCCCTCAGTTCATTTCTCAGGTCTGGAAGGCCTTCTGCACAGCCTTGGGGGCCACGGCCAGCCTCACATCCGGTTACCATCCCCAGTCCAACGGCCAAGCGGAGAGAGCGAACCAGGAACTGGAGGCAGCTCTCCGCTGCCTGGCGGCACAGAACCAACAGGACTGGTCCCAACATCTCGTGTGGATTGAGTATGCCCACAATACTCACCCCTCCGCTGCTACTGGGCTCTCTCCCTTTGAGGCCGCGCTCGGGTACTCACCACCTCTGTTTCCGTCTCAGGAACTGGATTTGGCAGTGCCTTCTGTGCAACATCACGTCCAGCGTTGCCAACGCATCTGGGCTCAGACTAAGGCTGCTCTCCTCCGCACCAAGGAGAGCAACTGCCGCATCGCCAATCGTCGCAGGGTGGTGGGACCCGAGTACCAACCTGGCCAAAGGGTTTGGCTTTCCACGCGCAATATTCCCATCCAAGCTACCTCCAAGAAACTGGCACCACGATTCATCGGACCCTATGTCATCGAGAAACTTATCAACCCCACCTGCGTCCGACTCCGTCTTCCTAAAGCTCTGAAGGTACACCCATCGTTCCATGTCTCTCAGATCAAGCCAGTTCTGGACAGTCCTCTGTGCCCGCCGTCCGCTTCCCCACCACCCGCCCGGCTCATCGACGGCGCTCCGGCTTATGATGTCAACCGGATTCTGGACATCCGTCGTCGGGGTCGCGGCTTCCAGTTCCTGGTCGACTGGGTGGGCTACGGTCCGGAGGAGCGCTCCTGGATCTCCCGCTCGCTGATTTTGGACCCCTCGCTCATAGAGGACTTCTTCCGTGCCCACCCGGATCGCCGCCCTTGACCGCCTGGAGGCGGTCGTTGAGGGGGGGGTACTGATATGGTGCCTCTGTCGGACTCCTCCCCCTCTCCTCTCCGCTTGGCTCCTGATTCATCCCAGCTGCGACCACTTACCTCATCACCTCATCCGCCTACTTAAGGAGTTCCAGGATCATCAGTCTTCGCCAGTCCGTTGCCCCTGATGGTGCATATTGGCCTTCACCTCTAGTTCACGTTTGCTTCCTAGTTTCTAGCCACCTGTTAATGAATGTTGCTTTACCTGTCTGCAGGAAACCCCAGTCACGAGTGGTCGCCTGAACCTGTTGCACTCTGGAACCTCCTCTGGTCTGCTTCCCCTGACCTCACCACGAGCCTCTGCCGAGCAAACACCCTCAAGAGACGGATCCACGCTGCCGACCCCGGACTCTGTGAGGACATCAACCAGTGACGCCACGGGCCGTAGTCTCTCTATCTCTGGACCTCCAGAAACTGTGCCTTACCTGACCAGCTACCTCATTAAATCCCCTTTCCTCTTGCCAAGTTACCTGAGCTCTGTGTCTCATTCCGGGTTCCAGCATCTGGGTCTCTGTCGTTCTGTAGCCATGACAACTGGTTTGTTTTCAGCCAATGTTTAAGAGCTGTTTGGAAGGTAGGGCAGTTTTCCCAGTTCCTAATGTGCTGTGGCAGCGTATTCCATAACTGTGTGCCTCTAATAGACACCATTGTTTGGCTGAATTTAGTCCTGCGCCTTTGAACATTACAGTCCCCTCGAGTTAAAGCCCTGGGGCCTCATTTATAAAGGTTGCGTACGCACAAAAGAAGGCGTACGCCACACTCTACGCAATAGTTGAGACTTATAAAAAGCAAACTTGACGGGAAAATGTGCGGTCCTTCAAGCTCTGACCCAGGCGTACGCACAAAAACGGGTGAAAGGAGAAACGGCGACACCGTCGGCAGATGGAAGAAACACGTGAAAGTGAAAATGACAATACTGCCTCTCAGAAATAACATGAAGACTTCACAAAGCAAGTCTGACAATTAACAGCTACACCAACACCCGTTTGATCGATCAGAAGTGAAACAAACAAAAAAATCAAACGAAAATTACAACAGAAATTCAAATGAACACTTATTTGCAAAAAGAAAAGTGAATTATGTTCTGCAATATTGGCATGTTGTGCAATTCATCCTCATAAATAATATAGTTAACAGAACGAAATAATGTACAAAACTGATATTCTCGTCAATGTGTCCGTCTGGAGGAGCAGACAAAGGTGCGGGCGTGCGGACGGACGGACAGACGTACTAATTGTCCTCTGGGGAAAGTTGTTTTCATATTAAAACATTTCTTCATAAGCTACAGAATTATGGTATTCATGCATATGCCTTTAGTTTGTTTTATTTTTGATAAAACAATGTATGGCGTATGTCTCAACCATTCAGAAAGCAACAAGAAATTACATTTGCTGATCAATTTCCCATTTCCACGTGGATTATTACCGACATCTGTAGCTTGTCAGATGTAATTAAATGGAGGGAAATAAAATGCCCCATCACAATGCGTAATGACGCACAATGGCTGATCTTGTGCTCTTAGAAGATGTGGCAAATGGAAGAATTCAGAGTGAACGCATCTTTAGACAGCAAGAAGACTTGCTGGCAAACAAGGACGAGTGGCTTATGAGCCGGTTCTGACTTCCTCCAGCCGTCCTGTTGGACCTCTGCGGGCTTTTGGGCCCGGCGTTACAGAGGAGCACTCGGAGGAACCCCGCGTGTCACCCAGTGCATCTGGCGCTCCGGTGTCCCCCCCGCCCCCCCCCGATGGAGCGCTGTAGCCTCACAACCTCGAATGGTTGTGAGGCTACAGCATTTACGGCGTTTGCCACCGTCTGCCGCTCACGTGCCTTTTTGGCATTAGTAATGCCCACACTGTGCCCTCCAAACAACATTATTCTCCTCTTTTCCACCTCGCCAACGATAACTTCTACTTCACATTGAGTGAAGTTACGTTTTCTTGATTTCCTCTGTGTGTGTGCCATGGTTTCACAATCAATGAATATTCATTTGTGGGCGTTTCACGGACTATTTATGGGCAACTATGGGCGTGTCATGAAGCCGCAAAAGCTGCGCTGCATTTAGAATCGGTTGTGATTTATTAAGGGAAAGATGCGTAGGATGTGCGTGCGCACGGTTTTATAAATCCGAATATTTCTGTTCGTACGCACGTCCTATGTTTCATCCGTACGCCATTTCTGACGCAAATCCTACGCAAAGTTTTATAAATGAGGCCCCAGGTGCCTATTCCAACATTTGTTTTTTTACTTATAAAATCTAATAAGGGGGGAGGGGCCAGCCCATTCAAAACTTTAAAAATGAGACAGGCATCCATGTACATATGCCATACTTGGTTAGAATGTCACAGTAATGATAACGCAGAGGCTTTTTGTCTAAAACTTTCAGGGTTCTCTTAAACAGAGACTTGAGGGGTTTCAAAGTGCTGTCGTTTGTCTGGGAGCATGTAGTGAGTCAGTAAGTTATATGACTAAAAATCAATGAATGAATATAAACTTTTGCAGCCTCAGTAGTTAGAGAAGACCTTATTTGTTTAAAATTTGACAGATTAAATTTAACAATATTGGATATTTTCTTTACATGATCTTTAAAAGTTAAGTTTGAATCAAAGATTACGCCAGGATGCTTAAATTGTTCTACAACTTCCAATCACTCCCCATTGACCACTACAGATGGTGGTTTTTCCCTCGTTGGCTGACGTGAAGAAAACATACATACAGTCTTTTTAGTATTGAGATGTAAGCATGACCTTTGGAGCCACTGAAAGATTGGAACCATGGCTCCAGACAGAAATGCAGCTGCTTCAGCTTTTGTTTTGGCATGAGCATATAGAACTGTATCGTCTGCATATAATTGTATTTTTGTTTTTTTTTGCATACATCTGGCAGGTTGTTCACATACAAGCTGAATAAAAGTGGCCCCAATACTGAGCCTTGAGGAACTCCATCTGAACAACTAAGAAACGATGACTGTGAATTTTCAATTTGTACAGCTTGTTTTCTGTCATGGAGATAGGATTTCATCCAGCACTGTTCGAGAAATTAAAATATGATAACTTTGCAAGGAGAACATCATGATTAATAGTATCAAAGACACGTTTCAGATCAAGGCATACAGCACCCACAAAGCCTCCCTTGTCAAGCAGCTGTTTCACATTTTCGAGGAAATAACAAGTTGCTGTATCAGTGGAGTGATATTTTCTGAAGCCAAACTGCATTGGATGGAGAGAGGTTTGACTGTTGTTGAGATGTATAGTTAGTTGTGTTGTGACCCATTTTTCTAAGATTTTTGAAATAATTGGTAGAATACTTTTGTTTTGTCCCCAGACTTAAAAACAGGTATAACCCTAGCAATTTTCCATGTTGTTGGCACTATGCTGTGGTTAATGGACAGATTAATCAGATGTACAATTGGGTGTGCGAGAGCATCTTTATGTTGTTTCAAATAGATTCATGTATTATATTCTCCTGTCAGATAAAAAACACGTCACGTGGTCACAGGCGTGGATTCAACAGAGGGCGCATGCATACCGACGACCACGAGAGACAACGGCAGGACAAGACAGGCGCCACCACAGCTGTTCCCCACAGAGGAACACGCATGTACTTTTGTTTACTGCGTTACTTTATGAACGTTATGCAAGAGTAGGTCGCTGACATATAGACGTAACATCACCACCAACCCTCTGGTTCAGCAGTGACGTCATTAGTTTCTTTTTATTAGCTTCACTATTCCTCCAAAAATCCACTAAATCCTAAAGCTAAAAGCGGAACCACCTGGTTCCACCAGAACCGGACTCTCCGAACCTTTTATTTTCTAACAGATGTCAACGTAAGAAAATACACATAAAAATAAAAGAGTTGGACCAAAACCAAGAGGTGACATCATTGACCAAAGAATAAAGACACAAAATAACATTTAACAGGAACATTTAAAGAGTATTTACAGTATTTGAGGAGCATCCAGAGAAGAACGTCACCAAAACCAGGGGTGGAGCTTAAGGTGCTCCATCACAAACACCTTTTAAGGGCACCACCTTAAAACAGCCCCCACCCTAAAGGAAAGGGAACAGTTTGGACTTCACTAATGTCACATGAGGCTCCGGGGCCACCGGGCCTTCCTGACGGTCACCGACCCTCTGCACCACAAGGGGGCACCACAAGCCCTCAGGCTTGGGGGGAGGAGATTGGCTGAAAGGGGGAGGCGTTTCCCAGAAGAGGAGGAGAGTCACAAGCGGAGGAGTCAAGGACTGGGAAAGATGGAAGAGCCACGGAGGTGCAACACTGTCCCGCTGGAGGAAAGCTGTTCTTCCTGATTAGAAGGTGAGTGAACCTCCTGTGACTCCTCCTCTGCTCCTCTGCTCTTCTGCTCCCTCCATCTCTGCTCCTGTCTCCCATCTGTCCTCCTCCTTCCTTCTGTCCATCTCCTTCTGCTGTTGGTGATGATACTCGGGCATGGAGGAGGAACAGGCAGCTCCGTGAGTCCGGATAAGTTTCTACATTTCTGTTTTGTAAGGAAACGGCGCTGGAGTCTGTGGTTCTGACCCGGTCTGTGGTCCAGAGGACCATCAGGCAGGTGGAGGAGGGGGTTCTGGACGTCATTTGATGGTTTTCTGGGCAGCATGTCCTGATAGACGTCTCTGGAGCTGGAGTCCAAGCCGGGCGCATTTATGGATCAGGCGTCAGTGTCAGAACCGGGTCGTCTCTGCATGAGGCTCAGGAATGTTCTCCCAGGAGTTTGGTGGACGCAGGTTCTGTTTTCCAGCTGCAGCAGACTCTGAAAACATTGACGCTCTTTGGATTCCCGTGTTTGTTGTTGGTGTCCTGTTCCTGCCGCCCGTCATACGTGTGGAAACGTGCACGGAGGAGTGCAAACACATGTGCTCCTCTGTGGAGACGAGGAGGAGGAGGAGGGAGGGATGATGTCACAGGAATGCAGCGAGCCCACACCAGCAGAAGTCTGACCCTCCACACAACCAGAGAGTCGGAGACTCAAATCTTGGATTTTCCATGCAGTCAGTGAAGGCGTCGGGGTTTGGGGAACCTGCTCCAGGATGACCCGGGAGGGAACAGTTGACTTTGTGTTTCCATCGTCACACGGCCCAGTTCTGAGTGTGCAGAGAGAAGTTGGATCAGCACCAGGAGGGGACTCAGCTGCCCTAGACCCCCCTCCCCATGCTGTAAAAACACAGATGCATGGCTGGAGGGGGTTACCAGCAGACAGAGGGCTCCTTTGTGTGTGATGTGTTCAAGTGCGTCATGGAGTCTCAGAGACTGACGGTGCTGTTGGATTTGCTGCTCTGGAAATTCTGGTTCTGAGGATTCTGACTCCAGCAGGACCTTTCCAAGCACAGCTCTGCTGGATCTCTTAGAAGAACCTCTCATTTGGATCGGCGGTTCTGCTTTCAGTCCGTTTAACCAGTCAGAACTTGTCAGGTTTGTGGTTGGCCCTGTTGGTTCTGTCAGTGTTTCAGTTGTTCTGTTTGGTTCTTACTCCTCTGTGGTTTGGTTGAGAACTGAAACGTCCACCTCTTGCTGACCCGTTCCTCCCCGGCGGGTTTCAGAACTGGGATCAGCTGCAGGTTCTGGTCCAAGTCCCGTCAGGCTCAGTTCAGCGTCTTTCTTTAACGAGGTTTATTGTACATTTTTTTATTTTTCCTAATGAAGCGTTTTCAAACATCAGACGCTTCAAGCCTTTCTCAGACCGCTCTCAGGCCGGGTCATCTGACCAGTACCAGAGTCCGTTTATTCTCAGAGTCTGCATGATGTCTGCTGGGTGCCAGAACCGGGTCAGAAGTAGTCCAGAACCCAATTCAGCAGACCCTGGCGTTGTACAGACCTGCTGTGGTCATTGAACCTATCAGAGAAGCGTTCCCCAAAGCTCTGGGGTGACCTATGGAACCCCACAGAACGTAAACAGAACCTCAGGGTTCTGAAGAGCACAGAGGACGGGACGTCCAGAGGACTCCTCTGCTCTGCAGACCCAACCTCCAGAGAGCTGCTGCCCCCCGCTCCCCCATCAGGAAGGATGGATCCGGCGTTAGACGGCCAATAGAGCGGCGCTGTGATGTTATGGGGTTCTGTCCTGTCCCAGACCAAAGTTCTGTCTGTTCTTCAGCCTGTGCTCCTGAGTTCTGTGATTTGTCTTCCACTCGGCGTCCCGATGAGTCTGCTGATGTTCTGTGAGGTCATGGAACCACTGAAGATGTTCTCCTCTGGTTCTGTCCACAGCTTCCTCCAGGCCGTGAAGATGTGGAGCCTCCGTCTGTTCTCCAGATGAGTCCAGAAATGAGCTCCTGTGCTGCGTTGCCATGGTGCTGGCTGATCCTCCTGAGCTCCGCCCCCTTATCCATAAACTCCTCAAACATCACGCTGCTGTTTAGCAGCTCCCCCTACAGTCAGAGTCTGCGTAACTGCAGCTGCTCTGCAGCCGTCCGGGACTGCGATGAGCTGCTGGCCGACTCTCTGTGCCAGTGCCACTCTCTTCTGCGCTCCTCCCTGTCCCCCGGTGGGCTCCGGCACCCCGGGCCCCTACATGTGTGGTTCACGGAGCTCTGGGTGGTGGAGGAGCTGCTGAACGCCAGCACCGTGTTCCACCTCAGCTTGTCTTTCTGCGGAGCAAAGCCCCTCCCCAGCCAGCAGGTCTTTCTGCTGGGTCTGCGGACCCTCAGGATCCACAGCACGGCCCCCGGAGCCTCCTACCCCACTCAAGAGATTCGCCTGTTTCCAAGCTCAGGGGCCAGGGGGTTCCAGGCCCTCCCCTTCGACCTGCCCCCTCCCTCACACATCAGCCTTGTTGATGTGGAAGTTTTCAACGGGCTCTCCCCCCTGAAGGCCTACACTGTTGTGGGGCCCCCGGCTGCTGCTGTTTCCCAGCACTTCCCCCTGCTGGTCCTGCCCTTCACTCAGCCCCCCCAGTCTGGTTCTTCTGACACCTCTGAGAGCCCCAGTGACCCGGGGCCCGGCCCCCAGAAGCTGTTCTTTACATTCGTCTACTAACGAGTCCTCTGAGTCCAGAGCTGCAGATCTGTGGCTCCTACTGAGGAGCCCAAGTGTTTTAAACAAAAAGGGGGTGGGGGTAGGGGCCACAAATTGAAATGAAGACGATAAGGAGACCTTGTGGGTCTGGATCTGGTCTGCGGACCTTGTTCCAGACTGGATGTTCCCGCCAGAATAAGGATAGTTGCGCTCATGATGATGTCAGAGGAACGTTATTTATGTTCAGAGAATGCTGATGTGGAAGAATGAGGGATTTCCTCTGAACGTGGATGACAGACGAGGTTCTGAAACGGAGAAACCCTCCAAGCTGCAGAACTTTCTTCTCAATTTTTCTCTTTTAAGGTTCTGATTCAGACTTTTCTGTACTTTTGAAATGTTCAAAGAAACTTCAACATCAGAGAGACATTTTCATGCAAACAGTCAATATTTGTAACCGTAGAGACAGACGACATCATTCTGATGGATTTCTCTGCACTGGACCGTGCTGACCTCACAGAGAGCCTCTCCAGAACCGGTGCTGATGTCAGCTGAGTCTGGGATGACTCAGACAGGGAGGAGGGGAGACGGGCCTGAGTGGATGCTGCTTTTCAGCAAATAATAAATGATTCCAGGACGTCTGGAAAAATTCCGTCTTGGTTTTTGATGACATGTTCAGATCAGGTGGTCCGAGGTGAAGCTGCTGCCGCGTCTGAAGCTCCTCTGAGATCTACGGCCCCGTCTGGACCGGCATGTTCAAAGAAAAACGTTCTTCATGTTCAGAACATGCTCATAATAAAATAACATGTTATTCACATACTTCTAATAATATTGATAACATGCTGAAACATGCTAAGAACATAACACGTTAATGTTACACTAATGTTGTTAATTCCTTGTTTATTACATGTTAGTAAGATGTTAGTAACATGCTAACAACATGTTAGTAACATGTTAGTAACATACAATAGAACATCTGGAGCGAGACTTGAACTCAACAGCTGCCAGTAGGAGACCCGAGCGGGTCTGCAGCTGCTCGGAAATGGACCCGTGGTTCTGAGAAGTTCCTGTTTGTGAAGCGTGAGCTTCACCCGCTGTTGTTTCGCTGTTTTCCTCCTCCGGGACGTTCTGATCCATGATCTGCAGCAGCGTGAAGCTCTCAGAAGGTTCTGTTCTCCTGGGAAAACAGAACTTCTCAGAATTCAACGATTCATTTTTCTCATCCCAAAAGGGTCGGGACTCATAGTGCTGCAAGCGGCCGCCTCAGTCCAAACCCGAGTGTGGTTGAGTCTCTGGATCTGAGGAGATCCTGCTGATGCTGGGGGGGGGGGCAGAGGGTTTTTGCTTGACCAGTTTCTCTCATGGAAGAAGAACACCTGCAGGAAAAACTGTCTTCTCTGTCACTCGTCAGGACTCTTTTTTAAACCCGACCAGAACCACAGACCTGGGCTGAAGCGTCTCAATGTGGTCGTCCTGTCCTTGGCGGCTGCAGCCGCTCCACTGCTGTAAAATGCTGCTCTGTGTCCCGCCTCGCTCCAAACGCAGAACAAACTTTGGTTGCGTAATCTGCTCCTCCTGGTCCAGCTGCTCCAGACTGTTCTGGACTGAAAACAGGACGTTCTGCTGAACGCCTCCTGGAGGTTCTCCAGAGGCGGCTGCAGCGGGACGAGGAGGAGCATGGCGCTGCTGGAAAGATGATGTCATGAAACAGCTGGGTTTCCCGCTTTGACCCGCCTCCCCATCAGACCGCTGGTCAGACAGAGCAGCCTCTGGCTCCACGTCCGTCACACCAACACCTGAGGCTTTTAATCTGAAAGGACACACTGAAGCAGAGAGCAGAGCAGATCACACCAAAGAGTTCTGCCGTCTGCCATGCTGGGCGTGTTCAAGGCCACGACGGGGAGGAGCAACCCAGCACAACCACAGCAGGGAGGGGGGCAGACGTCCTGCAGTCAAACCCTGAAACGCAGCCGATGTCCAGAGAAATGCAGAGAGCCCTACAGAAGTCCAGGGAAACTGTTGATCCAGGAATTTCCAAAGAGGAGAGCCTGGGTGGAAATGCTGACCTGGAATCGAACCTGTGGTGTGTGAGCTGCAGGTCAGCCGCAGCTGCACAGCTCCCCTGCAGAGGTTTCCTCTGGCTGAGAGCAGCCAGCGCCCCCTGAAGGAGATCCTCAGAACAACGACTCCAGAGGAGCGAAGTTCAAAACACTGCCACCACAATCAGCTGACCGCGATCAGACATGCGCAGTCCGAGTTCCTAAAACCCGGGTTTTATTCTCAAGTTCATCCGCAAACTTAGAAGTTGGAAACGACTTTTAGGGACTTTTGGAAACGTTTTCATGTGTGGTTCCACCGGAAGAGGATCATGGGAAGGAAAGGCGCTCATAGCTTTGAAGGTGCGCGTTCATGTGAACCAGCGCGCGGAGAGGCTTTCCCCCAGTGGGGGGCGGGTCATTAGGTGTGTGTGACGTCAGCTGATTTCGATTTTTGTTTCTGGAGTCTCAGCGGGTCATGCGGCAGTTTGGGGTTGGCTGGAGTCAGTCAGGAAGCTCCGGACCGGACATGACCCAGGTCTCGGTAGTTCTAGCCGGTTCCGAAGGCTTCACGAACCGATCCTCGTGCGTGGACGGACTTTGACGGCGGCTCCGGCGCGTGCGTCACGGCGTTTGCATGTTCGCAGAGACACCGATCCGAGGATGAACTTCCTGCTGTTGGTGCTCTGCCTCGCGCGCCCACCTGGTTCAGGTGAGCAGCACCGTCACGGGGCTCTGACGTCACCAGGCGAGTGCGCTTCTGCGGGAGAGTTTCTGTTCCAGAACCTTTTGGTGAAACGAGTCCAGTTGGTTCTGTGAGTGTCTGGGAGTTCCTGCTGGAGGTCAGAAGGTCACCGGCGTTTGCTCCGTTCTGGACACAGAAGTCCAGCTTTCATCCATTGACAATCAGCAAAAGAAATCAAATCAATCAAAACCTTTCAGAGAAGCTCCTGACTGTTGATCTTCACCCCCCGCCGGGCTCTAATTCTGTATCTCTCATTTGATGCATCCCTCCCCAGGAACATTCCACTGCATGTTCCCACTAAGACCACCTAAGACCAGGTCCTGCAGAAAAACCGCTGGACCTGGACCTGGACCTGGACCTGGACCCATCAAACCTGAATTAAATGACCAGTTAGATATGAATCCAGTGTTTTTCAACCTTTTCTGAGCCAAGGCACACTTTCTTCTTGACAAAAATCCCGCGGCTCACCAGCATCCAAACATTAAAAGAGTAGAAACTCTCCAGTCCCTCCATGATCTCACAGGCATTTTAGTGGTGAGTCTGGCAGAAAAAGCTGGAAGTTTCAGCTGTTTTTCTAAAAGATGGAATAAAAGTTAAGTTAGTTTTTAGTAATAATTTCCAACTAAATTATTTGGCATTTTAGCTGGTAGTTATTTTTCCTTCATTTAAGTAACATGTTATTTGATGTAACCTCACAAAAACCACAGTGAACATGTTGAAGTTTTATTAGTTTTTCTCTTGTTTTATTCAAAACTGAAGTCATTGACAAAAATGTTTTATTTCTTTTTAGATGATTTAATTGTTTCACTTTAGTTGAATTGTGTCTGTTTCACCTTCATCCTGTTTCTTAAATGTTGTTTTTACTTCTTCTTCAGTTTAACATCTAAAATAATCCAGACGTTCTTAGAAAAGTGTTTCGGTTAAAAAGATGACTTGGACCAAACTCTGGGATGTTTGGCTGTTAAGAAACTCAAACCTTGAAGGGGAACTAAACTGTTGACCTCTGACCTCTGATTTCATCAAGAAGATTTAAAACTGTTTGTGTGTTTGTTGTGGTTTAAGACGTTTAACAGGGAAGACTCATTTTACGCTGAGACGCTGTCGCTTTAACCCAATGCATCATGGGAGATGTAGTGATGGCAGACAGACTCATTGTTTTGTTCTCTTGTTCCACGGTCTGACACCGGACTCTGTGGAAAGCTGCACCGCTAAAGAAGAGCTTTAGCTGGTATTTCTGTTGGAACTGAGAGACTTTAGGAGCAGAATCAGAACAAGGAGGTGAAGACTTTAAGCACTTCTGATTGGTCAGACTGATGACATGTGATTAAGCCTCCAAGAATGATTGGTGGAGACAGTTAAAGGGGCGGGACTTTTCTGAAAACGGCTGAAGCTACGGCTAAATCGCTGTACTGTCATTCTGATCAAAATGTCTTTAATAGAATCAAATAAACACAAAGAAAAAAATATTTTATGATCTTTTATATTCCTAATTTCTGAGTGTTTGGATGAACACAGAGCTGAAATCCTGAAGATGGGAATGTTTTTACATCAGTGAAAATGGGTCATTTCCCACGGCACACTGGATGAAAAACACTGGGATAAGTAACGTAGCAACAGACTATAATGGACCAGCACAAAAAGAAAGGGACGTTTATACTCAGAGGCCTGACAGGACACAGCTGCAAAGGATCATGGGTAACAGGGACATTCGACGGAGAAAGCAAATAAAAGTTTCACAAATCAAAGGCTGTGTTTAATGTATTCTTTACTTTCTAATGCATAGTTGAATCTGGGTTTGAGCAGTCCGGGTCCTGTGGTTTTTGACCAGGGCCCGGTCCTTGGTGGTCTTAGTGTGAACAATGCAGGGTAATGTTCCTTTAGTTCCCTGGCCAATCTGAAGCCAACTTCAGCCTCGCTCCCCTAGCAAAGTTCCACCGTAGAGTTCCACAGAATTCCATAACTTCTCAAATGTGTCACACTTCTGTGTGGAGGTCGACCGTTCCTCACCTGTCGGCGTTTGAACGGTACTTCCACACAGGTGAGCTGGAGCTCTGAGTCGCTGCACGTCTCCTCGTGTGAGATGTTTGAGCCTGAGCAGTCTGTCTGCGTTCTTCATCCCCTCCTCGTCTCTTCCAGCCCTCGTCTTCCTGCCTGCTCCTGTCAACCTCTCCGTTGTCTCCAAGAACTTTTCCCCAAAGCTCCAGTGGGATCCGGGGCCCGGCACCCCCGCTGGGACTCGGTACAGCATTTCAAAGAGGTAAGGCCTCACACTCTGGTTCTGGCCGCTCGGTCCTCTGAGCTTTGTTGGTCCTGGTTCAGTTCTGGCCCGGCTATGGTTCCGGTTTGCTCTGCTCCTGCAGCTCACAGTCAGCTGTTTGGATGGGCGGGGCCCAGCGGATCCTGTCAGGTGCTTCCAACTGAACAAGACTCTGGGAACCAGACGAGGCGGGCGTGTCACTCATTCAGAGCTGACCACGCCCACCTCAAACAGCTGACTGACAGGACTGAAACCGTCCGAGGAAGACATGGGTCCCACAGTTAGAGGAAGAGGAGGATGAACTTCATCTTCATCCTTTATTTGTCAGACAAACAGAACAAACGCTGGAGCTGCGCTCTCACTATCATCACCTGGTACCGGCGCATGAACCCACATCTGGCAGGGTCTCGGTGTGAAAGCGGCGTAAATCTGGTGAATTTCTCTTTCACAGCTCGATTCCGATGTTTGAAAGACTCGTTGTTGTAAAATTCTGGCAGGAAACAAACCACAATCATTAGTTTCTTCTTTTCAAAGGGTTGGCACTCCTGCATTTTGAAAAGGACGCTACCCTTTGGTACCAAGTCTGAGTCCCTGATTGGTCAAAGTTCAGCGGGTTGAACTTTCAATGGTCACATGTTTTGTACGTAGAGCCACCTGTGTGGGGGGGTTTAATGTATCTGAAGATGGATCATGAGGTGTTCTGAGAGTGAAGCATCCAGAAGAACCTGCTCCTGCACGGCTCGACCCGGCTGATCCTGAACCCGAACGGTTCTGTTCAGCGGTTCCTGCTCTGCGATGGCTGGGGTCCCGTGGACCGGATGCCGGTGTTAAAGGGTTAAAACATGAGCGTCTCTTCTGTGAGAACCCGTGTTTGGACTCTGCTCCGCCTCTTCCTGTTGTTCTGGTTCTGGACTTTCTGCAGGATTTACGCTGCTTTGTTTGAGGGTTGGATGTTTTTTACGTCGGAAATGGCAGAAAGTGTGAAACGCTGTTGTTTTAGAAAAGGTGGTGGTTCGGGGTCCCCCCCCCACCCACCGCATGCTGCTGTTTTTTTCCAAGACCTGCAGATTTCATGAATTTCCTGTGAGTCAGTCGCAGCTTCGGCTTGATTCAAAGAAATCAGACGCTACATCCTGAAAACAGCCGCATTACATGAACGCCTAAACACCGGCAGAAGCGTGACGGTTATTTCCGAGTCAAGCTGGAAGGAGAATCGCTCTCTGGTGGTGGTGGTGGTGGGGGGGGGGCAGTGAGGTGCTTCTGGACATGAAGAATGGGGGAAGGGGTGAAGAAAAAGTGCATTTACCAAGAAAAGTCCTGCCATGGCCCTTTTTGGATTTCCTTTGGTGCTTTAAAGCTGCACACCTGGTTGAGTGACATTTGTTCTCTCTCCCTCTCTGCCCTGGGAGGGGGCAAATGTTGTCACAGTGGCGCTCAGGGACCATTTGGTGGTTTAATACCCCCAATCCAACCTCCTTAATGCTGGGAGTCAAGCGGGGAGACTATGGGGCCCATTTTTACTCATCATGGATTTGAACTCACGGCCTTCCAGCCTCCGGCCAGACAGTCTTGCATTGATGGGTTCTCTTTGCATTTGACTCTCATTTGCGTCTTCAACCTACATGGTGACTTAACTTTGTTTTTGATCTGCATCTGAAGCTTTTGTGATTCTGTTGACACCACGACCAGATCTGTCAGCATGGGACGGTTGTTGGACTGAACCTCGCCGCTGTGGTTGGAGGAAGACCCACGATTTCACCCACATCACTTCAGAAGTGAAGAAACCGTGTCAGAGCGCTCCATGCTGATAAACCCGGCACAGTCTGTGGTTGAAGTGAAGCTTTGAAAAGTGGAGGACGGTGAAACCGCCACACGGTGCAGACTGCGGGAAAAGCTGAGTGTCATCAGCAGAGCAATGGAGGAAACAACAATGGACCCTCATGTGTGCATCGAGCAGAAGAAGAATCTGTGGGGGGTAAACCGAGTTGATGGTTGAGAAGAAGCAGCAGAGGCATCAACACTCAGCTCCTTGGTGTAGTTTTCTGTCTTTGGGCCTCAGGCCCTACAGAACCATGAAGTGAAAGTTCTGCAGAGAGCCGACGTCGTTCTGAGGCGTCAGCTTGGAACCTGAAGAAGTTCAGCACTGAAACAAACCCCAGTGTGGATCCTGATCTTCAGGTGAAACATCAGATGGTTTGAAGGTTGGAAAATACCTTGGGGGGTATTTCCTGTCTGATTAAGGAAGGTGACAGGAAGTGTGAGGACAGCGAGGGGGGGCAGGCGATAAAAACCCTTCGGGAGCCAATCAGAGGGCTCTCTGTTTACAAAGTCAGACTTCAGCCTGGACAGCACATTTCTTTTGAACACGTTAAGGCAATAAGGCAGGTCTGGAATCTTCTTCACCTTCCCCTCTCTATGGGGGGGGGGGGTCTGGAATCATTTACAATACAGCAGGAGTCATGGAAGCAAGACAGCTCCAACAAATCCTGAAAGAAAATGTTTATGATCGTCACACTAGTAGAGTCCTGCAGAAAAATCGGCGCTGCTTTTTGATTTTATCTGTTAATAGACTATAAATGTCGTTTAGATGAAAGAATAATCAGGAAGAGATCCAGTTCATGATCCACCACAATCTCCCTGTTCAGCATCAACATGCTGCCCGAGGCCTGCAGAGTCTGAGATGAAGATCGGGACTTTCACTGAACCTCCTGGACGCTCCACCATCTTTTGGGAGTCTTTGTAGACTGTTGAGGGTTTCTGGGTCCAGGGTCAGATCTGTGACCTCCGTGACCTTTGGTTTGGTCAAGTTCTCGGTTAAAACAGAACAAAGGAACCGGAGGTTCTCACAGGCTTTTTTTCTGATGGGAGGTCTGGCCGAGTGGCTGTTTTTCCTCTCGTCTCTGCTGTTGGTTTCCACTGAAGAAGCGTGAAGCTTCAGACGGTGCATCTTTGAGCGCAGAGGCGCAACGCTGGAATGTTCCTGTTGGGGCGTCTTTTTCAGTTTCAGATGATGTCATCTTCTGCTCACTAAAATCCTGATGTTTCCTGATTTATTCCATTGGAACAGCATTCAAATGTGATGAATATTAAAGATGAAGATTTGCAGAACGAGAAGAGGAAAAAAATGTGAGTCAAGATGAAGAAACAGAGAAAAACTCTGTGGTGTCAAACACCTGAAAGTCCGTGTTCTGTTGTTCTGAGCAGCACATGAAGCACAGATGACTTATTTCAGAGGTAACGTCAAGCCTCCATCAGAAATGACACCAAGCTTCTACCTGTGGGACTGGAGACCAGAGTGATGTCATCCAGTCCGGTTCTGTTACCAAGTGAAGCCCTGAAGAGTTCTGGTCCAAGAACATCAACCAACGTTAGAAGTCCTCCAACTATTGTCAGTCTGTCGGTCAAGGCTGAAGTCTTGCAAACATGAGACGCCTACTTTTTTAATAGACTAGTATAGCAGAGTATCATCTGCATAACAATAGAAATACATGCTGGAAAGACGTTTGGACTAAACAGAAAAGGGCTTTTTTCTGGATAATGTTGGCTGATGAAGCACCAAAGGAAAGGGAGAAGCTAAAATAGATGGTAAAGGTTTAAACTGAATGAAGAAGTTTAATACAGCGATAAAAGCTCAATCAAAGATGAAGCAAAGTTTGTTTCAATTCACTGCACAAAGTAAAATGGTAGAAATTGGGTCCAGGTTGGTCGGGTCCAGAAGTGAAAAACAGTAAAAAGGCTGCTGACTGCATACTTGTTTGGGTTTGTATTAAGATGTTAAAGTTTCATTTTTGAAACCTTCATTTGTGAGTAAGGCCTCTTCCAAAGCAGCACATCAAAAATGTTCAGGTGATGAAGGTAGAAAGACGTTTTCTAATGAAAGTAGCAAAAGTGGCAGAAAATGACGGCCGCCTGCGGCGGGAAAGACGGTCGAACCGCAGGAAGTTTGAAGGTGGTAGACGCTGAGTGATGCTGTGTTTCTACGCTCATGCTGCAGCGACAGACGGGTCGTAGAGAGGAAGGGGGGGCAGGTGAGACACAGGTTTGTCAGTTTTAACCCCCCCCAAATCCTGCAGACTGTACAAAGAGCTGTTAGTGCTGTGCACGTGGTACGTGCACGCTCCTCGTTGCAGCCTGACTGTTAGAAATGAGGACACCAGCCAATCAGAGTGAAGTTTGTGTGGACGTCCTACGGACACGTGCGGATCACGTGCACACTCCGTGTGTGCGGTCAGGGAGGAGCCAGTACTCTCACCTTACTAACAACTAGAGTGTGGCGTAAGGACGCCGTATGACATCATCACCTTTACGTCATCAGTGGGTGCAGCTTCCATTATCCTTACGAATACTTCAGCTTACACTTACAACACGTTTGATAATGGTACGTTCCATTTTCATGACGTCCCTTGAAGTGACCATACGATCCTTAAGCCCCTCCTCTCTACGACCCTCGACGGGTTGGGACAACCCAAAAACCCACAGAACCGGTACAGGTCAACCCCCCGTACGGGTCATGTGACCACAGCTTTAACTGTCACTCATCAGCTGGAGCAGTCAAGTGAGGCTGTTTGAAGCCGTCTTCCCTTTCCCTGACATCGCCCGTCAGTCCGGCGCCACTTGCTTCTTTTCTCTGGTCCATCAGCTTCCTGTCAGCTTGTCGTCCTTCAGTGTGTGTGCTTGATGTTTGCCTGATGTGACGCCTTTGAAATGAACCATCTTTGTTTTCCTCTGACAACTGAACCTCTTTCTTTTAGGGCCAACAATAAAGAATTCAAGCTGCTGTCTAAGTCCACCTTTGAAACGTCCGTGGCGCTGAAGCTCAACGCATCAAAGGTGTATTGCTTCAAAGTCTGGGCGAACTTCAACGGCAGCAAGTCAGAACCGGCCAAAGACTGCTTTGATCCCTACACTGACAGTAGGTCTTCGGGACGAGTCGGCAGCTCTGCTCTGCTGCTTTTGCTGCTGTGGTCTGACAGAGTCCTGTTCTTCTCCCACCAAGCTGTAGTCGGTCCTCCAAAGCTGTCAGTAGCCGGATGCGGTACCTGCCTTCGGGTCAACATTTCTCTTCCTGAAGCGGACAGACACTCCGGCGCCGGAGACATTCAGAAGTTTTATGGCGCTGTTTTTAAAGTCTTCTGGAGGAAAGGACAACAAGGCAAAGTGGAGGTAAGGGGTCGCCAACACCGAAGAGCTGACTGCTGATGCGCTACACTGGAGTCTGATTTTCAATTGTGACAGAAATGAACAGAGAGTCTTTGTTTTTCCATATATGTACTCTGAATACTGTTCCACTGGTCCACACAGGGACAATTTTAGTCCAGAAAAACGCTTCTTTCATAGAAGCTAGAACCAGCAGAACAGATCTGATCTGAATATTTCATGCGCTCTCACCAGTTGATTAACATCACAGAGCCTTGAGTTGCCCAGGCGGATTTCCACGGCTCCGTCCGAGGCGTCTTCATCGGGTTGACACAAAACAATAGAAGGTTCGGTAATCAATCAGAATGTTTACATCATCTCCGTCGTGTCTGCGTCCAAAGGCAGCGAGCGCGCGCCGTAGCAGGAGTTCTACTTCCTGTACCGCAACGCGTCAGCTTTGCAAAGCTTCCTTTGTACTTTCAAAATCAAACTTTATAAAAGTTTATCTCATGTTTACGGTGATGTGCCCACGCAGTTACACACGTTAGCACCACAGATGACACATGTTCATTTTTTCACCATGGATGGTGAGAGTTTCATTTTGAAAGTACAAAAGCAAAGCATTTGACATTTGACAAGGACTCGGTGAGGAAGGAGAGGGTCCTGATAGCTAACGTTTTGGGTGTAAAGACACGGCGATAGCAAGACAAACCACTCCTCTGGGAGCCAGGGGGAGGAGGCCCAGGCCGGAGACGCAACGGAGACAATGTACACCAACTGAGGGTCTTGAGACAGACTCCTCACGCAACGCAGATGCGCTGCAGACGGACCAGTGTAAATCTGGGGTCAAAGGTGAATTTCTAATGAATCCAAGCTGCTCTGCAGAAACTGTCCTAGAAAACGACACAGGTTTTTACATTTTGGCTAAAAGCATCATATTCATATCTAAAAAATCAGTGGGAACGCTTTAAAAATAGATCACAAGATGATTGGAGTGGGACTTTAAAGGGACCAGGGCAGGGTTCAGGACCTGAACTGGTTTGGTTCTTCTTCTGACAGAGGAGAAGCTGTGGCTCCAGTCATGGTGAACTTGTCTGAAAAGTTTCTATTTGTCTCTCAGAAGCTGGAAGTATCCGACAAGAACTTTACTTTAAACAACCTGGAGGAAGGCGTCGAGTACTGCGTGGCGGCGGAGATTTCCGGTATCGCCATTAAAAAGACCATCCGCTCTAATTGGAGCTGTGCCTTCTCCAGTCCTGCAGATTCCAGAACAGGTGAGCTGAACTTCCTGGTCCATTCCCACCTCAGAGTGTGGGTCTTTCAGAGTCTGGTTGGGTCGGGTCCTGCATTTCAAGGAGCCGTCTGGGTTCTAACGTCTGCTTAATGCTTGTTCCCGTTGGTCTCACGTGTGTTTGTGAACTCTTGTTTCGTCCTCAGGTGCTGCTGATGTGAGCTCGGTGGTCGCTCCTCTAGTTTTTCTCTTCACCCTCTCCCTGATTGTCTCAGGGGTCCTCCTCTATACCGGGTTCCTCTGTAAGCTGAGGGTCACCAAGCCCAGTGCTCTCATGGTGAGATGGTCGTCTTCATTTGAAGTGGGACGGGACGCTGGAAACAGGAACACAGAGGTGGACTGAGAAAGAGTAGAAACAATTCAAGTCCAGTTTTTAGTCAGCTTCAAAAATACAAAACAATCCAAAGAGAAAGTGATCAGTCGATGTGAACTCAAAGCTGTCCGGCAGAAAACCCAGCAGGTTTCTGAGTGCGTCGTTCAAAACGTCCAGCCTACATCCACGAACCCCGCAGGGCTACAGTGGTCCAACCCCTCAGTGAGAAAGGTGGCTGTTGGCTGTCCTAAAATCTGATTGGTCAGTGTGTAACTTGAATAACCTGAACTACAGAAAAAATATTATTAAAATATGAGGATTATCAAGAAGTTGTTAAAAAAAAGTATCAGATCCAGAACGGTTCTTCTGACCAACAGAATGACTGACAGCTCATCCTCTATAGAAGTCTGTGGGATTTTGGCTTCTTGGAGCCACTTCCTGTTTGGAGCGCCAGGGGGGCGGAGTCCTTTCTTACAATTGTCTTATACAGTTGTTATTTGGGACTTATTTATTATTACCTCCATGAAAATAAGAAATATGCTGTTCAGGAGGCGGAGCCGGCTGGCTCCCCGTCTGCTGCCCTCTGATACTTGATCCTGCAGATCAAATCTGGAACCATCTCTTCCAGCTGGTGGAGCTTTTTGAGCCTGGGATGACCTTCCTCCACCAGCTGGCAGCGGCGTCTCGTACCCGATGACCCGGCAGCACCAACATCTCACTCCTGTTGTCTCCCCAGACTCACCAGACCAAAGAGCCCATTCTGACTCCAGATGAGACCCTTCTGGACCCCATCTCCATCACACCTGGCATGTCAAAACAGAAGAAACAGCTCCTTAGGGCAAGTCTGACATCCTCAGAAGATGAGGAAGACCAAGACGACGAAGAGGAGGGTGGGGTGCAGCTGTACTTTGACAGAAATGCAGAACTGTCCTCCGGGGAACCTTCCGAACTGAAATCCTGTCGTGGGAGCGGGGAGGGACCGGTGGCTGCTAAAGATGCCTTCAGCAGTTTGAAAGCACCTGCAGAGGAAGACGTTCATGAAGATGAGGAAGATGACGCAGAGGCAGTCAAAGAGGAGGGTGGAATCACACGGAACAGCAGTCAGAGTGGAGTCCAGGCGGAGGAAGAGGAGGAGGTAATGCTGGACATCTCCTGCAACGTGGATCTCTTCTCTCTCACGCTGGCCTCACTTGCTGCTGCTGATGAAGACGAGGAAGAAGAGTGCGGGGACTTCCTGGACCATTTAAAGCAAGATGACTCTCAGAGTCCATCGGAAGATCAAGCTTGTGTGCTGCTGCTTCACCCAGCGCATGCGGAGGAGACGGAGGACAGTTGTGCACACATTCCTTTGCAGAGTGAGGAAGAAGAGGAGGAAGATTTCTCAGGGTATCTGGGACACAGATGACAAACTGTTGGTTTCTGTTGGTCCTTCATCCGTGCAGGTTTTCTTTTCAGAAAAGGAAATATTCCTGCTGCACCGGAATCTCACGAAGACGACGACACGCAGACGTGCAGAAACGTGCAACAACACGCAGCATCACGTGACAACAGAAGACAACATGCAACAAGACACAAAATGGAGCAATACACAACAGACATCAACAACATGCTACACATTTCTGGCACATGGAGTGGAGGTTCTTATAGACTTCTGGACGTTGTCTAATTTTTGGTCAAGTGATTTTAAGCAGATGTTCACAGTTGACTTGTAAAAACTGTCCTAGTAATTGTGCAGAACACCGAGTGCGGATTTCCCTGAATGCATCGGGGAGCTGGTTGCTCCCGTGTGGACTTGTCTGCAGTGTGAGCCCACAGTTAGGAGGCGCTGGCGGCGATTAACTCAGAGGACCAGCAGAAGTGTCCGCTTCCCGTCAACGGCTGGTCTTCCCTCTGCTCCCCCATGAGGAGCCGTTGGGACGGACATTTGAAGCAGATAAAATATTTCTCTGCCAAATCCATCCAAGTACCCTGTGAATAAAAGTTTTCAATGCTTCTGGTCACATTTTTCGTGGTTACTTGTGATGCTGAGGAATTCCGATTATGACCATAATTTATTAACTTATTGGACAAACATCTTCTCATTTTTACATGTTTAAGTCAAGCTGGAAGTAACTTTCAAACTTGACCCTCAACTGGAAAGTCTAAATGCCAAAGCTGCAGGAGAAAGAAGGATGTCAAATCCTCCTCCAGTCCCATGGCGATGCCTCTGCGGGGGGGTTCCCCCCTAAAGCTCTGAAAATGAGTCATGAAGACCCTTCCTCGTTAAAATCTACGATGTTGGCGAGCAGCATCCGTCTAAAGAACAAGAAAATAAACCTGAAGACTTCAAGAGCCAAAGGTTTGCTGTAGAGGAGAAAGTTCCAGTGTTTGAGTGAGAAAACAAGAATCGGGAACAAAAAGCCTCTGAACTACAAAGTCAAAGCGGACGCTGGAAGTTCAGAATAAAAGGGAGAAAAAAATCCTTGAATGAAGAAAAAAAACCATATTTTTAAATTTACAACCAAACTTTCATACAGAGGCTTGTTAGATCGAAATAGAGAAAGCAAAGGGAGAAAAAAACACTTCATTTAGACAAAAAAAAACAAAATCATTGTCATAACGGTTGATAATCTCATCAAGCAAAAATTAAATCTGAAAAGGTTTTCAAGTTTGATTAAAAATCTGAAAAATGTCCTGAGAATATTTAAAAAACTCAAACCTTAGATCAAATTAGATGCTGAATTATGTGATGCTGAGATGCAAACAAAAGGGCAGCAGTTAAAGATGACGGGGCCCCGGGGGCCAAAAGGGTTGGCCCCCGGGGCCCCGTCATCTTTAACTGGAGGCCCTGTTCAGTAGAATTTTCCTCAGAAAAATACAAAAGTTTGTGGCTTATGTTCGATACGTTTTGTGCTTTATTATCATATTTTGAACATGTTCTACGTCATGGAGGAACTGCTGGTCGTTTCTGGCAGAACTTCTCGTTGCTGTTAAAGTTCTTAAGTCGTTTCTTTTTCGTGTTCGGATCTTTTTTAATCAGAGGATCAACAATGTTCTGTTCAATTCTGTGGTAAATTAGGAAAAAGAACAAGATTTCCCCAAAGATGACAGAGCCGGGGGCTCGCACCATGTGCTGACGGTTTGTAACTGTAAGTCACGTGACTTCCCCTAAACCATGATGCCTTCAGGGACTGCTCCGTAATTTACCATCTAAAATCTGTGCATCCGCAATGCCAGCTTCGCTGTGGTTGTGGTGGTTCCGGTTTCAGTACTCAGACATTAGTTTATGTTGAAGCTTGTCTAACTGCTGCGGTACCGCAGCCAAACTCCTCACCGGACGGCGGTAAAATGACGACGGAGGTCCCTGAAGGCAGCACATGACCCCGCCCCTTCGTTGGTCGCCTTCACTTCCTTAGGTCGGTTCGGTTCGGGGTTCTCCGTGGGCTCGCCGGGGCTCCAAACAGGTGTCGCTGGTCCCGTGTCCGGTCTGCCGT
Source organism: Oryzias latipes (assembly GCF_053564925.1). Lineage (NCBI taxonomy): Eukaryota > Metazoa > Chordata > Actinopteri > Beloniformes > Adrianichthyidae > Oryzias > Oryzias latipes. The sequence goes on along the minus strand of NC_136257.1, from coordinate 34,563,343 downwards.
CTCGGGTTCAGTCGGTACCGGTGAGGTTGAGGGGGGGTTGATCGTCCGCGCTGTAGGTTCTAGATGGATTAACGGACCCGCGTGCTCCGGCGGTGGGCTGAGGATTTTGGGACCGCAAGGGAGAACCGGACCACTGACTGGGTCCCGGATCTGCGACACTAGTGTCACTCAGAATGACAGTAAACGCATCACGTGGGCGGCACGCGCCGTGTTGTTGAGGAGGTGGTGGTCGACGGTCATGACGTCACGCGTTTGGATCGTCGCCTGCCTGCCGATGGTTCTTGCAGGTGAGTTACCGGACAGGTGCACGGGAAAATCCTGGGCGGAGCCACAGAGAAGCTCCGCCTTTAATCTAGTCTGAAAACTCAGGTAGAATAGACCATTAAGAATCCGGAATGTACCAATCAGAAACGGTTATTTCTGTTTGGTGTTTGACATTGTCTGACAAATCTGCTCCTGACGTCACCTGAGGTGATGACGACAAGAGGTCAAATCTGGGGGGGGGTCAGACTTACTCGGCCCACACTTGGGTACTGGTTCTGAAAGGGGCGTGTTCTAAAGAAGTACATACTTATAATAGAATTATTAGCATCAGATTCCAACCCCTCCTCTTCTACCCCCCCCCCCCCCCCCCATCATGTCCTCCTGTCTACATCCATGAGCCTCCTCCCTGGTCCTCCTGCAGGCCTCCTTCCCCGCCATGTTTACCAGAATAACGGTAACCCTCTCCGCTCACAGACATGCTTACCTCCAGCATCAGAACCGTTTTGAGTGACGGACCTCCGCGGTCTCCTTCCTCTCACTGCAGGGTTCTCTGAAGGAACCAGCTGGAACCAGACTTTTTACCCAAAAACGGTCGGGGAGATTAGAACCTGACGCCATGAAATCATTCGGGTCAAAGACAAACGACCCGATCGGATCAATGACCGTGATGAGGAGAGCAGACCCTCCATTAGGTCCTGCTATACCACGGTCCGGGTGAATACTCAATTCTGATTGGCTGCTGAGTGTCAATAAAAAAAGTGATAATCCACAGTGATAACTACATGACTAAAAAAGTAGTTCCGGTCACATAGCTTAAATGTTCTGTATCACTGCGCTGGCTTCTTCAACATAAACTTTATCTTCATCATCCGAACAAAAATGAGCAGTTTAACACATCATGATCATCAGCAGAGATATCGCTTCCCTTTACCGCTACACTCGGCAAAGCACCACCTAACAAATAGTCCCCTTTTTGTGAAAAAAGGGATCCAAACTGTTAGAGTTATGTAATTATCATTTGCTTACACGCTATTATCACCATAATATGTTCGTCTCAGTTCCATCTCTCAGTAAGGAAACACTGACGTGAAAAGTTTTGATTATACAAGAATATGATGATCCTGTTCTGCCTGATTGAATGACCCACTATTATGTTATCAACCACCAATAAAACCAGACTGGATCCACTGAAGGCAGAACTCCAGCTGTCACGGACCGGTTCTCCTTCTGCAGAAGTCTAGCTAAAGTTCTCATCTCCTGTGGTTCTTCTCTTTATTAAGGAAGAAGTCAGAACCCTGACAAACCGACAAAAAATACTAAAAACTGGTTGAATGTTCATTTCTGTTGGACATGACCGTGGGATGAGCGGGTCTACGAACGGCCTTTGAAGCAAACGTTGCATCCGTGAAGTTTGTTCTGATGATGACCCTAACGTGTTCTGCACACTCCGTCTGCCATGACCTTAACGTGTTCTGCACACTCCGTCTGCCATGACCCTAACGTGTTCTGCACACTCCGTCTGCCATGACCTTAACGTGTTCTCGCTGGTCCTCTGCACGTCACCCGTCATGCATCCTCTGCTCCTTTGGTCCGTCTACATGAGAGCATCTTAGAGTGGGGGGGTTGTCAGTTCTGGTACCACCAAACCTCCAGGTTCCCGCCGTTTGATGCAGAGGTTTGCATTGCAGCTGTCAGCGAGGTTCCCGCCCCCACCAACCTCACCCTGACCTTCAGGAACCTGCAGCACCTCCTGACATGGCGGCCTGGACCGGGAACCCCCCCAGGAAGCGTCTACAGGGTTACCAAGAGGACAGACCGGTGAGTGTCAACGTCTGTCCAGGGGAGGGAGGGGGGTCCTCCGGGTTGTGATCACGTGCTTCTTCTCTCTGAAGGGACGTTGAGGCGGCGGTGCACGGCTGTGAGCGCGTCCAGCCGCCGCTGACCTGCGACCTGACGGCGGCGTTACACAAACACCCGTTTGACAGCTACAGCATCCGGGTGACGGCGTTGGTGGGGAACAAGGCTTCGCCGGCCGAAGAGGTTAAGTTCAAGCCTGCGAGTGAGTCTGAGGGGTCCTGCCCCCCCCCCCCCCCCCCCCCCCACACACACACACACACACACAAACTGGTGCAGACGCAGACGTCTGCGCTGGCTGCAGATGACGGTGACTGACATCGTCTGGGTCTTCTGCTAGAATACCTGGACCCGCCTCTGGTCACCGTCACGCCCTGCGGGAGGAACCTCTGCGTTGAGCTGCGGCCCCCCCACAGCAGCCTGTCCTCCGTCTACAATCAGAGTCTGTTCCAGCTGGAGACCAGGGACAGCAGCAGACCCTCAGACCCGGTACCGTATGATCAGCTGACAGGGTTTCTGCTGAGGCGTTGTCATCTTCACGCCCAGCTGTTCCCCGCAGGCGCACACCGCAGAGTCAACACGTGTTCTCCACATGTTCCTCTGAGGAGAACACGTGTTGACCTGCCTCATGTGTTCTCCACAGAGGAACATGTGGAGAACACGTGAGATGAACCGAGCTTCTGCAGAGAAACTGCAGCCTCAGATCTGTGATGGTGGCAGATGAAGAAGATGAACGGTCTCATCTTCTTCAGTCCATTCAGCTCCTGCTGGTTCTAAGGAACCGTCTGTGCCGTTGTTGGTAGATCCTGAAGGACGGGGTCTCCATGGAGGGGGAGGTTCTGGAGCATCTGGTCTCCGGCAGGCGGTACTGCGTCTCCATCCGTTTCGCAGACACGCTGAACGGGATCCAGTCCAACTTCAGTCAGCCTGTGTGTGCGCACACACCCGGCATCTTCGCTGCAGGTACCCGCACGTCCACACTGGTGGTTCTGGGTGGGTTCTGTTCATGGTGGGTGACTGCCGTGTCCTCCAGCAGAGCCACTCATCACCGTTCTGCTCTGCCTGCTGTTGACGGCTGTGACCGTCTCCATGGGACTGTTCTTGTGGACCAGAACCACCTGCCTGCTATTCAGCAAGCTCCCATCAGTCCTGGTGAGTGGTGCCTTCAAAGACACTCTGTTAAAAGCATAGCTGTAGAGATGAACGCAGCCCTGCTTAATGTCACCCAACAGAACCATGCTTGGGCAGAACTGGATTGGACCTAGAGTTATACATAAGGGTTACTTAACCTGGTTCTGCAAAATTCTGGTTCTCCTCAAACTCTGTTCACATAAAAATGTGAAAGTTTCTAACCCATCTGTTTCTTTCAGACTACCATCCGTCACCTGGAGGAGGTTCTGGTCCAGTCCCTCCCGGAGTCTGTGTCCTCTCTCTCCAACACTGGGGGGCCGAAGGCCCTGGCTCTGTCTTCATCAGAGGACAGCGAGGATGAGGAGGAGGAGGAAGAGGAGAGCATCACAGACAGCAGCGGGGCGAGCAGTCAGGAGGGTTACAAAGGGCGGGGGGACTCCAGCTCCCTTCCTTCATCGTCTGGACTCAGGCCACCTCCCACTTCCTGCCCAGACCCCCCCTGCCAAAAGAAGGCTCAGGACCCTCGAAGCAGAACCGAACTGTCGGGGAGCACGGCTGGGGTGGGAACTGATGAACAAAAGCTGCTGGGAGGAGAGGCGGGGGCTCAGGAGGTGAACCTCCTCACAGTGACCTTCAGCCGGGAGCTGGAGGAGCAGCAGGAGGATCATCTCCTCTCCCTGTGCTGCAGCGGACCTTCAGAGGAGGGGGCGGGGCCAGAGGAAGACCTGGCAGGGGGTGTCACAGCAGCATCACAGCCCCCCCAACGGGAAGTGGTGGAAGAGGAGGACGATGACAGCTCTGGGTATATGTGCCGCTCCCAGCACAGTGTTGAGCCATTGGAGGATCCTCTGTGACGTTTTGTACTTTGAACACGTTGAACGTGTCAATAAAGTTTTTACTCCCTCGTTCTCCTCAGTTCTTTCTCAGCCCCCCCTACAGGCAGGAGGAGTTCCTGCAGCAGAGGACCTACGGTCAGACTGTCCTCTAAATCTGTTGAGTGTAAAACAAACGGTTTTCACGTCCCATAATGCACTGCTTCAGTTCATTTCATTGACCCTCCCAGCATAGAAAATGATTCTGGCTCCAACAAATTAAAGTCAATTCAGTCGCCATTTTTCATTGAATGGACGCCGCCATGTTGGAGCCAGATGTCATCAGTCAGCAGTTATTGGTCCAGGTTTCCATGGCAACCACTGTCCAATCAGGAATGAGCGTGTTGAAAGTCTGTACCCTTGAAAGTGGAACGAAATCCGTCAAACATTTTGGATGTGAGACTCACATCCAAAGTAGGGTCCGCCTACTTTCATGGAGGCTTCTGATTGGTCCGTTCATAACTTGAATTACAGAAAAAAATATCTTTAAAAAATGAGGATTATCAGGAAGATGATAAAAAAAAAGGTTTCAGATCCAGAACGGTTCCTCTGACCAATAAAATGACTGGGGAACAGCTGTTTATTTCTCTATAGAAGTCTGTGGGATTTTGGCTTTTGGAGCCAGCAGGTACTTCCTGTTTGGAAAGCAAGGGGGAGGAGTCTCTGGGCGTGTCCAAATTCGAGGGCGACGTTGGCCGGGTCCTTCGTTGAGCGGCTCGGCTCCAGCCTTTAGTTCTTTCCAGCCGTTACATCGGCGAATGTCCCGTTGCCTAGCAACCGTGAGTCTGAACAGAGGAGTAGTGAACCAGGCATGGAGCTCGAACTTTTCCTGGTTTGTTTGATCCAACTTTTAATCTTCGAGGTGTAATTATCTTCAACTCCAGGTCCCATTTCACAGTCTGCCATTGTCAGAAATCTCCGGGTTCAGCTGCAATGCATCTTGGGATATGGACAGCATAGAAGGTTTCAGAAGACCAATCCTTGAAATTGGGAAAAAGTAGCGTCTTCGCTGGCCGCACTTGAAGGAGTCGTTGAATTTGGACAGCGATTGTTGCGGCGCCGTGACGTTCGCAGCCTTCAAATGCAGCCCAGGAAGTGTGCCGCCCTCTAATTTGGACACGCCCACTCAGTCCAGCCCTCAGATACAGTCAAAGGTTAAATTTCAGATTAAAACTCCTGACCTGGTTCTTTCATTGCTGCTCATCTATTTTCTGGATATATTTATTTCAAATGTTAATTTTAATGAATTTCTAGCACATGTGAGTTCAGGTCTCTGTCTCTGTTCAAAACACATTTGTAAATAAGACATAATAAACTCTAAATCTAACAGCAGATAAACTGAACCAACTGCCAGGTATCTGTCTGCTCAGGTGAAGTCAGCAGGCAGGTGGTTGCTGTGGCCCCCAGCTGGAGCTGGGGCTGCAGGCACACAGAGGAAATGAGGTGGGTGTGTGTGAACCTGCTGGTGAACCACTGCTGCACAGCTGGCATGTGCTCCGGAAGTAGAGGAACAGGTTTAGCGTGACCCACATTTAGATAGGTGCAACAAACTTTGTGTCAATGTGCACATGTGGAGAAGCAGACATGAGCAGAACCGCCCTCACCCGTCTTCTGTCCTGTAACCCTTGTTCTATCCTAGACACGTTAACGTTGGGAGTGGGGTCATCTAGACCCACTAGACAGTGCTCTGAACCTTTTTTCTTCAATGATTTGTGATCTTCACTGGTGTCCATGGATGACATGAAATCTTTCCACCTTTATCCACCTTTGTCATGGTAGGGAGAACACCTCAATGGAAGGGGGGGGTCATTTAAGACAGCACAAGGGTTAAGGGTGAATGCTGTCCTCTTCGTAGATCACTCAGGAACATGTCGTAGCTTCAATGTTCTTTCATGTTTGTTAGAACGCTCTGGTTCCTGCAGACGGTTGCTGTCTGTTGGGTCATTCCAGAGGTTCTGCAGCAGAACCGTTCAGAACCGTAACCTCCTGAAACGCTCCCTCCTGTTCCAGTCCAACCTCCAGAACGCGTCCCTTACATTATTTTCTTCCTCCTGGACAGTTGACATGCTGTTTTGTGACCCCCCACCCACACTGACGGGGGTGTCTGCGGTGCGGTTTGTGTGCAGCAGCAGAGAAGAGGAGGTTCTGCAAACATCAGCAGACCTGCAGCTCCGACTCTCACCCGGCTGAGGGAGGGGCTTCTGAGGAAACAGAAACTCATCCAGCTTCACGCCTCCCATCTCTCTGCAGACACCTCCTTCCTCACACTGCAGCCGAGACCCGGTCCAGAGGTGAGCCGCAGAGCCTGGAGGACCATGAGGCCGTGCACGCCGCCGCCGCCGCCGCCGCTGCTGCTGCTGCTGCTGCTGCACATGGGTAAACCTGTGGGATGGAGGTCACTGGTGTGCTTGTTTGGGGGGGTTGTGTGCGTGCCGGCATCACAGGAGGACCCCAGGTGTTTCTGGATGAAGACCTTTCAGATATGAAGCTTTCATAGTTTGTGTCTTCCTGTCGCCCCCCACAGCAGGGATCTGTGCAGCCCTCCCCTCACCTTCCAACGTGTCCATCTCCTCCCACAACCTGCAGCACACGCTCACCTTCTCAGCCGGGCCGCACACACCCCCTGACGCCAGCTTCACGGTCCAGGTCTCCAACACCAGGTACTGAGTCTCCAGCAGAAACCCAGAGGGGCTCAGGACTCCCCCCCGGTGTGCTGAGGGGGGGTCTCTTCTGTTGATGGGGGATTTTGACCCGTTTGAGGCCAAAAGTCTTCATTACTTAGGGAGAAAAGTTCCTGTTTTCCAGGAGGACTCCGAACGCAGCACAGTCTGAAACTTAAGTTGATCAAAGTTTGTCTGAACACAAACTGCTGCGTTTGGAGACACAAACACCAGTTTGTAAAGAGGAAGACAGAAAGAGTCCTCACAGTTTTCATGGATCCGTCATGAAAATCGATTTTTGAGAAGTATTCTAAAGCGCAGCAGAAGCTTCAGGTTCTTGTCAGCTGGGATTTGACCACGGAGCATCGTTTCCCAGGTCAGTGAGTACAAAAAACACGACAATGGGTCGTCGTGCTGCCGTTCTGCATCAGCTCACATTCATATTTGTGTTGTTGTTTGTTGTGGCTGGAGCTGACGTAGCATTGACCTCTCCTGCCTCCATGTCAGGATTCAGGAAACAAGTCAGTGTTTGAAACTGTACTTAGTCATAGTTACTCACTACTTGATCCAAAAAGTAAAAGAGTTAGTAACTAAAGTACTCTGTCAGAAGAGTTACTGGTTCCAGTTTGTCAGAACTTTCATTTATCTGTTCAGTTTTTACAGATCATTTAAAATGAGTAAGATTAGCAATTTTTGAATAAACCTATTTATATATTTATAACAATGTATTGAGTTCCAAACAAAAATAAACATCAAATAACATCAAGTTTGTTCATCTTAGACATTGAAATCTCAGACAGCTGCTCTGGAAGTCATCAGAATCCTGGACTTGATGGTAGTTCTTTTAACGCCATCTAGGAAATACATACGTTCCATCGGACTCATTGACTGTATATGAAAACTGGACTGAGTGGCCCCTCCCCCATGGCGTTCCAAATAGGAAGTATTTGGACCAATCATTGGCTCAGACATGGCTGCTGTCAGAATTGACTTGATTAGGTGGATTTTGATTGAATTGATTTGGTTGATTTTGATTGACTTGATTTGGTGGATTTTGATTGATTTGATTCGGTTGACTCAGCCCAGTTCTCTCATCCAGTCAATGGTCGACAGCTACAGTCTCACCGTTTCTGCAGTGTCTTTGATGTTGGGGGGCGGTGAGCACCCTGACTCATGTGTCAACCAATGTTGGCTTTGATTGGCTATCCTGAAACGTGACCCTGCTGTAGCCAATCACAATCTGTAATCCTGTTGTTCAGCCCGCCCAGTCTCTCCTTCTGACAGAAAGGCGCCTACTGACGCATCACCAGCTGGTGGAGCGTTTGGCGAGAACCGTTTAATACATTGGTTCACGCGTTCCCAGTCAGCTTGATGCTCCCAGAGAAAATAAAACCATCAGAGGAGAACCGGAGCCGGGATTCACACAGGAATACAGGGGCTGTGCACCAGCGGGTTGTCAGAGTGGACGGGTCTGGACCATTGACTGCTTAAGAGAACTGAACTGAATCCTCTTTTTTTCTGTAGTTCAAGTTATTGAAGTTATAAACTGACCAATCAGACGCCTTAATAAAAACTCCTGGTGGCCCCCACCTTGAACGTTCGCAATGTTTGATTGACGGATTCTCCCCGGCCTACTTTCAAGTGGTAGGGGTGTGGCCTTCCAACACGGTCACTCCTGATTGGGAACAGCCATAGAAACGTAGACTCAGACCGACAGGGACCAATCGCTGTTAACTGAGGGCTCCAACATGGCGGCTGGAAGTAGGCTGTTTGCTATGCGGGGGTCAGTCCACTTCTCTTATACAGTCAATGTTTGGGGCAGGTGGGATCAAACTGCAGCTGATGCGTTTTGGTGACCTTTGGTGACCTCTTTGGGTCTCTGTGAAATTCAAAGATCAACGTTCAAAACTAAAATCCGTGACGGCTGTGGTCCTTCATCCACCTGCAGGGCATGGTGGAGGAGGGCTGATGGTGCGGGTCTGACCTCTACATGAGCTTCCCAGTAATCAGAGTACTGTAGCGTGACACTGAGGCCTTCAGACAGGGAGGAGGTTCTGGTGCATAAATGAAACAGAAACGGTTTCTGTTTCATTTCAGCTTCTGTCCTCTGATCCTCCTACGGTTGCGTCACATGTTGCTGTTGTTCACCTGAGCTGGTTTTATGACACCTGGCGCTGGTATGTGACGGCTGAAGCTGCCGCTGACATTCCTTCAAACAAGGTTCAGTGGTTCAAAGAGGCGTCTGCAGAGCGACCCCTGCTTGAAGACACATCCATGGGGGGTTCTGTGGTCCTTTTTCCCTCTTTGTTCAGAGGCCGATCAATCACTCGGTCTGACCGGTTCTGTGTGTTTCTGCAGGAGGAAATCATGGAGGTCGGTGGTTGCGTGTTCGAGTCTCAGGGTGGGGCAGACATGTAACCTAACCAGGGCCTTCAAAGACCCCTTCAGCACCTACAGAGTTCGAGTCCGTGTCGCCACACTCAACCAGACATCGAAGTGGACCGAGTCCGGCCCATTCGAGCCCATATCAGACAGTGAGACATCTCCAGCTTATGATGCAACACCTCCACATCCTGGACATGTTCAGAAACGTCCCACACGTCTACCCTGAAGGAGACCGGTCTGCTCCGGGTTCACAGAGTCTGTGTCTCCACAGCCGTGTTCGGGCCTCCTCGTGTGTCCGTTTCCGGATGTGGGAGCTGTATGGTCCTGCGCCTCGGTGTTCCTCCAGAGCTGAAGAGGAGCTTCCAACTGGGAGGAGCCAACAGCGAGGTGCTCGTTCACGTCCAAAGAACCAGGGACCAGACCGAGGTAGGCCCAGTTTTGGGTTCACCCCAGGAACAGAAGTGGCATGAAAGAGGTTCAGAGAAGACGTCCCATCTTCATCTGAAGACACTGGTTTTATTTAGGGTTAGGGTTCATTCAAAGAGGAATCTGATGATCCTGTGTGACGAAGGAGTCACGGCAGATTCAACTGGAGGTGTAAACCACCTGCATCTCTACAGCTCCACCTCCTCCAGGGGGGTATTCCAGAAGGCCCGTTTAAACTACCCTGACTTTAACCTTGAACTCTGGCTGAAATCCATCTGAACTTGCTTACTCTGGGTATGTCGGTTCCAAAAGACCGGATATGAGTTAGCGTAATTACGCTCCACTTGGTAACCCTGGGTTAATGCACGTGCACAGCAGGTACATAAAGACATTCTCAATGGATCGTAGATTTCCAGAATTATCATGGAAACGCGTGGAGAGAAAAAGAGAGCGTTATACTTCAGTGAGACGGAGTCTGAGATTTTAATGACGGCGTATGAAGATTATACGTCCATCAAAAAAGTAACACGGCTGCATCATCAAGAAAGAAAGAGTTTCTGCTTGTAGTAGAAGAACAGACAAAGTAAACGCACAAGTTTCTGATATTATTTCCATTTTCATGTGACGCATATATACATATATATCTTATCCAATTTTGCCACCTTGAATGAATTACTTCTATAGGTAACAAGTAATTTAATTAAATTTATTCAACCTAATTTCTTACGTTTATAAAACTCAATAATTGTAATACAACTAAAATTTACGTATTTATCTAACTAAATGTCATATTACTCCAATTCAATTAATCTTTTTTCCAATCTTAATTAATTAGCATTTTTGAACTGTCATATGTCTAAATTTGAGCCGGTGTGGGTACCGGATGTTTTCGGGTTGCCGGATGTTCTCGGGGTCCTTCGGGGTCCTTCGACCAATGATGACGTCAAACTATTTGATTGGCTGTAAGTTGCCACGACCAATGAGTTAACGTCGCTAAGTTTTTTTAAAAACTTTATTGACAATTGCGGTATCATACATTAACAATGACATTAACGTTAACAACGAACAATAACGATGTAATCAATATTGCCTCGAAGATCAGTCACCATTGCCAAATATAACATATTGACATAGAAAATAAAGAATAGAGGGGAAAAAAAGAAACAATCAACATAACACACAAATAAATAAAAACATAAGTAAAATAAAATAAAGGAACAGAAAAAATCTAAGTAGTCTAATACTAGTTAAGTTAGGGGTACTCGTGAAGTTTGTATTTCTGAACAAAACTAAGCAATTTCAAGCCATTCTTCTTTTTCATATAATGAAGTGATTGAAAGCAAAAACAGAGCTCTTTATTAAATGTTATAAAAAGTGGTTTGGTCTTCAAAACCAAGATGGCGGTGCTCTCCTCCCATGAGGAACCACGTGATGTCTCCTCTAGTGATATAACTCATTTGAAGGACCCTGAAGGACCCCGAGAACATCCGGCAACCCGAGAACATCCGGTACCTACACCGGCAGATGTACTCATTTTTACAAAAATAAAAATGACCCACATGCACAAATTGCATACAATTACAAATTAATTTGGGAATTCCCATCATTGCCATTATGTTAATGTCATTATCATTGCCATTAAATAAACTCATCATCCTCTCCCTCCCTCTCACTTATGGTGCAGAGACATAAGCTTAGCAGGACAAAATAACTTAACAAAACACGGCAAAACAGCTAAACATCTAAACACGTTTGGTCAAAAACCCACACTTAAACCCAAATCTGTCCAGACAGGCAAAGGGAATGGTATCCCACAATCCCTTGCAGTGCTGATCTAACAGCAACATCAAACTTACACCTACTTAATTTAACTAATTTAAATGAAAGTAAAATAAATGTCTGATAACTGTGTGTTATTTTTAAACTGACTAAATAAAAAATGATTTATCTTAACTGAAGCAAATAAGGAAGTTGGATCAAAGTATAAAGTTTCTCTTTCCAACATCCATATGTGGTCTTATCACCCTCTCATGGTGGAAAAAGTATTATCTGAGCTTCTTCATCCACTAAATCATCTTCAAATGGACACGCCATGCTGCTTCACCTCTCTGAAAACAAACTAACCTTCAACTAAACCTGCTCCGGACCAGGTTATGTTCAGAGCATGAGTTGCTATGGCAACTTGACATACCCTGAAACATACCTCCATTTCTGGAACAATAGCTGAGGTTATCAACTTCCTTAGCCTCAAACTTACCGTGGTAACTAGCATAACCTGCTTTCTGGAATAACCCCCAGATTCTGCCGCCAGTTTCCTCCTGAATTTTGAACCAAAGAAGCCAAAAGATTCACTGTTGGATGTTTTTAGTCGTAACACAGACACACAAACACACAACACAAACACACAAGCCAACAACACAAACACACAAGCCAACAACACACAAACCAACAACACAAACACACAAGCCAACAACACAAACACACTAACCAACAACACAAACACACAAGCCAACAACACAAACACACTAACCAACAACACAAACACACAAGCCAACAACACAAACACACTAACCAACAACACAAACACACTAACCAACAGCACAAACACACTAACCAACAACACAAACACACTAACCAACAGCACAAACACACAAGCCAACAACACAAACACACTAACCAACAACACAAACACACAAACCAACAACACAAACACACAAGCCAACAACACAAACACACTAACCAACAACACAAACACACAAGCCAACAGCAAAAACACACTAACCAACAACACAAACACACAAGCCAGCAACTCAAACACACAAGCCAACAACACACAAACCAACAACACAAACACACAAGCCAACAACACAAACACACTAACCAACAACACAAACACACAAGCCAACAACACAAAAACACTAACCAACAACACAAACACACAAGCCAACAACACAAACACACTAACCAACAACACAAACACACTAACCAACAGCACAAACACACAAGCCAACAACACAAACACACTAACCAACAACACAAACAAACAAAGCAACAACACAAACACACAAGCCAACAACACAAACACACTAACCAACAACACAAACACACAAGCCAACAGCAAAAACACACTAACCAACAACACAAACACACAAGCCAACAACTCAAACACACAACACAAACACACAAGCCAACAACACAAACGCACTAACCAACAGCACAAACACACAAGCCAACAACAGAAACACACTAACCAACAACACAAACACACAAGCCAACAACACAAACACACTAACCAACAACACAAACACACAAGCCAACAACACAAACACACTAACCAACAACACAAACACACTAACCAACAGCACAAACACACTAACCGACAACACAAACACACTAACCAACAGCACAAACACACAAGCCAACAACACAAACACACTAACCAACAACACAAACACACAAACCAACAACACAAACACACAAGCCAACAACAAAAACACACTAACCAACAACACAAACACACAAGCCAACAGCAAAAACACACTAACCAACAACACAAACACACAAGCCAACAACTCAAACACACAAGCCAACAACACACAAACCAACAACACAAACACACAAGCCAACAACACAAACACACTAACCAACAACACAAACACACAAGCCAACAACACAAACACACTAACCAACAACACAAACACACAAGCCAACAACACAAACACACTAACCAACAACACAAACACACTAACCAACAGCACAAACACACAAGCCAACAACACAAACACACTAACCAACAACACAAACAAACAAGCCAACAACACAAACACACTAACCAACAACACAAACACACAAGCAAACAACACAAACACACTAACCAACAACACAAACACACTAACCAACAGCACAAACACAGTAACCAACAACACAAACACACTAACCAACAGCAAAAACACACAAGCCAACAACACAAACACACTAACCAACAACACAAACACACAAACCAACAACACAAACACACAAGCAACAACACAAACACACTAACCAACAACACAAACACACAAGCCAACAGCAAAAACACATTAACCAACAACACAAACACACAAGCCAACAACTCAAACACACAACACAAACACACAAGCCAACAACACAAACACACTAACCAACAGCACAAACACACAAGCGCACAACAGAAACACACTAACCAACAACACAAACACACAAGCCAACAACACAAACACACTAACCAACAACACAAACACACAAGCCAACAACACAAACACACTAACCAACAACACAAACACACTAACCAACAGCACAAACACAGTAACCAACAACACAAACACACTAACCAACAGCACAAACACACAAGCCAACAACACAAACACACTAACAGACAACACAAACACACAAACCAACAACACAAACACACAAGCCAACAACTCAAACACACAACACAAACACACAAGCCAACAACACAAACGCACTAACCAACAGCACAAACACACAAGCGCACAACAGAAACACACTAACCAACAACACAAACACACAAGCCAACAACACAAACACACTAACCAACAACACAAACACACAAGCAAACAACACAAACACACTAACCAACAACACAAACACACTAACCAACAGCACAAACACAGTAACCAACAACACAAACACACTAACCAACAGCAAAAACACACAAGCCAACAACACAAACACACTAACCAACAACACAAACACACAAACCAACAACACAAACACACAAGCAACAACACAAACACACTAACCAACAACACAAACACACAAGCCAACAGCAAAAACACATTAACCAACAACACAAACACACAAGCCAACAACTCAAACACACAACACAAACACACAAGCCAACAACACAAACACACTAACCAACAGCACAAACACACAAGCGCACAACAGAAACACACTAACCAACAACACAAACACACAAGCCAACAACACAAACACACTAACCAACAACACAAACACACAAGCCAACCACTCAAACACACAAACACACAACACAACCACACAAGCCAACAACACAAACACACTAACCAACAGCACAAACACAGAAGCCAACAACACAAACACACTAACCAACAACACAAACACACAAGCCGACAGCAAAAACACACTAACCAATAACACAAACACACAAGCCAACAACTCAAACACACAACACAAACACACAAGCCAACAACACAAACACACAAGCCAACAACACACAAACCAACAACACAAACACACAAGCCAACAACACAAACACACTAACCAACAACACAAACACACAAGCCAACAACACAAACACACTTACCAACAACACAAACACACAAGCCAACAACACAAACACACTAAACAACAACACAAACACACAAGCCAACAACACAAACACACTAACCAACAACACAAACACACTAACCAACAGCACAAACACACAAGCGCACAACAGAAACACACTAACCAACAACACAAACACACAAGCCAACAACACAAACACACTAACCAACAACACAAACACACAAGCCAACAACTCAGACACACAAACACACAACACAACCACACAAGCCAACAACACAAACACACTAACCAACAGCACAAACACACAAGCCAACAACACAAACACACTAACCAACAACACAAACACACAAGCAACAACTCAAACACACAACACAAAAACACAAGCCAACAACACAAACACACTAACCAACAGCACAAACACACAAGCGCACAACAGAAACACACTAACCAACAACACAAACACACAAGCCAACAACACAAACACACTAACCAACAACACAAACACACAAGCCAACAACTCAAACACACAAACACACAACACAACCACACAAGCCAACAACACAAACACACTAACCAACAGCACAAACACAGAAGCCAACAACACAAACACACTAACCAACAACACAAACACACTAACCAACAACACAAACACACTAACCAACAACACAAACACACAAGCCAACAACTCAAACACACAAACACACAAACACACAACACAACCACACAAGCCAACAACACAAACACACTAACCAACAGCACAAACACACAAGCCAACAACACAAACACACTAACCAACAACACAAACACACTAACCAACAACACAAACACACAAGCCAACAGCAAAAACACACTAACCAACAACACAAACACACAAGCCAACAACTCAAACACACAAGCCAACAACTTAAACACACAACACAAACACACAAGCCAACAACACAAACACACTAACCAACAACACAAACACACAAGCCAACAACACAAACACACTAACCAACAACACAAACACACAAGCCAACAACACAAACACACTAACCAACAACACAAACACACAAACCAACAACACAAACACACAAGCCAACAACACAAACACACTAACCAACAACACAAACACACAAGCCAACAGCAAAAACACACTAACCAACAACACAAACACACAAGCCAACAACTCACACACACAACACAAACACACAAGCCAACAACACAAACACACTAACCAACAGCACAAACACACAAGCGCACAACAGAAACACACTAACCAACAACACAAACACACAAGCCAACAACACAAACACACTAACCAACAACACAAACACACAAGCCAACAACTCAGACACACAAACACACAACACAACCACACAAGCCAACAACACAAACACACTAACCAACAGCACAAACACACAAGCCAACAACACAAACACACAAGCAACAACTCAAACACACAACACAAAAACACAAGCCAACAACACAAACACACTAACCAACAACACAAACACACAAGCCAACAACACAAACACACTAACCAACAACACAAACACACAAGCCAACAACTCAAACACACAAACACACAACACAACCACACAAGCCAACAACACAAACACACTAACCAACAGCACAAACACAGAAGCCAACAACACAAACACACTAACCAACAACACAAACACACAAGCCAACAACTCAAACACACAAACACACAACACAACCCCACAAGCCAACAACACAAACACACTAACCAACAGCACAAACACACAAGCCAACAACACAAACACACTAACCAACAACACAAACACTCTAACCAACAACACAAACACACAAGCCAACAGCAAAAACACACTAACCAACAACACAAACACACAAGCCAACAACTCAAACACACAAGCCAACAACTTAAACACACAACACAAACACACAAGCCAACAACACAAACACACTAACCAACAACACAAACACACAAGCCAACAACACAAACACACAAGCCAACAACACAAACACAATAACCAACAGCACAAACACACAAGCTAACCCTTAAAACACACAAGCCAACAACTCACACACACAAACCAACAACTCAAACACACTAACCAACAACACAAACACACTAACCAACAACACAAACACACAAGCCAACAGCAAAAACACACTAACCAACAACACAAACACACAAGCCAACAACTCAAACACACAACACAACCACACAAGCCAACAACACAAACACACTAACCAACAGCACAAACACACAAGCCAACAACACAAACACACTAACCAACAACACAAACACACTAACCAACAACACAAACACACAAGCCAACAGCAAAAACACACTAACCAACAACACAAACACACAAGCCAACAACTCAAACACACAAGCCAACAACTTAAACACACAACACAAACACACAAGCCAACAACACAAACACACTAACCAACAACACAAACACACAAGCCAACAACACAAACACACAAGCCAACAACACAAACACAATAACCAACAGCACAAACACACAAGCTAACCCTTAAAACACACAAGCCAACAACTCACACACACAAACCAACAACTCAAACACACTAACCAACAACACAAACACACAAGCCAACAACACAAACACACAAAAACACAACACAAACACACAAGCCAACAATACAAACACACAAGCCAACAACACAAACACACTAACCAACAACACAAACACACAAGCCAACAACTCAAACACACAAACACACAACACAACCACACAAGCCAACAACACAAACACACTAACCAACAGCACAAACACACAAGCCAACAACACAAACACACTAACCAACAACACAAACACACTAACCAACAACACAAACACACAAGCCAACAGCAAAAACACACTAACCAACAACACAAACACACAAGCCAACAACTCAAACACACAAGCCAACAACTTAAACACACAAGCCAACAACTCACACACACAAACCAACAACTCAAACACACTAACCAACAACTCAAACACACAAACCAACAACACAAAAACACAAGCCAACAACACAAACACACTAACCAACAACTCAAACACACAAAACAATAACACAAACACACAAGCCAACAACACAAACACATTAACCAACAGCACAAACACACAAGCCAACAACTCAAACACACAAGCCAACAACTCAAACACACTAACCAACAGCACAAACACACAAACCAACAACTCAAACACACAAGCCAGCAACTCAAAATTCCACCAAAACAAGACAAAATCAAATAAAAATGTCGTTCATCTCCAAACACTCCCATGTGGTTGACTAAAGTCCACCACGGTCGTTCACTAAACAACGCCGCCGTGACGTTTGACCAAAGCCCCTTTTCCCTCTTACCCCTTGTTCTATCTTAGATGACCCCCCCTTCCATTGACGTGTTCTCCCTACCATGACAAAGGTGGATAAAAGTGGAAAGATTTCATGTAATCCATGGACACCAGTGAAGATCACAAATCATTGAAGAAAAAAGGTTCAGAGCACTGTCTAGTGGGTCTAGATGACCCACCTCCCAATGGTAAAGTGCCTGAGAAAGCACAAGGGTTAGACCTTCAACGTGGTTCAGGTACCTGCCCGTGTGTAGAAGGGCCCTTAGGCAAGACACTGAACCTCTCATGGCTCCTCCAGGTCACAGGTGGGGGTCATCAGTGTGAGTAGAGCTGTATGGCCTAAACCTTTTATGATTTCATGTTCTTTATACAGTTACTGGTATGAATCCTATTGGGACTATTGTTGTAATATTGGGCTATGTGAATAAACTGGATTGAATTGACGCATAAATAACACACACATGACGTACTGTAACTCTTTGAGCGTTTACACGATCAGCTGATGCAGACAGCTTTTCATGTTGGCCTTGTGGTGTTGTGCAAAGCGTGAGCACAAAGTGTAACATAACGGTGCAAAGCTGCTTCTCTCTGCGGCAGAATCTGCTGGAATGACGTGAACGGTTGAAGAGGTACGGTATTGATGGAATGTAAACACCGGAGCCGAGGCTCCGGTATGAAAGCGCTAACGAGGGTAGAGAAGCGCCACAGATGTACACCGTTTACCATCAGAGGGCGCATCGTTACTTCCTGGTTCACACGGACTGTTTTTATAGTCAGGAAGTATGATGTCCTCAGAGCTCATGTTCGTCCTATAATGGGAGCATTTTTTTATTGGCAGGTGAATGGACTTAGAAGGGATTTTTGGGCATTATCCATTGGTTGTTGAAGTGGGCGGAGCAAACGCCCATCCCTCCGGGCTTCATTTTGTCTGTCATGATCCTCTGGTTCTGTCCATGGGTTTCATGGGTGGCTTCAACACAGAAGTGTGTTTCAGGCGTGCTGATGCGTTCAGGGTCCTAGTGGTGGTCCGGTCACAGCAGAGCTAGAGCAGTGAGGCTGGCCGGTAGAAATGTTCATGTCTACAGATGAAATCTTGTGCATCCTCAGCGTGACGACCGCTGACGCTCTGGTTGGTCGCGTTTGCTGCGCAGTCAATCAGAAAAACTTTGATTTCAGCTGAAATGAAACTGAAGAGTGAAACAGCAGGAAACAAACCCACAGAGTTCCTCTGCTGAACCTCTGAGAACCGTTCTGACGAGTGGAAACCGCTCAGAGGACGGCATGGAGCAGAGGTCATGCTTTTATTTTGGTAATTCAATAAACAGAAGATCCACATGTTGGTTTTTGTGTCAGAGAACAGCAGAACAGCCACCTTCTCAGATCAATGTCCTGAATCCAAACTCAGAGTTTGTTTTGGACTTTTGATTCTGTCCACGTTTCACTAAAGTTACACACTAAATGCTTAACCCTTGTGCTATCCTAGGCACTTTAACGTTGGGAGTTGGGTCATCTAGACCCACTAGACAGTGCTCTGAACCTTTTTTCTTCAATGATTTGTGATCTTCTCTGGTGTCCATGGATTACATGAAATCTTTCCACCTTTATCCACCTTTGTCATGGTAGGGAGAACACGTCAATGTAAGGGGGGGGGGTCATCTAAGATAGCACAAGGGATACAATCAATAAAATCAGGTTGTAATCAGTGTTGAGTCAGTAATCTGTTACAATGATTTAACATCGTCTGGAAGACAGTAATCAGTTATCTTCATCAATATTTTACCACCTCTAAAAATGTTGAGTTCAGGTTTTTTGCGCTAAAACCCAAAACAGGAACTTTCTGCGGTTCAGAGACGCTGAACCAAAGCGAGCTGAGGAAGCTCTTCCTGAAAAGCCTCCTTCCTCTCAGACAGGAAGTGAAACCTGCACGCGCGTAAGAAGAACCGAGGCGGTACGAAGCAGAACCTGCAGACGGTCCTGACAGTTCTGCTAGAGTTCTAGACCTTTGCCTTAGGACCTCAGTCCCCCCCACCCCCCTAAAGCTCCTAGGGCTGCAGGAGGTTCTGCTGGAGGACTGGGTTTCCTGCTTCCCATCAACACCAATGGAAGAGTGGGCGGGTTCTGTCCTTCTGAGCGCGCTCAGAGGGTTCTGTCTGTCAGAACACCCAGAAGGATGTTGATGACCCAACGCCCCTCCCTTCACCTGCTGTGTTCCAGTTCCGCCTGCTGTTGCCCCTCCAGGGGGAGAACATCATCTCGTACATGGAGCCCGGGGCGGAGTACTGCATACGCGTCTCCTTCATGTCGCTCCTGAACCACAACACGGTCCAAAGCGAAGCTCACTGTGCCTTCACCAGCGCTCCTCAGCCCAAGCTCTGCCGTAGGTCGCTCCTCCTCCTGAAGGTTCTCAGCGTGGACTGACCCCTGACCCCCGACCCTTCTCCCCACAGTCAGCATGCTGATGGGGCTGCTGGGGGGCTTCGGCCTGCTGCTGTTCCTGCTCCTGCTGCTGACCTGTGGGAGTTTGCTGAGAACCAGGCGGCGGCAGCAGCTCCTCCCCAGGCCTGAGAAACCCCCCTCATCCGCGTGCCCCGCTTTCCCTCTGTGCACGTGAGTCCTGCCGTGGATTTCTGTACCTCGGATGTCATCGATCACCTGGATTGGCTAATTAAGAACTTTGTTTGTCTGTCAAGGTTAAAGCAACCCGAGAGTGCCACCTGAAGGTCGGACCTCTGCCCTGCAGCTGCTCTGACGGCAGAGCGGGTCAGCCGGACCCGGGTCAGAGCCCAGCCGGGCTCATGTACCCGCTCAGGATTCAACTGGAGTCAAACAAACGCTGTGTTTGACCAAAAGCGTCTGTGACGATTGTTTCCTGTTAACCTCTTGGTGTGTGCGTGTGTACATTCTTGCGTGCGTGCGCTTTCGTACCTCCGAATGTTGTGTCGCTGCACACAGACACTTTGAAATAAACGTCAAGGCTTAAAGTCCTGAGTTGTTTGGTTGTGTTGTTGTTGTCGTCACAATAACACAATAAAATCATTTATTGGTTGCTCTGACAAACATTCATCTTCCTACTAGAGTCCATTATTTCATAGAAAACTACATTTGTTGCTACGATCAGAGATTAGCCACATCAAAGGTTTCCATGGAAACAAGTTTGAATGACAGAAGATCCATCATCCTCCGATCCTCTCAGTGACTGTGGTCGGGTCTTCCTGTGACTCTCTCACTCATGAACTAGCGTCTCAGACAGAACAGAATGCTCGTGCAGACTCCGAACGCCTCTCAATCGCAGTCCAGCGTGTCGGTGAGCGTGCCGCACGGGGCGTCGGTGAAGAGGGCGCCCACAAAGACGTGGGTCCCCCACGCCGGGTGGCGGATGGCCTTGCAGCAGCCCAGGTCCTCGATGGTAAAGCCCAGCTGCTGGTATCGGTCGTCGGTCTCGAACAGCACGTTGTTGGTGTGAGCGCCGAAGAACTGCAGGTGGACAGGTGGATGTGTGAGGACCTCCCATGATGCACTGGGCCTAACCTCAGCCCAAAGACTTCAGCTTATAGACTTCTCTTTACAATCATTTCTTTGTACACTTCTCATCTATTTAAGGTTATTTAAGGTGCTCCTTAAATAACGTTTATTATTAATATTAATAAAAGTGACACAAAGAGGGGGGGGGGGGTCTTACCGGCAGGCCTGATGATGGGTCGATGAAGTCGGCCCAGAATCCCTTCTTCTGCAGGGCGGAGCAAATCTCTGTCGCTCCGAGGATGAACTGAGAGCAGAAAACAGCGTTGATGACATCATGACGGCTGGCAGGGACAGGTGAGCTCAGCTGCAGCAGCAGGAGCTGCACGGAGGTGGAGGGCTGATGATGAGGGCCGTAGAGTCTGAGGCCAGAGAAGTCTCATGATTCACAACTGTAGTTTTACGCCAAAAATCTAAGGATTGGATTGGCTGAAAGCGAGCACGCCTGCCTTGATTGACAGATGCATTGGCCAATGAAGACATTAGTTGACCTGCAGCATCAGGAGAGAGATTTACAAATGGGGGGGGGGGGGGGGGGTGAATGCACATTCTGCATGATCTGTGAGCTCATATTACAGATGTACCCAACAATGGCGTTTGTGAAGCATATAGTGTGTATTTCTGAAACATGTAGTGTGTCTTAGTGAAACACAGCGTCCACATTTGTGTGAACAGTTAGTGTGCATGTGTGAAACACAACATGTGCATTTCCAAACTTATATTGCACGTTTGCATAAAACTACAGTTGTGACACAGACCGTGTGCGTTTGTGGGATGAGACCGTTCTTGCCCGATGGGACAGAACCCCTCCCAGCCCGTCTGCAGAGAACCTGCAGCTTCCAGATCTGCTCACCTGGTCCAGCATCTCCAGCCGCTCCTGCTCCACCTGGGCCGACCACGACGTCATGTCATTCCGGGTTCTCTGGGTCACCGTCACCACTGTCAGATCTGAGAGCCTTTCCTCAGGAAACATGGATCTGAAATCTGTTGATCACACAGAACCCACATCAGAACCCAGTCCAGTCTGCTCCAGAACTGTTCAGACACCAAAAAGTTCTGATCCAGGTCCAAAAACTGCAAACAGGCCGTGAGCAGCAGACGCCTTCTGTGAGGAAAACACGGATGTGGGAAGATCCCAGGAGCAGACGCACCTTTCTTCAGAGCGCTGGGGCAGGACTGGACAGCACACTCCACCCCTAGGCCGCCAAGGAAGCAGTCAGCTGAAGGGACCCTGTGAGGAGGAGCAGCATGACCCCCATCCTGAGAGAATGACACACAGACCCATCATCAGAACTGTGGCGATCCGGCTCAGGTCCAGAACCCCCCCCCAAAAACACAGAGAGCGCCTCCTTCCAGTCAGAGGCTGTGATGTCATCATCCAAAATGGCCACCAGGGAGGAGCAGCTGTGAACGAACATGAAGCTCTGCGGTTAAACTCCATCAGACCGTGGTTAGGGGGAGCAGGAAGTGATGAGGCGGCGTGGAGGACGGACGACCATCTGAGACGGTTTTAAAGCAGGAGAACGTGATGATGAAGATGATGAAGATCAGCACGTCGTCAGCCCGGAAATCTACCAGAACCACTTTAACTCTACGCAGACGACAGAATCCTGAGCAGATGGAGACTCTCCACAGATCTCTGCTTCAACAACAGGGACCCCTGCAGGACGAGCTGTGACACTGCATCTCTACCAGATGATGATGATGATGAAGATAACTTACACACAGTCCCCTTTGGTCTTCATCACTGCTGCGGGGAAGCATCACGGCAGGGTTCAGGCTCTTATGTGAGCTGCTCCTCTGCTCCTCTGAACGTGTGAGCAGCTGGAGGCGCTGCTCCAGAGGGTCCTGGAGCCCCAGAGGGTCTTTGGGCCCCAGAGGGTCCTGGAGCCCCAGAGGGTCTTTGGGCCCCAGAGGGTCCTGGAGCCCCAGAGGGTCTTTGGGCCCCCAGGGCTTATCAGAAGTCACCTCCCACACTCCTACAGAAGAACACGAGACAGAATCAGAGAATTCCCTCTACAGCTGTGACGCTGTGGGATTTTTGATCACAGCAGTGATGAGACGATGCAGTTATCGTCACCCCCCCCCCCCCCCCCCCCCCCCCAATGTCCTCACAGTTCTAGAGGAGGACAGGAACTGATTTAGGAGGACTGCTCTGAATCCCCAACACCACCAGAAAACACTGTGAGGAGGTGCGGAGGAGAACTGTCCAACTCCTTCTGATGCTCAAATACACTGGGGCGGCCGTGGTGCAGCGGAAGGGCGGTCAACCCATGATTGTAGGATTGCAGGTTCGATTCCCGCCTTGCACACCCATGTGTCCCGCCTCTGGTGGGAGGTCGGCGCCAGGGTTCGGCAGCGGAGCGGCCGCCAGTGTGTGACTGCGCGTGTGACTGTAAAGCGCTTTGGGCCTTCAAAGAAGGTAGAAAGTGCTTTTCAAGTTTACACCATTTACTAAAGTCTGAAGGAAACGGAGGAAATCGAACCTTTTCCAGAAAATCTTCAATTTATAGGAAAACAGGTTAAGAAAAACAGGACCTTCAGCAGCACCAGAACTCTGACCCGGTTCCTGTGTGAATCTGACTCTAATTTGACAATGATGGGGTCTGGACCCAGCACATAGAGTGACACCTTACACCTCTGAAGCACCTGAGAGAAAAGAGGTCCGACTCCTGTCAGGGTCAACGGAGCCAGCGGGTCCGACTGCAGCAAAGGTTCTGGTTCCAGCCACACGCCGCACCAAAGCATGGATCCCTGGAAGGTAAGTGACCAGTCTGGTTCTGCTGCATAGGACCTAAGAGAGGAACACAGAGGTCCGATCAGGACCAGCAGTAAGAACTCTGATGGTTTGGACCTGAGAAACACATGGAAGGCAGCTCTGCTCGACCCGTTTGGACTTTGACCAATTTCAGAGAGGAGCCACTAGTAGGAATCAGAAACCAGCTCCAGAACCGGATCGCTCTAAAAGACGCTCAGAGATCCGGCTGGACTGGAGAAAACTGACCAAAGCAGCCCTTTCAGCGGTTCTGCAGAACTCTGTGAGGATGTGATCTGAGGGGGGGTCAGAGGAAGGACTCACGCAGGCCATCCCGCCGCGCGCGGTCCGCTCCTCTGCAGCGTCCGGCGGTTCTGCAGGGGGAACACAGAACTTTCAGCATTTGTCCTGACATTTGACAGCAGAAGAGGCGGGGCTTCGATTCACTCAAACGCGTCATGGTGACATCATCAGGCTGCGACAGAAACCAGGTTTTTTTTTTTTATTATTAATTACGAAAATATTCAGAAAATTCACATCCTGACATCTTTATTCAAACATTCAGACCTGTGTTTTGCTTTTATTCTGCTGCACTGGTGCGTTCGTGAACCAGCAGGAAAACAGCCTTTATGTTTAGAAGGTGAAAACATTTACACATTTTAAAGGAATTCTGGACTTTGATAGTTTTAAAAATTCTTGATTTGAATTATTATTAAATGTGACCAGAAGCTCCAGATGCAAACTAACTCCACGTCACTAAAGTCCAAACATCTCCTTTCACAGCGGGTTCTGATGAAGTTCTGCTGGTTTCGGAACAAACACCATCACCAACTTCCCTCAAACCAGCAGCAGATCTCTGGTCCAAAAGGTTCCGTTAACCTCCAGAACAAACTCAGTTTGTTTGTTTGTGACGCGATGCTGCTGAAAGAAGACACATTTTCCTAAACCTCGGAAATTCGGGAGAACGGAACCGAACTGAACCTAACCTGACCAGAAGAGGCTCAAACCCGCGGAGTCCGCTCGGGTCCGACCGTGTGTTGGTATTTGAGGGAATGGTAAGGCACCGAATCAACCGAACCACCAAAAGTAAAATACGTTCACCTTGGGTCTGCGCGTGCGCAGTGAAGCTCTTAAACGTTTGTAGGAACAAACACGTCACTGCATACAAGCGCCCCTGGTGGCGGGGAGGAGGAATGACCACAATGTAATTTCCTCGCAAAACCGGCTCGAATCGGACCTGGTGACGTCATTCACAACAGGTCAAGAGCTTTTTTTGTTTGTTAACGGTGGGAAAGACCGGTTCCGGTGCGGCTTAAGCATTTCTCTGACGTTACTTGAGCGATGCGTTCAAGGCCATCGATTAAACACGGTGAAGAGCAACTGTTGAAAATGACACTTTCATTTCAGAGTTTCCTGAAGGCACCATCGCGCTCATTTTAGATGCCAATCAAAAAAAATATGTAAACAAATTTCCTTGTGGCTGTTATTATAGTTTCTGTCCTGTGCTATCATTTGGATCCTCTTTTTTCTTTTATTTATTTCTCTTTTCTGTCTCTTAATTTATTTGTGTAAGTGTTTCAACACTGTATGATGATGACATCTGAGAGTATGATATACCCCCCCCCCCCCCCCAGTGAGTGTGTATTTTGTGGTGTGTTCATCTGAGATCTGCTGCTGGCTTGATTTTGTATTTTGTCTTTGAAAAGTTCAATAAAAAAACAATTAAAAAAACAGTTCTTTACAGCTGTCAATCAACTCCAGCTAACTTTATCTAAAGCCCCGCCCCTCAAGCTCTTAAGGGACAAAGTTTGAAAATAAAGTAGGAAATACAATAAACGACACAAATTGTTTTCTATTTTAAAAGAGAGATTTAAAATACAAAGTATTTCTGCAGAAGTTTCCATGGTAGCAGAAACTTCACGAGCTCTTCATGTTGTTTTTTACACAAACTTTATTGATCACAACGATCCAATACAAAACAGTGCAATACAATAACAAGAAAAGAAGAGAGGTGTGATTACATGTTGCACAAAGACATTGAAACTGACCCACAGCGCGAGTGTTTTAATCACTTTCTTATCGTCCGAACGTTTTATTGTGTTCATGTGTTGTTTGACCTCATTGACAAAGACAGAAAAATCAGGAGTATTATGTGTAAATGTTGATTTATGAAAGTGCTTTTTGCATAAAAGTAATATGAGATTAATGAAGTATAATTGTTCTTTTTTGTGAGATGGGTGAGGCCTAACAGTCCATGTTCTGAGCACAGGAAGTCTGGATCTATGTGGAAATAAAGTTACAAACTTTAGACCAGAGTTTAGAGGAAAAAGGCCAGGAGCAAAATAAACGAACAGCGTCTTCAGGGAGTTCCCGTATAGACGATTTGTGTTGGACTCTGCCATGATGAGGCTTTGAATAACATACTAACAGATGTAGGGAATAACATACTAACACATGTAGGGAATAACATACTAACACATGTAGGGAATAACATACTAACAGATGTAGGGAATAACATACTAACACATGTAAGGAATAACATACTAACACATGTAGGGAATAACATACTAACACATGTAGGGAATAACATACTAACACATGTAGGGAATAACATACTAACACATGTAGGGAATAACATACTAACACATGTAGGGAATAACATACTAACACATGTAGGGAATAACATACTAACACATGTAGGGAATAACATACTAACACATGTAGGGAATAACATACTAACAGATGTAGGGAATAACATACTAACACATGTAGGGAATAACATACTAACACATGTAGGGAATAACATACTAACACATGTAGGGAATAACACACTAACACATGTAAGGAATAACATACTAACACATGTAGGGAATAACATACTAACAGATGTAGGGAATAACATACTAACACATGTAGGGAATAACATACTAACACATGTAGGGAATAACATACTAACACATGTAGGGAATAACACACTAACACATGTAAGGAATAACATACTAACACATGTAGGGAATAACATACTAACAGATGTAGGGAATAACATACTAACACATGTAGGGAATAACATACTAACACATGTAGGGAATAACATACTAACACATGTAGGGAATAACATACTAACACATGTAGGGAATAACATACTAACAGATGTAGGGAATAACATACTAACACATGTAGGGAATAACATACTAACACATGTAGGGAATAACATACTAACACATGTAGGGAATAACATACTAACAGATGTAGGGAATAACATACTAACAGATGTAGGGAATAACATACTAACACATGTAGGGAATAACATACTAACAGATGTAGGGAATAACATACTAACACATGTAGGGAATAACATACTAACACATGTAGGGAATAACATACTAACACATGTAGGGAATAACATACTAACAGATGTAGGGAATAACATACTAACAGATGTAGGGAATAACATACTAACACATGTAGGGAATAACATACTAACACATGTAGGGAATAACATACTAACACGTGTAGGGAATAACACACTAACACATGTAAGGAATAACATACTAACACATGTAGGGAATAACATACTAACAGATGTAGGGAATAACATACTAACACATGTAGGGAATAACATACTAACACATGTAGGGAATAACATACTAACACATGTAGGGAATAACATACTAACACATGTAGGGAATAACATACTAACAGATGTAGGGAATAACATACTAACACATGTAGGGAATAACATACTAACACATGTAGGGAATAACATACTAACACATGTAGGGAATAACATACTAACAGATGTAGGGAATAACATACTAACAGATGTAGGGAATAACATACTAACACATGTAGGGAATAACATACTAACAGATGTAGGGAATAACATACTAACACATGTAGGGAATAACATACTAACAGATGTAGGGAATAACATACTAACACATGTAGGGAATAACATACTAACAGATGTAGGGAATAACATACTAACACATGTAGGGAATAACATACTAACACATGTAGGGAATAACATACTAACAGATGTAGGGAATAACATACTAACACATGTAGGGAATAACATACTAACAGATGTAGGGAATAACATACTAACAGATGTAGGGAATAACATACTAACACATGTAGGGAATAACATACTAACACATGTAGGGAATAACATACTAACAGATGTAGGGAATAACATACTAACACATGTAGGGAATAACATACTAACACATGTAGGGAATAACATACTAACACATGTAGGGAATAACATACTAACAGATGTAGGGAATAACATACTAACACATGTAGGGAATAACATACTAACACATGTAGGGAATAACATACTAACACATGTAGGGAATAACATACTAACAGATGTAGGGAATAACATACTAACACATGTAGGGAATAACATACTAACACATGTAGGGAATAACATACTAACAGATGTAGGGAATAACATACTAACACATGTAGGGAATAACATACTAACACATGTAGGGAATAACACACTAACACATGTAGGGAATAACACACTAACACATGTAAGGAATAACACACTAACACATGTAGGGAATAACATACTAACAGATGTAGGGAATAACATACTAACACATGTAGGGAATAACATACTAACACATGTAGGGAATAACATACTAACACATGTAGGGAATAACATACTAACACATGTAGGGAATAACATACTAACACATGTAGGGAATAACATACTAACACATGTAGGGAATAACATACTAACAGATGTAGGGAATAACATACTAACACATGTAGGGAATAACATACTAACACATGTAGGGAATAACATACTAACACATGTAGGGAATAACATACTAACACATGTAGGGAATAACATACTAACAGATGTAGGGAATAACATACTAACAGATGTAGGGAATAACATACTAACACATGTAGGGAATAACATACTAACACATGTAGGGAATAACACACTAACACATGTAAGGAATAACACACTAACACATGTAGGGAATAACATACTAACACATGTAGGGAATAACATACTAACAGATGTAGGGAATAACATACTAACACATGTAGGGAATAACATACTAACAGATGTAGGGAATAACATACTAACAGATGTAGGGAATAACATACTAACAGATGTAGGGAATAACATACTAACAGATGTAGGGAATAACATACTAACACATGTAGGGAATAACATACTAACACATGTAGGGAATAACATACTAACAGATGTAGGGAATAACATACTAACACATGTAGGGAATAACATACTAACAGATGTAGGGAATAACATACTAACACATGTAGGGAATAACATACTAACAGATGTAGGGAATAACATACTAACAGATGTAGGGAATAACATACTAACACATGTAGGGAATAACATACTAACACATGTAGGGAATAACATACTAACACATGTAGGGAATAACATACTAACAGATGTAGGGAATAACATACTAACACATGTAGGGAATAACATACTAACACATGTAGGGAATAACATACTAACAGATGTAGGGAATAACATACTAACACATGTAAGGAATAACATACTAACACATGTAGGGAATAACATACTAACACATGTAGGGAATAACATACTAACACATGTAGGGAATAACATACTAACACATGTAGGGAATAACATACTAACACATGTAGGGAATAACATACTAACACATGTAGGGAATAACATACTAACACATGTAGGGAATAACATACTAACACATGTAGGGAATAACATACTAACACATGTAGGGAATAACATACTAACAGATGTAGGGAATAACATACTAACACATGTAGGGAATAACATACTAACACATGTAGGGAATAACATACTAACACATGTAGGGAATAACACACTAACACATGTAAGGAATAACATACTAACACATGTAGGGAATAACATACTAACAGATGTAGGGAATAACATACTAACACATGTAGGGAATAACATACTAACACATGTAGGGAATAACATACTAACACATGTAGGGAATAACACACTAACACATGTAAGGAATAACATACTAACACATGTAGGGAATAACATACTAACAGATGTAGGGAATAACATACTAACACATGTAGGGAATAACATACTAACACATGTAGGGAATAACATACTAACACATGTAGGGAATAACATACTAACACATGTAGGGAATAACATACTAACACATGTAGGGAATAACATACTAACACATGTAGGGAATAACATACTAACACATGTAGGGAATAACATACTAACACATGTAGGGAATAACATACTAACAGATGTAGGGAATAACATACTAACAGATGTAGGGAATAACATACTAACACATGTAGGGAATAACATACTAACAGATGTAGGGAATAACATACTAACACATGTAGGGAATAACATACTAACAGATGTAGGGAATAACATACTAACACATGTAGGGAATAACATACTAACAGATGTAGGGAATAACATACTAACAGATGTAGGGAATAACATACTAACACATGTAGGGAATAACATACTAACACATGTAGGGAATAACATACTAACACGTGTAGGGAATAACACACTAACACATGTAAGGAATAACATACTAACACATGTAGGGAATAACATACTAACAGATGTAGGGAATAACATACTAACACATGTAGGGAATAACATACTAACACATGTAGGGAATAACATACTAACACATGTAGGGAATAACATACTAACACATGTAGGGAATAACATACTAACAGATGTAGGGAATAACATACTAACACATGTAGGGAATAACATACTAACACATGTAGGGAATAACATACTAACACATGTAGGGAATAACATACTAACAGATGTAGGGAATAACATACTAACAGATGTAGGGAATAACATACTAACACATGTAGGGAATAACATACTAACAGATGTAGGGAATAACATACTAACACATGTAGGGAATAACATACTAACAGATGTAGGGAATAACATACTAACACATGTAGGGAATAACATACTAACAGATGTAGGGAATAACATACTAACACATGTAGGGAATAACATACTAACACATGTAGGGAATAACATACTAACAGATGTAGGGAATAACATACTAACACATGTAGGGAATAACATACTAACAGATGTAGGGAATAACATACTAACAGATGTAGGGAATAACATACTAACACATGTAGGGAATAACATACTAACACATGTAGGGAATAACATACTAACAGATGTAGGGAATAACATACTAACACATGTAGGGAATAACATACTAACACATGTAGGGAATAACATACTAACACATGTAGGGAATAACATACTAACAGATGTAGGGAATAACATACTAACACATGTAGGGAATAACATACTAACACATGTAGGGAATAACATACTAACACATGTAGGGAATAACATACTAACACATGTAGGGAATAACATACTAACACATGTAGGGAATAACATACTAACACATGTAGGGAATAACATACTAACAGATGTAGGGAATAACATACTAACACATGTAGGGAATAACATACTAACACATGTAGGGAATAACACACTAACACATGTAGGGAATAACACACTAACACATGTAAGGAATAACACACTAACACATGTAGGGAATAACATACTAACAGATGTAGGGAATAACATACTAACACATGTAGGGAATAACATACTAACACATGTAGGGAATAACATACTAACACATGTAGGGAATAACATACTAACACATGTAGGGAATAACATACTAACACATGTAGGGAATAACATACTAACACATGTAGGGAATAACATACTAACAGATGTAGGGAATAACATACTAACACATGTAGGG
Organism: Oryzias latipes; assembly: GCF_053564925.1. Lineage (NCBI taxonomy): Eukaryota > Metazoa > Chordata > Actinopteri > Beloniformes > Adrianichthyidae > Oryzias > Oryzias latipes. The sequence continues at coordinate 34,530,988 of NC_136257.1, read as the reverse complement.
AATAACATACTAACACATGTAGGGAATAACATACTAACACATGTAGGGAATAACATACTAACACATGTAGGGAATAACATACTAACAGATGTAGGGAATAACATACTAACAGATGTAGGGAATAACATACTAACACATGTAGGGAATAACATACTAACACATGTAGGGAATAACACACTAACACATGTAAGGAATAACACACTAACACATGTAGGGAATAACATACTAACACATGTAGGGAATAACATACTAACAGATGTAGGGAATAACATACTAACACATGTAGGGAATAACATACTAACAGATGTAGGGAATAACATACTAACAGATGTAGGGAATAACATACTAACAGATGTAGGGAATAACATACTAACAGATGTAGGGAATAACATACTAACACATGTAGGGAATAACATACTAACAGATGTAGGGAATAACATACTAACAGATGTAGGGAATAACATACTAACAGATGTAGGGAATAACATACTAACAGATGTAGGGAATAACATACTAACACATGTAGGGAATAACATACTAACAGATGTAGGGAATAACATACTAACACATGTAGGGAATAACATACTAACACATGTAGGGAATAACATACTAACACATGTAGGGAATAACATACTAACACATGTAGGGAATAACATACTAACAGATGTAGGGAATAACATACTAACAGATGTAGGGAATAACATACTAACACATGTAGGGAATAACATACTAACACATGTAGGGAATAACATACTAACACATGTAGGGAATAACATACTAACACATGTAGGGAATAACATACTAACACATGTAGGGAATAACATACTAACACATGTAGGGAATAACATACTAACACATGTAGGGAATAACATACTAACACATGTAGGGAATAACATACTAACACATGTAGGGAATAACATACTAACACATGTAGGGAATAACATACTAACACATGTAGGGAATAACATACTAACACATGTAGGGAATAACATACTAACACATGTAGGGAATAACATACTAACACATGTAGGGAATAACATACTAACACATGTAGGGAATAACATACTAACACATGTAGGGAATAACATACTAACAGATGTAGGTAATAACATACTAACACATGTAGGGAATAACATACTAACAGATGTAGGGAATAACATACTAACACATGTAGGGAATAACATACTAACACATGTAGGGAATAACATACTAACAGATGTAGGGAATAACATACTAACAGATGTAGGGAATAACATACTAACACATGTAGGGAATAACATACTAACACATGTAGGGAATAACATACTAACAGGTGTAGGGAATAACATACTAACACATGTAGGGAATAACATACTAACACATGTAGGGAATAACATACTAACACATGTAGGGAATAACATACTAACACATGTAGGGAATAACATACTAACACATGTAGGGAATAACATACTAACACATGTAGGGAATAACATACTAACACTCAGCAATGTTTTTTATTTTTTAAAAGAAAGAACTGAGACGGTCACTCAGAGTTTTATTATGGAGGCACAGACATGTGCATGGAGGAGCTTGCACAGACAGGCAGACGGGTCATGTGACCCAAACCCTCCAATCAAACTGCTGGCTGTCTTAACAGCACAGAAAAGCAAACGCCGTGATTACAGGAGACAGACGGGGACCAGAGAACAAGAACATCTGGATAAAAGAATCCAACAGGAAACCGGATTCTGGGTTTCTGGAAGTGGATGAAGAGGAAGTTCTCGTCTTCTCAGCTGGGCTCAGACGTCCTGGGTGTCCTCGCAGAAAAACGCCCGCAGAGCTTTGCCTTTGGAGATGTATCGGATGCACTCGATCTCTCCACCGTTGTTGCTGGGCTTTTGGAAGTGAATCTCCAGGTGGTCCTGCAGGTCCTCCTCATCCTCCACGTCGATGATGTCATCCAGGAGGACGGTCCGGGTCGTGGTGCCACAAAACGTCTGCAAAGACGCACAGATCAGGTTTTGCTTGTGGACCTTCTCCCCGTTCAGGGACGGAGGAACCACAGACAGACGGACAGGAGCAGGTCCCATGAGACCTGAGGCGAGGCATCGGGGGCTCTGAAGCCCCACAGGTCACATGGTTCACGCACACACCTGAAGGCTGACACTCAGTTTAGCTCCTGAGTACTTCAGGTGTCCTCGTCAGACATGGACCGAGCAGCTTAAAGCTCTGCAGGTGAAGCTTTAGAACCGGGATGAAGCTGAGCTTAGAGAACGCAGACGGGAAAGAAACTTTGGTCGATCCGTTCAGACGTTACCTGAAACTTCTGCAGCTCATAGTCGTACGACGGTCCAACCTTCACCTCCACTCCAGAGTCCAGATGAATGTGGTATGTTCCTCTGAGGGCCAGTCTTTCTGCAACTACACACACAGTCATTCACCGTGTTCCACTCTGTGCGGCGCCATGGTCACGCGGAGGAGGCGGTCACACGGACAGAGGAATGAAACTCCTGCAGAGGATGTGACCTGAAGCTGGAGGCTGCGGTTCTAACCGGGCCGGACGCCAGACTCTGGGTCGCTCTAACCGTTACGCCTCTGCTTCAGCGAAGATTCACAGAGTTCAGCCAAAAAACCTGCAGCAGCGTCAACATGAGCACGACGGAGTTATAGGCCACCAAAAAGAGATTTAAAGTCGTAAATGTACCAGAAAAAACTTGTAATAGAAAAAAAGGTTTGTAAACTGGCCCTAAAACTCAGTCGTGATGGAGAACTCGATCGGTAAGAAAAAAGAAGGAATCGAAAAAAGAGAGTGGACCTCTGAATTCAGTTTTTGAGAAACAGAAACATGACCAAATAATCTGGATCAGAACCGCAGCTCTACCGCTGTTGCCGTGGGACACAGGAAGAGGTCCTCTGGGTTTTGGACCACCTTACTTCAACGAATCCCCTCAAACCGAAGCGGGACCCCTGAGGGATCCCACAGGTGGTTCGGTCCGCTCTGTTCCTCAGGGAGAACTGAACCCTCAGAAGGAGGTTTCATTCTTCACAGCGATGACGAGTTTAACGTCTGATGAAGCTGCACAGCTCCACAAAGGAGAACATCGTACCTCCAGGATGCAGAAACGTGACGAGTCCTTCCCCTGTGGTCTGGTCGTACTCCACGCTCTTCACCTCCCCGCCTCCTCTGCTTGGCCGGGAGAAGCTCACCTCCAGCCGGTCCTTGGTCCTCTCCTCCGGCAGCGCAGCAGGAACACCGAAGACCTTCAAGTGTGTCCTGGAGACGTTCAGGTTCACCTGCATTGTTTGATGGGAAGAGGGATTCGGTTTTTAGGAGAACAGGAATATCGATGATCTCTGGAGCGTTAGAAGAACAGAGGAAAAATGTTTTTTTTTGTTCTGCAGGTGTGAGCATACCTGAAACTTCACAGAGGAATCCAGCGCCACCCGTCTAGGTTTGACGTGCACAGATTTGTCGTCACAGGAGACCTGGCATCTGGGAATTCTCAGGATCTGAGCAGCCACTGGGGGGGAGGGGGACAGTTAAGGCGTGTCATCATCTCCCACCTCCACCTACTGGACTCACACCCACCTTTCTCCTCCTCAAAGGTGAGCAGAGCTTGCCCCCCCTTCAGAGGAAACCCGCTCCTCTGGATGATGGTGAACACTCCTCGGATCAGCTGGTCACCGCAGGGACTCTCCTCACTGGACTCCTCTTCAGGAGCCACAAACCTCACTTCTGCTTCTGGGATGTGAGCGCAGATCTGGAACGACAAGACCTGGTTAGCAGCTGTGGTCCTTCACTCCTGAAGGAGAAGGAGGAGAAGGAGGAGAACGCTGACCGTGAATGTCTGCTTCAGGCTGCAGGACTCCTCCCGCTTGGCCGTCAGCTCTTCCTGACATCGACGCAGCTCCTCCAGGAGGTCCTGCTTCCGCCTGGAGAGCTTCTGGAGTTCCGTCTTCATGGAGGGAACCGGGGAAACGATGTTAGATGTCGGTTCTCCTGAGGCGTCTCCTCATGTGAGAGAGGACGTCCTGGTACCTGCACTTCCTTCATGTTCTGAGTAAACTCCTCCTTGAGGGACTCCTGCTGCTTCATGCAAGCCAGCATCTCCTCCTGCGCCTCCTTCTTGGCTTCATCTTCCTCCAGACTCTCCAGGATCAGCCTGGACTTCACGTCTTCTGCTTTCTCCACTTTGGTCTGTAAAGGAGATCAGGAGGTCACGGATCTCCATAAGGACTACAAACCAGGACTCCAGGGGAAGCTGGATGACAGAAACATTATGGGATATTTATGGAACCATGACAACCATCTGTTCTCTGGCTCCCCCTACTGGCACAGAGGGAAAGGCGTTGTCCGTTTTTCTTTCCGCCGATCTTCTGATCGTAAAGTTCGGAACCACGAGTTTGTATCCAACAAGAACTATTTCCAGATATCCAGAACCGGGCTTGGAGAGTGGTTCTGGTGGGCAATCCGCTCACCTTCAGCTCCTTCAGCTCCCTGCGGGCCTCCTCCAGGCTGTCCTCCTGAAATCACACAGTCCGTCGGTTAGCAGCAGCCCCGACCACCCACCTCCCTCCCCCGTCCATCTGAGCAGAACCGGACTGTCTTACGTGCTCCAAAGCGGATCGCTTGTTCTTCGCATCAGCCATGACCTGTTCGAGAAACGACCCTTAACGGCTGTCAGAACGACACAGAACTCTCGACAGAAACCGAACCGGAACCGACCTGCTCTCCGGTACCGGTCTGGATCGATGTCTGGTCCAAATGAACAGAGAGAACCAGGAGAGTTCGGAGGGCTGAGATTACGGAGAATGAAAAGTGAAACTGTACTTCAGTGCGCGTGCACGCGCGTGCACGCGCATGAACTTTGGTTTGATCTTTCTGCAGGAGGAGCGAGTCCAACTGAAAAGGACCCGAACCAGAACCCACTGTAAGAGACAAACACGGAGGTTCATGTGGACCCTTTACTCCATCCATCCAGGTCCATCCCCGGCCCAGAGACAGACACACACAGACTGGGTCCAGCCGGGATTCGAACCTTGGCCTCCTCACTGTGTCTCTCTAAATCATTAAAACCATCGTGTATTATTTAATTGGTGGTGGGGGTGGCAGGGTTACTGAGTTTGTTACTTGGACAGGTAAAAGACTGTGGACGTTCGGAAAGATCGAAACCAACCCGGATTATGATCATTTCCGGGTTGTTCTGATGTTTGTTTACAGTCTGTGTCTGCGATGACGTCACCCATCCCACCAATAAAGGGATGTTCTCCTCTGGACCTCCTCCTTCTTGGTAGCCAAGGTCCGACCTCAGCATTCCTGTCACCCACGCGCGTGAGCGCACGTACGTGCTCGTACCCGCGGCTGAAGGCGTGCTGACGTAGCGGAAGTAGACGTGTAGGTGACGTAGCTCGGCAGGTCCGGACGGGAACACAGAAAGTAGGAGATGCTGTGGTTCGAAGGCTCGATCCCTGAGGCCATCGGCTCCGCCAAGAGCCGCGGCCTCGTCTTCGTGGTCGTGGTTTCCGGTGAGTGCGCGGCTCCGCGTCGCCGCTCCGTGAACGCGCAGCTAACGGCTAGCCTCGGCCATGATAAGCCGGGTCTGGAAAACAAGCGCGTGACAGGTGCGCGTGAGCCGGACATAGAGCGGGGGAGTGGGGGTTGGAGGGCTGCGATACTTCAGGGGTCAGCTCAGGTGGAACCGGGACGGGAGGGGGAGGGGGGGGGGGTTAACCGACGCAGCGCCTGATCATTGGCTGAACATACCTGATCCAGGTGATCAGCAGTAGGCGGGGCAAGAGGGGCACGTTCATGATGGTCGGCTCTGCAGAGTTCTGCTCAGATGATCACAGAGAGGTTCTGGTTCTGGTCCTCCTCCTGACCGGCTCTCCTCTCTCCTCAGGAGACGATGAGCAGTCTGCACAGCTGATGTCCAGCTGGGAGGATGAGCAGGTGTCGGCGGCGGCGAGCAGCTGCTGCGTGGCCATCAAGGTTCCCGCCAGCAGGTACGACTCTGTCCACACCCCCAGACCCCCCATGACTCCTTGTCGCCGGCTCACCTCCTCTGTGACCTCCTTCTCCTCCACAGCGAGACGTGTGTGCAGTTCTCCCAGATCTGTATCCTTCCTTCCTGGTTGGAGGTTGGAGATCCCTGCAGCCTCCACCCCCCCCCCCCCCCTCCCCAGCGGTTGTCCTTAACGCGCCGCTGAAGATCCGGTGGTCTGCATCCCCTCCAGCTTCTTCATCGGGAACAGCGGCGTTCCTCTGGAGGTCATCGCGGGGGGCGTGACCCCCCAGGAGCTGCTGAAGAGAATCCTCAACGTCAGTCAGGTGAGACGCGCAGCGCGGTCGTGACCAGAACCGGACCCGATTCGGGCCACGAGGAGTCGTCTCCAGCAGCGAGGCCAGGGGTCGGATCATAGTTCTGGTCCATTTCCCGCTCAGAACCGCCTGAAACCGACCGGCGCCTGATGTTCTGGTGATCACCTGTTTGCTGTTTGTTCTGGAACAAACAGAAGAAAAGTCCAAACCTACAAGTCCACACAGAACCCAGGAAGAATGGACTCCTCCCACTTGAAGGATGCTCCTCCCCTCTGCTGATGGAGGTCCCTCCTCTGATCTTCTGATCTGGACTCATCTCAGAACCCTCCAGAACCTTCTGTGGAACCACCTCTTTCCTGCTGGAAGATCCAGTGGAGAAGCAGCTTTCTGGACTCTGGACGCCACGTTCTTCCCACGTGTTTCTGCTGACGGCGTTCCAACGGTTCCACCGCCATCTTTGGTCTGGTCTTTCTGCCGTGGCGTCAGCACCGGCGTTCTCTCCGGTCTTCTTCCGGTTCTCATCCCTCGATCCTTTATCAGACTTTTCTTTGGCTTTGCCCGTCCGGCCGTGGAGGTTCTCTGCAGAGGCCTGAGCTGGGATGTTCTGAAGGAGATGGACCCGCAGGGGGTCCGGTGGTGGACTGACCCGGACCACCGGGTCAGTCGGAGGTCCGGTGGTCCGGGTCAGTCTCCCGTCTTCACTCCACTCTCAGCAGAAGCACAAATGCTGAGGCTCAGGAGTGTTTACTGTCACCAGCTGTGTCTGCATAGAAACTGTTTGTGTTGCTTCAGTGAAAAGCAGAACATTTGGACCAGAACCCCTCTCTGAGAAGTTCTGACAGAACTGTAGGGGTGCAGAAACGTTTATCTGTGACTGGAACCACAAAAGACGCGCTCAGATGTTGTTGGGTTGTCTGAGGAACCATGTTCACCTTCAGAACTTTCAGAACTTTAGTTTCTGCTGAGGGTGCATGGAAGCGTTCGTGTTCCAGCTTCTGAGCCAGCAGAGGTCCGGATGAGGAACCGGCCAGAACGTCTGCAGCAGAACAGACCGCTGTGGAGAAGCTCCGCCCAGCAGGTCGGTTTCAGTAGCTGTCTCCCGCTTGTCCTCAGATGCACTCTCAGAAGGTCCAGGACGGTCCGGCGGAGGAGAGTTTGCCCAGCACCGCTGCACCCGGACCCAGGTCAGACTCAGAACCTCCTTCTGGGTCTGCAGCGGCAGAACGTACGTTCCCGTGTGTCAGCAGAACCTTTTTCAGCTCCCGTTCTCCGGATCAGCGTGCTGATGTGCGATGTTGGTCTCAGGGACAGACGAGGCCTGCAGAGCCTCCAGCTCAGAGGACGACCCGTCCCAGCAAGCTGCTGCTGCAGGTCCGGAGGTGGAGGAGAACCTGGAGGACAAGGTGGAACGGTAGGAGCTTCTCCTGGATGGAGGGAGCAGCAGATCACTTATGATGTGGATTCATTGTGGAAGGTCTTTGGTCAGAACCGCCCATGAGAGGTTGGGCCGATCTGCTGCAGGTCCAGGATCTACTGCAGGTCCAGGATCTACTGCAGGTCCAGGATCTACTGCAGGTCCATGATCTACTGCAGGTCCAGGATCTGCTGCAGGTCCAGGATCTGCCGCAGGTCCAGGATCTGCCGCTGGTCCAGGATCTGCCGCAGGTCCAGGATCTACTGCAGGTCCAGGATCTGCCGCAGGTCCAGGATCTGCCGCTGGTCCAGGATCTGCCGCTGGTCCAGGATCTGCCGCTGGTCCAGGATCTGCTGCAGGTCCATGATCTACTGCAGGTCCAGGATCTGCTGCAGGTCCAGGATCTGCTGCAGGTCCAGGATCTGCTGCAGGTCCAGGATCTGCCACTGGTCCAGGATCTGCTGCAGGTCCAGGATCTGCTGCAGGTCCAGGATCTGCCGCTGGTCCAGGATCTGCTGCAGGTCCAGGATCTGCCGCTGGTCCAGGATCTACTGCAGGTCCAGGATCTGCCGCAGGTCCAGGATCTGCCACAGGTCCAGGATCTGCCGCTGGTCCAGGATCTGCCGCTGGTCCAGGATCTGCTGCAGGTCCAGGATCTGCCGCTGGTGAAAGACCTGCTGCTGGTCAAGGATCTGGACCTGGCTCTGCTGCCTCTTTGATGTCTGATGTTCAGGCCGTCTGCAGGACGTTAGAAACTCTTGGATCACATTTATTGTGACGTCTTGAATCTTTCTGCTGAGCTGGGATCAGATCTCACATATTTAAACGTAACTTTAGAGAGAAAACGAGCTTTTATTTTGTTAAATGTTCTATTTCCTGTCAGATTAACAAGGAAACTGGAGGAGAGACGGGAGCAGAAGAAAAGAGGAGAAGAGGAGGTAAGGAGGTCTTCAGGGAGGGATGGGGCTGCTATGAGGGGTCGGGAACCTTTTTGGCCGAGAGAGCCATAAACGCCAAATATTTTTAAATGTAATTTCCAAAGAGCCACAATAATGTTGTGTCTCTTTCCCACACTGATGCACGGAGACTTAACCTCTTTTAAAGTTCTTTATTCTGGTTACTGTAGACCGCAACAAACGCCATACAATTAATTCAGCAACTCCTGAATCTCTCCCGCTGAGACGAGAGCGCTTCTCCCAACTTTATATTCACCTGCTCCCGCTCCAGCCCTCCCATTTTCCTTATTCGGCCCATAGCTGAACCCCATTGGTCCAAATTACCTAACAACAGGCTGAGCGACAGAACTGAGGGCCAATCAGATCTCTGCTTGATGCGTTCCAGAACTCCAGAACTTATAACTCGGCCTAACAGACAAGTTAAACTCAGTCCGCGACAATATGTTTAAAACTAAATATACAAGTGAATGTGTGCATTTGATGTAATTTCAACATTTTTAAAGTACAATAAGTCTGTGGATTCTTTTTAATAACATTGTTATTCTGTTGCTAATAAATGATGAGTATTTCTCGTGGTAGTTCTGCTGATGGTCTAGTCTGGTTGATACGTGGTGAGTTTCTGCTTCATGCAGGCGTTGAGACTTTAAACGTGATCGTAGGTCTGAATGTTCTGTAGATGTGACAAAGACTGCTCACATGCAGATACGGAGTCAAACACACACTCACACGCTGCAGTGAGTGACGGGCAGCGGGTTTTACGTTTTTACAATCCCTGCGCGATTCACCTGCTGTCCCCACAACACCTCAGCCCCCCCCCCTGCTTTCTCCCTCACACTCCCGTCCTCGCATCTGCGCGCTCTTTCTCAGAGACGGGAGCGCGCAGTTTTAGGCACGTCAATTCACAGGTTTCCGGCTGGTACAAACTCTGTGAAATAATAGATAATAGTAAACTGATAGTTTTTTCTCCAAGCACCGCTACTACTGCGCGCCTCTGGCATCGCATCGCGCCAGACAAGGACTGGTCTAATGAAAAAAAGTAAAATTAAAGATTTGTCTGCGAGCCACATGTGACCATCAAAAGAGCCATATATGGCTCGCGAGCCATAGGTTTCCGACCCCTGGTCTAGATCCAAGATTGAAAAACTTTATTGCCACATGTTCTCATGGACAGAAGGATGTGAGCCGTCTTTGATGTCTGCAGCTTTTTAACTGTCTTTCCCCTGAAGGAAGATCAGAGAAGATCTGAGGATCTTCTCTGATCTTCCTCTGCAGCGACAGAACGTAAGTTTCAGCAGATGAAGATCTTCAGATGGCGCTTAGTTTGGGTGCTAAGCTCCGCCCTCAGGGTAGATGAGCGGATGCTGTTGCTGTAGGCCAGGAAGAGCATCCTGACGGACAGGAGGAGAACCGCCGCAGCTAGAGCTCCTGGGGATCTGCGTTAATCTGGTCCATGCTCAGTTAGCCCCCCCCCCATGAGAAGTCCAGAACAGATTGAAACGAAGGTCCGGTCCGGAAAGCGCCTGTGGTCCTGCTGTAAACAGGAGCTCCGTCTGCGTTTGTTCTGCTCCATCTCTGCAGACGGAGGTCAGGAAGGAGGTGGAGCGCAGAAAAATGGGGAAAAACATGCAGGACTTAAAGAAGAAGCAGGAGGAAGAGAAGACCAAGCGACTCCTGGAGGAGAGGAACAGGGAGAAGGCGGAGGAGAAAGCCGCCAGAGAGCGGGTCCGGCAGCAGATCGCCATGGTAACCGCCTCCTTGTCTGCTTGGAAGAAAAAGGGATGAAAGCAGGTTTCTACAGAGAAATCTGATGGCACGATGTGTTTGAGGTCCATCCGGGGTTTTCGCTTCTGTTTTCTAAAATATGTCCCATCATGCACCTGCGCTGGGACACTGTCACCATCCTGCCATAGACCCATTGTGTCATAAACCTCCTCTACCCCCCCCCAGGACCGCGCTGACCGGGCTGCTCGCTACGCCAAAACCCAGGAGGAGGAACGGACTGCTAAGGAGGCGCTTCTGCTGGTCCGGCAGGAGGAGCAGGAGGCCAGAAAGGAAGCGCTGCTGCGGCAGAGGAGGTACTATGGTCCTGAGATCTGCTGGGTGGGGGCGGCAGAACCTTGCTGGTTCTGACAGAAGTAGATCTACTTGTGTAAAAGTTGGACCTTTAGTAAGGAACCTCACCGCAGGTGCTCTCCTGGGGCGGGGTTTGGGCCGGTCCGGTCCAGCATCCAACAGGATTTTAGCCCTAAAGCACCTTTGAAAGGTCAGAGGTTCTCCATCCTAAAGAGATGGTTCTCTGAAGGGAGGTTCTGCAGAACATCCGCTCTGTCCTTCAGAGGCCCACAGCAGGGTGCTGCCACCTCCGTGCTGGAGAACCATGTCATGATCTGATGACACAACAGCAGCTCACGGAGCCCAGTTGACCTTCAGCTAAAGTCTGTGTGTGTGTGTGCGTGTGTGTGTGGGATCAGTGCTGTTGCTAGGATACAGTTCCGGCTCCCGGACGGCTCCTCCTTCTCAAACCAGTTCCCGTCTCAGAGCCGGCTGCAGGAGGCGTGGGACTTTGCTGCTCAGGTGGGTTTCTTCGTTTGGTGTTCTGATCCGTCTGAGCCTGAGGGGCTGAGACGGACCGCTGTGAGGAGATGCTTCTTTGTTGCTCTGACTTCCAGAACTTCTGCTCTGCTTGCAGGAAGTGGGCAGTCGCTATGGCAACTTCTCTCTAGCAACCGTGTTTCCTCGGCGAGAATTCACGGCTGAAGACCTGAACCAGACCCTGCTGGAGCTGGAGTTGGTGCCCAGCGCCTCCATCGTCCTCCGGCCTGTAAGTCAGAACCGGGCGGGGGGGTCTGCTCCCCGGATTTCTCCTCCAAAGAAACAACATTTGAATTTTTTCCTACTGCAGAGTTTCTGGAAATAGCGACGTTTTTGTAGAAGTTAGCGTCTGCGTGCACGAAACATGCTTTTCTCCCAGTCTCTCAGCCCCCCCGTCCTGTCTCAGCAGTTGGGCCGTCCTGCTGGCGCCGTCGGACAGTCCTCTGGGCGGGGCCTCTGGGCGGCTCTGGGAACGCTCCTTTACCCGCTGCTGGCAGTCTGGAGGTTTCTCAGCTCCTTCCTGTTCGCCACCCCGACCCCCTCTGCAGCTCCGCCCAGGGGTCCCCCCCCCCCAGAGCCCAACGCCCACAACCAACCTCAGTCTTCCTCAGACAAAGCCAAGCGGTGAGTCATGTGACAGGAAGTCAGAGGGGGGGGCCATGGAGGACATGGGTGTGAATGTCACCTAGATTAAAGACGTGAGGCCTGAATGTTGACCTGACCCTGTTTGACCTCTGTCACGTGCACACTCGCTCGTGCACTCCTCTAACCACCATGTCCGTCTCTCTCAGAGAGGCAGAGAAGCGACCCAAAGACTTCAAGAAGGACGGGAACATCTGCAGACTCCGGACGCAGGAGGACAGCGAGGACGACAACAATACCTGGAACGGGAACTCCACCCAGCAGATGTAGACCCCCCCCCAGAGAGCTTGGCTGATGCTGTGGACAGGAGCCTCGTGAAGCCTCATGTGGGGGGGGGGTCCTGTGTAAGCTGAAGGCTGATGAAGCTTCAGCGGGAGTCTTCATCACTACACCCTGCTCTTTATGACTGCTGACCCCCCTCCCCCTGTCTAACTCTAGCCCCCCAGTGGACCTGCTGAGGACTGTAGATCTGCTCATCAATAAAAGTTTTTTCACAACCTTCAGCTGCTTCTTTGTCAGACTTCAGTACATGGCAGGTTCTGATCCGGAGCTCAGCTTTCAGCTCGGTTCTGACCCAGAACTCTTCTAAGAAGAGAACACAACTTTACCATCATATTTTCAGAATTCCTTCAGTCATAAAATAAGAAAATACATTAAAGAAGAAAACGTTTAAAGTTTCTGATCCAGAGGACCACGATCCAGTCTGAGTCCAGAACTTAGGTTCTGTTTGGTTCCTGAAAGGCTGAGGCTTGTGGCTCTGACCTTTGCTCTGGTTGTTCCAGCAGTTTGCTGTGCAGAAGCGTCAGGTTTTCACAGCTGTCCCTCCCAGTTCCTCTTACAGTCGCTCGCTGCCGTTGCCTCACGCTTCCTGTGTGAAGGGCGGGTCTCTGCAGAGTTCAGAACCGCCGCACAGAGAACAGCATCTTCCAGGTGAGTCTCTCCCATCAGAACCCCTCACACCACGCTTTAGAAAAGGTTCTGGAAGAGCAGAGCTCCAGCTGAAACACAAGAAGTGCAGTTTCTTTTTGGGACAGTTACAGAGAAATGCTGATTTCTAAACAGGCGAAGGTTTTCAGAGGAGGGAGTTCCACAGGCTTCAGTTTGGGGGCCTGAAGGCTTTTTGTGCACCAGTATGGACGAGTGGACTTCAGAAGGTTTTGGGTTTTTCGTCTGGACTTTCAGTGATTTAAGGAAACGGTGTTAATGGTTTTGATAAAGATAAAAAATCAACTATTTCTTAATGTTGGCCCAGTGTCCGACCTGAAACTGGGAGACTATTGGTTTAGGTGTGTTGCTGGGGGGGTCAAATGTGGTAACCAAATTTCCAAACGTGGATTAATAATGACTACAAGTTTAGTCTTTGAAATTGGTTCCTAAATGGATCAAACCTCATGTTTGTTCCTCAGAGACCAATAGACACCTTCCAGTCTTCAGCTGAAGAAGTTCCAGGATCTCTGAGGAGCAGCTAGCCAGAACTGCTCCACCTCCAGAATCCATCTCAGTTCTGACAAACCTGAAGGCAAGAACCCAAATCCTGCATGTTCCGGACAGCAGAGTTACTGTTCAGCCACCAGGTGGCAGCATTCTGCACTTTATCCTGCATCGATCCACAGACTGCTCTAGGATGTTAGGAGCATCTCAGCAGGTCTGAGCAGCTCCCAGGTTTCTGCAGCACTCATAGATCTGGTCTCTGTCAGCAGGTCATGGATCAGGGTTCAGGGTTCCTGCTGCTCCTGCTGTTGGCTGGAGGCGGTAAGTCAACATGAGTCTTCAGGTGTGCATCTCCCAGAGGGAATGTAAGCGTTTCAGACAAGAAACTGGATTTGATTGGGTTGACTGTGTTTAATGCCCCGCCCTCATGCTTGTAATGACCTCCTATTGCTCCGCCCCCATGCTCGTAATAACCACTCATTGCCCCGCCCTCATGCTCGAAATGACCTCCCATTGCTCCGCCCTCATCTTCTTAATGGGTAAAACTCTCTCCAGAAAGGTTTGGTGCAGAATTTGCTGCGAATATCTTTCACCTGCAGGAGGGAGACTTGTTGTCACAGATGCAGAAAGTTTCAAGTTTTTATGTGAGTTATGAGTTAGAGATGAGAACACATGTGAAACAGATTAACACCTTAAAGCAACATGTCTGAATCTGCAGAATACCAAGCTTCACCAAACCAAGGAGCTGAAAGCTTGACAGGTTAAGGAGAAGAACGCTGGTGTGATGTGATGACCTCTGATGGAGAAGTTCAGAGAGGAACAGCAGGAGCTGATCCTGATCCTCCTGGTCTGTGCTGCTCTCTGCAGGGTTGTGTCAGCAGAAGGAGGTCTGCTTGAAGTCGGTGGTGAACTCGTGTGATGACTGCATCACAGCTGGACCGTACTGCGCGTGGTGCCAGCAGCTGGTGAGAAGTTCATCCTCTGCAGAGACAAACACCTCTGAACACCACATGTTCACCTGCACTCAGGTGTCTGCTTCTACACTGGTGGAGGCAGTTGGTTCCTCCAAAGAGGAGCCTGAAAGCTCTGCCTCCATTCTGGATCAGAACTCTCTCCGTCTTTGCTTCTTTCATGTAGAACTTCAGCGCTGGAGGGAAGCAGGAGAGCATCCGCTGTGACACCCGAGCGCAGCTGAAAGAAAAAGGCTGCATGGAGAAACACATCATCACTCCAGGGAACAGCATGGACGTCCTTGAGAAAGTGCCCCTGTCTCCTTCAACCGAGCGGGGAGAACCTGTCCAGCTGAGTCCACAGAAGATCAGCCTGAAGCTGAGACCCGGTTAGTGGAGTCCGTGAACATTGAAGAACCTCTGATGGGTTTCTGTACAGCACCAGAATCTTAGCACTGATGGATCTGTTTCAGTGTGGAATGAAATTCAATCAACTTGTGCAAAAATCCTCTATTGATGACAGAGGGAATGTTCTGTTGGTGGTTGATCGGCTCTGTTCATGGTTCTTGTTCTAAGTCTAGATGGGCGTGATACAGTGCACCCGGTTCTGATCCTTTTTGGTTCTCTGTGCTTCCAGGACTTCCACAAACATTCCAGGTTTCCTTCAAGAGAGCTGAAGGTTATCCCGTGGATCTCTACTACCTGATGGACCTTTCCTACTCCATGAAAGACGATCTGGAAAATGTGAAAGGGTTAGGAAAAGACCTTTTTGAAGCACTGAGAAAAATCACACGAGATGCTCAAATAGGTAAGAAGACCACTGTCTGATCTACTCTGCTGCTTTTTATTTATTCAGTCAGGAGTTGTTGAATCAGTTTCACATCAGCATCTATTGACTGCACTGGACCAACCAACAAGCAGCTTTGTGTGTGGATCAATACTCTTACCGCCGTTCAACATGTGTAAAAAATGATGTTTTGTCCTGTTTGAAGTTCTGACTCATTCATCTTGAAAGTGTTGAATACCTGATGATGTCATGTAGGCATTTCCCGCGGTCGTCTTTAACAAAAACAGAGAAAATGCAGAAGCAGAAAAAAGCTACATTCATTTCCTGATAGAGGACATGAAGACATATTTTCAAATGTCGTTTTTATTGATTAATGTCCGCTTTGAGAGGAATGTCTTTTTTTCGACACTAACGCCCATCCTAAGATCTTTAAGAAAACTCTCCAATGTCCTAAACAAATTCACTCAGTCTTCGCTTTCAGTCTTGTGAGAGTCACACGTCTACTTCAGGGTCTGACACCATTTCATCGGCAGTTTTTATGTAAATTGCCAATCATGGCGTGTTAGTACCTCATAGTACAGCTCATTTCCTTGAACAAAGCAAACGTCCAAAGGGACAGGCTGTAAAAAAGGTTTTTTGAACGTGAGGCTTGTGGGGCTTCTATGAATTGATCGGCTGGATGTACAGATGGACGAACAGATGAAGGGATGGATGGTTGTTTACTTGTAGAGTTGTGATTGGCGTGGTAGAGCTTGTTGGTTAGATCTTAGGGTTGACCCGTACGGGTTCTGTGGGTTTTTGGGTTGTTCGGTCCGTGGCGGGTCGTGGAAAGGAGCGGCTGCATCTTAAGGGGAGCTCAGGCGTGTCTCACAGTTTCTTTGAGGCTCGTGCAACCACCTCTCAACGGACGTCATGAAAATGGAACATACCATTGTCGTGCGTGTGGTAAGTGTAGCGTGAAGTATTTGTAAGGATAATGGAAGTCACACACACTTATGACGTACGGGTGATGCTGTCGTACGGCGTCCTCACGCCCCACTCTAGTCGTTAGTAGGGTGTGAGTACTGACTCCTAACTGACGGCACAAATGCTGCACGCACGGCATGTGCACGTGATCCGTAAGTGTCTAATTTCTTCCTTTACTCTGGTAGGCTGCTGCAAGGAGCGTGCACGTGTCCCGTGAACAGCTCTAACGTGCTCCTTGTACAGTCTGCGGGCTTTGGGGGCGGGCTTGAAAAATGCCTGCATCTATCCTACTTCCCCTTTCGTGTTGTATGAGTGTTCACTAAGACCTGTTGTCACAGCATGACAGTAGAAATAAATGTGCACATTTTCTCTGTATGGGTTCAATGTGCGGTCTAAGTTCTTGATATTCCCTGGGGTCACCTGTGGTCCCGTACAGGTTTGACTATTTTTGACCCGCACACGGCCCCTATCCACCCATACGGACAGCTGGGACTGAGGAGGCCCGACAGTGTTGTGGACTCCAAGCACAGTCAGTTTGACAAGAATCCACTAGTAGGTAGTTTGTCCAGCAAGGACCATGTTCATGTTTGTCAATTTTGGCAAATCTGGAGAGCTCAAGGCACCAAGGTCCAAAGGTCAAGATCAGAAAAGCTCTGACACTGAAGTCAGAAATGACTGAGCTGTTTTCTGCTGATGTTGGTGCTGGTGGTTGTCAAACTGTAGAAGTTAACTTTGACCTTTACTGCAGATGTTAGAGTTGGAGCATCGATGACATTAAAGTCCTGAAGATGAAGAACCAGCATGCAGAACCTCTGGCTGTCACCAATCTTCCTGCTTTAGAAACTAGTTATAAACTCCTATCATTTCAGGGTTTGGTGCCTTTGTGGATAAGACGGTCCTACCTTTCACCAACACCAATGAGGAGAAACTAAAAAGGCCCTGTGAGGATAAAGATGAGGATTGTCAGGCTGCCTTCGGCTACAGACACGTACTCAGTCTGACAAAGAGCCAGGACAAGTTCAAGGCAGACGTTTCTGGGCAGAAAATCTCTGGGAACCTGGACTCTCCCGAGGGGAGTCTGGATGCCATGATGCAGGCTGCTGTGTGCGGGGTAAGCACTCCTTTCACCTGAGGAACTACTGTTCTAATTCAGATGGAACATTCCACCTGTCTCTAAGAACATCAACCTTAATTAAGAGGTTGATCCTTGAAGTCCTTCTGTAAACTGATGAGTTGTCAGGAGGAACACTCTTATGTAAGATTTCCAACAAATCCAGAAAACCCTGGTACTCTGCACTGACATTAGATATGTTAGCTCAAATGACAATCAGCACCCAGAAAAGCCACCAAAACTGGGGGCTTACCCAGACCAATGGTAGAGATTGGTGTCAGAGCCTCAGCTGTGAGTTCAACGATATCAACATTGGTGGCCAAACTGACGTTACCGGAGGACACAGCCTTGCCAAGATAAAGGGCAAACAAAACAGGGCAAACAAGGATCCCACACGAACAACGGAAACATCTACAGGCATGCTACTGGTGACAGGTTGTAGTGAACACTTGTACAACATGTAAGGCTGTAGCGAGTAAGATGCAGGCGTGTCATACGGAGCCAGTACTCACACTTGAGAAATGACTAGAGTGTGGCGTAAGGACACCGTACGACAGCATCACCCGTACGTCAACTTCCATTATCCTTACCAATACTTCACAATATACTTGCAAGATGCATATGGTACATTCCATTTTCAACATTGTCTGGAGGTGGCCATATGAGCCTTAAGGGAATTACAAGACACACCTGCACTCCTGTTTAAATGCAGCCCCTCCTCTCTACGACCCGCCAGACAAACCGAAAACCCTCAGAACCCATAACAGTCAACCCCCCTACAAGCGCATGTGACTAAGGCTTTACTAGGAAATCTCAACATCGAGCTTAGAATGTTCCCAATCAGACATCTATTTTGAAGGATCTCCTGTGACAACATGAGCTTTTCTTGGGCGGTCCGAGTAAAGGTCATAGAGTTTCATCAACAATCTGAGGTTCCTTTTGATCTTTTCAGGATGTCATCGGGTGGAGGAACAGCAGCACACGCTTAATTGTTCTGGCCACGGATGCTGGCTTCCACATGGCCGGAGATGGAAAGTTAGCTGGGATTTTGGAGCCCAACGATGAGCGCTGCTACATGCACAACAACCTGTACAGCAAGAGCAACGACATGGTGCGTGTCTATTGTTTGTGCACTGGGAAGTAAGGACCCATTCTTTCCAGATCTGTGGTGTTAATGTTCACCTCTGAAGAAAATCAAAGGACAGGTTTATGAAAGCAGTGAGGATGCAGCTGTATGCACACAGTGATAGGAAAGCAGCACCTCCTCACACGGCTCAGGAGTTCGCTCTGTCTGTGAGCTAGAAAGGGTTTGGTGGACCAGGACAAAGGGGGTGGACAGGGCGTTGTCCCTCCCTTTCCCATCACTTCTTCTTCAAGAGCTGAGTAACCATTTAGAGATTAGGTTGACTTTCATGTCGGATGTTTTCAGGACTATCCCTCTGTGGGACAGCTAGCCAGGCAGCTGGAAAAGAACAACATCCAGCCAATCTTTGCAGTAACAAAGAACGTGGAGACTGTGTACAAAGTAGGTCACACCAACTTCTGACTTTGTTGCTTCATGTCTTTCCTGTTGGTCAGTTCTACATTTGATCAGACGGATTCTTCATTCTTTGTTTTTTCCAGGAGCTCTCCAAACTGATTCCAAAGTCAGAAGTTGGAGTTCTGTCGGATGACTCCGGAAATGTGGTTAAGCTGATTCAAGAGGCTTATGCGGTAAGTTGTTTGTTTCTGCTGCTGTTCGTTCTGTTTTTTTATCATCTCACCCCCATATGGATGTATAACCACTGCAGAGGCTGACGTCCAAGATAACCTTGACCCACTCCAACCTTCCTAAAAAAGTACAAATCCTCTACAAGCCTGTGTGCAAAAATGGAGAAGGAGAGAGTCCCACTCAGGGTGTTTGTGACGAAGTGGGAGAAGGAGAAGAGGTCAGTGTGTCCCAAGTTCTTCACGGAAACGTTCATGTGTCTTTGATTCTGGAACCTCAGACAGAACTCTTAGAGGGTTTGATTCTCCGTTGATCTATTACCTTTTGGTTCATGGTGGAGCGTCTGCACCTGTGGAATGTACAACATAATACATGAAAACAATCAAAGATGCTGCCACTTTAACACACAGAAGGAATCTTGTTAAAAGTGTACGGGTGAACTAAGTGCTTTAACTTTAGCACAAATGAGGGTCACCTGGCTCTCAGGGCCGAAGGGGGGAACAATGTCTGCCTCCCTGACTGAAATCCCTTTTCAGATCTCCTTTAACATCACCCTGACGGCAGACTCCTGCATGAAGAAGCAGGAATCCTTCAGCATCAAACTCCTGGGCATCAGAGATACGCTGACGGTGAATTTATCCACCAACTGTGACTGCCACTGCCAGGACGACGCCAGCACATACCACGAACACTGCAACAGTAATGGCAGAGTCTCCTGTGGCATTTGCAGGTCAGGACACGGGTTCAACACAGTGCTGTCTTCATCAGCGTCTCTTTCAATGTGACCTTTAACTAACCAGGAAAGCTTTATTTGGATGACACTTCCTGTTTGAAAAGCATTGTCGTCTAGAGGCAGCAGCACATCCTATAAACTCAACAGTGTGACACACATTCTAACATTATGTACATTACAGCCATGATGACATTAACTAATGAGAGTGAGGAGCCTAGAAGTGTCAGAACATCTGCATCCTCACGAGTCCTCCTCTAATGGTGAAGAAACATCTCCAACAAAACCAGCTCGCTCCACGATGAAGATCCAGCCTTTTTTACCGCTTCAGTTCTGCAGTCATGGAGAGGTTCTGTGACATGAAATGATGGTCTAGCTCTAACATAGCAGATGAAGAACCCCCCTCCATCTGTCTTTTATCCAGACTCCTGTAGGAGAAGCTAGAAGATGCAGTCTGCTGTAAACTCTGCTTGTCTTCAGCTGCAGGGACGGTTTTGTGGGTCAGTTCTGCAGCTGCTCCGTTGGAAATGAGGATGAAGAAAGTTTGCTAAAGCGCTGTCAGAGGGATAACGGCACCGAGTGCGAGGGCAGAGGAGACTGTGAATGCGGCCGCTGCCGCTGCCACGCCTCAGACAGCGGAGCCAGTTTCTACGGCGACTTCTGCGAGTGTGACGATGAACACTGCCAGAAGTTCCAGAACAAACAGTGTGGAGGTAAACATGCACTTTTGGTGGAAATCCTCTTCATGAGGTCAAACAGAACAAACGTCATTGCATCGTCTTCAGAGTCTTATCAAATGCTGAACATCCTCTCAGTTATTGTCTCTTTACATCCACTTTGATCAACATGTTTGTCTTCTGATCGGACTGCAGACTGAAGCTCAGCGGGTCCTTTTAGTGTCTCAGATGTGGGACGTCTCATTGCTTCTCACTCCTTAGGACACGGAGAGTGCAAATGTGGAAAGTGTGAATGTGAAAAAGGTTTCCAGGGCTCTGCCTGCCAGTGCAAAGAGTCCAACGAGGACTGCCGTCCACGTGAGGTGGCCCACCTGTGGGGGAAGGACGATGTGTGCTACGGCAGAGGAGAGTGCGTCTGTGGCCAATGCAAGTGCAATGAAGGATATCAGCCTCCCTTCTGTGAGAAGTGCCTCGGCTGCTCAGATCCATGCCAGACCCAAATGTAGGAAGTCACTTTTCAGCGTCTGTTGGTGCATCTCTATGACCGATCAATGACTTTCACCTGAAGCGGTCTGGTCTTGTTTGCAGGAACTGCATCGAGTGTCTTGGATTTCAATCTGGTGACTTGAAAATGAGCTGCGCTATGAACTGCAGAGGCCTTTCTCATACGCTGGTGGAGTCCTTCAATGTGTCGGGGAAGGAGTGCCAGCAGAAGGACAGCGAGGGATGCTGGATCAAGTTCAGGCTGCAGCAGCAGTTTGGCGTGAATAGATACAAGGCTGAGATCCTGAAGCACAGAGGTTAGTCACAGATGAACGTCTGTCCAACCCGCAGCTGTCTGTAAGGGGTCAGGATTGAACCAGCAACCAAACAACATCACTGACTAGCAGCAGGAGCAAAGAGGCGGGCAGTCACTTTAAAGTTAGTAGAAACCTGAACTATTCATAAAACTAAAGAGATCAAAGAGGAAAAACGATCCAACAGACCACCTTCAGTCCATTAGACTGAAGTTCAGGTGTGACAGCTAACATAAGGCAGAGAGACACACTTACCTGGGCTGAACATAAACCAGAAAAAAACACCGTGACATAAAAATACCAGGAATACAGCGAAGAATCTTGTTCATCCAGGTGTCGTTGCCTTGAAGTTCTGTCATGAAATCAGGACTTTTGTCTTTTCCTCTGGACCTCTTTAGACCTGGTGTGGTCTTTAGATGTGCGGGTTATGTTATCACAGTACTTAATTCTGCTTCCCTGGGGTGCTGTCAAGGAGAAATAAAAACTTCAAAGGCTTAAAAAGGCTTGTGGCCCACCGAATGCATCTGCTCATCTGCTCCTGAGTCACAATGATTTGAATAAAGAAATACTCAAAAATGCAATCTTGAGCCCAATTTTCTTTATAATTGACTTCCATCCTGAGAAAATGCTACAAGAACATGTTAGAAACACCAAAAGCACCATTTTCCCGCTCATCCAATCAGACTGATGACTTGGAGGAGTGGGGAAATGTTGCAAGAAAAGAAGACAGGAAGTCCAGATGCTATGACTCAATTTTAAGACTAAACTAGCAGTGACCACGTCCCTTAACTCCTATGACAGACTGTCCGGAGCCCCCCAGTGTTTCCGTCACCATCGGGGCCTCAGTTGCAGGCGTGGTTCTCGGCGGCATCCTGATGCTCATGCTCTTCAAGTGTGTCCAGGACAAAATAGATGCAAAACAGTACAAGAAGTTTGAAGAAGAACGGCAGAAAAAGTCTGTGTGGTCCAAGGTAAGATATTCCACATCCATGTTTGGAGCTTTCTGTTTTCCAGGAGTTGGACTCTCAACCATGTGACACGTCAGCAAAGAGGTTTGTACACAAACATACAGAGAGAACTGTAATGCAGCGTCTTCTCAATGGACGCTAAAGGCTGAGAAGTTAAGGTGTCTTTGAGAGGTTCTGTGACCGGCCTCTGTCTCCAACACGCCGCTATCCTGCTTTCCAACGGTTTGGGTAAACTGTCTTCTAAGAGGAGACCAAAACTTTTGAAAAGAAACTTTCTCCTCTAAAGGAAGCCTTAAGCTGACGCTCAGGTTGTTGTCCTTATGGTCTGACTGAGCCCTGCTCTGTAGGGGGAGAGCCTGTACCTGTCACCCACCACCACAGTGAGGAACCCCATGTTCTCCGGAGAATGAGGAGCTCCTGCTGAGCTGGACCTGCTGCCTCTGTGCTTCATGAACGAGTCTGTCCAAAGCTTCGTGTTTGCTCCTCCTGTCCAGCTCCTGTCGTCCCTCACACACCTGCTCCTCTCCCTTGAGCCCTACATGGGGAGTCTCAGGTGGGGCTACCCAGAAACCTGTAGACAACCCTAGATGGGACAAGTCGTTAAAGCCCACAGTTCTGGAGAAACAGTGGCTGGGACGTTCTTCCCAGAACACACCTGTTTCTGTTTGATGTGAAAATGGCTCAGAGTTCTCTTATACTGAAATGCACCGCCTGTTTTGTCCGCTGAGTTTGCTCCAATCCATGCTTAGACACCGTTACCACATCAACCAAATATAGATCTACAATGAAAACGGCGCGTCCAGGAGCCCTTCTCCTTTCAATAATGAGTTCATGGTAAACCAATGAAGAGAGGCCATACTGCCTTAACACGGTTCATTTTTGAGGGTCTCAGTTTTTTCCATTATGTCCTCCATCCTGATTGGCTGTTGACCTTGTCAATCAATCTCCTCTGTGCTGTGTCTCCTGTACAGAATGTGTCTTTTTGCAACATGTACATCTTCAAGTGTCCTTCTGTGATCCTGGACTGACTGTCTGTGTTCTGGCTGAAGATGGACAGTGATGCTGGCTAACGCCAAATAATGAACACCCTGGAATAAAGTTGGCATGTGTGTCAGTCTTTGTTTTTTCTCTGAAGACCATCTGTAGCAGACTCTCTTTGCTCAGCGATCAACAGAGGAGGACTTTGAAGAAACTGAAGAAATTCGCCATTTCTGTTTGCAGCAGCCTTTGGAAACACTGAGTATGAAGTTAGTCACTGGTTCCAGAGTGGGTGGAGTTCAGAAGGTTCTGCAATGTCAGATGACTGTAGAACAGCTCAAAGGTGTTGGTCAAGAAGAAGGGATCCTGTTTCTCCCAGATCTACCATCGAATACTGGGTTTAGTTCTTGAAACCTAGAGGCTCTGTTCCCAAGTCAGCTGCTGCTCCCCCACTTTACAAGTAGCCCCATAATACGTTTTCTGTTGGTGTAGTTTTCTAGAGTGTCTGCTGTGGTGTTCTTACCACTGAAAGGAGATTTTCTATTGAGAACATCCAGTTTATTTGAAGGAGTTCACTAGTAATGATGGAACTAAACTGGATACCATCAGTTAGGTCTCCAGTTCAACCAAGAAACCTTCTCTGTCTTTGAGACCGTGAACTTCCTCCAATGAAGCTGACAGTAGAGTAAACATGGTTGACCCCACCCCCAGCCATGCAGCCAGACTCTGGACTTGTGGGTTACTTTGTAGACCTCGCCTCCATGTGCCCCTCATTCTCACCCGGTAATGCAGATTCCACTGTTGCAGCTGCAGTGAGGCCTGAATGTTACCACAACACCTTTGAAAATGATGGTTAAAAAGTTTGAAAGAAAACTGTAAGCGATTTATCTCTGTTGTTCTATAACAGATGTTCCAGAGTTCCTGTCTGTGTGCGTCTCTTCCAGAACCTCAACCATCTCAGCAGATGCACATCCGTGTCATATGTCATATATTCATAAAGTACTTGTTTTTTTGGCCTTCGTCGGTCATGTTGACCGTGGATGACGTATCCTGGCTCTCGTCTTGGTTTGTGTCGGCCGGGCTAGTAGCGCTAGCCCGTCCTCTCCAGGGTTGTGAGAGTGGCCGGATTCTAGCCAGTATGGAGGATAGGCTATTGCCCACATAGCGGGTCCCCCCGTCTCCACGTTGTTTATGGATCCAAGGGAACCGCAAAGAAGTTTGGCATTGGTGCCGTCTCAGGAGCGACAAAAAAAACCAGCGGCAGGATCAGGAACAGGGATAAGGACTTGCAGGGGTCATGGCCCCATTCCCAGGCAGTCTCCTATCCAAGTACTAACCAGGCCCAACCCTGCTGGACACCCCTGAGGTTTCTTAGTTTTTTCCAGAATCCGGATTTTTAGGAGTTTTTACTTATCGTGAAGGGGGGTCTAAGGGCAGGGATGTCCAGTTTAGTTTAATCAGTTTGTTAGTTCAGTTTAGTATTTTCCTATTGAATTCTATGTATTTATGATCCTTTTGAGTTCATGTTTAACTTTTTCAATTACCGATACGAAGCCCATCGAGACGACTGTTGTTGTGAATTTGGGCTACAAATACAATTGAATTGAATTGAATTGAATTGAATTGAGAGAGTGTAAACAGAGGCATGATGAGGGCGGGCTTACTCCACAGCAGCAGTCCCGCCCACAACTCAAAGCAAATTTCTAATGAACTCCTGCCGCTCTGCAGACACTATGTCCTAGGTAACGAAGTTGGGTTTTTTTGTGGCTCAAAACGGCATAATCACCATTAAAAGACCACTGGAAACCCTTTGAAGACAGATCAGAAGATGATCAGAGTGGAACTTTAATGTCTTCTAGGGTTTTTATTGTGGATCTTTGACATCACCTCAGTGGTGAACTAAAGATTTTTGAATGAAATAAATATAAATTACCTACATTTCCACATCAGATGTCCAGCCTCATCTGAAATGTTCTGCCACACAGTGCTGATAAAATTAGCTCTTTCTGGGTGTGAGGGTGGAGGGCGGAGCCTCACCCATCAGACAGAGATCGGAGCGAGAGCCAGACAGACAGTCAGCACTCAGAGCGACATCCGCCTCTTTCTGGTAAGTCTCTAATTTCCTGAAAATCTTCACCTCTGCTGTTCCTCCTCACAACATGAAGAAGCTGCCCCACACGTCTGAAGAGGGGCTTGGCATGAAGTTTGTTTCTCTGAAAATGTCTGCAGCTGCCAGAATTCATCTTCCTGTTTGAGCCGCTCCAGTTCCTGTTCATCTTCTTGTTCTGTATGGTGCCGCAGAGAACAATGATCTGAGTTTGCCATTGCATTCGTAATGTCCGGGTTTCTTCATGTTTCCTTCCGTCAGCAGTTACTGTAGGTTCGTCATGAAAACTGAAGCTGGACTCATTCTATCAGAAAGTCTTCTTGGAGACGTTAAAGTTTACACGTCTCTCCAAATGCATGTACTTTAAATTTAAAGAAGGTTGTTCTACAAGCTGATGAAGGCAAGTGAAAGTTTTGACTCCATAAAAGGAGCTTTGTTAGTTCATGGTTTCAGGAAGAACAAGAACCAGGAAACTGATGAGCTGAGATGACGGCGAGGAAGGAACCATTTCTATTAATGATTGAGACCAAAGTCGTGTTAACATCCAGCAGCCTTCAGAGATGTGCTCTTTAATCTGTTCTCCTCACAGAAAGATTGATGAAATGAGTTGATTCTTGATTAAATGTTTGTATTGGGGGGGTTCACATAGGGAACACTTCCGGGTTTGGGGGAGAACTTGGCTTCAGAATAAGAGCCCCTCATTACTCGAAATTGAAAAAGGAAAAACATTTGAAGTCCATGAGAAATGTGGAGAAGCCTTTACTCTAGAGAATCACCAGAAGAGACATCTCCAACAACACTTGGACTTTTGTAAAGGCACTTAGACGGCGAACAGCAGGAAAGTGAAAGACTGGAGCCGTCAATAGCAACAGGAAGTTCAGAGAAAGGAAGCAGCTGTCTGTCATCCAGAGATGGCGGCTATGAGAGGCTCAAAGGAGCTCAGGGGAGGATTCAGCTACCAGCATCTCAGACGGGGTCTGGCACCTCTTTAATGGTCATTAAAGAACAGAAGGCCAAAGCAGAGGACTGAGACTGCACATGTTCAGATGTGTTTCTCTTTGAGGTGTAGGTAAGACCAGGAATGACGTTTCCACAGCTGGGTGCAGATTTGTTCTTGGATTGGTTTACATCCAATCAGATGAAACGACCAGAACAGATGGGTGTGTCTGTGGTGCAGAAGCAAACAGCACACCTCTCAGCATGAAGCTGCTACGAATGACACAAATACAGGCCTTTACACACCAACACACACTTGCACAAATGAAGTGCAAAAGGTATTCAGCAATAAAAAGTATATTCAAGGAGCAACAGTAAGCTCTACTGTCATGTCTAGGCTGCTTGTGTGCCATAAACAATGACATGGATAACCAGACAGCTTAACCACAAACACATTTCCTGTTAGCAAACAGCTTCAGTGGTTAAAAAGCATTTTAAAAAACATGTTAACTAAACTGGCAAACGGAAAAAACACGAGGATGGAATTTCTCGCCAAAGCGTATTTTAAACAAACATTTCATCAATGATGCACATTGTAAGCTAGTGAGGGTTCTCATTTGTCCAGATGATGATGTCTTGATATCTGTTCTAACATTTGCCAGTATGGGAAGATAAAGATCTATCAGACTATCAGCATCATCTCTCCCTTCAGTCAGACACAGAGGGGTGGATGGATCCCCACGTTCAGGTATAGAGTCCGGTTCAGGTTGACTATCCTTCCAACAGATGTTTGGAAATACGACTAAACGTCTTAATACGACTTTGGTAAATATGAAACTGATCCGCTTGATGGACTGTTGGGTGGGTTTTGTAGTCAGGAGCCTGGCGGATTGATTGGTACAGAACTTCAACGTAATTAAGTGAAAAACTCAGAGTATTGTTTTGTATTTTATGTGTTACAACTGAACAATGTTTAGAGATATTGTCAAAAGAGTTTTATGATGTGTTGCATTGCTCCCTGAAAAGGCTGATTATTGCAGATGAAAGAGGAGAACATGAAGAACAACAGAGTTCACTAGAAACTTCCCATCAACTCCTCTGACCAATCGCCTGCTTCATGGCCTCTAGGCATTCTGGGTAGTGTAGTCATAGCACATCATCCAACTGTTGTGTTTTGCTTCATGGGCCCTATAATGTGGTGCATGGTTGAAGGCGTATACTTATATAGCCCTTTTCTACCTACACGGCCCAAAGCGCTGTGCAGTCACACACACATTCACACACTGGTGGCGGCTCCACTGCCAAACACTGGCGCCAATCTCCCACCAGAGGCAAGGTGGGGTTCAGTGTCTTGCCCAAGGACACTTTGACACATAGGTGTGCAAGGCGGGAATCGAACCTGCAATCTTACGATCATGGGTCGACCGCCCTACCGCTGCGCCACCACGGCAGTTTGTGGTGCATCCACAAACAGATCCATGAAGGTCTTTGTGTTCCTGGTCTGAGCTGGAATCTGGATCAGAACTGGACGGATGGATCTGCTGTTGCTGCCATTTTGTTGCACCACTAATGTTAAGGTGTGAGGGCTGGACGTTAGTAGGAGAGAGTGTAAACAGACGGATCACAGGAAGTCAAGGAAGGCTTACTCCACGCCTACAGCTCCGCCCATAACTCAGAGTTGAAATCTACTAAACTCCTGCCGCTCTGCAGAAACTATGTCCTAGAAAACAACATGTTTCTAGATTTTGACTAAAAACTACGTAATCATAATTAAATTCAAATTCAAATTAATTTTATTTATATAGCACCTTTCATGACGAGAAGACAGCTCAAGGTGCTGTACATGAAAACAAAAACAAATGCAATAAAATACAATAAAATACATTCAATTAGCCCCGCGCAATAAAATACACAAAGACAAACACCAGTGGGAAATAAAAAAATAAATAAAATAAAGAGAAACCAGAATAAAGAGAAACCAGAAAGCGCCGTCTGCCCTGTCCTCCTATTGGCAGGGGTGTCAGTATGGACCCAAACACCCCAGCCGAGGGTGAGAAAACACTCATAAACAGTCGAATTTGAAATAAAAAGAATATGTGGTAAAATATCATAAAAAAGTAGATAAAAAAAAAATAAATCTTGATTAAGCAAATAAAATAATGTGATAAAACATCATAAAACGTAAAACGAATGAAGAATAAATATATAAGTGATAAAATATAGGAATAGAAAATAGTAAATTAAACAAGTAAAATGTGAAAAATGATGTAATAAAACTTTATGCATAAAATCTAATTGAAAGCTAATTTAAAAAGGTGTGTCTTTAGTTTCTTTTTAAAATCCTCCACAGTGGATGAGGCCCTCACATCCTCAGGTAGACTATTCCACAGACGAGGCCCGTAGTTTCTAAACGAGGCCTCGCCGTGGTTTTTTGTCCTGACCCTGGGGACCTTCAGCAGGCCTGCACCTGAGGACCTAAGGACTCTAGGAGGTTCATACGTTAAAAGCAAGTCAGATATAAAAGAAGGACTAAGACCATGGACACTCTTAAAAACTATTAAAAGAATCTTAAAATCAACCCTGAAGCTGAGATTTAAGGATTGGTGTAATGTGCTCCCTCTTCCTGGTTCTCGTTAAAAGGCATGCAGCAGAGTTCTGGACTAGCTGCAGGAGATTAATAGTGGTTTTCTTTACACCAGAAAGGAGGGCATTACAGTAATCTATCCTTGATGTAATAAAAGCATGGATTAAGATTTCAGCACTGGCTCTAGAGAGAAAGGGTCTCACTCGGGCGATATTCCTTAGATCAGTGTTTTTCAACCTTTTTTGAGCCACGGCACACTTTAACCGTGACAAAAATCCCGCGGCACACCAGCATCCAAAAAAAAAAAAAAAAAACAGAAATTCATGGTCTGTTTTGATCGACAGCCCCCCCCCCCCCCCCCCCCCGCAATCTCACGTGGATTTTTGTGATAATTGTGGCAGAAAAAGCAGGAATTTGCGGCTGTTTTATCTAAGACATGAACCACCAGCTAAAGACGAGCTTAGTTGGTATTTTTGTTAGAACTGAGCGACTTTATCAGCAGAATTAAGAACAAGGAAGTGAAGACTTTAACCACTTCTGATTGGTCAGACTGATGACATGTGATTAAGTCTTCAAGAATGATTGGTGGAGACAGTTAAAGGGGCGGGACTTTTCCTTACACACTTATAGCTGCAGCTATATCGTGGTACCGTGATTCTTATCAAAATGTCTTTAATAGAATTAAATAAACACAAAGAAAAAGTAATTTTAAGATCTTTTATATTCCTAACTACTCAGTGTTTTATCAGGGCCTGTTTGGATGAACACAGAGCTGATTTCCTGGAGATGGAAAATGTTTTTAGATCAGTGAATGAGGGCAATTTCCCACGGCGCACTTGACCATCTCCCACGGCACACTAGTGTGCCTGGTTGAAAAACACTGCCTTAGATGGTGAAATGCAGATTTAGTTAGTTTATTCACATGTTGGTCAAAGCTAAGATCTGCATCTAAAATCACACCGAGGTTCCTTACTGTGTCACGTGTAGCCATAGAATTGGTTGACAGATAAGATTGGACCCTATCTCTCTCATCCTCAGAACTGATTACCAAGACTTCAGTCTTGTCCTGATTGAGCTGCAAAAAGTTCTCTCCCATCCACATTTTAATGTCTAAAATACAGTTTAAAAGGCCATCCAGGGGTCCATTGTCATCAGGACACACAGCTACATACAGTTGAGTGTCATCAGCATAGCTATGAACGTCAATGCCGTGTCTCCTGATGACATCACCAAGTGGAAGCATGTAAAGATTAAAAAGTGTGGGACCCAGGATGGAGCCTTGGGGCACCCCACATGTCAGTTTATGCCTTTTAGATGAAAAATCCTTTAGATTAATAATAAAATCTCTGTTTGTGAGGAAAGATTTAACTAACAACTAAAAGCTGTCCCAGTAATTCCAACCATGTCATGAAGTCTGTTTAAAAGGATTGAATGGTCAACTGTGTCAAAGGCTGAACTCAGGTCCAGTAAAACTAGTACAGATACTTTCTTCATGTCTGCATTGGACCTGAGATCATTTAAGACCCTGACAAGTGCCATCTCTGTTGAGTGATGAGATCTAAAACCAGACTGAAACTTTTCTAAAATGTTATTTTCATTAATAAAATCATTCAGCTGAGTAAAAACAAGCTTTTCTAAAATTTTACTTAAAAATGACAGGTTGGATACCGGCCGGTAGTTATTTAAATGGGACACATCTAAACCACTCTTCTTCAGAATGGGTCTCACCAAAGCTGTTAAGACTCCAGTCTGAAGAGAGTAATTCAAATGTTTAGTAGCTCTTCCTCACATGATGTGAAAACTGACTTAAAAAGTAATTAAAAGACCAGTGGGACTTTAAAGCAGGACAGAACCGCTCTATATAAGTATATGTCATACTGTGACGTGCACGTGCGTGCACGCTGTTGCTTCTGTGCTGCTTGTGGGTTCCTCTGCTGTCGGGTTCAGCAGCTTGCGGCAGGGTGGGTTTGTGCAGCAGTCTCCTGCTGCCGTTTCTGCATGTGCGCCAGCCTCATCCTGCATGTACACCGGCTGCTGATGGGGGGGTCTTTGTTCAACTGAAGAAAGGGGGGGGGTTATTTTTAGGAAGCTTGACAGACATGGAGCTAAAGAAAGACTTGGAGCTGACAAAGAAGCTCATCCAAACTCAGAAAGCGGAAACTGACTTTTTCACTTCTTCCTTTTATGGCGCAACAAGTAGTGCAGGATGTGAGCCCCACCCCCACCCCCACCCCCCTTGCCCAACTCACACTCACAGTCATCTTCACAACAGAAGCTGTCTTTTGTGTTTCTGCTAAGCATTGAGAGCAAGAGAAGGAAGAAACCATCAAAGTGAGTGGAACGGCTGTCAGGAGATGCAGGTTAGGTGATGAACCAGAGACTCAACATGATGATGTGTGCAGAAATGAATCCACAAAGATCTGCAGTGAGGAAGAAAACCACCACCTTCAGCATCCCAAAGCCCCAAGCAGCCTGTCTGAAGGCTTCAGGGTTTCTTCAGGGTTTCTCTCTTCCATGTAAACACGTTAGCTGCGTTTACATGCGTTTACATGCTCCACGATCGTTTATCCGATCGTAGAGCATGTAAACGGTCATTCCGATCATGTGTCACTGCTGCTCTGGGTTACGTCACGCATAGACGGTGTTTGGCTGAGAGAAAGCCTTGGAGCTCATACGGGACCGATCAGCTGCTCTGCGGACGCCCCGTGAAAAGCACCGCTCCGCTCTCGCCCCGCTGGGTCTCTGCCTCTCCCTCCTTCACGAGGGGTATGCAGGGCAGCAGCGCTTTGGACCAAGTGAGCAGAGGAGCCAGATAACTTTGTGTGTGAAGGGAGGGAGGGATGCTTAGTTACGTGTGCGTTTTATTGTTTTGTTATGTGTGGGAGAATTCAGACTGCGAGCCGTCCCGCCACTCTGGGTTAGCGGCTGCAGGACTCAGGAGGAACCGTGTTTGGGGCGGTGTGTGAACGTCTCAGAGCAGAAATAAATGTTGCTCCGACCTTTAGAAGCTGTCCCGGCAAAATAAAGGCCGATGTTATTCCCACATATTTACGTGCAGCCAAGATGTAGATTGCCGTGTCTCTCGCACGGTCCTGGATTTTGTGTCCTCAAGCAAGGCTAATGTTGTTAGCGCGTGTTTACAGCCTGTCCTAACTCTTCCAGCTCCGTTCTTCAACATAAAAAGCAATGACCGCACGGATTAAAAAAACGATGAGCGAGCAGGCGCTTCATACTATTCATAACATTAATAAAAGCACGTTTGGAAGATCGCCTCGTGTTACGGAGCTGCTGCACAAAAGTCTGTGGCAGCGGTCTGTTTACAACGAGGCGCACCTCTTCTTCCGGGTTTTTTTTTACCACTACTGCGCATGCCCAAACGATTTATTCCGACCAAAGGCGTGAGCCATGGGAACGCTTGTTCTAATCGGAAAAAGGTTTTCTGATCCCATGTGCACGGGTGAATTTTAACCCGACCATTGATCCGATCAAGATATTCTGCCCATGTAACCGCGGCTAGTGAGAGAAAGCCTTGGAGCTCATACGGGACCGACCAGAGTTCGGTAAAGTTAGAAAGATCTTCACAGATTCGGACTTCCGGCCTCAATAACTCTTCTGATAAACGTTCAATCGTGACAGCAAGTATCTCAAACCTTTTGTATTAACCCAGAGAGTGAACTACAAATGCATTTCAAAAGAAAAAAGATCGTTTTTTCGCCTTTTGATCAAAATTGTTCTCTTCGAGGTGTAAATGCAGACACGCAGCGAGCCGGCAGCCAAGGGACCGTCAACAAAGTGCAGCCTCTGTGAAACACCATTCTATAAAAATCAATACTCTTGTGGAAAATGAATACATATCTACATTTATATGAACTGGTAGTGAATATCTGTCAGCATATTGATGCTAAAATAAATATTTTGTGTGAAAGTCCATCTTTATCATATTTTGTTGCACATATTTTTTACATTTTAATAGAGATATGAATTATAATTAAAGTGATTAATAGCTCTGTAAATACTGAAGCTACAGTCATCAAACTTTCCTTACTGACTAATCATGACCATATTGTCCGACTACAACCAAGATTTGGTCAAAATAAACATTTTTTTATTTTTTGGGAATTCTTTATATTGAAATATGAATCATATTCGGTCAAAGATCCTCAACAGCTCTGAAGATACTGAAGCTACAGTCACCAAACCGTCTGTACTGACTAATGATGACTTTATGGTCCGACTACAACAAAGATTTGATCAAAGAACCGCTTTGTTTGTGTTTTGGGAATTTACATGTAGAAATATGGATCATATTCGGTCAAAAATCCTCAACAGCTCTGAAGATACTGAAGCTACAGTCACCAAACCGTCTGTACTGACTAATCATGACCTTATTGACCGACTACAACAAAGATTTGGTCAAAAATTCACTTTTTGGGGGGGGGGGGTTATTTTAAAATATGGATCATATTTGGTATAAATTGTTTAATAGCTCTGAAAATACTGACGCTACAGTCACCAACCAAACTTTCCTCACTAACTAATCATGACCTTACTGTCCGACTACAACAAAGATTTGATCAAAGAACCGCTTTTTTATGTTTTGGGAATTTTCATATAGAAATATGAATCATATTCGGTCAAATATCCTCAATAGCTCTTAAGATACTGAAGCTACAGTCACCAAACTTTCCTTATTGACTAATCATGACCTTATTGACCGACTACAACCAAGATTTGATCAGAAATTCACTTTGTTTATTTTTTGGGAATTCTTTATATTGGAATATAATTGTACAATTTAGTTCACTGAAAATGTTTTGTTCAAGTCAGTTTGTTTGAATACTAGTATAACTAAGGACAGTTTTTATTTAATTATTGGGTCTACATTGCATTATATTTTTTCCTAATAAATCATTTCTAACAGCTACTGAAAGTTATTTTCTTTCACCATTTTCTTTAGTGGTTTGGTATAAATAAATGGGAAAGAGTTGTTTACTGTTATTAAACTATAAGCAGAACTAATTAAATGTCATGGGCCAATGATGATCAATATGCGAATAAGTGAGATACCATAAAAAATAAAGAAAGAAACAGGTTGTTGTAGTAAGATGGTATAGTAAAAATGAGGACTATTGAGGACTGCATTAATTGTATTTTATGAGCAAATGAGTGTAATTGAGAAATTATTTTTCATTCTTAAAAAAGAACAAAGTGAATTTCTGACCAAATCTCTGTGGTAGTCAAGCGGTTCTTTGAACAAATCTTTGTTGTAGTCGGACATTAAAGTCATGATTAGTCAGTACAGACAGTTTGGTGACTGAAGCTTCAGTATTTTTAAATTCTATTGATCACTTTAATTATGATTCGTGTCTCTAATAATTGTGAAAAATATGTGCAATAAAATATAATAAAGAAAGACACACAAAATATTTATTTTAGCATCAATATGCTGACAGATATTCACTACCAGTTCATATAAATGTAGATATGTATTCATTTTCCACAAGAGTATTGATTTTTACAGAATGGTGTTTCACAGAGGCTGCACTTTGTTGACGGTCCCTTGGCTGCCGGCTCGCTGCGTGTCTGCATTTACACCTCGAAGAGAACAATTTTGATCAAAAGGTGAAAAAACGATCTTTTTTCTTTTGAAGTGAAATTGTAGTTCACTCTCTGGGTTAAAACAAAAGGAATTAGATACTTGCTGTCACATTTGAACGTTTATCAGAAGAGTTATTGAGGCCGGAAGCCCGAATCTGTGAAGATCTTTCTGACTTTACCGAACTACCGACCAGCTGCTCTGCGGACGCCCTGTGGAAAGCACCGCTCCGCTCTCGCCCGCTGGCTCTCCCCTCCCTCTCACCCCTCACGAGGGACATGCGGGGAAGGAGCGCTTCGTGCCCCCCGACGCTCACTCGGTCCACTGGCACCCGAGTGAGCAGAGGAGCTGGATTAATTTGTTTTATGTGTGGGAGCAGTGGCGGTTCTACACTAACTTACTCCCTGGGCGAGTAACCCCCCCCCCCCCCCCCCCCCCCCCCCGCAGACATACAAAATTTGACAACATCCTGCTGTGTTCCCTATCTTCTATTTAGCCATTTTACACAAAAAATGCATGAATTTTCTAGACTCGTATTACAGGGGGGGTCAAACTCAGTCACACAGGGGCCTAAGTTAAAAACACGCTTAAGGTTTTGGGCAGAAGAAGATAAAGATTTACTGAACACACTAAAGCTAAACTTTTAAACCTTTTAAACTGAACTTTTTGAACATAAATATGAATAAAAACAGGAACATTAATCCAGAATAACTCAAGTTAAACCTTAAATAACTTGTAATATTTTGCTCTCCATTTAAATATATTCTGTCAAAATTATACAAATGTGAACATGCTGCAGAACAAAACAAAGAAAGTCTGGAAATATTAATAAGAAATTACAAATCAAATAATTCCGTTTTTTTTGCTCTTTCATCATTTTTTAGAGCATTTTTTTTAGAGCTGGACTCCTGCTTCATTTTTAGCAATAATTTCTTAATGTGTGACGTCCTGTGTGTGTCTTTGTGAAACATATCAGAGGGATTAGATCTAAAAAAAACTTATTGTGATTAATATGTTTAGGTCTTATAAAACTTTAAAGACTAAATCTTAGAACTCATCAGTGGGATTACTCCAAAAATATTTGGCATTTCCCTAAATTTGTGCAACACCAACAGCAGAAATCCTCCAAAAAAACTCAATCCATAAAAAATGGTCTGCGCTCACCCCCCCCCCCCCCCTTCCCTCTCACACGCGGCTCCGTCTCCATGACGACAGGCGCAGCTGCGGCCCAGAGTTGATGGTCAGATAGAAAAAGACTCCCAATCACCTGTTAGTGTGATTCAGCCAGCCACCGGCGAGTTGCGCCCCCCTCTCGAGTTTTTTTTACTTATGTTCCAAAGACTACCGCAAAGAGGTGTGGCCGCAAGCGTCTTGCAGCAGAGGGTGGTGGTCACGTGCGCGTCGGGTCTGCTGTGTCGGAGCAAGGAATTGTGGGAAATAATCCCCATTGCCTGCTTTTGTCGAAATTGGATTGAGCACGGGTGTTTGTTCTGCCTAACTCCTTTTCATGTGCCTGTTTTACGTTGTTTCACTCTGAGGTATTTCATCTTTTTTTTTGCACCATAAGTGTGAAGAGGAAATAGGATGAAGACATTCTTAAGAGTCTGATGTGTCAAAAAAAGCGTAAAGTGTCGGCAGCTGAAGTAATTTCAAATTAAAAGCTCCAAGCTTCCTCCTAGACTATAGTAGCACATTATGTGTAACGCATCGGGCACGGCAAATGCCGCCCCCTATGAAGTGCCGCCCTGGGCGACCGCCCACATCACCCATATCAAAAACCGCCACTGTGTGGGGGGATTCAGACTGCGAGCCGTCCCGCCGCTCTGGGTTAGCGGCTGCAGGACTCAGGAGAGCCGCCAGCTCACGCAGCGAGTTTGGGGAAGCAGAAATAAATGTCGCTCAGTCCTTTTCAACACTACTGCGGATGCCCAGATGATTCATTCCGACCGAAAGTGTGAGCCATGGGAACGTTTGTTCTAATCGGAAAAAGGTTTTCTGATCCCATGTGCACGGGTGAATTTTAACCCGACCATTGATCCGATCAAGATATTCTGCCCATGTAACCGCGGCTGACTTATACAGAAGAAAAATGCCCCCCCTCCAAAAGACAGAGATGGTGTGAGGGGGTTCAGGTGAAAGGAGCAGCATCTTTGTGACTCTTTCAAGCTTTAAACTTGGTCTGATTACGATGAAGCACAGAGAGGAGGAATCCTCAGTAAACTGTTGTTCTTCTCTCCAGCCCTCTTTTGGTTTGTTCAATGACAACTTGAAGTTCTCGTGCGTCTTCATGCTGACGCGTTTGTGCACCGAAAACGGTTTCTTGGAACTGAGCTGACAGGAGATCCGTGCTGCACTTCCACATGAACCTCAACGTGCTCAGCAGACAAGCCAGCAGGGATTCAGCTTGGCTCCTGCGAATTCTGCTGCCCTACAGAACACAGAAGTGAACGAGGGATGGCGGGGGGTCAAATCAGGATCAGCGTTCTCATGACTGCACGCCACGTCTGGGCAGGGATGACGTAACAACAGATGCTGAGCAGAAAGGACATCAGCAAAACCACGACCATTCAAAGCCAACCATGTCCCGGCAGCCAATGAGCTCAATGCCCCCCCCACATATAATCAGGATCTACTCTGAAAGCAAATACTCTGATATGAAACTGTAAATTGAAGAAGTGAAGAAGGAAACAGTTGAAAGAGCATCTGTTACAAATAAACATTATTTTTCATTTGGTAACAGTTTTAGGTTTATAGTTTTTATTCGTTCAAGTTGAAAACATTTCTTTCAAGTTTACAATATTTACTTTTGATTTAAAAACTGCTCTAATTTTACAAATGTGCAGACTGCTTTCTGTCAGCAGGTCATGGATCGGAGTTTGGTGCTCCTGCTGCTCCTGCTGTGGGCCGGAAACGGTAAGCTTGATGTGATGACCTCTGATGGAGAAGTTCAGAGAGGAACAGCAGGAGCTGATCCTGATCCTCCTGGTCTGTGCTGCTCTCTGCAGGGTTGTGTCAGCAGAAGGAGGTCTGCTTGAAGTCGGTGGTGAACTCGTGTGATGACTGCATCACAGCTGGACCGTACTGCGCGTGGTGCCAGCAGCTGGTGAGAAGTTCATCCTCTGCAGAGACAAACACCTCTGAACACCACATGTTCACCTGCACTCAGGTGTCTGCTTCTACACTGGTGGAGGCAGTTGGTTCCTCCAAAGAGGAGCCTGAAAGCTCTGCCTCCATTCTGGATCAGAACTCTCTCCGTCTTTGC
Source organism: Oryzias latipes (assembly GCF_053564925.1). Taxonomy (NCBI): domain Eukaryota; kingdom Metazoa; phylum Chordata; class Actinopteri; order Beloniformes; family Adrianichthyidae; genus Oryzias; species Oryzias latipes. The sequence goes on along the minus strand of NC_136257.1, from coordinate 34,493,498 downwards.
TTCTTTCATGTAGAACTTCAGCGCTGGAGGGAAGCAGGAGAGCATCCGCTGTGACACCCGAGCGCAGCTGAAAGAAAAAGGCTGCATGGAGAAACACATCATCACTCCAGGGAACAGCATGGACGTCCTTGAGAAAGTGCCCCTGTCTCCTTCAACCGAGCGGGGAGAACCTGTCCAGCTGAGTCCACAGAAGATCAGCCTGAAGCTGAGACCCGGTTAGTGGAGTCCGTGAACATTGAAGAACCTCTGATGGGTTTCTGTACAGCACCAGAATCTTAACACTGATGGATCTGTTGCAGTGTGGAATGAAATTCAATCAGCTTGTGCAAAAATCCTCTATTGATGACAGAGGGAATGTTCTGTTGGTGGTTGATCGGCTCTGTTCATGGTTCTTGTTCTAAGTCTAGATGGGCGTGATACAGTGCACCCGGTTCTGATCCTTTTTGGTTCTCTGTGCTTCCAGGACTTCCACAAACATTCCAGGTTTCCTTCAAGAGAGCTGAAGGTTATCCCGTGGATCTCTACTACCTGATGGACCTTTCCTACTCCATGAAAGACGATCTGGAAAATGTGAAAGGGTTAGGAAAAGACCTTTTTGAAGCACTGAGAAAAATCACACGAGATGCTCAAATAGGTAAGAAGACCACTGTCTGATCTACTCTGCTGCTTTTTATTTATTCAGTCAGGAGTTGTTGTACAGAAGAAATGAATGTGGATCGGCTCATAGAAATCTACAGGAAACCCACACAGGCAGATAAAGCCTTTTGTTTGACTCCCACAACCCACTCTGACACAGACTGAGAGGAATCAAAACCCTGAACCACGAGGCAAAACCGATCCCCACCTCAACAGAAGATGGAATGAAGAGGCTCATCTCAAGTTGGCTCTGAAAATCTGTGGTTATCCCAAACAGGCCTTCAACAAGGCATCATCTCACATCAGAAAGAATACAGAGGAAGGCTCCTGGCAGAAACCAGAACATTGTCATTCTGTACATAGCCAGGGTCTCATAGAAACCAAACCCATTTCAGAACAACCATTACACTACGGCAGAAGCTGGTTCTTCTCAAAGACCTCACACCCAAAGTGGGGTCCAGTGCAGTAAATACTTAGGATTGGACAAACCCAACAGCCATTAAACAAAATAATATGGACCAACCCAGGAGAAACATCACCTCAGGACCAGTTTCTGCTGTTTACACACATTTAAAAGACAAAGGACTTTTGTTGAAGACCAAAACATGAAGGTTCTTGACAGACAATAAAGGCCCAATCAAGAACCCTTCCTTCAACAGAGGTGGAGACCTCAGACCTAATTTGTCTTTTCTTTACCATGCTGCCTTTTCATTAGTCCCAAAGACCAAGGCTCCAGCACGACCACACCTAAAGACCCTGTGATGGGAACAGACAGGATTACAAGAGAGGAGGCATTTCATTAGTTTCTCTTATTTGTTCCCGTTATTGAGACATCCAGATACAGGGATGTGGGACTTGAACCCAGAACCTCAGACTGCAGAGCAACTTGGATGAGCGGTGAAACATTTCAAGGAAGAAGATTTTAAGTCCATATTTCATGACTCAACTTCAAGACATAAATACCAAAGGACTTAATTAAGGCATTTCCCGCTGTCATCTTTTACAAGAACAACCAAAAAAGAAGAAGCAAGACAGAAGTAGAACTCGTTTCCCGACAGAGGACAAGTAGACAAATCTTAGAAGGAAACTGTTGATAGATTCTCTTTCTGTGCTAAATCTGTGCAATAATCATAGGAACTGTGCAGTCCTCCATAGAAATCATAATATGTTCTATGTTCATGTTATGCTTGTGTATCACATTGATACGTCTTTTATTTTCTGATCATAGTAACACTGTAAATGATGGTCCAGGACCAGAGTCAGAAATTTTGTTTGTGGTAGGGTAGGGTGGTTGACCCTTGATCGTAAGATTGCAGGTTTGATTCCTGCCCTGCATCCCCATGTGTCGAAGTGTCCTTGGGAAAGACACTGAACCCACCTTGCTTCTGGTGGGAGGTTGGCACCTGTGTTCGGCAGCGGAGCCGCCATCAGTGTGTGAACGTGTCTGTGAATGGGTAAATGGGTCTGTGACTCTAAAGCACTTTGGCTTTTAAGGAAGGTAGAAAGGCACTATAGAAAAAAACGCCATTCACCATTTACAAATTTTGTTTCATCCCTTTGGTGGTATGAAAATAAAAGATCCTTGAATCCTTCAAAGGTCTTTTTTATTGAGTTACTTTCACTTTTAGATTAATCTGGTGTCCTTCAATTTCAGGGTTTGGTGCCTTTGTGGATAAGACGGTCCTACCTTTCACCAACACCAACGAGGAGAAACTAAAAAGGCCCTGTGAGGATAAATATGAGGATTGTCAGGCTGCCTTCGGCTACAGACACGTACTCAGTCTGACAAAGAGCCAGGACAAGTTCAAGGCAGACGTTTCTGGGCAGAAAATCTCTGGGAACCTGGACTCTCCCGAGGGGAGTCTGGATGCCATGATGCAGGCTGCTGTGTGCGGGGTAAGCACTCCTTTCACCTGAGGAACTACTGTTCTAATTCAGATGGAACATTCCACCTGTCTCTAAGAACATCAACCTTAATTAAGAGGTTGATCCTTGAAGTCCTTCTGTAAACTGATGAGTTGTCAGGAGGAACACTCTTATGTAAGATTTCCAACAAATCCAGAAAACCCTGGTACTCTGCACTGACATTAGATATGTTAGCTCAAATGACAATCAGCACCCAGAAAAGCCACCAAAACTGAGGGCTTACCCAGACCAATGGTAGAGATTGGTGTCAGAGCCTCAGCTGTGAGTTCAACGATATCAACATTGGTGGCCAAACTGACGTTACCGGAGGACACAGCCTTGCCAAGATAAAGGGCAAACAAAACAGGGCAAACAAGGATCCCACACGAACAACGGGAACATCTACAGGCATGCTACTGGTGACAGGTTGTAGTGAACACTTGTACAACATGTAAGGCTGTAGCGAGTAAGATGCAGGCGTGTCATACGGAGCCAGTACTCACACTTGAGAAATGACTAGAGTGTGGCGTAAGGACACCGTACGACAGCATCACCCGTACGTCAACTTCCATTATCCTTACCAATACTTCACAATATACTTGCAACATGCACATGGTACATTCCATTTTCAACATTGTCTGGAGGTGGCCATATGAGCCTTAAGGGAATTACAAGACACACCTGCACTCCTGTTTAAATGCAGCCCCTCCTCTCTACGACCCGCCAGACAAACCGAAAACCCTCAGAACCCATAACAGTCAACCCCCCTACAAGCGCATGTGACTAAGGCTTTACTAGGAAATCTCAACATTTAGTTTAGAATGTTCCCAATCAGACATCTATTTTGAAGGATCTCCTGTGACAACATGAGCTTTTCTTGCGCGGTCCGAGTAAAGGTCATAGAGTTTCATCAACAATCTGAGGTTCCTTTTGATCTTTTCAGGATGTCATCGGGTGGAGGAACAGCAGCACACGCTTAATCGTTCTGGCCACGGATGCTGGTTTCCACATGGCCGGAGATGGAAAGTTAGCTGGGATTTTGGAGCCCAACGATGAGCGCTGCTACATGCACAACAACCTGTACAGCAAGAGCAACGACATGGTGCGTGTCTATTGTTTGTGCACTGGGAAGTAAGGACCCATTCTTTCCAGATCTGTGGTGTTAATGTTCACCTCTGAAGAAAATCAAAGGACAGGTTTATGAAAGCAGTGAGGATGCAGCTGTATGCACACAGTGATAGGAAAGCAGCACCTCCTCACACGGCTCAGGAGTTCGCTCTGTCTGTGAGCTAGAAAGGGTTTGGTGGACCAGGACAAAGGGGGTGGACAGGGCGTTGTCCCTCCCTTTCCCATCACTTCTTCTTCAAGAGCTGAGTAACCATTTAGAGATTAGGTTGACTTTCATGTCGGATGTTTTCAGGACTATCCCTCTGTGGGACAGCTAGCCAGGCAGCTGGAAAAGAACAACATCCAGCCAATCTTTGCAGTAACAAAGAACGTGGAGACTGTGTACAAAGTAGGTCACACCAACTTCTGACTTTGTTGCTTCATGTCTTTCCTGTTGGTCAGTTCTACATTTGATCAGACGGATTCTTCATTCTTTGTTTTTTCCAGGAGCTCTCCAAACTGATTCCAAAGTCAGAAGTTGGAGTTCTGTCAGATGACTCCGGAAATGTGGTTAAGCTGATTCAAGAGGCTTATGCGGTAAGTTGTTTGTTTCTGCTGCTGTTCGTTCTGTTTTTTTATCATCTCACCCCCATATGGATGTATAACCACTGCAGAGGCTGACGTCCAAGATAACCTTGACCCACTCCAACCTTCCTAAAAAAGTACAAATCCTCTACAAGCCTGTGTGCAAAAATGGAGAAGGAGAGAGTCCCACTCAGGGTGTTTGTGACGAAGTGGGAGAAGGAGAAGAGGTCAGTGTGTCCCAAGTTCTTCACGGAAACGTTCATGTGTCTTTGATTCTGGAACCTCAGACAGAACTCTTAGAGGGTTTGATTCTCCGTTGATCTATTACCTTTTTGTTCATGGTGGAGCGTCTGCACCTGTGGAATGTACAACATAATACATGAAAACAATCAAAGATGCTGCCACTTTAACACACAGAAGGAATCTTGTTAAAGGTGTACGGGTGAACTAAGTGCTTTAACTTTAGCACAAATGAGGGTCACCTGGCTCTCAGGGCCGAAGGGGGGAACAATGTCTGCCTCCCTGACTGAAATCCCTTTTCAGATCTCCTTTAACATCACCCTGACGGCAGACTCCTGCATGAAGAAGCAGGAATCCTTCAGCATCAAACTCCTGGGCATCAGAGATACGCTGACGGTGAATTTATCCACCAACTGTGACTGCCACTGCCAGGACGACGCCAGCACATACCACGAACACTGCAACAGTAATGGCAGAGTCTCCTGTGGCATTTGCAGGTCGGGACACGGGTTCAACACAGTGCTGTCTTCATCAGCATTCATTCTGATGTTTGATCTCCAAAGAACGAGGTCCCGAATACAAGGGGCTGAAATGAGCTCCTTTGTAGGGGTGCTGGGCTCTCCTTTAGAGATAGAATGAGAAGTTCGTTCACCCGCAGAGAGCTCAGAGTGAAGACGCTGCTTTTACACATCCAGAGGAGCCAGTTAAGGTGGCTCGGGCATCTATAATAATAATAATAAACTTTATTTGTATAGCACCTTTCCAGGTAAAAATCACAAAGTGCTTCACAGTACAACATGATAAAACAACAGTAAAACACAGTAAAAACACATGTTAAAAAGAAATTAAGAAAAGCTATTTTAAAAAGATATGTTTTTAGCTGCTTTTTAAAAGAAAACACTGAGTCCACAGATCTGAGGCTGAGAGGAAGAGAGTTCCAGAGGGATGGGGCCACTGCGGCAAAGGCTCTGTCTCCTTTAGTTTTTGGTTCAGATTCCTCCTGGACGCCTACCTAGGGAGGTGTTCGGGGCATGTCCCACTGGGCGGAGGCCCCGGGGAAGTCCCAGGACAAGCTGAAGAGACTACGTCTCTCTGGGAATGAATCGGGGTCCCCCCAAGAGGAGCTGGAGGAAGTGACCAGGGCAAGGGAAGTCTGGGCATCTTTGCTTAGACTGCTGCCCCTGCTTTATTGGTCAAGTACAGTGCAGATACAAGGAATTTGGCTTCGGTGTCTCAGCTCTCGTGCAAAACAAGCAAGGTATAGAATAGGTGTAAAAGGGTAAAGACAAAAAGATAAATAATTTGAAAAAATTAGAAGATAAATTAAAATACAACAGTAGTTCCGGTGTGCAGGTGTTCCCTTGTCATTGCTCTTCTTCCTTCCACTTTGTTCCAATAAAGTCAAGGGTGTCTAGAACCTGTTCAAGCCATCGTTAGTGAAGAGAGCATAGTGTTATATCAACTTACATGTTTCCAATTCATGGAAGTGAAAATATATTAACAAGTTAGTCTTTTTTCTGAAAGTTTCAAGTTCAATTTCTGCCTTGCCAGCCCATCTTTTGAAGTGTCCTTGGCCAAGACATTGAACCCCACATTGCTCTTGGTTGAGGTTGACACTCATCTGTGGGTAAATGTGTGTGGTGGGAGGGGAGGGGTTAATGACTATAAAGCGTGTTGGGCCTTAAAGGAAGGTAGAAAAGCACATTATAAGTACGAACCGTTTACCAAGTCTTTCTTTTGTTAAAGTTGTGCTTTGTTTCCAAACGTGTGCCCAACAGTTGCAGGGAAGGTTTCGTGGGCCAGTTCTGCAGCTGTTCTGTTGGGGATAAAGACAGAGACACTCTGAAAAAACAATGTCAAAAAGACAACGGCACAGAGTGTGAGGGTCGAGGAGACTGTGAATGCGGCCGCTGCAGCTGCCACACAACGGAGAGCGGGAAAAGTTACTACGGTGAATTCTGCCAGTGTGTTGATGAGCAGTGCTCCAAGTACGGGAACAAAGAATGCTCAGGTAGAGTTGCATCCACCTTTGTGTAAAATGACAGTTGTTTCTTTTCCAACATCACAACAATGTTGACATAAATAGCTTTGTACAGTTGGATTGCAGCAACATGTTTGTGCAAAAACAGAGTCTGGGCGGATTGTGATCCTATTTGATTACACTGCTATAAAAACCATGAAGAAGGGAGAAAATTGTTTTTTCCTGTTTGGTTGGATAGAGGGAACTTTCCAGATAACCTAGTTTCATTGTGTGTTCAGATCTGAACTTGTTTCTGGGCCACGACTTTTGTTTCCAATTGCCGTAAGACCGGCCACGGTGCTTTAACAGACCCCAACTCCTTGCTCATTTAGAGTAAAGGGCCACTGCCAACAATTTTCTAACATGGCTGGGGGCGGGGTTACTTGGCCAAAGGAAGAGGGTGTTAACTTTAAACATAGGGGGACAAAACCATGACATCATGACGGACAGGGTGACATGGTTTCTCCAAATGCACACAGTGCAAACAGTCCCAAAAACTGGGAATCCACTAAGATCTTTAGGGATCAAACTCAACGGGTTGACTTATTCCTCTTGTACCTTTGCAGAGACCATCCTTTGTAACCCTTTGAGAATTATGTAAGGGAAACAAAATCATCTCAAATAGCTCTTCCAGAGGAACTGTCCTGATATCTATCACTCTGAACAGTCCCTTCAAGAAAGACTGTCCTACACCATTGAGTCTTGCTTAAAGCCTACCTGCAGATTGTTCTAGGAACCGAACATAAAGAGTCCACAAGCTGCAATATCTCTGGCAAGTACACTTTAGAAGAACTTCAATGAGCCTCCAAAGCTTTCATCGTTTGAACAAATTCCCAATTGAGATCAGTAGAACCCCTTCTGTATTATGGGAAACAGCTTTCGTCATGGGAGATATCTGTTTTCCACAGTCTAGTAATCAAAAAGCTCAATGACTGTTACAGTAGTTTCAGCCTCAGTCTGGACAAAACAGCAGCTTGATCATTTTCTACTGCCCATCAGCTGCCTCCGTCTGCCTGTTAGGGTGAGCAGTGTTGGTCTATAGGAGCAGACCTGGGAGTGACAGTGTCATCTGCTAAGCAGGGAGCTGTTCCTATCAAAGAGGCATCTCGGAACTCGTACTCTCTAAATGCTTCTCACTCCTTAGGACACGGAGAGTGCAAATGTGGAAAGTGTGAATGTGAAAAAGGTTTCCAGGGCTCTGCCTGCCAGTGCAAAGAGTCCAACGAGGACTGCCGTCCACGTGAGGTGGCCCACCTGTGGGGGAAGGACGATGTGTGCTACGGCAGAGGAGAGTGCGTCTGTGGCCAATGCAAGTGCAATGAAGGATATCAGCCTCCCTTCTGTGAGAAGTGCCTCGGCTGCTCAGATCCATGCCAGACCCAAATGTAGGAAGTCACTTTTCAGCGTCTGTTGGTGCATCTCTATGACCGATCAATGACTTTCACCTGAAGCGGTCTGGTCTTGTTTGCAGGAACTGCATCGAGTGTCTTGGATTTCAATCTGGTGACTTGAAAATGAGCTGCGCTATGAACTGCAGAGGCCTTTCTCATACGCTGGTGGAGTCCTTCAATGTGTCGGGGAAGGAGTGCCAGCAGAAGGACAGCGAGGGATGCTGGATCAAGTTCAGGCTGCAGCAGCAGTTTGGCGTGAATAGATACAAGGCTGAGATCCTGAAGCACAGAGGTTAGTCACAGATGAAACAACATGCAGAATGATGTCATCTTTAGGTGATATTTCACAGAAAAGAAATGTCATGAGTCCCTTCCACCTTCAGCCAACAATAGCCGGTACAGGCTCTTAGAGCCAGCAGGTACTTCCTGTTTGGAACGCCAGAGGGAGGAGTCACTCATAGTCATAAGTTTCTGCAGCTGAGCATCTTCTTCTCTGCCTTTTAGCTCCTCCCTTTGGGAGTAAATCCTCTTCCACTTGGGATTTGCATATTTGATTTGGTTTTGAGCGGAAACTCTTCTTCCAGACTGTCCGGAGCCCCCCAACGTCATTGCTATCATTGGAGGCTCCCTCGCAGGAGTGGCCCTCATCGGCCTCCTGGTGCTGATGCTCATCAAGCTCCTCATCCACATGCAGGACCTGAAGGAGTTCCGGAAATTTGAGAATGAGCAGAAGAAATCTAAGTGGGCAAAGGTGAGATACTGTGCATCCCTTTGGTTTTTTTCTCCGTCCAGTCAATAGTTTTCACACACAGCTAGAATAGAATAGAATAGAACAGAATAGAGTGCAGTCTTCCGAGAGGCAGAATGGTCCGTGTGTCTGACTGCGCTCTCATTTGCAGGCCGACAACCCGCTCTTCCAGGGCGCCACCACCACTGTGGCCAACCCCACCTTCACTGGAGAGTGAAGGTGCCAACTGAAGCCCCCAGTCTCACGGCCAGCATCCCTCATCTGTTTTGCTGCAGTGAAAATTTGCAGGCAGCAGCTGATCTTTTCCTCCAACTCTTCTCAGCTCATCTTTTCATTGACTGCAGCTCTTGGGGGGGTTACTGCAGGAAAAGTGAGATGGTGACTGAAGGGAGTCTACACTCTATAGGCGTCTGGCCTTTTGCTCATGGTTCTGGGTGGGTCACAGCTGGAGATCCACATGCAGGTTCTAGGTTCCTTCTGGATCACCCCCCTCCCCCCATATGTGCAGACCTTGAGGGCTCTGACTGCAAAGCTTAGTGTTTTTCTGCTGCATGTTTTCTGCTCCTCTTCCTGTCTCAAACAACAGAAGATCCAGAGCTGCCATCTAGTGGTGGGGGTTGTACCACACTTCCTCCCTGCACGGGGGGGGGGGGGGGGGGGGGGGGGGGTTCACTCACTTTCAAAGGACATCAGTGAATCCTCAGGTCCAGGATCAAAGTTTTTACTCGTTTTCAGAAACCAAAAAAAGTTTGCAATATTGTCTGCAGTGCTGTGACTGTTGGGTGGAATAAAGCTGGATTTCTGCTCCTCCTCCTTCGGTGTGAACTTCTTTAAGGTCTTTGTTCAGCAGACCTGAAGATGCTTCCGACTAAAGAACTGTCACAGGTTCATGCAGAACTGTGAAACCTTCAAAGCTCTGCTGTTCCTGCAGAGATGGAGCTCAACGCAGCGTCCACATGGAGAGGACTGCAGCAGGGTCCATCTCTACGTTCGTCAAAGTCCTTATCCACCAAATGTTGTCAACATTTTATTTATGTCATTATTCAATACACTTATTAGAAAGAACTTAGCCAGCAGACCTGAACAGTAAAGATTGAAGATCAACTTTATTAATCCCCGAAAGGAAATTTACTCGTAGTAGCAGCACCACAGAAATAAGAGATAAAATCAAATAAACACAAGACCAATATACACTGGGGAGAAAAGAAAAAAGAAACAGGCAGAAAATATGCAGTCAAAAACTCTAGAACTCTCAAAAATCTTATGTAATTCAAGATGAATTGTGAAGTCTAATGGCTGATGGCGGTAATGACTTCCTGCATCGTTCTCTAGCACAGCGGGGGTGTGGAAGTCTGCCGCTAAAGCCTCTTCTCAGTTTGTCCACCTCTTGGAAGAGAGGATGGGAGGGATCGTCCATGATGGTCCGTTTAGCCAGTAGTCTGTCCCCCCACCACTTCCTCCAGAATGGTAAGCTTGGAGCCGATTACAGACCCTGCTTTTTTATGAGTTTATCCAGTCTGTTGGCGTCCTTTACTCTGACGCCAGCACCCTGCAGCAAAGAAGATGGAGCTCGCCATGACAGACTGGTAGAACATGTGGAGCTTCCTACCGCAGACATAAAACATGCAGATGGAAAACCAGAAAAGCATCAGATGACCATCTATTATTTGACTTCATGTCTCCAACCCAATACAAGGAAACCAAAAGAGTTCTGGTTTCACTGGATTCAGAAAAAGCCTTTGGAGAAATAAAACTAGCTTTTCTGTTTTAAGTATGACTCAAGGTGGATCTTGGAGCTGTTTGTTCACAGGATTTAAACACTATTTTACTCAGAGCCATATGTATGTGTATACTCACTGCTCACTTCATGAGGCACACCTGACCATCTGCTCGTTATCGCAAATTTCTAATCAGCCAATCACATGGCAGCATGTAGACATGGTCCAGACGATCTGCTGCAGCTCAGAGCATCAGAATCAAGAAGACCATCTGTAGGGTTTAAAGGGAGTGGTCCCAAAAAGAGAAAATATTCCAGTGAGCAGCAGTGATTTGAGCAGAAATGCCTTGTTAATGCCAGAGGTCAGACTGGTTCCAGCTGATAGAAAGACAACAGGAACTCAAAGAACCACTGGTTCCAACTGAGGTCTGCAGAAGAGCATCTCTGAACAACACGTCCAACCTGGAGGCAGATGGACTACAGCAGCAGAAGACCACACTGGGTATCACTGCTGTCAGCTCAGAACAGGAAACTGAGGCTACAATTCACACAGACTCACCAAAAATGGACCATGGAGGATGGAAAAACCTTGTCTGATCTGATGAGTCTCCATTTCTGCTGCCACATTCAGATGGTAGGATCAACAACATGAAAGCTTGGATCCATCCTGCCTTGTATCAACGGTTCCGGCTGGTGGTGGTTTGGGGGATATTTTCTTGGCTCACTTTTGGTGCCTTAGTACCAACTGAACATGGTTCCACTGCCACAGCCTAACTGAGTGTTGTTGCTGACCATGTCCATCCCTTCATGACCACAGTGGACCATCTTCTGATGCTACTTCCAGCAGAATAAGGCGCCATGTCAGAAAGCTGGTTTCTTGAACATGACAATGACTTCTCTGGACTCAAAGGGCCTCCACAGTCACCAATAGATCAGTGTTTCCCAACACTGGTCCTTAGGGAAGACTGTCCTGCATGTTTTCCATGTAGCCCTGCTTATGCACACCTGATTTAGCTCATCATCAGGCTCTGCAGAACCTGACAATGACTGTCCTCAAAAATAGATGTGTCTCATCACTGCTGGATTGAAAAACTGCAGGACAGTTTGCCCTGAGGAGCACGGTCGGAAGACACAGCAATAGAGAACCTTTGGGATGTGGTGGAACGGGACATCGGTATCATGGATGTGCAGCTGACAAATCCGCAGCAACTGTGTGATGCTGTCATGTCGGCGTGGACAGAAGTTTCTGAGGAATGTTTCCAGAACCTTGTTGAATCTATGGCACCCAGGATACAATGCACCCTCTTTACCATGATTCAGCTTTGTTTAGTCTGTCAGGCCTCCTAACTCGACCTTGAATCCACCTCCACAAGTTTTCTTCTTCAATAAACCGAAGAGTTTTCATGCAACCCCAACCAACTCAATTATACCAACATTAGACCAATAAAGTCAACCTTTTTAACATCCGCAAACAGTTTGGAAAAACTGCACATTTCATCGGGGGGTCTTGGTGGATCCTGAACAGCCCCCCCTTGAGAGGACAGCATCCATGAGATTCAACAGAAAAACTCAAACCAGCTCAGTACTTCAGTCAGATTTTATTTTGAAATGTATTTTTCTTTTATTCTGAAATGACAGGACTTCTTCAGAAGCACCTGGCTAGTGGCACCTCAGGGGGGTGGGGTTTGTGGCTCTTCATGCCATCGGCCGCGTGGTCTCGACCCGTCGGCGTGTAAACGTGTGCTGGTTAAGGCGTGTGTGCGGCTGGTCGAGGGGGCGGGGCTCCTCTCAGATTCCGTACTTCTGCTTCAGCTCCTCCACCAGCTTGACGTACTCCTTCATGGCGTCCTCCTTGCTCTTGCCTGATGGGACAGAGGTCACGTCACATTCGTGCCCGCCAACACTGACGTGTGAAGATTCTTACAGAAACCTGCCCAGGACCAGCAGGAAGCTAATGTTACCATGGTAACGCTGTAGCATTCATAGTCACCACGGACACGCAACTCCACCACGGTCCTCCAGCATTTGGTCAAATTGAGTATTGGGGGGGGGGGGGGGTCCTTTTCAGCTTTTGGGCTCTGGGTTATGCCCCGCCTCCCTGAGAAGAGGTCTCTCCTGATTGGCTAACTTAAGAACCACTAAAGATGAATCTTGTTCTCAGCAGCTCAGGCTCATGAAGAGGTTTTTCAGACCCACAATGACACCAACAAAGCTTCAGGAAGAAGGCGGAGTCATGCAGAGTCCACGTCACCAAGCTGTTCGTCATGAAACCACACCCACTGAGTGGATTGTCATGTTCGGACAGAGAGCGCCCCCTACTGTTCTAGTGTTTAGTTTAGTACAAAGACACAAAAGGTGTCCTGAGTGGAGCCAAAATGGCGAGCAATGCCCCTTGGCGTGACGAGTGAGAGCCGGCCCTCAGCGTGGACGCATCTGTCTCTGGACACCTTCAGTCCTCAGACCCGGTTCTGTCGTGGTCTGATCCGTGACTGGAGGCAGGATCCGTGATATTTCAATGAGTCCACGGATTTCCCTTTTAGTGTCACTGAGCGACTGATGGCAGCAGCCAATCAGGTGCAGCCTCACCTCCAGTCTACGAAGACAGAGGTGGGCCGAGTGTGCAGAACCTCCTAGAACCTTCAGTCTGAGCGGTCATACCGGAACCAGAACCACTCACCTTTCTGCTTCTCCCAGGCGTCCCACTTGGCTTTTCCAGTGAAGTCCAGCATCCCAGGACGAGCTGCAAACACACATCAGAGCCGTCAGACGGGCACCAGCAGGTGTGGGCGCCTCTGGGGGCGTGGCGTGGGCGCCTCTGGGGGCGGTCCTACCTGTGTTGACGTCGCCCACGCTTGCCTGCTTGAACAGGGCGTAGACCTGCAGCATCTCCTCGTCGGTCGGCTTGGCCTTCAGCTGCTTCACCTCCGCTGCCGCGGCATCAAACTGCGCCTGCGGACACGTTCAGGTGTTGCAGCATGAGGGAGGGGCCGTTTCTATAGCAACGCACGGCAGGTGCCCCAACCCCAACCAGTAGAGGGCACTGGAGCCCCAACAGCACGTGCACGTAAACTAGCCGAACCGTTCTGACACGCAAACGGGCTCGGCCCACGAGCAGGTTCTTGGTCCAACAGAACAATTCTTTAGAACTTTGAACCGCTGGGCTGACGTCACGGACAGGGTGGGAGGTCACGAACGCAACGCCTCGCGCGTTGGCTGCGTGACAGCCAGACGTCGACACCACGTCCACGGACTCCTTCACAAACAAAGCTCACGCGGCGCGTCAGAGGAAACACTTCCACACGTTTCACCCGCGAGCCCACAGACCGCCCAGAACTCCACAGACCAGGACTGCTGCCTTGGCGCGTGCAGCGGTCCTGGTCCGCGCGGACATCCGGGGGTTAGCAAAGCCCCTCAGCAGCCCCTCCCCCCGCAGACCCGCGGCGGCGCCAAACGCTTACCTGGAGCTCCGCCATCTTTGCTGAGGTCGTTACTGCGGTTCGGACGGAGTAAAGGAGTGAGCTCGCGGGCTGAAGTCCACCACCGCTTTAGTGCATCAGCTGACCTTGCCCCCTGTGGACACGCCCTCCTATAACACTATTGGCTGAGCGGAGCATGGCGGATTTTTGGAGCCGCTGATTGGGTGGCGTGAAGATTTCAGCCTATCACAAAGCCAAAGACGGCCCAAAAAGCATGACGTCATCTCTGAGTCCAAAGTCCCTGAAGTTCCGTTAATCTGAGGACTTGGACCAAGTACCTGCAGTTTCAGGACATAATCTAGACCCAAAACTGTAATGTGGTGGTTCTGGTTCTGATTCTTTTGCCTCTTCCTGAATAATAAACTCTGTTCACATACAAATAAATTCAAAAAATGACGGTTTGGGTTCCTGAAACAGGTCTTGGATCTGTGAGAACCCGTCCTTTTTGATCTGCTCGGTTCTACAGGGTTCTGCGTGATTACACCCTCTGGAGTTTCCTGGACTCCAATTGGTTTAGAAGAACTTCTGGGATCCAAAAGAAAAATCTTGAAGCAAAACTTTTTCTTGTGTTCTTCAGGGTTTTTTGTAAGACAACAGAACCATCACCCAAATGGGTCCAGCTGAAGTTTTTCAGCCAGAACCTCAGATAAGGTAACGGTCATCGGCACGCTTACAGTCCAGAATGGCGGAGGCCCGCCTTGCTCCTCCTGGATCTCCTCCACCGTGACGCTCCTGCAGGCCTCTGGCCACGCGGAACCAGGATGAGCCTGACGTTCCTCAGAGCCCGTGAAGCTCCCTTCACCTCTGAGGACAGCAGTAGGATGGATGTTCCTCTGCAGACATGAACACATCACACGACTGAAGGAGATTCAATGACTCAAACTTTATTAACAGTCTTGAAAATCCAACTTTTATCGACACAGTCTGGAAAACAAACAATAAAGAGGAGAACTCGGGCGAGAAGCACAGCTGCCAGACTAACCAAAAGCTGAAAAGGTTTGTCCCTCACAGACTTTGGCCGGGGGTCACCAGGAAGTGGTGGGGTTGGCTTTGTACAAACCATAATCCTCCTTGTTGAAGAAGGCCACTTCAGTCTCATGAGCTGTGAAGACACAAAGACAGCCGAGCTGAGATGCTGCAGCTCCGTCACCTGAGGAGCACCCGTCCGTTTGGGACCGTTGGAAACCGGTCCTCTTGAAGATCTCTGGGTCCTCATGAGAACACAGACCTGATGCCGTCTCATCACTGACTTTAGAATCATGCAACACCTTCCTTCTACAAACAATTTCCAGTCATAAAGCTGATGTTCCTGCTGTGAATGCCGTGCTCCTCGGGACCATGAGGGTTCTGCCAGACTGAAATGAGGAGCAGCTCTTACCAACACCTGCAGCTCGGAGGCTTTGGTCTTCCTGCAGAATGAGCTGGTCGTCATCCTCTGTGCTCATCACCAACTCGTTGGTCTGAAACAGAGAAGGTGCAGTCGTCAGCCTGAGGAGACTCTTATCTGAGCTTTTAACTCTCACAAAGCCAGAATAAAGAACTACAGAACATCCTCATCACAGTGAAGAGACCCTCAAGGTGGAAAGCAAACTCTGCAGTCCCCTCAGACCTCTGATGGTTCCCCTAAGCTTCATAAAGATCCCCTTCAGCTCTGGATCCGCCATTCTTCTCTTTGTCTTCAGTCTGTGGTGGATCTGCTGCTCAGATAAAGGTTCAGCCCAGATGAAATCTGGTTCCAGAGGAGCTTCTGGTTTAGTCCAAGTTCCACATCATCATTCTGCCTCCTCTGTGCTGCACTGGTGATCTTTCAGATCGACTTTGGTCTTTGGCCAGACCTTGTTGAATCAGATGCAGTTTGTGAGGTGGAGTTATGCTTCCTCTTCCTCTCCAGTCTCACTGGGCCGTCATGGACGTGAACATGAAAGACTGAGAATGGAAGAACCTGGACTGGTAGAGGATCCCTCTGTTCCTAGGAAAGGTCAATCCTACACGACTCTCCTATCCGCCTGGCCAAGAATATTTAGAAGCTAACAGGAGACTATAGCTTTACAGAAATCTGGGACAGAAGGAGAAACTTCTGCTTCAGAGGTCAGAGGTCATGCTCCTCAGACGCCCAGGTACCTTTGCTCCGTGAGCGTGGTGGATGATCTTCATGGTGTCTGTGAACACAGAAGAGCAGATTCAGGAACATGGAGACGATCAAGTGAAGCAAACAAAACCCCATTTCAGCATCTGTTCCTGTGATGGACGTGCACGCGCACGTGCACGAGGCCTGCTGGACAACATTTGCATGTCAAACCTGTATTTTTAGTTAAAAGTCTCACTGAGATTAAAAGCCTCATTTCCAAGAGAGTCCTGGAGCATCATTACAATTCCAGCAGCAGAACCTGAGGAAGCTCAAAGTAAGACGCAATTTAAAACAGAAACGTGCAGAAAGTTCACACCTGGACAGGTAAAAAATCCATTTCACAGCAGCAGCGCTACAGACAATAAAACAGGAACATCCGTAAAACAGACCAGAACCCACTTTAACCAATCAGAAGCTTCGTCTTTTGATGCTTCTGTTTTCTTTCATAAGTCTTTGTTGTTTAAGCATATTGGGTTTAGTAAAAAATTATCTGTTTTTTTAAATAAGGAGTAATTTTTAATATACATATTCTAAATACATTTGGTGTTTTTCAAAATATTGTTTTTGTGTGTCTAAATAGTTTGATGTTCAGAAAAAAAACTAATTTTTTTGCGTCTTGTGAAATTTTTATTTCTTTTTACAATTTTCGTTTGTTTTTCAAAGAAATGTTAGCAATTTTGTTTTTTTGTCGTTGCTTTTCAAAATATTTATTTTAGAACTACAAACCAAAAAGTTAGAAAAAAAGTTATTTTGAAATGAAACTGTTGATCGAGGAAATGTCCACAAAGTGCCGTGGTTCACCGTAGACGGAGTAATAGAGTAGTTGTATTTCAAATAGAAGTATTTATTTGGGCCTGTATGAACACCAATGAGTATCAGATGGTCTGAGATATTCTTCTTGTTGACGGTCTCTGCCCGTCTGCGGCTTCACCCGCAGTAGGCGGAGCCTATTTAACTAATAACTCTGGCAGTCATTCATTCTCTGCATCAATACAAACCAAAGCCTGAATAGACATACAGTTTCTAAATGCAGATCCGATTGTGGTTTTCATGCCTTTGTAGTTTTTTTAAATAAATAAAAATATCTGAAGAAGAAAAAAAAAACTATACATTTTTATTGAAGATGCTTCGGTGGAGAAAATGTGACGGGTTTCCCGTCAACTACTGATCCAGACGGCTGAATCATAAACCAGCATCACTGTTTGTCTCAGTGTTAGCAGACCGTTACAGTTTATTTGATCTTTTCTTCATTTTGTAGCCCACCTGCAACCGTAAGAAACAAATGTTTGACATTTTCCAGACGTCACTTTCAGCATCTTTATGGCAGATTTCCTCTGGCCTTCAAACAGGAACTGCTGGAAAATTCTCTGAATGCCTGACAAAAGATTCTGAGAGCATCTCTGATGGTCCGTGCCCCCCCGTGATGCCCCCCCGCGGAGCACCAAGATGCCCCATGCTGCACCGTGCACCACAGGCCCTCCCTTGTGGATCACTGTGGATCACATTGGTGCATGGCCCCACCACGATCCACAGTGATCCACCACGATCCACAGTGATCCACCATGATCCACAGTGATCCACCATGATCCACCATGATCCACAGTGATCCACCATGATCCACAGTGATCCACAGTGATCCACAGTGATCCCTCCTACAGCAGTCATACGTACCGTAGGCGTGTTTTCTGAAGGGGGGAGGAAGTCCGGCCCTGGTCATGATGTCTGAAAGAAACATTCAGAGACGCGGTGAGACCTGGATCCTGTCACAGGTAAGACCCAGGTGATCATCCACCACCCGCTCCCCCTCCCCATTGGACCCCTCCCCATTGGACCCCTCTCTCCCCTTCTGTTAGTGAACCGGGCTGAAACCAGGTCCCAGGTGGTTCAGAACCTGCTTCTGAGGTCTTGGGCATTGTATACATTTGTAGTGCTCAAAAGTCTAGAAAAGTACGTCATTTGTATAACATCAAACATCAAACATCAAGTTCATCAAACTTTAAATTCTGACGAACTTGCAGCTCGTGCATGCGCGCGCAGCTGCAGACTGACTGACCGTCTCTCACGCGCTGCATGAAATCGCGCACACTCTGGTCCAGCTGGACCTCCCGGAACACCATGGGCCGGAAGTTCCTCTTCTCGAACGACCTCACCAGACGAACCGTGACCACCGCCTCCGCCATGATACCGAACCGAAACACCGTCTCTCGCGGTGCCTCCGCTCTCGTGGCTCCGCTAATAGAGTCTGCAGACCGGAGCAGTCGATCTCCGAACGAACCTCTGGATCTACGTCGTGTCGCCCCCTGGTGGAAAAGCGAGGGACTTCCAGTCACTGAAGCAGACATCCATCCATCCATCCATCCACCCATCCATCCATCCATCATCCATCCATCCATCCATCCATCCATCCATCCATCCATCCATCCACCCATCCATCCATCGCAGTAATAAACCGTTTGAATAATAAGAAAACCAAAAGAAAAAATAAATGTGAAACCTTCAACTAGAGATCCACAATCCCAACAAACTCCAGAATGTCACGAGTCCTGAAACCTCGAGGGTCTGAAGAGATTTTATCTGTATCAATATAGTTTTTAATTTCAACAAACAAAAGATTGAAAATGGCTTTTATTGAAAAACATTTGTGGATATGAAATTCTGCAAGTATTAATAAATTATTTACATGAATAGTTTTTGTGAGAGCTGTTAACAGAGTAAAAACCAAACAATACATTTTATAGAGAACATTGAAGTTTCTAAGAATGTTACGCTGCACAAAAAGGGAAAATTCTGCAGGTGAAACGATATTTCCTATAAATAGAAGAGAAGTCCCGGCTGGGGGACCTGAACCAGAACATCAATGACGGACCTTTCTGTGTGGAGTTAGCATGTTCTCCCTGTGCATGCGTGGGTTTACTCCAGCTTCCTCCCACCGTCCAAAAACATGCTTCATAGGTTAATTGGTTACTCTAAATTGTTCCTAGGTGTGAGTGTGCATGGGTGTGTGATATGTGTGACCTTGTGACAGACTGGTGACCTGTCCTGTTCGCCCATAAGTGGCTGGGATAGGCTCCAGCAGCCCTGTGACCCCAAAAGGGATAAAACGGGAAAAAATGAATGAATGAATGACTGATGAGAAGTTGTTTCATTGTCCAGTTTGGAGAAGGTTTCAGGCATTTTCTTGTTGATGCTGACGTCACATCGGATCCTCAGAGGTTCTCCCTGCACCATCTGGTCTGAAGGACGTGAACTCTGACCTGGAGCTTCAGGAGGAACAGAACCAGGTTCTGAAGAAGCATCTGCAGCAGGATTCATGGACACATTCCTCCTGAAGATCTGAAAACATCACATTCCAGCTGGTTCCGAGAATCTGCTGTTCATGTTTCTTCAGGTCATTCAGCTAACGGGCTTCGGCCCGGTTCTGATAAAGTCCAAATTTCATCCCCAAAGCAGCTCAGAGTCTGTCAGCAGTGAAGATGTCCACATTCACTAGATGGCGCTGTTGCTCTAACAGAGGACGTGTTTCAGCTGCTGAGGAAACTGTTGGTTCCAAACCGGACCTGAAGTTCTGGTTCTGAGGTTTCATCTGCAGAAATCTGGACGTTCAGCAGAACTTCTCTCAGAAGACATTGAGTCTTCCAGAAGAACAGTCTCTGATTTCCTGTGGGTCAGTGAAGCTGTGAATATTTGAAGCTGAAACAGGCATTTGAGGGAGGCTGGACCCCCAGCGGACCTCGTCTCCATCCTCCTCCTGGTTCTGGAGCAGCAGCGCTGATGCAGGCGGTGCAACTGACCCGCAGCTCTCCGTGTTCCACATCTGATCTGCATTGTAAAACAGGAACTGGAGGCGAGCGGCTGCATCAAGGTGAACTCGGCCTCTGAGCAGTGTTCCCCTGACCCACCGCTGCTGCACAGCGCCGCCTGCTGTCCACCCGGAGCCCGTCTGAACCTCAGGAGGCTCCTCCATCCGCAGTGGGTCCAGCTCAGAGTAAAGATCTGGTGTGAAGGTCAGAAAAGCCTCAGCTGACCTCAGAGTCTCTGCAGGAAGAGCATGAAGCTGCCAGAAAGGAGGTCATGGAGGCAGCAGCTCATGAAGACTTCTGTCAACCGGAGAAGATCAGAGCTTCATCACAGCAATCAGTGTTATTGATCACACTTCAGCGATGCTCCTGAGAATGTTTGAATGGAGGCAGAGCGGCTCTCCGAGAGCCACCATCAGCTGATGATGGACGTCCACAGCCTGAAGCATCAGCTCACTGAGTCTGAGCAAACCGCCAGTCGTGTTTCTGTCTGAAGATGACGTGATGATGATGAGGATGATGCATGTTCCTCTGAAGAACGGGAAGGCTTAGTTTAGTCTCAGCGAGAACAAACGGCCTGCAGGGTTCTGCAGGCACAGAACACGGAGGAACCCACGCAGAGAAGAACTTCCTTAAAGAGCCCAGCATGGGAACCTCCTCCTCATCCTCCCTGCTCCAGAAGAGAGCAGAACCCGAACCCGGTTCTGAACATCCTCATCTGCCAAAAGACTGAATCTTTCCACAAAATGTTTAAAAAAATCGTTTCAGTGAAACGTTTTTGGTTCAAAACATTTAACTAAATTTGACCTCATTTCTTAACGTCCAGCTGATTTATGTTGAACTGTGTTCATATTGAGTTCAGTTACGTTGGTTTCAGTTCGGATCCTTTCAAACCAGTTTAACTGTTTTCAGTGCAGGTGTACTCAGGTAAGTTTCATTCAAATGAAGTTCAATTCCCTAAAAATTCACGAATTCAACTTTCTTCTGTTGACTCAAAGACTCACCGTCAATAACGAGGCGCTGAGGCAAAACTAAGAATTATGGGAAAACATCGATCTACATTTGCTTTAATCACGTTTGGTTCCATTTATGCGACTTTTTAAAAATTCGATTTTGTTTTGAAATCAAAATTTACGTGAAATGTTGGAAAATCTCAAAAACATTCATGAATCAAAGAATAAAAATCTGATTTTCAATGTAAACAAAACTATGAGAGTTAAAAAGAAACAACCAATATTTTTTTTGTCTGAGAAGTTACTGCGCCTGCGCAGAGATTCTGATCGGATCAATCCACTCATGGAAGATCATCAAAAAAATGTTTCTTTATTGATGCAGAACAAAAGTGACATACAGCAAAAGAACAAGGAACAATAAACTGTACATCAAATGTTCAAAAAATAAAATAAACACCAGGGGATACAAGCAAGAAAAGAAACTTATATTACAGCTGAGCAAGGTGATACGTTTTAATAGCTTTTTTGTTTGTACTGGGGGAAACGGAAAGTAAGTAACATCTAACTTGGGCTAGAAAATCAAGAAAATTAGGAGCTTTATTGCTGAATTTAGATTTGTGAATATAATACTTGGTTAATAAAATCAGAATATTTATTAAATAAAATTGAGATAAAAATGTCTTATCATAATTAATGTGTTTTTATTTCTCAAAGCAGAGAAGCAGAGTTTTCCACAGCAGTGTCCGTCACGTGAAGCTGTGGTTGGGGAGCAGATGGAGATCCTTTATAAAGACAGGAGAGGCTGAAGGGAACGGCATAAAAAATCCCGAAAAGTCCTTCACAGAAACAGGATCTGGTAGAACTGAAGGAATTCGGTGTGAGTGTAAAGTTGACCTTGTTGATTAAATAATTGACTAACTAGTCTGATATTATTATCAAACCACTGTTCACTGTCATCTAGTCGTGTGACGTCATCGCCGCTCAAAAATCTCACTGGTGTGCAGCGCGCGTGGACATTCGCCGCGCGCGCAGCTTTGGGGTGTCCGCTCCTTCTCGCTCTCCCGCATACGGGACCCCCGCCCCCATCACGTGCCCCCTCCAGCCTGTGTCCGCACTCGCCCGCGTCCCTCATCAACATTACCCGACGGAAAGCGCACGTGCCAGCGCGCGCCTCGCAGACTCTAAGGAGGAGGCTGGTCGCCGCGGTGATCGGGGTCGTCATGGTTCTGGTTCTCATCATCGCTATTCCCCTGCTGGTCCAGACCTCCGGGACCCGCGCCCACTACGAGATGATGGGCACGTGCCGCATGATCTGCGAGCCGTACGGCGCCACCGCGCGCACCACCCTGGAGGTTCTGCAGGACCTCAGCAGCGTCCCCGCTCCCACCCTGGTCCAAGGCATCAAAGGCGAGCCGGGACGTCCGGGTAAACCTGGACCCAGGGGCCCCCCGGGCGAGCCGGGCCCCCCCGGTCCCAGGGGGCCGCCGGGCGACAGGAGAGACCTGGCACGCGCCGGTCAGCCCGAGTTGGCGGGCACCGAGCTGCCCGACACCAGCGAGGAAGAAAGCTCCACCTCTGGGGGGGCGAAGATCGCCTTCTATGTGGGCCTGAAGAACCCGCACGAGGGATACGAGGTTCTGCGGTTCGACGACGTGGTCACGAACCTGGGGAACCACTACGACGCCACGACCGGCAAGTTCACGTGCCAGGTGTCCGGGACCTACTTCTTCTCCTACCACGTGCTGATGCGCGGGGGGGACGGCACGAGCATGTGGGCGGACCTGTGCAAGAACGGACAGGTAAACGGTTCAGGTGTCTAGTCCTGCGCGTAAAGAGGCGGGGCTTGACCGAGACGCCGTTCCCGTTAAACGGAGTTCAAGAACTTCACCTCCGGTTTGTTTGGATCAGAAGATACGTTTAGTTTTTCACAAACATTTGATTTAAAATTAAAATTCCAGCTCAACTTCAGCTGAAAACATAAATCAGGGAATATTTCAGATATAAACTGTTGAAAGTTTGAGTTTTTCCAGATGAGGAACTTTTCGCGCCGCTGTTATCGGTGTTCCTGCGCGCGCTTGACGCGCCGGTCCAGCTGCTTCACCGGAAGTAGTCTGGAAATGTTCTACCCTCATCAACACTTGTGAATTTCTCTTGCCATGTTCTGCGGGCCGCCGTGACCGTGCGCGTGCTTGTGTGCAGGTCCGAGCCAGCGCCATCGCGCAGGACGCGGACCAGAACTACGACTACGCCAGCAACAGCGCCGTGCTGCACCTGGACTCCGGGGACGAGATCTACGTGAAGCTGGACGGCGGGAAAGCGCACGGGGGCAACAATAACAAGTACAGCACGTTCTCGGGGTTCCTGCTGTACCCGGACTGACCCGGATTGACCCGGACTAACCCCGAACCGCCTGGATTTCATCGGCGCGTTAATTAGGTTTCCCGTCAACCTGATTGGTTGAAGATCAAAGTTGAATTTTAATTTAAACTAATTTGGTTTTTAAATGCCACAAAGATGAAGCTTTTATCAGAAAGTTATGAATTCTTACAAACAAATTAATGAAATAAATAAAATAAATATAGATTATTTAAGATTATTGTGACCCCATAGCTTTTCCTGGCTGATGGTTTTGTTGCTGACAAAGCAGGTCATACATTGATGCCCCCCCCTAGTGTGTCTTTGCAGTTCAGACTCTTGTGAGGCAGAAGATGCTGAGTGCCCCCCCCCCCCCCCCCAGCCCCCACAGACGTGCTTGTTGTTCTCATGTAAACCAAACCACATCAATAAATTACTGTTTCTACGTCCGCCTGGAGTTTCTGTTGCTGCTGGATCTCTCACATGCGGGGGGGGGGGGGGGGGGGGGGGCACGTGCACATGGGCTCGTGCACACAACAGAGCTGCTGCAGAGCCACAGTCAGAGGGATGAGAGTCCCCCGTTTGGAGGGGGGGGGGTCTCTGAGCAGAGAGAGAGCTGCCCCCCCCCCATCCCCGCATCTCCATCCTCTGCCAAACGAGCTTCCACAGGTTACTTTATGGCGCCGACAGTCTGAGCATCCAGAATGAAACACAGCAGCTGTCCCCCCATCACCCCCCCAAACACCTCCTCCTCTCAGCCTGTTCTCGATGGGGGGGGGGGGGGGGGCAGGTGCTTCTTTACAGCTGTGATTGACACCTGAGCCCGGTTCTGACACACTAACTGGATCTCTGGCGATAAAACAAGACGAAGCTCCGTGTCACTTCCACGCAGACATGGCGAGCTGCCGGCGCCTACAGCCGCCACACGCTAACTTCTTCTGACAGGGGGCCGCCGTTTAAAATAGGACTGTCTCTTGGAGGCTGTTTGTTTGGGGGGGGGGGTCACTTTTGACAATAAATATAAATCCAGTCTCAGGGACTTGGCTGGTTGTTTCGTTTAGACTTTTGCCTTTGCGTCTTCATGAAGCTGAAAGCCCCCAGATGTGGCCCAGAGACACCAAACAGTCTGTCCTGCTGGGGGGTCCTGACCCTCCCCAGGCAGCACAGTGGTGCTTGATCCTCCAGGCCTTCAGGATTGTTTGTGTCTCTCACAGACCTCAGTGTCTTTTTGGTAGAGTGTTCACCCTCAAACTGGGAGGTTGTGGGTTGGAATCCAGGCTTAAGACTCTGAAAATGGGACCCGATGCCTTGGTGTGACCCTGGACCAGCGTCAGCACGGGGAGAGGGTGACCCCCCAGCTCTGAAGCTGGAGGATCAGGAGAGGAGAGAGAATCTGCTGCTTTCAAAACCACCAGCTGGTTCTGCCAGAGCTGAACCAGCAGCTAGGATAGGCTCCAGCAACCGGATTGAGTTTGGAAAACAGATGCCTGAATGATTAAGCAGTAAAGGAGGTGTTTACGGAAGCCCCGCCCACCCCCACCCCCCTGGGTAGACAGCCAGCCCTGACTCTACCTCAGAGTCTTCATCACAGGTGAGAGGAAGTCAGTCAGACGTCCTCAGAGTTTTATGAACCTTTAGTGTGTAAAAATGAAGCACCCCCCCATCCGTAAGCTATAAGCTCATGGCCACGAAGGGGGGGGGGGGGGGGGGCAGTTGTCACCTCAGTGGAGGACGAATCAGCTGCCCTCCCCCACCACCACAGGGCCATGTCTGTGGCTCTGAGAGGGGGGGTCAACTGCAGTATCCCCCAACTGCACTTGTTGAAATGTTTTTTACTAAAAACTACTGAAAATATGGACACAGACAGCCCCCCCCCCCCCCCCCCAGCCCTGAAGCTTCACTGCTGTCTGTTGTCTTCTTGTCTGGGGGGTGGGGGGTGTCGAGGCTCTCTCTGGTTCCTCCTCAACATTTCCTCTGTTATTATCTTCCGGGGGGGGGTCCTTCAGCAGAGACTCAAGTGTTCATTACAGCTTCTGTTTGGGTGGGGGCTGCAAAAAGCAGCAGGGGGCATCATGTATAGAAGCGCCACAGCTGAGCCGAGTCCACCTCAGGACATGAAGCTATTTTAGCTCACCCATCAGGGGGGGGGTGCATGTGGCGTCCAGAGGTCCAGCAGCCCCTCCCACGTGGAGCCAGACCCACGTGTGAAGCAGGAGCCTCCAGCTGAAGAACTTCATGAATCTGGCAGCAGGCGGGCGCCCCAGACCCGGAAGAAGGTCTGGCCCGGTTTCTGTGCTGGTTCTGTTCCCGAAAAACCGTTTATGAAGCCAAATGAAGCCAGACTGACCGACTCAGGAGCGACAACCAAGACAGCATGCAGCCCCCCCCCCCAGCAGAAATAAACAAGAGAACACACAGCAGCAGCCCCCCCCAGTAGAAGGTTCCTGTGGGAGTCTGAAGGTCCGGACCCGCCCATGAGCAGAGGTCCAAACAGAATTCAATAGAACCTCCCCCAAATAATGGAACAGCACAGTGTTTGACCCCCCCAGACTAAACAACAATAAGCTCTCCCCCCGGACAGCACGGATGCGTGTTCTGGTGTTGCTAAGTTCACGCATGAACAACCTGCTTCTCTGCTTGGGCTGCAAGGCATTGTGGGATTGGAAGTCTTCCTGAAGGAGGAAGCTCCTCATTCTGGTTCAAGGAGACGCTCAGCCACTTCCAGGTTGAATCCAGGGCCATTCCAAGATATTTGTTGACAAAAGACTTCAAATTGTTTTTGTGGTGGGGAGCATCTCTCACTGACCTGATTGGAGCCAGATGCCCCAATAGTGTCCGGGGGGTATGGGGGGGGGGGGGCAGATTTGAAACAATCTTGGAGGAAGAACCTAGTCGTGCACAAACTAAACTTCTAACTTCAAACCAATGCTTCAGTTAGAGGTTTTGGAGCGGTTCTGGTGTCCTCTGTCAGCCGTGAGTTGTTCCAAAGAGAGGTTAGATATTCGGGGGAGGGGGGGGGGTTCTAGACCCTCAACTCCTTCCAGTTTGACCTCCTTGGAGATTAATTGAAAGGAGGAAGAACACACGGACCAATCTCCAGTGGAACCAGTTTTTCTCCCTCACCACACAGTCAAACTCCTTTATGGACACATAAAATTAATCATTTTACTTTTTTGGGGTAAAATATTTTATCAATCCACATTTTTCAAGCGTTTTCAACCTGTGACTGGTTCCGGCTCCATCAGCCAACAGCAGCAGAGAGAGGAAACAGCAGACTGCAGAGCCTTGATTCTGCAGGACTGAACTCTGAATTTATTTATGATGGAGAATGTCTGCAGTCATTCACATTCTGTCATGTCAATCACTCACTCAGTGGTGACAGAAATGAACACAACTCAGACGAGCGTCTCATCCGTTTGTGAGTCCTGTCTGTGTGTGTTTGTGTTGTTAGTCGTCTGATCATGTCTCCAGTTGTTCCATCGGATTGAAATTCAGCAGATTTTTCTTTTAGAGACCGACTGGGATGTTGGTGGAAGAGCGTCTGCTTCCATCGTCTGCTTCCATCGGCTGCTTCTATCGTCTGCTTCCATCGTCTGCTTCCATCAGCTGCTTCTATCGTCTGCTTCCATCGTCTGCTTCCATCAGCTGCTTCCATCGTCTGCTTCCATCAGCTGCTTCCATCGTCTGCTTCCATCAGCTGCTTCCATCGTCTGCTGCCATCGTCTGCTTCCATCGTCTGCTTCCATCGTCTGCTTCCATCGTCTGCTTCCATCGTCTGCTTCCATCAGCTGCTTCCATCAGCTGCTTCCATCGTCTGCTTCCATCGTCTGCTTCCATCGTCTGCTTCCATCAGCTGCTTCCATCGTCTGCATCCATCGTCTGCTTCCATCAGCTGCTTCCATCGGCTGCTTCCATCGTCTGCTTCCATCGTCTGCTTCCATCAGCTGCTTCCATCGTCTGCTTCCATCGTCTGCTTCCATCAGCTGCTTCCATCAGCTGCTTCCATCGTCTGCTTCCATCGTCTGCTTCCATCAGCTGCTTCCATCGTCTGCTTCCATCGTCTGCTTCCATCAGCTGCTTCCATCGTCTGCTTCCATCGTCTGCTTCCATCAGCTGCTTCCATCAGCTGCTTCCATCGTCTGCTTCCATCGTCTGCTTCCATCAGCTGCTTCCATCGTCTGCATCCATCGTCTGCTTCCATCGTCTGCTTCCATCAGCTGCTTCCATCGTCTGCTTCCATCGTCTGCTTCCATCAGCTCCTTCCATCAGCTGCTTCCATCGTCTGCTTCCATCGTCTGCTTCCATCAGCTGCTTCCATCGTCTGCATCCATCGTCTGCTTCCATCGTCTGCTTCCATCGTCTGCTTCCATCAGCTGCTTCCATCGTCTGCTTCCATCGTCTGTTTCCATCGTCTGCTTCCATCAGCTGCTTCCATCAGCTGCTTCCATCGTCTGCTTCCATCGTCTGCTTCCATCAGCTGCTTCCATCGTCTGCTTCCATCAGCTGTTTCCATCGTCTGCTTCCATCAGCTGCTTCCATCAGCTGCTTCCATCGTCTGCTTCCATCGTCTGCTTCCATCAGCTGCTTCCATCGTCTGCATCCATCGTCTGCTTCCATCGTCTGCTTCCATCAGCTGCTTCCATCGTCTGCTTCCATCGTCTGCTTCCATCAGCTGCTTCCATCAGCTGCTTCCATCGTCTGCTTCCATCCTCTGCTTCCATCAGCTGCTTCCATCGTCTGCATCCATCGTCTGCTTCCATCGTCTGCTTCCATCGACTGCTTCCATCAGCTGCTTCCATCGTCTGCTTCCATCGTCTGTTTCCATCGTCTGCTTCCATCAGCTGCTTCCATCAGCTGCTTCCATCAGCTGCTTCCATCGTCTGCTTCCATCAGCTGCTTCCATCGTCTGCTTCCATCAGCTGTTTCCATCATCTGCTTTCATCGTCTGCTTCCATCAGCTGCTTCCATCGTCTGCTTCCATCAGCTGCTTCCATCAGCTGCTTCCATCGTCTGCTTCCATCAGCTGCTTCCATCGTCTGCTTCCATCGTCTGCTTCTATCGTCTGCTTCCATCGTCTGCTTCCATCAGGTGCTTTCATCGTCTGCTTCTATCGTCTGCTTCCATCAGGTGCTTCCATCGTCTGCTTCCATCAGCTGCTTCCATCGTCTGCTTCCATCGTCTGCTTCCATCGTCTGCTTCCATCGTCTGCTTCCATCAGCTGCTTCCATCAGCTGCTTCCATCGTCTGCTTCCATCAGCTGCTTCCATCGTCTGCTTCCATCGTCTGCTTCTATCGTCTGCTTCCATCAGGTGCTTTCATCGTCTGCTTCTATCGTCTGCTTCCATCAGGTGCTTCCATCGTCTGCTTCCATCAGCTGCTTCCATCGTCTGCTTCCATCGTCTGCTTCCATCGTCTGCTTCCATCGTCTGCTTCCATCAGCTGCTTCCATCGTCTGCTTCCATCGTCTGCTTCCATCAGCTGCTTCCATCGTCTGCTTCCATCGTCTGCTTCCATCAGCTGCTTCCATCATCTGCTTCCATCGTCTGCTTCCATCAGCTGCTTCCATCGTCTGCTTCCATCAGCTGCTTCCATCGTCTGCTTCCATCAGGTGCTTCCATCGTCTGCTTCCATCATCTGCTTCCATCAGCTGCTTCCATCAGCTGCTTCCATCGTCTGCTTCCATCGTCTGCTTCCATCAGCTGCTTCCATCAGCTGCTTCCATCATCTGCTTCCATCGTCTGCTTCCATCAGCTCCTTCCATCAGCTGCTTCCATCATCTGCTTCCATCGTCTGCTTCCATCGTCTGCTTCCATCGTATGCTTCCATCGTCTGCTCCCATCAGCTGCTTCCATCATCTGCTTCCATCGTCTGCTTCCAATCGTCTGCTTCCATCGTATGCTTCCATCAGCTGCTTCCATCGTCTGCTTCCATCGTCTGCTTCCATCGTATGCTTCCATCAGCTGCTTTCATCGTCTGCTTCCATCGTCTGCTTCCATCAGCTGCTTCCATCGTCTGCTTCCAGCGTCTGCTTCCATCGTCTGCTTCCATCAGCCGCTTCCATCTTCTGCTTCCATCAGCTGCTTCCATCAGCTGCTTCCATCAGCTGCTTCCACCGTCTGCTTCCATCGTCTGCTTCCATCGTCTGCTTCCATCGTCTGCTTCCATCGGCTGCTTCCATCGTCTGCTTCCATCGGCTGCTTCCATCGTCTGCTTCCATCAGCTGCTTCCATCGTATGCTTCCATCGTATGCTTCCATCGTCTGCTTCCATCGTCTCCTCCCATCAGCTGCTTCCATCAGCTGCTTCCATCGTCTGCTTCCATCAGCTGCTTCCATCAGCTGCTTCCATCGTCTGCTTCCATCGTCTGCTTCCATCGGCTGCTTCCATCGTCTGCTTCCATCGGCTGCTTCCATCGTCTGCTTCCATCAGCTGCTTCCATCGTCTGCTTCCATCAGCTGCTTCCATCAGCTGCTTCCATCGTATGCTTCCATCAGCTGCTTCCATCGGCTGCTTCCATCGTCTGCTTCCATCGTCTGCTTCCATCAGCTGCTTCCATCAGCTGCTTCCATCATCTGCTTCCATCGTCTGCTTCCATCAGCTCCTTCCATCAGCTGCTTCCATCATCTGCTTCCATCGTCTGCTTCCATCAGCTGCTTCCATCATCTGCTTCCATCGTCTGCTTCCATCAGCTCCTTCCATCAGCTGCTTCCATCGTCTGCTTCCATCGTCTGCTTCCATCAGCTGCTTCCATCAGCTGCTTCCATCGTATGCTTCCATCGTATGCTTCCATCATCTGCTTCCATCAGCTGCTTCCATCAGCTGCTTCCATCGTATGCTTCCATCGTATGCTTCCATCAGCTGCTTCCATCAGCTGCTTCCATCATCTGCTTCCATCGTATGCTTCCATCGTCTGCTTCCATCGTCTCCTCCCATCAGCTGCTTCCATCAGCTGCTTCCATCGTCTGCTTCCATCAGCTGCTTCCATCAGCTGCTTCCATCGTATGCTTCCATCAGCTGCTTCCATCGGCTGCTTCCATCGTCTGCTTCCATCGTCTGCTTCCATCAGCTGCTTCCATCAGCTGCTTCCATCATCTGCTTCCATCGTCTGCTTCCATCAGCTCCTTCCATCAGCTGCTTCCATCATCTGCTTCCATCGTCTGCTTCCATCGTCTGCTTCCATCGTATGCTTCCATCGTCTGCTCCCATCAGCTGCTTCCATCATCTGCTTCCATCGTCTGCTTCCAATCGTCTGCTTCCATCGTATGCTTCCATCAGCTGCTTCCATCGTCTGCTTCCATCGTCTGCTTCCATCGTATGCTTCCATCAGCTGCTTTCATCGTCTGCTTCCATCGTCTGCTTCCATCAGCTGCTTCCATCGTCTGCTTCCAGCGTCTGCTTCCATCGTCTGCTTCCATCAGCCGCTTCCATCTTCTGCTTCCATCAGCTGCTTCCATCAGCTGCTTCCATCAGCTGCTTCCACCGTCTGCTTCCATCGTCTGCTTCCATCGTCTGCTTCCATCGTCTGCTTCCATCGGCTGCTTCCATCGTCTGCTTCCATCGGCTGCTTCCATCGTCTGCTTCCATCAGCTGCTTCCATCGTATGCTTCCATCGTATGCTTCCATCGTCTGCTTCCATCGTCTCCTCCCATCAGCTGCTTCCATCAGCTGCTTCCATCGTCTGCTTCCATCAGCTGCTTCCATCAGCTGCTTCCATCGTCTGCTTCCATCGTCTGCTTCCATCGGCTGCTTCCATCGTCTGCTTCCATCGTCTGCTTCCATCGTCTCCTCCCATCAGCTGCTTCCATCAGCTGCTTCCATCGTCTGCTTCCATCAGCTGCTTCCATCAGCTGCTTCCATCGTCTGCTTCCATCGTCTGCTTCCATCGTCTGCTTCCATCAGCTCCCATCCATTGCAGCCTGGGAATTTGTCAGTGTTTGTCTTTGGGGGGGGGGCCTGGCGCTGAAAGGAGACACCTAGCACGAGTGCCCGACATGAGGAGATGCCAACCCCCACCCCACTCCACCCCACCCCTCGGATTTGTTTGGTTTCAGACCCGGAAACATTCTGGAAGCCGTTCCTCAACTGCCCTCCGCCCTTTATGACATGTTAACAGGGCATGCGTGGGGGGAGGGGGGCAGCTTGCCACATGGTGGGGGCGACCCCTGTGATTCATGTTACACCTGAGCTGCTGTTTGTCCCTCCAGATGAAGAGGATCCCATCAGTTCCTGTCGGGGATCTCTACCTTTCAATGGACCTCGTCTCTTGTTTGGGGGGTCGTCTTAGGCATTGACCCCGTGTCGGACGACTTGCGGGGTTGCCAGGCAGATGTTCAATGGAGTGGGGGTGTCTCCAGTGAGGTTTTGGACAAAGCAGACAAGCCCACAATGTCCTGTCCGTCAAAGGGACTCGCCCCTTGATGGAGCAGAATGTCAATCTAAAATATAAGAATAAGATGAACACATTTTTAAAAATAGGTCTTAAATGTTCAATTTGATCTCAGAAGGACAAAAAAGGCTTTTAAAGTGGGTAGCCAGCTCTCCTGCAGGGGGTGGGCCCACCGGGGAAGGAGACCACATCATCCTTTCAGCCTGGGCCCAACCCCAGGCCTGGCTCCAGGGCGGGGCCCCAGGTTCAGTGCAGCTCTCAAGCTCCTCCCATGAGGAGACGGTTCACACAGCGGCAGGAGCTTCTTCAGAGACGGTGCTCAAAGAACGAGAAGCTCATTTTCCTGCTGTTTTTTGTGGGGTGAGATCTCCATTTAGACCACAGATGGGGGGGGGGGGGGGGGGGGCAGCATTTATCAGCATTCCAGCTTAGTCCTGAAGAGCAAATAGTTGATTCTCAGTTGATCAGCCTAGGCACACATGCACACACACACACACACACCACCGTGTGGCCTTTCACAGAGGGGGCGGGATGCTCTGTGTGCAAATGAGAGCCAGCCTCTTCCACAGGTGAGCAGCAGCGTGCCGGGAATGCCAGATGAGCGCCTCTAATGAGTCTGAAGAGTCAACAGATGACCTCGGGTCTTACCAGGAACCTCAGGGGTCACAGATCAACCAGGCGGGGGCACAGGAACTCACTGCAGATCCTCTCACTGCTGCAAAGGTGAAAGTTGGGGCTTTTAGCAGCAGAACTTCATCCCCTAAACTGTGGGTTCCATGTGTACGTGCACAATGCAGGGGTGACTGAGCCCCCCCCCCCCCCCCCCCGCAGGCCATAAGTTTGCAGAGGATGGACTGGGAGTCAGAGATTGTGGTTTATAACTGGTTTGGTGGAACAAAACTCTGGAGTTTTAGTATGTTCTAGAATCACAGTAACCTGGAGATTTTTCCAATCTTTCTGAAGAAAAGCGGTTGTCAAAGGTGGGCCGGAATGTGTGTAATATTTGTGCTGATCCTATTTCTTTTGGTGTTGGGTGGTTTTGTGTGTTGTGCTGTTTTGTTTAGTTTTTTTAACTTTTGCATGCGGTTTAATTTTATTGGATCATGGACCTGATTGCACACACCTGGACCTCATTGGGCAGAACTCCTCACCACTGCGTAAATGGAACTCTGAGCGGTTGCCGGTGGATCAAGCACCTGAGGCAGACGCAGCGCAGCAGAAGCGTGCCGCAAGGAATGAAGCTCTGGGTGAGAGCCAATGGAAGGCGGACCAGCTGATCGCCAGGTCGACGCCGACATTGAAGACGTAGCGGGAGCCGTGTGCGACGGGGGCCTCCACCGTGTGGAGGAACGCCGAGGCTGACCGAGAAGTTGCGTGTGGGACCTGAAGGCCTGACGATCGGTGCATAAAGGAAAGTCTGCTCTCCCGACCTGCCTGGATGCGTGTGGCTGATGTTGGTGTAACACCCTGAAGTTTTCCGTTTTTTTTGTGAGTTCATTTCAGCCGCACAGACGCTGGGTTTTTTTCCCCCCTCCACGGCCGGTTCCAACGGTGGACTTCGGGGGGCGCGGCTTTGGGACTGGACTTTTTTTTTTTTTTTTTTTTTTTTTTTTTAGCTGGGACTTTTAATCAAAATTTTATGTCTTTTATTTTTTTACCAATTTAAAGCTGTTTTAGATTACTATTTATTAAATCCCTTTTTATATTTTTAATTGTTTTAAGTCATTTTTGCACAGTATTTTATTGAGCTGATTCAATCACCAGTGTGACACGGTCTGGATCTTTCTTTGTTCCACAATCTTCCAAGATCAATCATGCAAGATTTCCAATCCTCCTTTAGGGTGTGAAGTCCAATGTTTTTAAGAGCCCCTCCCAAGTCCAGACAAACGTGTCCGGGGGATCACCGACACGAAACCAAAGCCACCAGAGGAACAGCCCAGGCTAGATGTTTTGGAGATGAATGCAGGGAAGCAGACTGAGATGTTTCAGACCAGGAAGGAGGCTGACAGAAAGACCATAGAGGGGGGGCATTGATGAAGAAAAGGAGCACGAGGGTGGCTGGTTGAGGTGTGACGGACGCTGAGGTTGGGCTTTGATGGAGGCGGATGATTCGCTGAATGGAGCAGGAGAAAGACAAAGAAGATTGCCGACCTTCCTTCCATGGAAGTGATGTTGTCTTTTGGTCAAAAGTCTCCATGTTGTCTGGAGTTCCTCAAGGCTCCATCCTCAGATCTCTGCTGTTTCACCTGCACATGCTCTCTCTGGGTCAGAACGAGCAAACCAAGTAGTTTTTTTTTTTTGTCACAGATTTGCAGATGACACACAGACTTAACCCTTGTTCTATCCTAGGCACTTTAACGTTGGGAGTTGGGTCATCTAGACCCACTAGACAGAGCTCTGAACCTTTTTTTCTTCAATGATTTGTGATCTTCACTGGTGTCCATGGATTACATGAAATCTTTCCACCTTTATCCACCTTTGTCATGGTAGGGAGAACACCTCAATGGAAGGGGGGGGGGGTCATCTAAGATAGCACAAGGGTTAAATAGCTCTGTCAGTGAGCCACAACAGTCACAACAAGCAACACCAAGATTACATTTTAGGAAACTTTATTAGCACAAGCTTTTGCTTACAGAAAACTCACAGCTTATAAAGGCAGTTTGAACGTACAGCACAGCGGAACGTTTTTGTTTTCTTGTATTTTTGTCGTCATGTTTACATGAGATCCGAGGATCAGCTGCTGTTTGAATGAGACACGCTGTCGTCCAGAGAAGGAAATGATGGCGAACGATGAAGGCGTGGAAACCAGTCTCTGCTGCAGACTCCGTCCCAGCCGGTCACCTGTTGCTCTCAGGAGTTTCAGATACAATGAACTCCCACGTCTTCATTGTGGTCGCAGTTGTGAACGCCAAACCCAGGATGACGGCACGCAGAGATGTCTAGCTCCTCTCCTGTGCACTGCACCTCGTCCAGCCAGATCTGACCCGATCCTGCAAACAGCACAGCAAACTCTGATTTCATGGCAATCGCACTACAGACGCAAAGAGCTGCACAGAAGCCTGCAGAAAACCAGAATGAGGTTCTCCTGCATCTCACTGCAGTTCATGCAGCCGCTCATGTCTTCACTCTTATTCATGGACAGATCATTTAGTTAGGGGGAAGTGTCTTGCTCAAGGACACAACAGCACTTGACTGAGGGGGGGTAGAGCTTGAATGATGGAGACGGTTTCTCACCTTGTGTAGCAATAAAGACTTCGACACAAGAATCGAAGCCAAGCATCCTACAAAGTACTCGTCCATCCATTGGGCCAAAGTTGTCATCACAGATGGTTCCCCAGACATCGTTGTGTTTCACCTCCACTCGTCCTTTGTTTCTGCCCGGAACAAGTCGCACTTTCACTAGAGGAAAGAGTTTCACGTGAGGAGGGGTGGATGCTTCTGCAGGTGAGTCTGCTCTCTGACAGGACCTCAGTGACCAGCTCATCTCCTCCTTTGACTGAAGCTCCAGCGTTCACAGAAACAAACATCTG
The DNA here is from genome assembly GCF_053564925.1 of Oryzias latipes. Lineage (NCBI taxonomy): Eukaryota > Metazoa > Chordata > Actinopteri > Beloniformes > Adrianichthyidae > Oryzias > Oryzias latipes. Next base: position 34,458,525 of record NC_136257.1, on the reverse strand, counting down.
ACCCCGCGTGAGCACGCCACGAACGTTTGAGGAGCCCCCGCCAAAAGAGCAACAGACGAAGAGCCTGAAAAGCTCTGATCTTCAACCGCTCTAGTCTTTGTCTCACACACCAGCTGCGCTGTGCCACATCAGCCTGCAGGGGGCGCCCCAATCTTTCCAGGTCTGTCAGATCTGCTGTTGGGGTCAGAATCTGCTCAACACATCCCCAAAGGAAAGCATATTCTGCACCCCTGCTGAGAAAAATGTCCTCTTAACGTGTGAGAACCCCCCCACCACTATAAGAACTCTGGGTAAAATGCTCAGAAATGAGTGAACTGGATGGACTGTAGTGTAAATCTGATGTCAATCCCTAAAACCTTTTCCTTCACTCTGTTTCATGGACTTATAGAGACCCTGCCCTCCCTCCAGGACAGGAAAAGTTCATGATGTAGAACTTCCTGGTTAGTTACTGTCAGACTGTCAGGAATAGTGAGTAGGCTTGGTCCAGGTCCAGTGAGTTTGTCTAAATATCAGACATGTTTCTTTGTTGTCGTCAATTTTGTCTGCTTGCTCTGGAGTTGAATGGATCCTCTGAGAATGGAAGATTCAACTGTAGGCACACCTGAGTGGCAGGGGCTCAGGTGGTTGAGCAGGTTGGCCACGCCCCCACCCAGTCAAGTGCTGCTGTGTCCCTGGGCAGGACCCTTCACCCAAACTAAACTATCAGGTAACTCAAACTTTATTGAACTCTTTCACAAACAGTTGAAGCCCAGTGTGTACCAGCCCAGCAGGCTCCTGACTACAGTACCCACAATGCTCCAACAATCAAAGTCAAACATTTGGACAGATATTTGAGCTCTGTGTGCCGCAGAAAATCTGTTTGATTTAGAATAAGGCGGACTGTCAATGCGTCTGGTTTTGCTAGATTTTCCGTCACTAACAGCAATAAAATCAAACCTGTTTATTTTCAGTGTGAATCACTTCTGAAATCACAATTCCTTCCACATTTACTGCATTTAGATGATCCCACGGTACAGGATGTCTTTTGTTTTGAAAAGAAGTCATAGGAACCTCTGTCAAAAGTTGTTAACTATTTTCTACTACAGAGATTCGGCTCCTTTAGATCTCAACTCCAGAAAGGCTCTTTAATTGTTGATGGTTGCAGACTCCAGATCCAGATCATTCCTTGGACTAAAACATTGATTTATATGTATGTAAATGAATACGTAAAATCGCCCCCAACGAGATCCTTGATGTTTCTGAGAACATCCTTCTGTCATGGAGCCTCTGGAGGATTTTCCAGCAGGAACTGTCAGACTGAATAGAGGTGGTGGGTCAGACTCAACTGGATGTTTCTGCATAGATCTAGACTGTAGCGTACATGTTTCATGTTAAGGTTTAAGTGTCTCTGTGAAATGCACAGATTGTCTCCTCCTTCTGGGTCAGACTTACACTCCTTTCCCGGATCTCCCTTCTGTCCTTTGGGACCGCTGACTCCAGGGATGCCTGTGGGCAGAGCAGCAGACGTAGCTCTTTCTTTACACTAAAGGTCATCTCATCACATCCCCCCCCACATCATATGTAGGATCACTCACCGGGGGCTCCAGAGGGGCCGGGGGGTCCTGCTGCTCCTGTTGCAGAGGCAAAAATTGGATGATGAAAGTTTGAAACCGAAACTTTGAACAGCTGAAAACCAGTTTGAAAAGGTCGCAAACATCTTTGGAACAGCAGCAGGTGACCTGTCGCCATGGAAACGCCAGAATTGGCTGTTTCTCTTCCTGGATTTACCTACGTACTGGAAGTACGTGTGTCCTGCCGGCTAACCCGCTCACACATTAACGGGTCCAAATATCCACGTCCTGCTTACCTGAAGGTCCTGGTGGACCAACAACTCCCGGGTCTCCCTTCTCTCCTCTCAGTCCTGCACAACAAGCCAGCAGTCATGGACTCACAAACGTGCAGCAGGACACATGACCAGAGATCAACACAAGATCCAGATGTCAGTTTAAAACATGTCATCTGTGTCATTTCACAATGATGCACCAGCTCACACACACACACACACACACACACACACCGCCTCCCCATAAATAAATAAAATGGTCTGCAGCCCCCAGAGCTTCTCTTCTGTCATAAACCTGCAGTGGAGCTTCTTGTTTCTGCAGGAATCGCAGATTTCTCCGAAGCCCCTTTCAGATCTGGAAGGTGAAGACCTCAGCCTCTTCACGTGCTCAGCCGTTTCGGGACATCTCTGCGTGCTCTGAGGCATAAAATCCCTTCATTTGAAAACTTGTTGAACCAAAACTACTCAAAGGTGCAGCTGCTCGTCATGACAGACATGATCTTTGAGCATCAGAACACATCACAGCTCTGAACGGGGCTGTGACCCGTCTTTCAACCAGATTTCAGGTCCCCTTCACAAACCTGGACTGAACCTGAAGGTATCGCTCTGTTCAAAACCCTGTTGTTCAGATTCTTGTCTGAACTGGACCAGACCGCAGGTCCAGTTGGAACCAGCACCACAGTCAGTTGTTGGAACCAAACATCCGAGAAACCGTTCTGCTGCAGAAGTTCTCAGATTCTGCGTTCAGACATGCTCTTCACTCCTGAACCAGGAGGAAGCGGCTGTGGATTTGGTTGATTTGGTGAGTCACTCTCAGGTCCGGCAGCTTTTTGACACTTCTCCTTTAGAATGCTCAGGTTACACAGGTTTGATCCCCACACCCGAGCAGGAACATCATCACACACACGCAGGGATCAAACCTGTGGCCCTGATCCAATCACTGACCTGTGGCTCCAGGGGCGCCTGGGTCTCCCTTCAGACCTGCTGGTCCTTCACTTCCTGGGGGGCCTCTGGGACCTGCAGCAGACAGACACTGTAGTGATCAGGTGACCCCTTGAAGACGGTGAAACTTTTGGATCAAACGATCGTCTCTGGATCCTCCAGAACCTTCCTGCAGGGACTCGTCTCTTTCTGAAAACGCTTTGATTTCTACGACATAACCTGGATTTAGCTCAGCAAGCGGAAGATTCCAGGACGAGTGAGGAAAAGAAACTCCTGTTCATCATAACTTCATCTGCTGGAGGTGCTTCGAGTCCTGCAGCCACAGGAGTTTAGGATCTGTTCAGGGTTAAAGGGATTTGGAACCAGTGACCACGAAGCACAAGGAGCTCTGCCCTGCCTTGCTCAAGGGCCTGTTCACGACATTTTTCACTGCAGGTAACAAACTCAAGTCTTTCAAAATAAAAGTTCCTCCATATCTTGATTATATAGCTACACACACAACCACACACAGACACACACGAAAAACACACCCACCCACGCAAACACACACACACACACACACACACACACATACAATAATCAGAATTTCAACACTCACCAGCTTCACCTGCAGGTCCTGGTTCTCCACGTTCTCCAACAGGTCCCTTTTCACCCTTGGGTCCTTGAGGTCCAGCGACCCCACTGTCACCTGCACAACACAAAGTTTGGTTTTCCTGAATTCATGTCTGAGTGGTCCACCTAAACCATCTGAATTTGACTTGGATCGGTCCATTTCGGACCAGAACCTGTGGGACCTGAGGAAGACAGAGCAGTTTCAGACCCCGATGACCCGACCCACTGACAGAAAGTCAGCCATAAATAGGACTGGTCCCAAAACTAGCAGAACCAAGCCAGAACTCTGCTCTGAGAGAACCTCATCTTTGACATGACAATGCAGGTCAAGCAGTGTGGCCCACTGGTTGGTTCTGATGCAAAGACACAGGACCACCAAAGTTCTGCAGAGCTTACCTTTCAGGCCCTTCTCTCCGGGGGAACCGGCCTGTCCGGCTGGACCCTGTGGGCCTGGAGGTCCTGGAGGTCCTGGAAGTGGATGCATATGATGAGCAGCATGAAGCTGAAGGAACCAGAGAACGTCAGGCGTTGGACTCACCGCTTTTGAGGCTGAGGTTTGCCACTTCGCTCCTTAGGTTCTGGTTGCTGGAGTTCAGCCGGTGGAGGTCCGCTCTGAGACCGCCCAGCTGGCCTTCTTCACTACACAGACTGCTGACCTGTTGTCATGGCAACAGATGTTTCAGAAAGACAGTAGAGGACCTCAGATCCTCCTTGACCATCACAGGAAACCAAAACTGATCTGTGGGGTGCTCGAATGGACCTGGTTCTGCAAGGCCCAGAGGTGGGTTCTCAGGCTCCTGGTCTCCTGGCTGCTGTTTTGAAGAAGATGTTGGAGGTTGTCTTCATTCGGAGGAGCCAGATCAGACTTCTGCTTCTCTGATAGCGGCTTCTCCAGAGAGGACTGCAACACGAAAACTGAAGCAGAGGGAACACACATGATTTGTGGATAACCCGTTCACAGGAAGGATGGGGGTGTCAGGTGGTCCTTCAGGAAAATGCTGTCATGGAGGTTTGGAGAAAGGAAGGAGGTCCTGAACCAGCAAACATCTCTTCTACAATCAGAGTCGCTTGTGAACATCCAATGTTTCTGGTCTTCGGACCTCCAGGCTTTCTGGTAGAACGTCTCTACATCGTGTTGTGTTTATGAGGAAATCCTGCAGAACAGGGAGAACCGAGGACTGCTCTCTCCTGAAGCTGAGAAGATCCAGCAGTACCTTTGTAGACGAGGAAGCAGTTCAGGAGCAACAGCAGGATGACGCCCACCGTCAGCACGCCAAGGCACCACTGTCTTCTGGGGGGGGCAGGTTTCAGTTCTGCAAAACAGGAAAGTTCGTATGAAACAAAAGAGGAGCAACTTCAGGGTGACGAGAGGACAGAAGGAGCCCAGAGAACCTGGGAGGTCTCCTTAGTCTCTCCTGACGGGAAGTTTCTGGAGTTCAGAGTTTTTGTCTTTTTCTTGGTCAAAACCAGGTCAGCAGATCCAAGACCAGCAGGGTTTGTGGTTTCAGCTACAGGTCCAGCAGACATATGGGAGTCTCCTCTGGTCTCTCTGAGGAAACCTGAAGCAGTGCTGCCACCTGCTGGGAGAAATCCCGCTCCTCCTCCCGATATTCTGGATCAGAGCCTGGGTCGAGTCTTCTTCATTACAGGCGCTCACATGAGAAAAACTCAGATTACTCCTTTAATCTTCTGTGTTCCAAGCAGCTCCTGAATTTACTACACCTTTGCTCACCTGAGACCTGCCTGTGAGCTCCTCTGCAGCCTTCAGTCTGTCCGTTCTCGTCTGTCAAAATCTCTGCTTTTGTTTTGAACTATCTGACCTGAAGTTTGGCACTCAGCAAAAACTCATTTATCTGATTAATTCTAGATCGTTCGTCAAAGATGTTAAAGTCCAGGTCGGCTGTTAAAGTCCAGGTCGGCTGTTAAAGTCCAGGTCGGGTGTTAAAGTCCAGGTCGGCTGTTAAAGTCCAGGTCGGGTGTTAAAGTCCAGGTCGGCTGTTAAAGTCCAGGTCGGCTGTTAAAGTCCAGGTCGGCTGTTAAAGTCCAGGTCGGCCGTTAAAGTCCAGGTCGGCTGTTAAAGTCCAGGTCGGCTGTTAAAGTCCAGGTCGGCTGTTAAAGTCCAGGTCGGGTGTTAAAGTCCAGGTCGGCTGTTAAAGTCCAGGTCGGCTGTTAAAGTCCAGGTCGGGTGTTAAAGTCCAGGTCGGCTGTTAAAGTCCAGGTCGGGTGTTAAAGTCCAGGTCGACTGTTAAAGTCCAGGTCGGCTGTTAAAGTCCAGGTCGGGTGTTAAAGTCCAGGTCGGCTGTTAAAGTCCAGGTCGGCTGTTAAAGTCCAGGTCGGCTGTTAAAGTCCAGGTCGGCTGTTAAAGTCCAGGTCGGGTGTTAAAGTCCAGGTCGACTGTTAAAGTCCAGGTCGGCCGTTAAAGTCCAGGTCGGGTGTTAAAGTCCAGGTCGGGTGTCCAGGTTGGTTTCCAGCTCCTTGATGCTTCTTCTTGACCAAACACACCTCATCCGGGTCAGAAGCAGCAGGTAGGGCAGGGACGTCTGATGTTGGACCCTGAAAACCACGAGTCTTCCTCCCAGCAGACTCACTCATGGTGGCCCACAGGGCTCTGTAATGGTCCAATCTCTTTTAGTCTTCACTACCTTCTCTATTTACACTCAAACATCTCCAGCTCAGACTTTGTCTGCAGGAGTCAACCGTCTGATGTTTCTCCTCATTTCTGTAGGAAGAACTTTGAGGTCTCACTAAACGCCAGAATCCAAGTTTCTTCGTTCCTCCTGGCATTTTTAAAAAGTCATTCACGTTTTTTTTCCTGTGAACTTGCACCAAAATGGTGGATGTGAGGAAGACTAAAGCTGTGTGAGCTCTTGGTCGTCGTTCACTCACCGTCAGGCTGGAGGCGGTACAGACTGCTGCTGCTGCCTGACATGTCAAACAGCGGGTTGAAGTAAACTTGAGCCGTGTGTTTCTCCTCTTCTGCCTCCATGCTCTCCAGAGCCCAGATGTTCCTCACTTCCTGCTTCAGCCACTTTAAGACTCCCCCCCCCCCCCCCCCCCACATGCACACATTTGCCACAGTTGCTGTTTTGTAGCTGATTGGACAAAATTCTGGAGTAAACATCACAATGAGGAAGTCAGAGCTGCAGGCTTCCACTGTCCTGTAGAAAAAATGGACGCTGCGATGTCTGACAACAAACCAACCTCCAGCTGGTGGAGTGGGGGGGGGGGGGTCCTATTGGGGGTAAAATGATACCCAGCCTCATGTATCCCTAGGGCTGGATATCACCAATCATTTCCAGAATCAATTTGATTCTCCCAATTTGTTTGCTTCTTTCGATTCACTTGATTCAGTTTTGAATTTACACGGTTTACACCTTTAGACGCATTGGTATAGAAATGCAATAATAATCTTTATATGTTTTAAAGATATTCATGTTAATCTGATGCAGTTAAATCTATTAGTGACATAATAAACCAGTCAGATTGTTAAAACCATACAGTGTTCCATGGCTGAGAAACTCCAACAAAAATGTGCCGATCATTAACTTTGTAAAGTCTCTAAACTTTGTAATATTTCAAAAACAAATGTTCTGCCTCTACTGGAGGTGTTTCAGTTTGGCCACTAGGCGGAGCTGGCACTATAGCATTACACTTTAGCATTGCTAAACATACATGCATTAAATTAGCATTAAATGTTAGCATTAGCCGTCCTATGGGAAATTCTATTATACGTTAGCATCAAGCTAGCTTACATCGCTTTACTGCTGTTATTTGTTAGGTCACCGGAAAAGTTAAAGTCTCAACATAGTGTGACAGGGGTGTGCAGAATTTGTTCTCCACATTTAACCCATCCCCTGGGGGAGCGACGAGCTGCAGGCGACCCGCGCTCAGGAGGCAGTAGCGTTAAGGTCTTGCCCAAAGGCCCTCACTGGGTGATGTTTATTGCTCGCCATTGATATGGTAATTGCCCCATTACCATTGTTCATTCCCCTCCGGGAATTGAACCCTGGATTCTTGTGTGGTAATCTTTCACCTTACCAACCGAGCTGCCCAGGAAAGGCATTAAAGATCCGTCTCTAATGTTATAGATCAATTATTGATTTATTAAGCTCTGATTGATTCAGATCAATTAATCAACTTGATCAAGCCAGCCATAGGTTTCCTGCTTTTGTCTAGGAGGTCATCAGCAGCTTTGAAGCTTCACTTATTCAGAAAAGAATCATCAAAATCAAACGTTTACTTTTCTGAAAAACCAACATTTTCCAGATCAAATGAAATTGCTACAAGTTCTGACCACGATAAAAACCTAAGCAGAACAAAAGTCTCCTGAAAGAAGCGGACCCAGACTGACATGTGGGTTCTGAGGGGACTCTCCAGGTGCAGGTCTTGGATCAGAACCTGGACTCTTAGGTGACCTGATGTCACACTTTTTCATATTTCCTTTCTTCCAAAGAAGCACAGAGAGCATGATGCTCCCACCTCCATGTTTCACTTCAGAAGACCTTCTCCTTCTTACGTTTAGGTTTCAAATGTCTACATTTCAATTGAAGAGCTTCCTGAGGTCACCATGACGACGGTCTCAAGCAGCAATCTCCCTGATGCTTCAGACGCAGAGGAAATCTTCTGACCTTGGCCTTGGTTCTGGTGCAGCTCCTCTGGAGAAGCAGCTCTTAGACCGGAACGGCAGTCACCTGTCTGAGATCCGTCTGGCTGTTCAGGTTCCTGGGAGCCAAAGCTCAGCTCCTCCAGAGAACCTGAGATGCAGATCTGCAGAAGGTGTGGAGGCCCAGAGCTGAGGAACATTCATGACAAGCTAATAGGAGGAAGCTGAGTCTGTGCTGCAGACTTCAGCTGAACCCCTGAGCTCCTATCTTCAACAAATCGCCTCCTCTTCTGCACCATCTGCTGCTTTTTCTGTTCATCCATCCATTTGTTGACCCTTCTTAATCCCTTCAGTTTGATGGTGTTACTGGAGCCTATCCCTGCCACTTTCAGGCAAAGGCGCGGATCCTCCTGGACAGTTCCTCAGGACTTTCTCTGCTCACAGTTTTGATTTTGTGGAATGGAGTCTATTTTGGTGATTCAGCTCTTGGGTCACGGCTGATCGTGTTGATTCATACGATTCATGGTCACATGAATCCAGTTCCTGCAAGAAGGAAAGAAGAAGTGACCGTTGGTTCCTCCTCTTAAAACAGATCTGCCAGTTTTCGCTTGTCTCAGCTGAAACCGACTCTCTTGCTTCCGTTTCTCAGCAGATCTGAAATCCTGGATTGTTGACGATGAACTCCTAAAGTTCAGCTGAGCTCCGACTTAGACAATGCGCATTTACAACGCTCTTCTGAGTCCTTGAAGGCCTCACACACTGCAGAAAACACAAATGCTTATCAATTACTTTTGACTGGTTTCTAGTTAAAATAGCCTATTACACTTGATGTGATTCCTGCTAAAATTCTAAAGGAAGCTTTTGAAACTGCAAGGCCTGGACTTTTTTTAGCAGGTCCTGAAGCTCTGGAGTTGTTCCGTCTGCTTTTAAACATGATGCGGTTAAGCCTCTTCTTAAAAAAACTCATCTGGACACCTGTTTTATCTCATTTTAGACCCGTTTCCTAATTGTCATTTTTTAGCAGTTAGAGTCTTTTTTAGAACACAATTTTAATTTCTGGGAAGTTTCAGTCGGGTTTTAGATCTCGGCACAGAACAGAGTCCGCCTGCTAAAGGTGGCATCGCTGTGTCCGTTGATGCTCTGCTGCTGTTGGACTTGACTGCAGCTTTTGACACGGTGGACCTTGCAGGCCTCCTGTCTCCACTACCACATCACGCCGGCATTCGTGGCACCGCACCAATAACAGGGAGAGGTTTTTCAGTCTGGATTGGTGAGGCCTCCTCACGGTTAATCCTCCGTCCTGCTCTTTTTTCTTTATACCTACTGCCTCTTGGTTCTGTCATTGCACAGCATGATGTCTCTTTTCATTGTTATGCCGATGATCTGCAGATAAATCTGCCCCTAAGTTAGAGAAAAAAGAGCTCAGAAAACGTTTTAACAGAGTCCGTTGATGGCATAAAGCAGTGGTTGATCCAGAATGTTCTGTATTTGAACGAGTCAAAAAGAGAGAGAATTGTGTGTGTGTTTGTCATGTTTCTTTGTGTGTCAGCAGTGACACTAAAACAGACCTTCTGTCCTGCAGCTTGTCTGCTCCTCCAACGTGAACTGCTCCTCTGCAGCCACCAGGGGGCGCAGTGGTTCCATCATGAGCTCCGGCATCAGCAGAGCTTCATCTGCGGTTCTCCTCCAAAGGAATCTGCTCCAAGCGGGTTTTTCCGTAGGTGACAAACCCCCACCCCCACCAGCATCCCCTCAGACCCTGTTGTAGATCATTATCGGAGGTTTTTCCTCCCGTTGTCCTTTCTCCAACAGTCTGATCTTCTCCCAGAGGTCATTATTCTGTGACCTGCTCCACCTTCATTCTACGAAATGACTCTGATGTCCAGGTTTGGCATTTTTCCTGCCTTTCTGGGAGAAAAATGAACATTCATCTGCAAAGTCCATCAGGAGACTCTGACATGGTCACGTGACTTCAGCTTCCCCTTCACTGAACTAAGCTTTTGTGCATCGATTGTTCCTGAAACGATGAGGATTTTATGTTAAAGATTGTTTTTAGTTTACCTGGAACTTAGAATTCAAACCTTTGCTCCAAACTTTAATTCGTCCGAACATAAAACAGAATAATCAAAACATGACTCAGCAGAATTCTGTTTGGTTTTCTACTTCCTGTTTTGTCTCCGCTAGTTCTCCTTTTATTTTTAATTTGATCATGTTATTGCTGGGATTTATTAAATCATCTAGTGATAAAAAGAAATTACAATTTATTTTAAAATTTTGATTTTATTATGGTTTACTTTATTAAAAACAGACAAGAATAAATGTACTTTATTTTAAATCGAAACAAAAATAAATGAATATTAGCAGAAAAACACAATAAAAACAAAACAAAATTTACTGGTGGAAAAAATGTGCGCTTTTTCTTCTTCTTTTTGCATTTTTTAATAACTCTTTAAATTAATAATACATGGATTTATAGTTTAATAAATTAATCAATTGTGCTTCTGTTTACACCCTTTCCTTTTGTCCAGATCGGAAAGTCTCCGTTTGTGTTTTTGCTCTGACCCCCCCGAGAAGCGGTGCGTGTGCGCCGCGTGCGCGCGCGACTCTGATGGACGGCTTGGCACGAGCGCAGTGACAGTGGCCCATCGCGGCCCTTGATAAACACGCGCGGAATTAGAGGCGATCAATTATCCACGGCAGCTCCACATCACCGCCGCGAGATAAGAGCGCGCGCGTGCGCCGTACTGCCTGCGGAACAATGTCGGAAACAAAGCTGAGAACGCGCCGCGAGCAGTCCAGGGGTGGCACGCGCGTGCCAATAAAAAGGTGCGTCCAATGAGTGTGGCAGGTGAAGCGAGCGAGAAGACAAAGACTCGTGAAAACGAGTCTGTACGAGCACGAGCGCGAAGTGGGTCAGAGAAAATGTAACAGTGAAAACATGACAACAAACACAGAAAAAGCAAAAAGAAAATGAAAAACAGTAATTAAAAAGAAAAAAGTTACAACAAAAATAGGAAATATATTAATAAAAAATCAAATGAAAAAAATCCTCAAAAAAGAACAAAAGCAATAAAAGGACACGGAGGTACGTGACCCACAACGAGCAGGAGGCCGACACGCGCTCCACCGCGCGCGCACTGCTCTAAGTATGTTTGGATTTGTGCTGTTACATCCTCGTGCGCGTTTGATTCTAGTTTACCTGTTTCTGCTCACCTTTCTTCTCCCAGTCTTGTTGCTGTGCGCATGCGGTGCGCATGACAATGAGGCCCTTTCTGTCAGTTTACTGCGCGTGCGCGCGAGAGTGTGAGGAAAAGTCCGTCTTGCTTATCCTCCGCTGCAGCAGACAGTGGTAATCGGGCCGAACCTTTGTGGTTCCGCCTGTTCGGTCCTCCTGTCGGTTTACAAACGCCGGACGTCATTGGCCGTCGTCACACGGGGTCCAAAAGCTTCCCGCTCGCTGATTGGCCCGCTGCGCTCCGGCTCTAATCGCTGCGTCCCGGCCCGCTGACTCTCCACCGGACTGATGCGAGGACAGGTTCGGCCGTCAGAGCAGCGAGCACTGCGGGGAGCCGACCATGACGCGCTGGAGCTGCGGCGCGCTGCCTGGACACCCCCGTTCCGACAGCACAAGCAGGTTCTAGTGGTTCTGGTTGATTTGAGTCTAGAAACCGAGGCTCACAGCAAACTGGCCCGACGGAACAGCACCAGGTTCCGTGGACAGACAGCGATGGAGACACAGCGGGACCGGAGCAGTTCGGACTGCAGCGACCCGGAGAGCGTGTCCCCGGGTCCCAGCCTGCCCTCCCCGCCCACGATGCCGCTCCAGGCCCAGCAGGCCCACCGAACCACCAACTTTTTCATCGACAACATCCTGCGGCCGGACTTCGGCTGCAAGAAGGAGCTGGGTTTGGGCCCTCGGGACCGGGCGCACACATCCGGGCGGCTGCGCGCTCACCCACTGCTCAGCAGGCCCAGCCTTCCCGGGACACCGAACCAGGACTCGAACTGCAGCAGTGACAGCATCTCCTCCTCCTCCACCTCCTCTTCGTCGGTACACAGTCCAAAGAAGAGCGACGGCAGCGCTGTGGGGCCCGAGGGCGGCGGCGGCGGCGTCAACCCGGCGGAGAGGAGCGAAGAGGGGGCCGCGGACAGCACCTCCTCCCCGCTGGCGGCTCTGAAAGGAACCGCGGCGCAGACGCAGGACAGCCAGCCGCTGCTGTGGCCCGCGTGGGTCTACTGCACCCGGTACTCGGACCGGCCGTCATCTGGTAAGGCGACACATTCGGTTCCGTTGCGCCGCAGTCACCCCAGTTCAGAACCGGAAAGAGAAGCTACACACATTTACACACAGAACAACAACAACAACAACAACAACAATAATAATAATTTTAATAATAATAACAATTTTAATAATAATAATAATAATAACAATAATAATAATAAAAATAATAATAATAACAATAATAATAATAATAATACCAATAACAATAATTTTAACAACTATAATAATAATAATTGACAATAATTATAATAAAATGTAATAATGGTACGAATACTTTAAGTCTTACCACAGATGTTTGTTTAATTGTTCTGCATTTGTTTCTTTTTCAAAAATACGAATAACAGTCACGCGCGTGATTTAAAATAATCCAAAATGCCTCCTTTAAAATAATACTAATTAAATATATTAATTTAATTTTTTCATAGTAGTCATTTCTGTCATTATATTTTTTTTATTATAGCAACTATTTTATTTTTATAATTAAATGTTCTAAAATTTCTAAATAAAATATTTTTTATTCAATTATTTTTTAAATCTTACCAAACATGCTTTGGATTTTACACTTTTTTTTCAAATAAAGACTTAACAGTTCTACTAAAACGTAGCACTGAGCGCGTGCTGGACCTACAAAGGTGCAAACACGTGCACGGCTCTGAAATGTCCCGTCTGAGGATGACCGTCGTTCATCGGTCACGCGCCTTGTTACAACAAAAGAAATAAATGTTTTGGACGTTATAACATTTTTCTCTTTTGTGATTTTCGTTTCTTTCATCCGCAAAGGCCTAAATTCTATTACACGTCACGTGCAGAGAAAGACAGAACACGCACGCGGTGTTTGAGTTGTTTTAAATCCTTTCATCTTCATTTTTCAGCTGCATAAAACTATTAAACCTTCTTTAGGGTTAAACTAAAAAAAACAACAATAACTTCATAATTAATAAAAAAACAGAACAAGAAGGTTTTCGGCGCGTTGGTGTTGATCGTCGCGCGCACGTCAATCAGCTGTTAGATGCAAAAATAAAGTTTAAAGTCGTTGATTTAAAAGCAAAGAAATCCTAAATAATACAACCATTAATTTAAATAAGTATTTAAACACTAAAACTGTTGCTGCTCCAAGTCAGAAGTTCCGTTCTTAGCATTTTTATGATTGATTTAAAATAAAAACTAAACGCAGTTTTCAGGTCAGAAACGTTTTGACTGTCAGCGCGCGGCCGTGTTGGCTCTTAACGGTCCATGCATGTTTAATCACGGCGTGCACGCGCGCACCCATTACAGCAAAACCCTAAGGGGAACTTGGAGTCACTAGACCAGGAAAACACGATGTTTTCGGACCGAACCGAGGAAAGTTCGGGTGCAGCTTACTGACGCCGGTTAAGAGTACGCACGGTGTGTGTGTGTGTGTGTGTGGGGGGGGGGGGGGGGGTCCAGGCAGTTTATGCTGGATTTCATGATCGCAGGCTAAACCTGTCCAGGTGAGAGTCATGCACGCGCGCGTGAGGGGCTCTTGTCATCGCGTTTTCCCCACAGAGCAGCAGATCCTCATCAGAGGTCCAACATGGAGAAGTTGAGTAAAAAAAAACTGTCAGGCAGAGAAAATACGATTTGAGTTTCAACGGACCCTCATTTATCAAAGTAAAGGAGGCGCCCGTCTTCTGTTGCCATGACAACAGTTTTCCAGACACTTTTTTGTTGTTAAAAAGTTCTCAAATCGGCGAGGTTCTTCAGTGAGTGAGAGTCATGTCTGCAGATCAGGTTGTTGTTTTTGTGTTGCTGCTGCTGCCTAAAGGTTCCGCTCAATAACATTTTCATTTGAAATGTGAGAATTTTACAGGAATTCAATCACAGTTAATGGCGTCTGTAGTTAGAAACCTCAACGGGCTTCACAGTCACAGTCCTGTTGACTTGGGATGTGTAGCTGCCTTTAGGACGTGTTTAATTGATGGTTTTTGACTTTTTAAAAATGCTTCATGGGTCTCCTTCTATCTTTTTGTTGTAAACCTGAATTTAGTGTCTCCACTTCTATTACATTTTCATTCTGTTGTGGCTGCAAACTCAGCTCGTTGAAAATGAAATTTTCTACCCGGAGCTACCTGGACGAACACACTCACACACACTCACACACACACCTACACACACACACAAACACACTCTCACACACTGATGGCGCCAAGCTATAACCACCAGAAGCTATAGGGTTCGGTGTTTTGCCCATGGGCCAGCAGGGCAGGAGCCGAGTCATCTGGGATCGGAGGTCGACCGCTCCTCCACAGCGTTTTCCATCTGTGATTATGGGCCAGTGGGATTATTTTCGGGGAGGGAACAATATCCTCTGCAAAGAGAAAAGATCTGCGGATTAAAAACTGGAAGGTTTCCTTTGATTTGAGATTAAGATGTTAAATGAAACAGTGACGTCATTCTTAAAGTAACACAGAAAACGCAAAAGACTCCAGTGTTTTGTCTGATTTGCTTCCGCCTATAGTTTATTGTGCCTGTTGCGAGCGCGCGCGACAATTTTTTTTCTGCGTGTGTGGGCACGCACATGTACGTGCCGCGCACATATTCACCTCTCCGCTCCGCCCTCTGCCCCCACTGCAGGTCCACGGACGCGGAAACTGAAGAAATCCAGGAGCGGCAGGGAGGACAAGCGGCCGCGCACGGCCTTCACGGCCGAGCAGCTGCAGCGGCTGCGCGCGGAGTTCCAGGTGAACCGGTACATCACGGAGCAGCGGCGGCAGGCGCTGGCGCACGAGCTCCACCTGAACGAGTCCCAGATCAAGATCTGGTTCCAGAACAAGCGGGCCAAGATCAAGAAGGCGAGCGGCCTAAAAAACGGGCTCGCGCTGCAGCTGATGGCGCAGGGCCTCTACAACCACTCCACCACCACCGTGCACGAGGAGCGCGAGGACAGCGACTGACCTGCGCGCGGCGCGGGGTCAGCACAGGCTGGATCACCTGAACCAAAGAGCTTCTTTCAGACCTGAAGGCACGTGCACGCTCAGGACGCACGCGCGCCGTTCTCCGTCGGTTCCAGAGCGTAAAGGAGCAGCCCTCATTAAACTTTTCCTGGACCAAACGAACTCCCCCTCCGCCGGAGTGGGCCGAACGCACGCGCATTCTGCTGCTGGTTCCGGTTCTTTTGATAACAATGGAATTATAATAGGATCTGAGGAAACATCCGACCAGAACCTCAATGGTGGAACTCAGAGAAACCAGAATATTCTACAAAACTCGGTCCGGGAGTTCTGAGCGGCCCAATGGTTCGTGTTTACGCACAGACGTCCTTCAGAATTCTGGATAACTCCGCGCTCTCAGAACCTCCTGCATGACTGGTGGATTCGGTTTGCAGTACCAGACAGGTTCTGGGGAAAGCAGCAGTGTTATCTGCCGGTTCTGATCCAGAGTATCAGGGTGTAGAAAGGGAAAAACGGGAACTGGATGGAACCGTTGGGAGTCACGGACTGGACCGAGTGGGTCTCAGGTTCTGTATGAATTTCCAATAAAGCTTTTTCTACTGAGACCCAGCTCCTTTGTTGGGGTGGGGGGTGGGGGGAGCTGTGACATCACCGCTGATGCGCGGCAGAGCGTGAAATTACCTGCTGATCTGTGCCCGTAGATTCCACGAGCACTGCTGCGCTCAGAACCGGGTTCGGAACCGGAAGTTAACATTTCTAATATGTTATGAATGAAGAGAAGAGTTCTAAACTGTGTGATTACGCATGCGCAGCGTCACTAATCACAATACGATCTGCGGTTTTTCCCCTGCGCAGAAGATACTTCTGACAGAAAACAGAACCGCAGGAGATCAGGCCGGTTCCGGTTTTAAAGGTACTAGCAATTCACCTTTGAGATCCAAGGCCCTGATGAGAAAACACCTGCTGGTTCCGTAGAACCCAGACAGAACCGTTTTCCTTTAGAGTCAGAGAAAAAAGGCTTTAAATGTTTTGATATTTTATTTTGAAATTCAGTTCTGTTTTAGTTTCCTGTTTGACAGAATTCACTGAATGAAACTTTTCTCTAATCACTTTGGTTTCTTTATTTTGACTCTTTTTTAAACAAACATTTTTTAATTTCCATAGATGTCAAATAAATGTATAAACTAAGCTTCTTTATCAAGAGATGAGGAGCATCCTTCAACAGCTTAACACAACACACACACACACACACACACACTCTCTTGTCCAGTTTCTATCAGAACTTCTTCAGATTTTTCTGAATCAGAACAACAAAATACCAAAAACTTCGCTCCAGACCAATGAGCTTCAGTTCAGACTGAAACCAAACCTGCGATCCAGACGGATCCCAGTGACGTCACGCTCTCAGCTGATAACCAAAGGTCTCCAGTCCAGACCTCAGTGTTCTATGTCTCCAAACCAACGAGCCATTGAAGCTCCTTATTGGTTAAACACACCTGGTGCAGGTAATCAGCAGCAGACGCAGGATTTCTAGCAGAATGCCGGTCCTGGAGACCCCCGCCTCAAAGAGATCCATGGGGCCCTGCAGGTTCCTGAAGGTCTGAGAGAAGAAGAGTTGTTCACTCACATTCCACTTCCTACTTTTTATTATTCCGTCTGCTTAATTGCTTAATTGCTGCTCCATGTCAGAAGTTCCGTTCTTACTATTTATATGACAGAAATCCTTCATTTTTATTCATTGACACGTAAGCAAAAGCTACATTTCACATGTACACACAAACAGACACACACACACACACACACCCACATACACAAACCAACACACACAGACCAACACACACACACAAACAAACCAACACACACAAAACAAGCACACACACACAGTGGCTTATTGTCCAACTGTGTTTTCGTGTTTGATGCTGCAGTGCTGGTCAGACGCTCCGCACTGGGACTTGTTGCGGTCATGCAGGCTGCTCTGCTGGATGAAAGGTTAGAGAAGAACATGACAGCTGCGGCTTTTCTCTGCTGCTGTTCATCGTCGGAGGCAGCATCATTGTGTTGTCATGAACAACACAATGATGCTGCCCTTCACCCGGACCACAGGAGGACAGCTTCATTGCTGCATGGAGGCATCTGAGATCCAATCTTCATGTTTGGCGCCGCTCTCTGACATACTTCCTGTTTTTTTTTGTTGCTCTTGAAGAAGGACAAAGGTGTTAGACCTTCACATGCTTGGATAGACGTGACAGGTTATAAAGCAGCAGAATGGTATGAAGCACACGCCTGAATCTTTGCTTTGAACTCCTGATGTTTATTGAGTCCGATTTTTGCCTCATTTGTAGTTGTTAGCTTATAGTTGTGATAGTTTTCTGAATATGAAGTTATGGCTGTGTGGCAGCTGTCCGTTTCTGGAACACAGAGAACGTTTTGGTTCCTGCTGCTAAAACAAAAAACTGGTGAGGATCTCAAGGAGAGCTTCACCTTTGGCTCAGATCCTTCTCCGCTACATCAGATGTATGCAGCCACCCCACTGCTGCAGCCGCTACACCCGTCCGTCTGTCAATCCAACTGTCCACCCTCACTCGTAACCAAGACCTAGAAGGACTGAAGCTCCTCCCCTTGGGGCCGTAGCTCTCCACCTGCCAGGAGAGGCAAACCATCTAGTCCTGGTTGAGAACCATGTCCTCCAACTTGGAGAGGACAAAACCCCCTCACTTTTGTTTGTAGTCATTAAAAAGATTAGGGCCAACCAGTCTTTGATGTCCAGACAAGACAGAAGTGGTGTAACGGAGCAACCTTACTTAATTAGTAAATAAATCTGACCATGGTCAGCATAGCAGTGAAAGGATGGAGCCCAGAGGAAGGAGGTACAGAGAGAGTAACAGTGGTCCTAAAGTAGAGCCCTGTGGAACCCCAAACAACAACGGAGCAGTTAAAGAATAAGATAAGACACGCTCACACACACACAGCCAGTCTGTTGGGTCCGTCCGGTCTCCTCCTTTGTCAGCAAATCCAACCCTCCACCAGAGGGTGATCCGTTGAAAGCTCCGCCCTTCTCTTTGGTGCCCTAGACAGACTGCCAAAGGTCACATGATACAACCAATAGTCAGTCGGGGACCTCCTGCCTCAGATGTTCTGGTGTGACATGCTTGTGCTAGAGAATGGTTTTCATTACAGACAAACTGTGTCCAATCCCAAAACACTACTCAGATCAGAGAGGCCGTTGGTCTCGATCACGCCCTTCCAGGTATCACTCTCATTGCCCACAATGAGTAGAAGTGAAGTAGAACAAGAGGTTTCTCCCATTTTCTGTTACCCCTCCTAGAGATCCCAAGTACTCCTCTTTTGTTGACATGCCGAGGCCACATGACCTGACCCCAGTCTGTAGGCGCAGGGACGTGACCTTCCTGTCAACAGAGGGGAACCTCAACACAAGACAAAAGTACCCCGTCATGTCTCACCATGGGCAACTCAGAGTCCAATGCCTCTGGGTTTTAGCGCCCACAACTGTATGTGGAACCCAAATATGTCTAGCTGCTACTGCTCATCTTTCCACACAAGCTCAGGCCCGTTTCCGCTCTGTGAGGTGACATTCCAAGTCCCAATGGTTGGATTTCATCTCTGTGGGTTGGGCCCGGTGGGCCCCGCCCTTGGCTGCTGCCTCATCTTTGTCTGTCCTCTTTTCTTCTGCTGGTTTCTTAAATCTTTTTGACCTTTTCATGAATTTTTTTATTAAGAATAGATTTGGTTCTAAAATCCTTTGTAATACAGTTAGCAGACGCAGGACAGTGCTGTTTAGACGACCTGCTCCAGATATGATCAGGATCTAAGAGGACATCACCTTCAGCAGCCGAGGAGCTGAGGCTGAGGTCATGTTTCATGTGTCACTTCCTGTTTCACGTGTCACTTCCTGCTGGTCTAAACCTTCCAGAAGTCAGACTGCAGCCATGCACTGATGCTCTGAGCTTCAGATTTATGGTGAACTTGGAGCCCTGCAGTCACTCATAGGTCGGTTACAAGAAGAAAATGGACTTCCAGCTCCTCCTTTGGTGAGGCTGAGGTCACTCGCCTAACTTCTGCATGGAGGATCTGAGATCTGGGTGGCTTAGAGTCTGGACGTGCACACCTGCAGATGCTCACGGCCTTCATAAAATGAAAACAGGAGAGCTGTGGAGGTCAGACTGAGCCTCTGTGTGGTCTCCTTTCTGCATCTGGATGGAATGAGACGCTTCACACCCGGCTCAAGTTAAGGCAGCACAGGTTCAAGATCAGTCCAAGTTTGAAAAATCTGCTCCTGTGAGCAGCGTGTCACCTGAATCTCTGCAGAGAAAGGTTTCCATGGAGCTGTGGTTCAGAGACCAACGCTCAGATGGACCGACACCAGAGTCAACAGCAACATCAGAGGAGGTTTGATGCCACGCTGCTCCACACCAAAGCAAAAGCAGGTTAACATCTGGAAATCATCATTTCTAATTGGACAGGCAGCAGTTTGTACAATGGTGTAGTGGTTAGCACTTTCACCTTAAAATGACAAGGTTCAAATCCCAGCTGTGTTCTCCTCAGGGTTACCTGGGTTGATTGTTGGCTCCACATTGTCCAGGCTCGTGTTCCTGAACTTACGGGAAACCATCCAGATCTTCCAAAAAGCATCTGCTGACATAAAAACATCAGAATGTCAGATGTTTTTATGTCAGCACTCTGAGGTAAATTAGTAGGAAAAGTGAAGTTCGATTTGATATCTTCAAGAACGTATTGTTCCAGAATTTTCCAAACAGATCTTTTGTCATAGGGGCTGTGCAGTTGTGTAGTGGTTGGCACTCGCATCTCACTGTGAGAAGGTTCTGGTTCTGGTCTTTACTGTGTGGAGTTTGTATGTTCTCCATGTTCACGTGGGGGTCTTCTCTGGTTTTCCCCCACAATCCAAAAACGTGTTTTATGGGTTCATTGGTGTCTCTGAATGTGTGTGTCCCCCTGTGGTGAGCAGTATCTGGGATAGGCTCCAGCATCCTCAGTCTGCAGAGGTTCTGGGACGTGAGGCAGAAACTTCACTGACGGCATCTGATGTTTATCTCATTTGACAGGGAGTCCAAATAAATCAGGGAGCAGCTTCTCTTCAAAGTGTTCCTAATTTCCTTTATTTTCATGAAAACCTCCCAGAAACCGTGAAGGTGTTTTAGCTTTCCTCTGGCTGACAGCAGAAGGGTTGAAGAGCAGTTCCTGCTTCTGCAAAGACCGTTATCATCACATGAGGAGCTGATTGTCAGCTGATAACCTCCTCCTGACATGTCAGAGGGAGGAGCAGAGGAACCTGTGCAACGCCGCTCAGGAGGTCAAAGAGGACATTCTTCTGCGCTCCTGCGCCTGAGCGTGATCCCTCATGTCTTATCGGAGCGGCGCCTCATCTTCCTGCTGCTGATAATGACAGGCTCCACGCTCCAGCCCGAGGTCCTGCCGACTCCATCCGGACGCCTCCAACCTGAACCCAGACAGGACACCAAGCTCAGAGCCGGTACCTGGATCCATGCATGACATTCTACCCCCCCCCCCCCCCCCCCCCCCACACTCACCATCCAACCCCACCCGGTTGAGTGCTCAGAGCTGCAAATGCAAAACCCAAAAAAAAGTTTGATCTCTTTTCACGTGAACTTTCCTCAGCCTGTCACCAACTTATGGCACTCGTGAGGCTGAGCGCACGCGAGGCTGAGCGCACGTGAGGCTGAGCGCACGTGAGGCTGAGCGCACGTGAGGCTGGGTGCTCGGGATCGGCGCACTTTGATGTTTATCTTTCATCAGACAGTGACACGGTGACAGAAACGGACTGAAACTGAACGACAGGCTGTGAACACCTGGGATGGTGCGACACACCTGAGAGGCGGAGCTGAAGGAAAGCAGCCGCTGCTGTGGTCAGATCCAGAGGTGAACAGCTGAGGACATCATATGGTTCCTGGCGCGTGGAACCACGGTTCATGGTTCATGGAACGTTTGGCAGAGACCACAGCAAACAGGAACGTTCTGGGTTGGAATCTGAAAGGTTCTGGTTCTGGTCTGGAACAATTTAGAAACTGGACTCTCATCCTGAGGAAGTGTGAAGGATGGGATGTTCTATCCCAGTTTGAAGGTGGTGGGGGGCAGAGGGGGCTCTCCTCAGTGATTGAAGGACAGACTTTTCTCCAAATATCCATCAGGTCAGAACATTCCTCCATAGAGAAGATAAGCATCTCTGGGGGGGTGGGGGGCAGGTTCGCAGCCTCCTCTTCCTCTCAGACGCCGGCCGCATCCTCGCTTCCATTAATCAGGTGTGTCAGAAAGTCGATCCTATCGGCGCCCCGCGCAGGGATGACGCGGCGTTAAGTGCTCACCGCGACCCCTCCATGTCACTGAACTGTACAATTAGACCCCGCCCCCGACACTGAGAGACAGGCAGTGATGGAAGAACAGCCAAGGCTGCCATCATAACTCACTGATGATGACGGGGGTGGGGGCTCACCTCACGAATTACATCCGTTTCCTGTCTGCGTGCAGCACAGCGCCACCTATCTGATCCTCTATCAGCATCTGAATTACAGCCTGACTCCTCCCTCTCTGGCAATTGTGACGGCCATGGGGGGGGGGGGGTTCTGGACCCTCAATAAGACAGTGATGGGAGTGAACCTTGGAGGAAGATCAGCACAGGAATGGTCAGGATTTCCAAAACCTCCGTCATGCTCCACGTTCTCTCGGCGGTGCTGCGGGGGCTTGGAGGGTCTCGGGGGGGGCTTGGAGGGTCTCAGATGAAGCTCTTTGGTTTGGTCTGGATCTTCATCCCCTTCATCATCATCAATTTCTGTGGTTCTGTGCAATGAAGGAGTCTGAAGAACCTCTCAGCTGTTTGAGCAGCAGCGCCGTGTCTCCATGAAGCTCCTCCATCAGCTGCTCTGATCCGCTCATCTGTGGGGTCTGAAGGTATCCCACCCCCCTGGCATGGGGGGGCTGAGGGCTCTCCATCGGCCTGTCATGAGTCTGCAGATGAGCGGCTAATAGGACATTACTTGGGGCCCACCGCCTGACCGGACAGCTGATTAATGTCGCAGGAGATGACTCAGGGCCAGGGAGGGGGGGTTAGATTGGAGAGAGCAGGATGATGAACGAGGAGCGGAGCCCACGGCCGTGTCTCATTAGCACGGCTGCTTTCTGGCATTAAACTAATGTAGCGCGTCGGGGCAGGGTTCATGGGGATGGGGGGGGGGGGGGGGGGGGTCCACAGGAGGAGCACCAGGACATGATGAGGAGAGAGGAGTCTAAAGATCTAAGCCGGCAGGTAGATGGAGAAGACGTCCCCCCACACCTGAACCACTGCAAGGACCACCTGACCGTCTTAGCAGCAGGTCTCTGATGCTGATGATGCAGACGCATCCAGGTCCCAGCAGGTCCCGGGGGTCTGAGGTGCAGGTCCCGGGGGTCTGAGGTGCAGGTCCCGGGGGTCTGAGGTGCAGGTCCCGGGGGCCTCAGCAGACTTGGGGTCAGAGACCACGCTGCTAAAGACTCTGAACCATCTGCTCCAATTCTCCCAGTGGGACCAGACCCTGAAGCAGCACGGAGCCAGACGTTGGATCCAATCTGGTTCTTGGTTCTGTGGTCAAAACCTGGATGATGTATGACATAAATTGTCCTAAGGCCTGGATGTTAAACTTTGACCTAGTCATCATTGTCTTGGGTTTCATCTAAACCTCAGTTTGGGTGTAAACTTTAGTTTGTTTTTGTTCATTATCTCATCCATCCATTTTCTTAACCTGCCATCTCCCATTCAGGGTTACGGGGTTGCTGGAGCCTATCCCAGCTACGGTTGGGCGAAGGCAGGGTACACCCTGGATAGAACGCCAGTCTGTCGCAGGACACACAATCATTCCCACACACACTGACACGGTCACACCTAGGGACACTTTCGAGTCACCGATGAACCAATTAAGCGTGTTTTGGGACGGTGGGAGGGGGCTGTAGCGTCCAGAGAAAACCCACACATGTATGGGGAGAACATGCAAACTCCACTCAGAAAGGTCCAACTAGGATTTGGACCAGGAGCTTCTCGCCGTGAGGCAAGAGTGCTAACCACTGCACCGCTGTTCTTTCATCTGTTAGTTAATTTGTTCATTCTGTCGTTTGTTAGACAGAATCATCAGTTCTGTAGACGGTCGGGTTATTTGTTCAACTGTTAGATCATCAGTTAATTTATTGATCGCTCCTTTGTTTGTTGGTTTATTTAATTGTTCGTTGATCATTTGTTCAATCATTCTCTAGTTGATTAGATGGAATTATTTATTTGTACGCTGATCATTCATTAATTGTTCGTTAGCTTGTTGGTTCATTCAAACGTTTCTTAGTTCTTTAGATCGTTTGTTCATCTTTTGTTTGATCATTCGCCAGATTGTTTGTTTGTTGATTGTGTGTTTGTTTGTTGATTGTTTGTTTGTTGATTGTGTGTTTGTTTGTTGATTGTTTGTTTGTTGATTGTGTGTTTGTGTGTGTTTGTTTGTTTGTTGATTGTGTGTTTGTTTGTTTGTTGTTTGTTTATTGATATTCCCTCGATCATCGTTTGTTGATTGTCCGCTCGTCAGTAGCCCTGGTTTGTGTGTGTCCACGTGTGTGTGTGTGGAGCAGGTGGGGGGGTGTTGTGGCTTAAGGGTCAGGACTATTTTTGAACGAGGTTCTTCATGAACCTTTGACCCCCAGGATCCTCTTTTCTCAGCAACTGTGTTGTCTCAGAGAGCGTTTTGGAGGAACTCAGCTGCCTGAACGGACCAAAACACCCATTTGGGATTTCCCATTGTGAGAAATGAACATTATACAGTAATACACTTTATAGCTCAAAAAGTTGATGTTTGCATTTTATAGGCCCCTTAAATACTCCCAAGGCTTTTTTTAAAGTTTGTTTGACTGTTATTATATTTTTCATCATTCCTGTTGATGAAAACAGGAAAAGAAAAACTAAAAATGAACAGATTCTATTTTCTATTTGTCTTCTGCTGCAGCGATTCTGTTCACAGAAACTATCTCAGTGTTGGGGGGGGGGGGGGGTCTGTGCATGTGTGTGCGTGCGCATGTGTGTGAGCCATCTGAAGGTGGAAGGGTCTTTATGGGGTCTCCTGGGTCTTCAATCTGTCCCATTTCAGCTTTATGACCCCCCCAAGGAGCAGGTCTGGGTCAGTGGTTTAACCCCGGATAACGCCCCCCATTACTTGTGGTGTCACTTACATTCTGACAAATACCCCCCCCTCCACAGTAATGAGGACAACAGGCCCCCGAACAACCATCTAATATGTATCAATAAGTCCAACAGTTTCATGTAATTGTTTTCTCTGAGAGGGTGGGGCTACCCCCACCCCCACTTTGGGGCAGGTTAGTATGAAATCTGACAGTCCACCAAACGGACACACTTGAGGAGAAGCTTCGGCTCTGACTGTAGAAGTGCTGCACAGAGCAGGAAGCCCCTCCCACTGCACACCTGGAGGGGCCGCTCAGGTACTGCTGGACGTCAACATTGAGAATCCAGCAGAAGATCAGATGTTCCAGTGTTCTGATGTTCTTTCACACAGGGAGGAGCAGAATATTTTGTAAAGTCCGAGCCCCCCCACATCGGCCCTCTGAGGGCCTTCATGAGGACCCCCCCCCCCCCTGCCGAGGCGGCGCCCTCATCAGCTCTGCGGTTCCATCAACAAGGTCAAGCTCTAGTTCTGCTCCGGATCACTGACTCCTCCTCCCACCAGCCGCCCTTTCCCACCCTGACCCACTGCGGAGGCTGGTGGCAGGGGGGGGGGGGGGGGGGGGGGGTGCTCTTATTAAAAGGGGCCGGCTCTTACTTTTGAAGCGCTCACGTCTAGACGGCTCCTCGCCATGAAAGGCTGGGAGGCCCCGCCCTCACCGTCATCCTCTCCCGCCTTTGTTCGGGCCCCGCGGCCTTCCATCCTCCCCGCTGGCACAGGACAAATGCCGACCAGCGCCACTTCCTAAACGCGTCAACGGGCGCACTGACTCCCCGCGGGGCCCCTCAGCCTGGGCCGGGGGCGGGGCCGCCGTGGCCGGCCATGCAGAGCCGCAGCACAAGAGGCGGCGGATGCAGGCGTCAGTCATGGCGGGAGAGGAGACGGACGCTGAATATTCATCTGACTGCTGTCTCCATGTTTTCAGATGGGGGGGCGCAAGAATGCAGGTCTTTACAAACTACAGCAACACAGGTAACGCCCCCCCCCACTCCACGTCCTGCTGCTCATCCCTCAGCCTGTCATGCCCCCCCCCCCCAACCCTTACTCTTATCATCGGCCATGCCTGCTCAGGCTCAGAGGTATGGGGGGGGCTCCATGGCATGCTGGGGGGTTGGAGGGGCTCTGGCACAAAGGAGCCCCCCCCCCCCCGGATTGTTTGCAGTGTGACAAAGGCCTCACTGTATCAGTTATAACCTTCTGTCTCATTGACAGTGGGGGGGGTACTGTAGCCTGTAATAGAGAGAATTTCACTGCTGGGGGGTCAAAACAGTTTGCCCACAGGCTGAGCGTGGGTTCAAAAACACACTATCATTATTCATTATGGCGCTCACAGTCACCACCATGGGGGGGGGGTAAATCTTTCACACCCCCTACCAAACTAACTGATTCTTTTGGACAACCTAGATTTTGTTACAGTGACGGACACTGTGGTCATTTCTTAATTGAATTCTTAAATAAAGGCAGGTCAAAGGTCAGGGGTCCACTCAGAGGAGAACACATTCCTGATTCTGTGAGCGTTTGAGCACGAGACCCCCGGATGTGTTTGTGTTCAGTTATGGATGTGTGAGTGTGGTGTGTGTCTTCTTTGTGAGTCTTTGGTTCCATTTGTCTGGATTTCTCCAGTGTTGGTTGATGATTTCTTCTCAGACTTTGTTTTGTGACCTTTGACCTCCAGGTTGACCTTCTAGAAGACTCTTGGTTCTCCTAAGAAACAGGTGCATGACCAGCAGATGCATCCAACACATGCATGAGGGGCCTCATGATCTGGGCATTCCTCACATATGCTACCCCCCCCACACCCATGACGGTCAGAGCAGATGACGACCCCCCCCCCCCCCCCCCCCCCCCCCGATTTGACCCCATCTCTGGTTCCACAGGAAGGACAGGTGTCACGGAGGGAGCGGAGCATCTCCTGACCCTCATCACACCTGCTCAACACGTGACCCGCTCTGGGTCACCTGTGGACAACCTGAGGCGTGCACGGAGGCTGAGACGTGCACGGAGGCTGAGACGAGCACGGAGGCTGAGGCGTGCACAGAGGCTGAGGCGTGCACGGAGGCTGAGGCGTGCACAGTGGCTGAGGCGTGCACGGAGGCTGAGGCGTGCACGGAGGCTGAGACGTGCACGGAGGCTGAGGCGTGCACGGAGGCTGAGGCGTGCACGGAGGCTGAGGCGTGCACGGAGGCTGAGACGTGCACGGAGGCTGAGACGTGCACGGAGGCTGAGACGTGCACGGAGGCTGAGGCGTGCACGGAGGCTGAGACGTGCACGGAGGCTGAGACGTGCACAGAGGCTGAGACGTGCACGGAGGCTGAGACGTGCACAGAGGCTGAGGCGTGCACGGAGGCTGAGACGTGCACAGAGGCTGAGGCGTGCACGGAGGCTGAGGCGTGCACGGAGGCTGAGACGTGCACGGAGGCTGAGACGTGCACGGAGGCTGAGACGTGCACGGAGGCTGAGGCGTGCACGGAGGCTGAGGCGTGCACGGAGGCTGAGGCGTGCACGGAGGCTGAGACGTGCACGGAGGCTGAGACGTGCACAGAGGCTGAGACGTGCACGGAGGCTGAGACGTGCACAGAGGCTGAGGCGTGCACGGAGGCTGAGACGTGCACAGAGGCTGAAACGAGCACGGAGGCTGAGGCGTGCACAGAGGCTGAGGCGGGCACGGAGGCTGAGGCGTGCACAGAGGCTGAGGCGTGCACGGAGGCTGAGACGTGCACGGAGGCTGAGGCGTGGACAGAGGCTGAGGCGTGCACGGAGGCTGAGGCGTGCACGGAGGCTGAGACGTGCACGGAGGCTGAGACGTGCACGGAGGCTGAGGCGTGCACGGAGGCTGAGGCGTGCACAATGGTTGAGGCGTGCACGGAGGCTGAGACGTGCACGGAGGCTGAGGCGTGCACGGAGGCTCAGACGTGCACGGAGGCTGAGGCGTGCACAGAGGCTGAGGCGTGCACGGAGGCTGAGGCGTGCACGGAGGCTGAGACGTGCACGGAGGCTGAGGCGTGCACGGAGGCTGAGACGTGCACGGAGGCTGAGACGTGCACGGAGGCTGAGGCGTGCACGGAGGCTGAGGCGTGCACAATGGTTGAGGCGTGCACGCAGGCTGAGACGTGCACAGAGGCTGAGGCGTGCACAATGGTTGAGGCGTGCACGGAGGCTGAAACGAGCACGGAGGCTGAGGCGTGCACGGAGGCTGAGGCGTGCACAGGGGCACGGAGGCTGAGGCGTGCACAGAGGCTGAGGCGTGCACAATGGTTGAGGCGTGCACGGAGGCTGAGGCGTGCACGGAGGCTGAGGCGTGCACGGAGGCTGAGGCGTGCACAGAGGCTGAGGCGTGCACGGAGGCTGAGACGTGCACGGAGGCTGAGGCGTGCACAGAGGCTGAGGCGTGCACGGAGGCTGAGGCGTGCACGGAGGCTGAGACGTGCACGGAGGCTGAGACGTGCACGGAGGCTGAGGCGTGCACGGAGGCTGAGGCGTGCACAATGGTTGAGGCGTGCACGGAGGCTGAGACGTGCACGGAGGCTGAGGCGTGCACGGAGGCTGAGGCGTGCACGGAGGCTGAGGCGTGCACAATGGTTGAGGCGTGCACGCAGGCTGAGACGTGCACAGAGGCTGAGGCGTGCACAATGGTTGAGGCGTGCACGGAGGCTGAAACGAGCACGGAGGCTGAGGCGTGCACGGAGGCTGAGGCGTGCACAGGGGCACGGAGGCTGAGGCGTGCACAGAGGCTGAGGCGTGCACAATGGTTGAGGCGTGCACGGAGGCTGAGGCGTGCACGGAGGCTGAGGCGTGCACGGAGGCTCAGACGTGCACGGAGGCTGAGGCGTGCACAGAGGCTGAGGCGTGCACGGAGGCTGAGGCGTGCACGGAGGCTGAGACGTGCACGGAGGCTGAGGCGTGCACGGAGGCTGAGACGTGCACGGAGGCTGAGACGTGCACGGAGGCTGAGGCGTGCACGGAGGCTGAGGCGTGCACAATGGTTGAGGCGTGCACGCAGGCTGAGACGTGCACAGAGGCTGAGGCGTGCACAATGGTTGAGGCGTGCACGGAGGCTGAAACGAGCACGGAGGCTGAGGCGTGCACGGAGGCTGAGGCGTGCACAGGGGCACGGAGGCTGAGGCGTGCACAGAGGCTGAGGCGTGCACAATGGTTGAGGCGTGCACGGAGGCTGAGGCGTGCACGGAGGCTGAGGCGTGCACAGGGGCACGGAGGCTGAGGCGTGCACAGAGGCTGAGGCGTGCACGGAGGCTGAGACGTGCACGGAGGCTGAGGCGTGCACAGAGGCTGAGGCGTGCACGGAGGCTGAGACGTGCACGGAGGCTGAGGCGTGCACGGAGGCTGACACGTGCACGGAGGCTGAGGCGTGCACGGAGGCTGAGGCGTGCACAGAGGCTGAGGCGTGCACGGAGGCTGAGGCGTGCACGGAGGCTGAGGCGTGCACGGAGGCTGAGGCGTGCACGGAGGCTGAGGCGTGCACGGAGGCTGAGGCGTGCACGGAGGCTGAGGCGTGCACGGAGGCTGAGGCCTCCACACCTGAGCTGCAGGTGAGGACCAGAAACACAGGTAGAGATCACAACGTCGGACTCAGGAGGAGGACATCTCTCCGCTGAGGTCTTTGCTGAGGCCCCGCCCCTCATCATGGTTGTTTTGTTTGTTTTTTTGGGGGGGTTTATAATAATAATCTTTATTTGTATAGAACCTTTCAAGATATAGAATCACAAAGTGCTTTACAGTAAACATAAAAGCAAGAAACACACGATATAATACACATATAGAAATAAGAAAAAGTTAAGAGAACGCCATTTTAAAATGATATGTTTTAGCTGCTTTTTAAAAGAAAGAACTGATTCCACAGATCTGAGGCTAAGGGGGAGGGAATTCCAGAGAGATGGAGCGACCGCTGTGAAGGCTCTGTCACCTTTTGTTTTCAGCCCAGTTCTTGGAACAACCAGCAGACCCCGGTCACATGATCTCAGGGAACGGTTGGGAGTGTGAGGCTGTAGGAGGTTTGTTAGGTAAGCCGGTGCTTGGCTCTTCAAAGCTCTGTATGTCAGCACCAGGACTTTAAAATGCACTCGGTCACGGATGGGGAGCCAATGAAGCTGGTTCAGCAAGCGGGTGACATGTGAATACTTGGAGGATTTGGTTAAGAGCCTAGCAGCAGCGTTCTGGACAACTTGAAGCCGTTCCAGAGATTTTTCATTTAAACATGTGAAAATGGCGCTGCAATAGTCGAGGCGTGTTGAGATGAAAGCATGGATGAGCATCTCCATTTCTGAGCGTGACAGAATAGGACTCAGTTTAGCAATATTCTTCAAATGATAAAAACAAGAACGAACAAGTGAGTTAATATGAAAGTCGAGAGATAAAACAGGATCTAAAATAACACCGAGGTTCCTCACAGAGGGTTTAATAGAAGACGCGAGTGGACCGAGACTCTCGACTACCTGAGGCAGGCATTTGTCCAGAGCGCAGACGAGGACTTCGGTTTTAGATTCATTTAGTTGAAGAAAGTTGTCACTCATGCAGCTCCTGACAGAGTCCAGACACTTGAGTAGAGTCTGTATTTTAAGAACATCCTGTGGTTTAAAAGACACATGTAACTGAATATCATCAGCGTAAAAGTGGTAAGAAAGATCTTTAAAAGAACTTAAAATATGCTGTAAAGGCAGCAGATTTAAGTTAAACAATAAGGGTCCCAAGACAGACCCTTGTGGTACACCACATGTAAGTAATGCTGAGGAGGATTTGAATTTGGAAAGAACTACATAAAATGACCTTCCTGACAGGTATGAGGCGAACCAATTTAAGGCGGATCCTGATATCCCGACCCAGTGCTTCAGTCCATCTAGCAGGACGTGATGGTCAATAGTGTCAAAGGCTGCTGTCAGGTCCAGCAGCACTGGCACAGAGCAGTGTCCTGTATCACTGTCCATCAGGATGTCGTTTGTGACTCTAAGAAGGGCCGTCTCCGTAGAGTGAGCTTTACGAAAACCTGACTGAAACTGATCGGGGATCCCGTGAGCTGTGAGGCAACAACAGCAGGGTTCTGCTGCAGAAATCCCGCTGCGGCGTGACAAACGCCAGAATCGTCCTGAATGACCTTCTCTTCGTTCTGCCGGTCGTTAAAACACCTCTGATCCATAAACCCGTAAATCCAGCAGGAGCCGCGAGGAGGTTCAGGGCAGACGAAGCTCCTCCTCCTGCAGCCTTCTGCTGCGTTTCTCATCCCGGCACATTTGAAAGCGTGACCAGGAACGAATCGAGGAGAATTGCTCCACGTGCACACATGTGCACACATGTGCACGTGGAGCTGAAGGAGACGTCTGACCTCCAGAAGGCAAGAGGTTTTCATCTAAAGCTGTTTTATCCTGATTTCATATTTGAAGTGTTTTTTTTTTTTACTGCGGGGGGGGGGGGGGGGGGGGGGGTTGCAAAGCATTCTGCAGCAAACGTCTGCTCAGGCTGTGGGCTCCACCTCGGTCTCTGCAGAACTCAGGTGAACTCACCTGACAGGTACGATGAATCTGAATGAACCGCTCCTCAGGCTTTAAAACAGGAAGTGGGGAGGTGGGCGGAGCTTTTCCAGACGAATAGGAAACAGGGCACCAACATCAAACGAAGAGAAGACAGATGATGTGGAAGGAGACGGAGGGAGGGGTCTGCGTGGTCCCCCCCCCAGTGAAGGTCCAGAGGAAAGTCTCCTCACAGCCGCTTTGCTTGGAGAGGGGGGGGGGGGGGGTTGACTTAAACTTCAGTCCCAGTGCCCCCCCCCCAGCAGATGACTCAGCGCTGGAAAAGGCCCGGTCTCGCTCCAGGTGTGGAACCAACCGGCACATGCCAAGACAGGATGTTTCTGACGGTCTGAGGACGCCGCAGGTGTGTCATGCTGTCACCCACCTGTCAGTCACTCAGCACCCAGGTGAGAATCCATCACTTACCTGCTTCTCACACACCTGCCCTCTGAGGGAGGGGCAGGAGACGCTTCGGGCGCTTGCTGGAAAGATTCTCACCTCTGAGCTGGAGGACGCTGCTGGGACGATTTCCTCATCTGGAAGGGGGCGTGGCTCCAATGCTGCCAGACTGGACCTACAGAAAACATCTGTAAGGTGAGGTCACCGGCATGGGGGGGGGGGCAAATTTGTCCCTCGTCTGATGGAACAATCATGAAGTTTGATCGTGAGAAAGACCAGAGCTGTCTACGTCCTGAGCCCCCCCAGTAGATAGCTATGCCCTGACAGAAAGCCCCACCCTCACTGAAAGCCCCGCCCTTACTGAAAGCCTGGCCCTCACTGAAAGCCCCACCCTTACTGAAAGCCCCGCCCTTAATAATAGCTCCGTCCAGATGTTGACAGCAGCATCTGGAACTAAACTCTCAGCTGCTATGAGAATGAAGAATGTTCCAAACCCAGAACCCTGGCAGCAGGTCGGCCCAAAGGCGGCGCCGCCTCCTACTCCGGGGCTCCTCCTCCTACTTCGGGGCTCCTCCCACTTTCACCGGTTAACAAGGTTTCCTACCAAGATGAAGAAAATCTGAGCGTCTGAGCCGCAGACCAAGACCGTCACCCCTGCAGGTACACAGGGGAAAAACTGACAGCAGGACACACACAAGCTCACACACACAACAGCAGGACAGACTCACAACAGCAGGACACACACAAACAACAACTCACAGACTCACAACAATAGAACAGACTCACAACAGCAGGACACACACAAACAACAACTCACAGACTCACAACAGCTCACAGACACACAACAGCAGGACAGACACACAACAGCAGGACAGACACAAACAACAACTCACAGACTCACAACAATAGAACAGACTCACAACAGCAGGACAAACTCACATCAACTCACAGAGACACAACAATAGAACAGACACACAAGAATAGAACAAACTCACAACATCAAAACAGACTGACAACAGCAGCACAGAAACACAAACAGTTGTGAGTCTGCAGCATTGGCTGCCCCTTATTAGGGCTCAGAGCTGCAGGCTAATGGAGGGAATTGTTGAACAATGGACAGCGCTCGTGCATGTCATTGTGTGTGCATGTAGTGTGCGTGCATGTGAGTGTGTGTGCATTTGAGTGTGCACGTGTGTTCCAGCATGTTCCTGAGATTGTTGTACAGCCTGGTTCCTGACAGAACCAGCCGGACCCTCTGCGCTGGGCTAACGAGCTGTATGCTTGACAGGTGTGTCGAGATGGGGGCCGCTGTTCCTGACCACGCACACAAACACCACCATGCCCCCCCCCCCCCCCCCCCCCGGTAAACACCCCCCCCAGCCGGCCCGCTCTGGAGCTGCAGGAAAGAACATGTTTGACAGATTTAATTGGCTCTTTCTGTAAAGTGAGTCAAAAGAGATGAAAGGGGTTATCAGGCTGAAATAATTAATTTGGGCCGGTTCTGCTGACAGTCGGCTCCTTTCACGTTCCTCCTCTAATCAGCGCCTCCTGAACCACGGAGGACACCGTCTCCACTGAGGAGCAGCTCATGAAAAAGGGCCTAAAAGGAGGTAATTAATTTGGACCTGCAGCGGGTTCCTGCTCCTTTCATAGATTATTGCTGTCATTATGAGGCTAATGCAGCTTTTTAATCCAATTAATCTGGAATGAAAGAGGAAATGATGTGGATTAATAATGGGGGGGAGGATACACACATCTTTACAATTACCATCTGTATGGTATCCTATCTGTGTCTGCGATTAACAGGAGGACATGGGGGGGGGGGGGGGTGTTGCAGAGCAGACGCTCAGACCCGCTGGCAGAGGAACCTGAGTGTCTCGTCCCACGATGAAAATGTTTTTTGATATAATTGGGTCAAGAACAACCCATCCCATCAGAACCCAGATCTGCAGATCAGGACCTTGGATTAACTCCTGGTACCAGTGCCTGAACCAGAACTCTGACCCAGCAGCAGCATCAACAGCATGTTATAGGAATGACCCCCCACCCCCACGCATTCATACACACACACAAAGAAAAGATCAAGCATCCATTTAACCCAGTCAAGCCTTCTGTTCAGCAGTGGGGGCTGTGAGGACGTGGGGCCCACTGGGACTGTCACCCCCCCCGCACACACACACACAGTTGTAGTGTATTGTGGGAAATTGTTGCTTCATTTTAGTTTTAAAAAAGTCAATTAGTCCAAACGAATAGACCACCAAAGGTTGGGGGGGTGGGGGGGTCATTTGTCAATAAAACCTGCGGCTTTCTGCGCTTTGATGATCCATTAAAGTGTTTTAAACACCACTGCAGTGGATGAAGTGCTTGGTTTGAGAACAGCTTTAGAGCCGGGGATCCAGATCCAACAGATGAACCTTCAGCATCTGTGGATCCCTCTTCATCAGGAGGGAATCCTTCTTTAACCCTTGTGCTATCTTAGATGACCCCCCCCCCCTTCCATTGAGGTGTTCTCCCTACCATGACAAAGGTGGATAAAGGTGGAAAGATTTCATGTAATCCATGGACACCAGTGAAGATCACAAATCATTGAAGAAAAAAGGTTCAGAGCACTGTCTAGTGGGTCTAGATGACCCAACTCCCAACGTTAAAGTGTCCAGGATAGCACAAGGGTTACAAGCCATAGATCTGCTTTTGGCAGTTATAGATCATTCATTTACTATTATAGAATTTTTCTTGGCTATAGGATCCTCCTATAGATCCGCTTTCATCAACCTCATGCCTCCTGATCACGCGTGGATCATTTTATAGCAACTAAAGATTCTGTTTTATTCATTACATTTTTTAGGAATCGTTTTGGTTTCCTGACAAATGTTCTTCTTGGTCTGTCTTACGTTGCGGTGTTGAACCCTGAGCCTGTGTCAGTTTACCGGCGCGTCTTCCTCGCTGAAGTTGGAAGGCTCAGCCTCTCTGCTTAGTGTGACCCGTGATGCCTCCTGAAGCCTTTCCGAAGCCTCCTGATGCCTCCTGAAGCCTTTCCGAAGCCTCCAGATGCCTCCTGAAGCCTCCTGTAGCCTCCTGAAGCTTCCCGAAGCTTCCTGATGCCTCCTGAAGCCTCCTGAAGCCTTTCCGAAGCCTCCCGATGCCTCCTGAAGCCTCCTGATGCCTTCCTGAAGCCTCCGGAAGCCTCCGGAAGCCTCCTGATGCCTCCCTGAAGCCTCCTGAAGCTTCCTGAAGCTTCTCGAAGCTTCCTTATGCCTCCTTATGCCTCCTGAGGCCTCCTGAAGCTCCCTGATGCCTCCTGGAGCCTAATGGAGCCAGCTGGAGCCTCCTGATGCCTCCTGACGCCTCTTGAAGCCTCCTGAAGCCTCTTGAAGCTTCCTGACGCCTCCTGATGCATTCTGATGCCTCCTGAAGCCTCCTGGAGCCTCCTTAAGCCTCCTGATGCCTCCTTGAAGCCTCCTGATGCCTCCTTGAAGCCTCCTGATGCCTCCTGAAGCCTCCTGAAGCCTCCTGATGCCTCCTGATGCCTCCTGATGCCTCCTGATGCCTCCCGAAGCCTTCTGAAGCCTCCTGAAGCCTCCTGATGCCTCCTGATGCCTCCTGATGCCTCCTGCAGCCTCCTGAAGCCTCCTGAAGCCTCCTGAAGCCTCCTGATGCCTCCTGAAGCCTCCTGAAGCCTTCTGAAGCCTCCTGAAGCCTCCTGATGCCTCCTGAAGCCTCCTGAAGCCTTCTGAAGCCTCCTGAAGCCTCCTGAGGTCTCCTGAAGCCTCCTGAAGCCTCCTGAAGCCTCCTGAAGCCTCATGAGGCCTCCTGAAGCCTCCTGAAGCCTCCTGAAGCCTCCTGATGCCTCCTGAAGCCTCCTGAAGCCTCCTGAAGCCTCCTGATGCCTCCTGAAGCCTCCTGAAGCCTTCTGAAGCCTCCTGAAGCCTCCTGAGGTCTCCTGGAGCCTCCCGAAGCCTTCTGAAGCCTCCTGATGCCTCCTGATGCCTCCTGATGCCTCCTGCAGCCTCCTGAAGCCTCCTGAAGCCTCCTGAAGCCTCCTGATGCCTCCTGAAGCCTCCTGAAGCCTTCTGAAGCCTCCTGAAGCCTCCTGATGCCTCCTGATGCCTCCTGAAGCCTCCTGAAGCCTTCTGAAGCCTCCTGAAGCCTCCTGAGGTCTCCTGAGGTCTCCTGAAGCCTCCTGAAGCCTCCTGAAGCCTCATGAGGCCTCCTGAAGCCTCCTGAAGCCTCCTGAAGCCTCCTGATGCCTCCTGAAGCCTCCTGAAGCCTCCTGAAGCCTCCTGATGCCTCCTGAAGCCTCCTGAAGCCTTCTGAAGCCTCCTGAAGCCTCCTGAGGTCTCCTGAAGCCTCCTGAAGCCTCCTGAAGCCTCCTGAAGCCTCATGAGGCCTCCTGAAGCCTCCTGAAGCCTCCTGAAGCCTCCTGATGCCTCCTGAAGCCTCCTGATGCCTCCTGATGCCTCCTGATGCCTCCTGAAGCCTCCTGAGGCCTCCTGAAGCCTCCTGAAGCCTCCTGAAGCCTCCTGATGCCTCCTGAAGCCTCCTGATGCCTCCTGAAGCCTCCTGATGCCTCCTGATGCCTCCTGCGGCCTCCTGAAGCCTCATGAGGCCTCCTGAAGCCTCCTGAAGCCTCCAAACCGTCTGCATCACAGGAACAAAGGCAGCACCTGGTTTGGGAATCTCTCCAGGCCATCATCATAGCAGAGATGTCTGACGGACAGCCTGGGGAGATGCTTCGGCCTCCGAAGAGCTCAGGCTGAGAGGCAGCCGCGTTTCAGCGTCCAGGTTCCAATTATCCGCTGAGCGTTTCCTCCCGGCGCTTCTAGCAAGCATATTGTCTGAGAATGACTGTCAACTTGAACCCGATATCCAGACAAACTGAATAGATTCAAAAAAACTCATGAAAGCATCTTTTAGAGTTTTAAATAAGGAAGGTGTGACAAAGGGGAGGGACATTTGCCATGGACTCTGAGGTGCAGCTGTGATCTATAAACACAGATTTGGTCACAAACACATGCGTGTTCAAATTCCACAGCAGATATCAAGCCTCATCATTTCTGCTGGGTTCACATCAATCCTGTGAGTAAATTGCTGCAGCTTACAGCTGCGTACAATTACGTTTCCACAGCAGAGTTGCACAAACCAGGGATTAAATAAAAACACAAAGTTCAGCATTCTATTAAATATAAACTATGATCACATGAATCAAAGAAAACGTCAGAAAAGCATTTCCATGTTCGCTGTGAAATTGGAATTACTAACTCGACAACTTTGCATCAACATTTTCTCCACACATGCAGCTGCATACCTGCACGCAGGTGGAACAGCGGCCTCCTCTGCCATCCTGTTGTCCCGGGGGGGGCCAGGACTGTCAGGCTGAACGCCCCCTCCTCCTCAGCTGCTCATGTGAACAAGCTCTGCTGCAGACCTGAAACAAGAGAGCTCACTTTCCGGCTCGCAGCACCTCTGGCTGCTCCGGTTGGAGCTGCAGCCTCGCCACGCAGCTTTCCCTCCTAATCGGGGGTGTCAAACTTGGAGGATGGGAGCCGTGTTCGTGGGTGTCATGGAGACGCGCAAGTTGTCATTCAGGGAGAGGATGCCTGTGCAGGAGGCTGCAGGAGGAGTAGGTGGTGGCGGGGGGAATGAGAGCAGCTGAAACAGTCGGAGCGCTGAAGGATGGAGGTGAAGCGCAGCTGAAGAGCAGTGGGGCTGCTCCTGCCGAGTTGCTCCTGTGACCTCTAGAGGTCAGGCTGTGCAGGGGACATCACACGCTGCAGCATCACGGAGGGGTTCTGATTCTGAGCACTGGTCCGACCCAGTCGCACAGGCATCTGGGAGACGTGCATGAGCTCTGCAGCGGGTTAGGCCAGGTGTGCTGCAGGTACAGGATGTTCCGAGTGCAGACAGACATTCATGACCATCGCACACCAGCGGCGACAGGAAGTTCAACCCTAAAGGAACCCCACAACCACCTGGAGGAAAAAACGATGGCCTTGCATTCCTGGATCCGCTCAGAGCTCCACATCCGCTACATCTGCTCTCCGTGATTGACAGGTCTCAGTTTATTTCCCTTGGGACCGCCTCCCCGCCCTCTTCCTCTGCTCTGACTGGACGCTCTCATTACCGTCTTATCTCAGTGGCCTGCTCACCGCGTTTATCTTTGTAATTATGCTGGAGCTTACCTGCTGATGGGCTTCAGGACGGCCTCTCTGGGGTCAGGGTCTCCTGCCTTCCAGACATCTTTGCTATCTGCTCATGCAAACAGCGCAGCCCCCTCATCTTCCTCACTCAGAGCTCAGTGTTCACAGATAACACCTCGTCCTTTCTAGTCCCCCTAATTGTTTGGTCGAGTGTTTGATTTCCTGATGAGGAGGGCCGCTTACACAGATGAAGGTCAGTAGTCTGTCATCACACACTTCAACACCCTGGTGGAGATCACACATACGGCTCTGGATCGGATGGAGCTGCTTCACGCTAATAAACCGCTGCACGCAGAAGGTGGTGTAGTGGTTAGCACTCTCACCTAGCAGCAAAAAGGTGCATGTTCAAATCCCAGCTGGGACCATTGAGTGTGGATCCTCAGCCATGAATCAAACACTCAGGAAGAACATCTACGCTCTGCACTGCCCTTCATCAAAGTGGAGAGCTGCGTTAGAGTACACCACTGATGTATTAGAAAGAAGTTCTCTGCTGTACCACTACATGCTAAAATGCTAAACTGCACTTTCATTTAGAGAACTTTTTTTTAAAGGCTTTTGAAAAATCCACAAAACAGCGAGACAGCCAAAGGTGCAGCTCCATAGTGAGGGAACCTTTGTAATTAATGACAATAGTTGGAAATGTGCACGAGTGGGTGTGTGCATGTGTGCATGCACGTGTGAAGGGAGACTGTAATTGATTTGACTTTCAACCTCAGGTTTGACAGTGAACAGAAGAGGAGCGGCCTCGCAGAGTAGCTCCACTGACAATGATCATTTTGGTGAGCTTAATCGATGGAGAAGAGGACGAAGAGGAGGCGAAGCCCCCACTTTCATATTGGAGCTGAAAGGAGTTTGTGAAGGACCCCCCCACAGAGGTCTTTAAAGGTCAGAAAAATGATCATTGTGTGGGACCCTCGGACCATTCTGTGGATCTGAGGCAGAACCAGGATGTGAAAGAGAAACCAGTGAGTGTCCCCGGCCCCGTCAGAGCTTTATGGGGCCCCCAAGTGAGGAACCTTTTGTTTGTTGTGTAATTCTTGGATTCATTGTGTTGAAGCATCATTCCCACACCACGCCTCCATCACGTCTGCAGCACCCCTCCATCACGCATGCAACACGCCTCCATCACACATGCAGCACGCCTCCATCTCCATCACGCATTCTGCATGCCTCCATCATGCCTCCATCACGCCTACAACACGCCTCCATCACGTCTGCAGCACGCCTCCATCACGCCAACAGCACCCCTCCATCACGTCTGCAGCATGCCTCCATCACGCCTGCAGCACGCCTCCATCACGTCTGCAGCATGCCTCCATCACGCCTGCTACACGCCTCCATCACGTCTGCAGCATGCCTCCAACACGCCTGCAGCACGCCTCCATCACGTCTGCAGCATGCCTCCATCACGCCTGCTACACGTCTCCATCACGTCTGCAGCACGCCTCCATCACGTCTGCAACACACCTCCATCACGTCTGCAACACACCTCCATCACGTCTGCAGCACGCCTCCATCACGTCTGCAGCATGCCTCCATCACGCCAACAGCACCCCTCCATCACGTCTGCAGCATGCCTCCATCACGCCTGCAGCACGCCTCCATCACGTCTGCAGCATGCCTCCATCACGCCTGCTACACGCCTCCATCACGTCTGCAGCATGCCTCCAACACGCCTGCAGCACGCCTCCATCACGTCTGCAGCACGCCTCCATCACGTCTGCAACACACCTCCATCACGCCTGCAACACACCCCCATCACGTCTGCAGCACGCCTCCATCACGCCTCCATCACGCTTCCATCTCCATCACGCCTCCATCCCGCCTCCATCACACCTGCAACACGTCTGCAGCACGTCTGCAACACGCCTCCATCACGTCTGCAACACGCCTCCATCACGTATGCAGCACGTCTGCAACACGTCTGCAACACGTCTGCAACACGTCTGCAACACGTCTGCAACACGCCTCAATCTCCATCACACCTCCATCACGTCTGCAGCACACCTCCATCACGCCTGCTACACGTCTCCATCACGTCTGCAGCATGCCTCCATCAGGCCTGCAGCACGCCTCCATCACGTCTGCAGCACACCTCCATCACGCCTGCTACACGTCTCCATCACGTCTGCAGCACGCCTCCATCACGTCAGTAGCATGCCTCCATCACGTCTGCAGCACACCTCCATCACGCCTCCATCTCCATCACGCCTCCAGCACGTCTGCAACACGCCTGCAGCACGCCTCCATCACGCCTCCAGCACGTCTGCAGCACACCTCCATCAGGCCTGCAGCACGCCTCCATCACGTCTGCAGCATGCTTCCATCACGCTTGCAGCACGCCTCCATCACGTCTGCAGCACGCCTCCATCACGTCAGTAGCATGCCTCCATCACGTCTGCAGCATGCCTCCATCAGGCCTGCAGCACGCCTCCATCACGTCTGCAGCACACCTCCATCACGCCTGCTACACGTCTCCATCACGTCAGTAGCATGCCTCCATCACGTCTGCAGCACACCTCCATCACGCCTCCATCTCCATCACGCCTCCAGCACGTCTGCAACACGCCTGCAGCACGCCTCCATCATGCCTCCATCACGCCTGCAGCATGCCTCCATCAGGCCTGCAGCACGCCTCCATCACGTCTGCAGCACACCTCCATCAGGCCTGCAGCACGCCTCCATCACGTCTGCAGCATGCTTCCATCACGCTTGCAGCACGCCTCCATCACGTCTGCAGCACGCCTCCATCACGTCAGTAGCACGCCTCCATCACGTCAGTAGCATGCCTCCATCACGCCTCCATCTCCATCACGCCTCCATCTCCATCACGCCTCCAGCACGTCTGCAACACGCCTGCAGCACGCCTCCATCACGCCTCCAGCACGCCTCCATCACGCCTGCAACACGTCTGCAACACATCTGCAACACGCCTCCATCACGTATGCAGCACGTCTGCAGCACACCGCCATCACGCCTCCATCACGCCTCCAGCACGTCTGCAACACGCCTGCAGCACGCCTCCATCACGCCTCCAGCACGTCTGCAGCATGCCTCCATCACACATGCAGCACGCCTCCATCACACCTGCAACACGCCTCCATCATGCCTGCAGCACGCCTCCATCACACCTGCAACACGCCTCCATCATGCCTGCAGCACGCCTCCATCACGCCTGCAGCATGCCTCCATCACGCCTGCAGCACGCCTCCATCGCGTCTGCAGCATGCCTCCATCACGCCTGCAGCACGCCTCCATCACGTCTGCAGCATGCCTCCATCACGTCTGCAGCACGCCTCCATCACGCCTCCATCACGCCTCCATCTCCATCACGCCTCCATCACGCCTCCATCATGTCTGCAGCACGCCTCCATCACGCATGCAACACACCTGCATCACGCATGCAGCACGCCTCCATCATGTCTGCAGCTTTAAGGCAGCATCAGCTCGGTCACGCGTCACAGAGAACTGCAGAACAGTTTGGGTCTGCTACCTCGTCCCGTCACGCCTTCTGCTCGTGTCCCACGCCAACGCTAAGTGGATTACACTCTGATGATCCGTGTTTGAGGAGAGGCGTTTAGTCAGAGAAGGGATCAGGGGCCTGCATGTCTTCAGTCTGGTCAGCGAGCGTGACTAATGGCGTCCGAGCTTCAGCACGTGTCTGTGGAGCCGCCAGCAGCACGGAGAGAATCCGCCAGGTAAACAGAAGCTTCAGGTCTGCAGCTCCTCCATGTTTCAACAACCACAGGTGTTAAGCCTCCATTTCACTGCAGAAACAGGACTGTTTCCCTGCAGCGCCACCTGCTGGGCTTGAGCACTCACCTGATCACAACTCCAGTGTGATTTGAGCTCATCTTCAGAAACGTCCTTCACCTTCTCCTGTGACAGACTCCTGCTCTTCTCCTCAAACATCTGCCAGCAGCTCTCAGAACATTTCTGTGAGAACATCTGAGGGTCTTTGCTGAGCCGGAACTCTTCCTCCTCATCTTCATCGCTTCAGCTGCTGACAGAACATCATAGTGGAAACATTCTATGTTCAGGTGCAGACACTCCACCATGTGCTGCAGATGATGTGTTTACAGCCTGAGGAGGAGAACGGGAGGAGTGGACGCTGCATGGTGGTGGGGGTGAGGAGGTTCATGCAGGTAGTCCACCTCATCCTGATTCTGCTTCAGGTGTCTCACTGACTTCCTTTGCTTTGTTTCTTCATATCTTCTCTCCTTAGACCATCACATGAATTCAGAACCAGACTGGATGGAGTTCGGTTCTGCTCCAGCAGACTGTCAGGAACAGGAAGACTCATCACCGCCCAGAACAGGGTTCTTCATCCTCCCTGATGAAAACCCAGAAAACATGTATGAAGGGGCAGGGTTTAATGTGGAAGTGGGAGGGGTCTGACTAAAGTGCATGCATTGCAGTTTTTGGACACAGAATGACTCCCCACCCCAACCCCCCATCGGCTATAAGCTCCTTCACATCCTTTTTTCTCTTTGGGTCGGGTCAGTTCTGGCCCAGGTTGCCCCCGTGACCGTTGGAGTCCCTCCCATTACAGACGCGCTGACAGAGCAGAGCATCTATTCCGGCTGCTGAGCACCTGAACTCCATTATTCCCTGAGCTCCAGCCCCCCCTCAGAACTGTGGGTGTCGACACTGATTGTGATTGATGGCTTCCCATTAGAGTGTGTTATCGCTGCGGCTGGAGGAACGACTACTGAGTTGTAACGCAGCACATTACCTGAGAGCCTGCGAGTCAGTCAAACACAGGGCCCCCCCTCCATAAACACGTCATTAGTATTCATATGAAGCCATTCCGCAGCAGCTCTGCCTCCGTCTGATTGTGGATTTCTGCGCTGCGGCTTCTCAAGGCCTGCCCCCCCCCCCGGTTCCTCTTAGCTGCCTCTGTCAGAGTGATTGATCGAGCCGTGACTCTCGGTGTCCTGCACGAGCCCAACAAATGATGCGGCCCCCGCCAGCAAACCTTGGCCGGAAAGAGATCAATATTTCTCCATTAAAATCTATCAGGGGAAAGTGGAGGGGGGGGGGGGGGGGGGTCGGCGGCAGCGCTGAGTTTCACAGATCATCTGAAGTCACCTCTCATCTGTGATGAATGTCTCTGGGGACGGGAATCATGTTGGGACACACTTCAACAAGCCCCCCCAGGGCCACCTCCAGCTTTGTGCTTCATCTGCTGCAGCTTCCCAGGAGCTTCACGGCCCCCCAGGGACTGGAGGACGGGAATCTGCTGCAGAGTGATGGAGCCCAGGGAGGGGGGGACAGCTGAGGAGGTCCCACCAGAGCGGCCGTGGTCTCCAAACGAAGCAGTTGGGGGCAGAGATTCAGCTGGAATCAGAACATCTGGTTGCCGTGGTAACGACTCATGCAGCCTCTGATGATGACACAGCAGGTGAGCTCCACCCCCTCCTCAGCTCCCTGCTTCACCTGGACTCTCCTGCATGAGCAGACTCTGAGGCTGAAGGTCAGGAGGAGGCCCCAGCGGGCTCCAAGGCTCTTCCTGAGGAACGGAGAGCCCGGCTCGTCAGCAGATAATTGCTTGTCAGGAACAAATGGAGAGATTAATGAGTTCATTAGAGGAAGTTTGGCTCCTCTTGGCGAGCGCGCAGCACGCCTCTTGTTTCATCAGACGCTTCGCCCTGAACAATAACATTCACGCAGCAAATTTTCTCCTCCCCTCATGTACGCCACAGAAGCTGCAGCAGAACCGGCCCGGACGACCCGCCGCCGCCCTTCATCTTCATTAGAGCCCCAGCAGACAGCACATCCATCTGCAGCAATGCTGGTGCACGTGAGGTGTGCACGCCAGGTCTCTGCAAAACACTTCGATCCATCACTTCTGCTGTTCCAGGATGTTCTGGTCCAGTTTGATCCTGGATAAATGCAGATCCTCCTCAGATGTTCCGCGGTGCAGTGAGGAACATGCCTCTCCATCTCAAAGCAGATCAGAAAAGGTGGAATATGGGGAGGGGGGGGGGGAGGGGGGGTCAGTCAGACCTTTGGATCTGATTTTTCCAAAAACTATGAGCTTCAAACTGAGAACGAGGCCATCTGCTGGTCATCTGTAGTCATTACAGCCTTCAAAAGACTGAATCTGCTGCATTTCTAGTCAGGCTTACTTGCCTTGTTTGTTTGAATAAAACCTTAAAGGTGAGGACATCTCTAGAGCTATGAGGAGACGCAAAGGTCTCCTCAGTCTGCAGCTGAGTAGAAGCTCAAGCATCTTTACAGCTTCAGACATGAACATCCTCAGAATGAAATGAAGCTGCGGTCCAACCAAACGTCTGCAGGTGAACACAGAACAAATACTTCTCTTTATTTCAGATTTTTTCATCCGACAGGCGTGTCATCGTCTGACTTTGATAAAAACACTGATTGAACTTCAGGAGGTCCGGTCTGGATGGGGTTCTGAGGAGCAGGTCCCCTCAGTCCACATCGTCCGCTCTGTGGACTCGCTCCTCTGCACACAGCAGAGCTGGATCACACCTGCACAGGTGAAGCTGCTCAGATCCTCCACCCATACTAACAAATCCACCTGGGTGGGGTTGGCACTGCTGTGGGTGAGCAGAACCCCCCAGGCTCATCAAATACTGAGTTCATGTGTCCATGTGCTGGGGGGGGGCCGAGCAGGTCTCAGTCCTGGTGGGTCTTCTGGAGGAGCTTATGTTCGTACTGAAAGAGCAGAGAAGCAGCTGAGGAAGGTCCAGTTTTGGTTCTGACTCATTCTGATCGCATTAATAAATGTTCAGAACCCCCCCTTACCAAGGCCAGCTGCCGCCCGATGTTTCCCATGGTGATGACCCCGGCGAAGAAGATGCAGGGCAGCCAGGAGCGGATGTAGAGGAAGTCTGGGGAGGTGTACCTGAGGGACAGAGGAGCATCTTCAAACGGGGGGACAGGGTGCCGCTTCAGCGCCCCCCAGTGGCGTGATTCAAGCATTTTGAAGCCCCCCCCCCCCCCCCCCCCCCCCCTTACTGGAAGAATTCGTTGTAGACCAGCAGCTGCGTGGTCAGCGTGGCCAGCAGGGCGATGGCCACACCCAGGGCAAAGCCGCGGCGGGATCGGTCGAAGGTCCACCACAGCCCGATCGACAGCGCCGCCAGAGTCAGCGACAGCTGGACGTTGTTGGCGAAGTCCACTTTCTGATGGGGCGGAGTCAAGGGGCACACAGGAGCTCACCTGAACTTCCAGCTGTGAGGACGACCCCCCCTACAGGTGTGCATCTACCTGCGGCTAACACTTCTGAAAGGATACGGCGCTGGCGTGGTTGATGCCCACGAAGACGGCCACGCAGCGCATCACGCTCGACCACTCCCTCTTGAAGCGGTGCGGCTCCCCCACCCGGCTGTCGATGCAGGGGTACAGCAGGCCGATGACAGCTGGGGGGGGGGGGGGGGGGG
Source organism: Oryzias latipes (assembly GCF_053564925.1). Taxonomy (NCBI): domain Eukaryota; kingdom Metazoa; phylum Chordata; class Actinopteri; order Beloniformes; family Adrianichthyidae; genus Oryzias; species Oryzias latipes. The sequence continues at coordinate 34,413,590 of NC_136257.1, read as the reverse complement.
GGGCGTGACAGCTCAGTCACCACGATCAGTAAAACGCCACTAAAGTCTTCAGGATCAACCTCCAGAGATGAAGGAGCCATCCTGATCCACAACCTGTGACCCCATCAAATGTCTGGCCGGAACGCCGCTGGAGCTCCTGAAGCACCTGAGGCTTCAGGAGCTGCAGTACCCCCCTCCCCCACACACACCTCTCACTCTCCCGTACACACCTGAGGCGGTACCGCAGCAGGGAGGAACCCACCACGCCGAGGAGAAGATGCTGCTGATGACATCAGGAGGAAAGAGCGTGACGTTCCTCTGCACCTGCAGCAGGTTCAGCACCAGAGCCAGGAAGACCCCCACGGAGAAAAGCAGGCCCCCCCGGATCAGCAGGTTGGTGTTCCTGCAGGAGAGCAGACGGTTCTGATGGCTGCAGACGGTTCTGATGGCTGCACACGGCCACACGCCGGCTGTGAAGCTGCACAGCTCACCTGTCCGTGATGAAGGACATGTAGGGTCCTCGGGGCCCCGCCCCTGCACCCCCGCTCATGGCCGTCAGAGTCAGGAACTTGGGGGTGAGACTCATCAGCGCCCCCTCTGGTCACGGCCGACCTAGAAGTGAATGTGTAGGGAGTCAAACACCTGAAAAAGGAAGAAACCTGGTGAGATGGGTCTAAGCTCCGCCCTCTGCCAGCTCACACTCCTGGTTTACAGACTGAAGCCTCCCTGGCCAGGCTCCACCCACCGCCTGCATCACCATGACAACACGCCAGACGGTTCTCTGCTTGAACGCCCTCTGAGGCTCCGCGGCCTTCACCTGATGACATCAGCAGAGGTTCTGCAGCTCTCCACAGGTTCTTCCAGGTGAGAACTGGAACGCGGGGATCACAGGTCTGTGGGCTCAGGTGTGATTGCTGCTGTCAATCAGACCTGCAGGTGTGTCAGAACCTTTGGTGGACAGGAGAAGAACATGGAGCTGGTTCCGACCAGTCACCTGACCACCAGAGAACGGCATCGCTCCATCAGGCCTGGGCCGAGCATGTTTCTCCTCAGGTTCTGGTTCTTACTCAGAACAGAACCGTCCTGCAGGAGGACTTACATCTGCTTGATTCTCCACAGTGCTGAGACCCGGACCACGCTGTGAAACCAGCACCTGGACTGGGTTCAGAACATCATAAGATCTGGGACCATCGAAGCAGACGGCTTACAGTCCAGAACCCGCTTGAAAAAGTCTAGCGACTGTCTGGATCAGGGATCTATAGAACCGAACTGGACCAGTAAATGGATCACTCTATGGTCAGGAGTCAACCTTCAGGCTGGATCCAGAATCCTCCTCCTGCAAACCCGCAGATTAGAAAGTTCGGGATTCCACCCAAGTCTTCCGGGTTCGGATGGGAGGACGAGTCCAAGGAAGCCCGTATCAGAACCAGCGTGACAGGAGGTCCTGGAGGCTCAGCAGAACCTCAGCAACAATGGGAATCGCACCTCCCCTATGCTACATGCTAAGCTAGCTGGAGGCTAGCGGGGCTGGACGGGCGGCTGCCGCCCTTCCGCTCCTTCTGTCGGCGTTGACCCTCACCTTGCGCCCGCAGGAGTCTTCCCCGAACACGTGCATGTCCGAGCGCTGAGGCGGCCCAAAAAGGTTCCAATCCCAGAACCGGATCACCCCAGCTGAGCCTCCAGCTCCACGGCTAAACAAACAGCCGTGACGTAACCACGTCACGCAAAGCGTCACGTGGCTGAATTTGCATGCTTGCTAAGGCCCCGCCCCTTCCCCAAAGCCGCCACACGTGGGTCAGACGTTTGTCCGTCTGTCAGCATGGATGGTCTGAGATGACATAAACGATCTTTTCAGTAACCTATAGATGGATTATCGACATCAAAATGGAAGGATTTCTACTCAAAGAAAAGCATAGATATTATCCAGTAAAATATATTTGTTGATTTTTCTTGTATGAAGGTAAAATCTGCTGTTTGACAGCTTTGTCGCTAAACTAAAACTTATGTGAGCAAAATCAAAGATAGGAAAAAAGCGAGATGAGACACAACGCATGCAAAAACATTTGGTTTTTTTAAAGCAAAAAAAAAGTGAAAGCAAGTATTTAATATTTTCATTTGCAACTTAGAAAGCTTTGTGTGCAACGTGGTTACATAAATATCAATCCATATAAAGAAAACAAATTGAAAGATCAGAGAAGTTGATCACAATTCCTGCACAATCATTTCAAAATAAAATAGGAGTCCAGTCCGCAAAGGAGGGTCTAAGGGCAGGAATGTCCTGTTTAGTCTGTTTAGTTAGTTCAATTTAGTATTTTCCATGATCCTTTTTGTTTTACTTTGTCAATTACCGTTACAAAAGCCCATCGAGACGACTGTTGTTGTGACTTTGGGCTCTACAAATACAATTGAATGAGAACAAATTCAACCATTCTGAATTCCTGAACCCTCCTTTTCCCACCAGAACAGACAGAACTGTTGTTTACAGGTTCCTGGGGGCGGAGCCACCTTTTTAATGGGCGGCGTGAGTTTCTGCCGTCAGGTAATTGGGGCCTTCCAGCGTTGTGCGTAAGGCGTGCATGTGGCTGTTCAGGACAAACCAGCTGATAAATCATTTGTATGTAATTAGCGCTTTGCAAGGTCACGCCTGACACACGCTTTCATCTTAATTAGAGGAGAATTTGTTCCAGTAATTTAATCTGGAGCGCATCAGCGCCTCAGAACATCTGCAGCAGAACCCAGGAGCCACCACCACAACAGGATCGCCTTCCCGTCTGCTGGGTCAAGCCGGGTCAGCCTTTGAGATCCGGTTCTGAAGGTGACGGGAAGACCCCATGCAGGAGCTGAGCCTGCTGCAGATCCAGGTTCTGAAGCTGGAGTCCACATTTAAATCAGATTAAGCTTCTGGTTGCTTCAGCGGTGGCATGAACGAACCGTCATCGGAGAAGTTCCTCCTTTTCTGAAAACATGTTTTCCCACAAACACTGCATTTTCCTGAGCTCACCTGAATGCCTCACAGTGCAGCTCACCTGTACCTGTGCTGCTGTCACACAGTCAGGGTTCTGACCCGATCCGAGACATGAGTGTCACCCTGATGGACACACTGCTGCAGACAGACATGAAGGAACCCGAGACGTTTGAAGGTTCAAGCTTTATTCAGCTAAGCTGAAGAACAAACAGTCCAACTGTGTCATCAGAACCTTTTGCCGGTTCTGGATCCAGTAAGTTCTGATGGTTTTGTTACACAGCCGGTGGAAGGTGACCGCCATCCGAGCAGCTGTGGGTCAGCAGACGGTCCTGGGTGGCCCGTCAGATCTTTTGGGAATGGCGTCCCTTCCGGGCCCGCCTCTTCTGGTCTTTGGTCTTGTGGGGGTCTTCTTTACCCGCCCCCGCGGCAGACGCCTTCTTCCTCGCCAGCTCCTCCTCAGTCATGGGCTGGATGATGGTGCCCAGCTGGGTCAGGACTTTGGGCATGGTGAGCTTCTTGACGGTACGCTCGGTGTTCCAGGTGCGGCCCAGCGGCGTGCGGACGGCGCTTTCGAACTGGGCGTGGTTCTCGTAGGGGAAAGGCAGAGCGCTGACCTGGTGAGCGCTGAGCGAGCCGTTCCTCTGCTCGGAGATGATGACACCGGGAAGGCGCTGGTCCTTTCTGGGTTCAGCCGGCGCCACCTTGACCCGGAACCTTCTGCGCTTTCTGCTGGACGGTTTGAGGCCCTGCCCGCCCCACTCGCCCCAACCTGGCAGCGTCAGGTCCACCACCTTGGGCTTGGCGGCGTCCTCCTGCTTCCTCTTGTCTCTGAGGAAGTCTGCGATGACGTCATCCCCAGCAAACGCCTCCATGATGAGCCCCCGCTGGTCCAGCTCCTCATCAGAACCGTCTGCGGTGTCGGTCAGGGTCGGAGCGAGCGGCACCGTGACAGTTTTGGCGTCTTTGGTGAGGACTTCTTTCAGCTCAATGTTCCTCTTACGTTTTTTGCTGCCGCGTGCTTTCTGCCCTGTGGGCGGGGCTTCTTCCTGAGGGGCCGAGGGTGGAGATTCTGAGCATGGGAGGAGCTCCACATCCTCAGGTGGGAGGAGCTCCGCATCTTCCACAGTCCTGATTCTAATCAGCCCTCCTTCAAGTGGGGCGGAGCTACAGCCAGCAGTACTCGCCGCTGCCGCCTCCTTCAGCCCTTCTGCAACTCCTCTGAAGAGACTCCTGAACTCAGAGAGCCCCTCCTCCTCTTGGTCCTGGTCTGCAGGCCCCTCCTCTTCGTCAGAGTCCTCCACATCCTGACCAGGAGCCTCCTCCTCCTTCTGGCGAAGCTTTCTCCTGCCCTCAAAGTCTCTCAGAAGTGCCTGCTCCTCATCGGCCTCCTTCTCCTCCTCCTCTTCATGCTGTTCCTTCTCAGCTGCTGGAGCAGCCACCTCCTGCTCGCTCCTCTGGGCGTCTGCAGGTTCTGCAGACAGCTCTCCTCTCATCCACGGGTTGGAGGAGACCTGACCCGGTTCTGCATCATTGACAAAGTCCGGCAGAAGTTCTGGATCTGATGCTCCGTCCTCCTGCTCCTCCTGGTTGCTGAGCGAGCTCCTCACCTTCTGGGTCAGGTCCTTGTTGAGCTCCAGCTGCTGCTGCATGGCCCGCCGGGCCCCCTCATCATACTTGGCCATGATGGCTTTGGACCGGGCCCACTTTCCGCTGTTCTGGTGCTTCAGAGACATCCTCTCCTTCATGCGGGCCAGCTCCATTTTGTTGAGCTCCTCCAGAGCGCCGTTTGGATCCGTCTTCACCATCTGATCAAACTGCTTCAGGAACTCTTTGCGCCGGGCCTTGTTCTGGACCCGGTGGTACTTCTTGCTCTTGATCTTCCTCTCTCTGCGGGCCTTGGCCTCATAGTAGGACTGCAGGGCCCGGGCTTTCTGCAACTCTGCTCGCCGGATCTGGGCCTCCTCCAGGCTCATAGCCCGGAGCGAGGCCTCCTCTGCCGGGCTCAGAACCGGGTTGTGGATCGGCTGCTTATTGGCGGACAACAGGTTGAAGACTTCCTGCTCCAGAGGAGTCTGAACCCTCCAGCCAGTCACCACCTTCTCCAGGGGTTTGGGTCCGGACGGTTCTTGGTTCAAGGGGAACACCAGCTGCTCCGACCTGCGGTTCTGGGTCACGACGCTTTTCCAGCGGCTCACGTGCACAGCGGCCTTCTGGAAGGCTAGGTCCCTCTGCACGCGCTCGCTCTCCTGCCTGCTGAGCGGCTGCTCCACCGTCTTCTGGCTGCGGCGCAGATTCTGGAGCTGTTTCCGGGTCTGGGTCGGAACCGCGGGGCTCTGCTGCGCCCCCTCGATGAGGTCTGAAAGCTGGACCTTTTGGCGCTCACCCTCCGCGGTCACGGCGAACTCGGACACGCGCACGGCCGCCTCGGACCTCTCTCCCAAAGGCTTCTTCCTCCCCCCGCGGAGCGCCGTGATGGCCTCGACGAGCTTCAGGCGCCTGCGTTCATCCTCCTCGTCCTCGCGCTCATTTTCAGCGTCCTCGCGCTCATTTTCAGCGTCCTCGCGCTCATTTTCAGCGTCCTCGCGCTCCATCTCTGGATCCTCGCTTTCCATATCGGAGTTACTTTTTATTCCAACCCAGTCCGAACCTCCGGCCGTCACAGCCTCACCGAATCCACGTTTGCCGCAAACTGCTCTGAGGTGTTTCTCAGCCGTAAGTGGAGACTAACCGTCGCGAATCTCTTGTGGGCGCATGCGCAGTACCGAAGAGCCATAATTTTTTTTTTAACAATTGCAGAATACAAAAAACACAAATGCAGCAATTGTGCAAATATAATGAACAATGCTGTTCTGAAAACAGCATAAACTTGTTATGATCCTAAGAATATCTTAATTATTATATTCACAGAAGGAGAACACTAAAATAAAAATTAAAAAGTAAGATAAAAAAGAAATAAACGTAGGCAAATAGAAATGCGAGAGTAAATTTATGTCATTAGTTCAAAAGATTTACAGATTTTAATTGTTTTTGTTAACCCTTGGTATTATTTGAAGCTGAAATTAAATTTATATATCGCTGCAATTCCAATTTGAACACGAAGAAATCAGGTTTTTTATTAGAAAATGTACTTTTGTGAATATGAAATTTAGCCATTAATAACACGATAATAGAATCAGTGATACATTTGTGGATGTTTTTCTAAAATTTGTATGTGAATTCATAAGAGCCATAAAATGTTTTTTTTTTTTTTTTAGACAACGTCACGTGCTGCCATCACGTGACCTGCCCTCAGTGTTTCCGTCCATCATGGCCGCGTCTGTGTTCCAGAGAGTCCGGACCGGGTCCAAACTAGGCGCCCAGTACGACCAGGAGGGCCATCTGATCCAGGTACGTTGGTGTTCGGCGAACCCGAACTCCGAACTGAGCCCATCCGACGAGAGAAACGCGACCTGCGGCCGGAACGGCGCGAATAGTTAGCAAGCTAGCAGGTCCAGGTCGTCGGGGATGTGACGTCCGACTCTGGTGTCGGGGAACAGGGTTCGGGTGAGTTCGGAGCAGACTGAGCTCCGGTTCCGCGGGCGTTTGTCTGCAGGTGGAGAGCCGTGAGGATGAGGAGCAGAGCGTGAAGCTGGCCGAGATCCTGGAGCTGCTGCTGGCTGCCGGCTACTTCAGAGCCCGGATCAAAGGCCTGTCCCCGTTTGATAAGGTCAGCTGACCTGCGCGCGAGCCCTCTCTACGTCACCAGACCCGAGTGGCAGCTTCTCCTCCTCTTCCTCAGGTGGTGGGGGGGATGACCTGGTGCATCACTACATGTAATTTTGACGTAGATGTGGATCTGCTGTTCCAGGAAAACTCCACAATCGGTCAGAAGATGTAGGTGCTCCTCACACCATCATCACCATCACCATCATCATCAATCACCATCATCATCATCATCATCACCACCTGGTTATTCCAATCGTGTTTACAGCTTGTGTTCTGCTGTTTCTCAGAGCTCTGACGGAGAAGATCGTCTCTGTTCTTCCAAAGATGAAGTGTCCTCATCGTCTGGAACCTCATCAAATCCAGGGTTTGGACTTCATCCACATTTTCCCAGTGATTCAGGTAAGACAGATGAAGCTGGTTCAGCAGAACCCGTAGACCCGATTGGACAGGCTTCCTCCTCCTTTTTGTTCCCAGCTGTGTTTCCTGCAGACAAAAGCAGGTTTACTGTCTGATTTTTGGTTCTTTACTGACTTTTTTTTGTCTCACGAAGCCCATCGAGACGACTGTTGTTGCGATTTGGGGCTATGCAAATTGAATAGAATAGTTTGACGGACAGGAGGAGGTGGACTTTCAGCTCAGCTTCACAGCTTCTGTCGTGTCTTCATGGTTGTCACAGTCAGACGGCGGCTGGAAGTGCTGGAGTCCTAAAGCAGCAGAAATCCTTTGTGAATGTGAATCTGGTCGTGTTTCATCCCAGGATGAAGACTCTGTCTTCTCCAGCGGAGCATCTGAGACGGTTCTGAAGGCCCGTTTCCTCAGAACTGCTGCTTCTCATTTCAGTGGCTGGTGAAGCGAGCCATTGAGACCAGGGAGGAGATGGGAGACCAAGTGAGAGCCTTCTCCATCGCAGAGTTCCAGAAGACTCACAAACTGCCTGAAGTACGACACAGACAACACAAACGCACACACAGGCCCACATAGGCCACGCCCACAGCTTTTCTTCCATCACCACACGAGTAAAACATATGGTACCTCTCTATGACATCTTCATACTGCTTGGTCTGTGGTTTCAGGATGACGAGTTCCTTCAGAGGAAGGACAAGGCTGTCAGAGCCATCATCAACGTCCAGGTGAGCGGCTGCAGGTCTGTGCTCTCATTGGTCCACGGGAATACAGGTAATGAGGTTCTCCCGCTTTCCAGGAAGTGTACCAGCCTCAGAGGAAGTACAGGAGGCAGAAGGAGGCTGAGGAGCTGCTGGATGAGGAGTCGAGGGTCCACTCCACTCTGTTAGAATACGGGAGGTGAGTCCCGCCCCCCAGGTGTGTGCTGTCAGGTCGGACATGGAGGAGCAGGTCAGGAGGTTCTGCTCCGTCTCAGGAGCCTCTTCCACTCTGTGTTTGCAGAGGTGTAGTGATCCACAGCTCTGAACTGACCCCCCCTGGTGGCAGTCTGCTGTAAGCCAGCGTGTGTGTGTGCGTGTGTGTGTTCGTTCTGCTGCCCCCATCACCCACCCTAAGAGCAGATTCTTCGGAGTCCTCATGTGTGCCTGCAGGGGGCGCTGGTCTGAGAACTGTCTGCTCCTGGTCTGAGGTCTGTGCTTCCTGCAGGAGCAGCGGGGGGCAGTGCTCATGAGTGTGCACGTGAGAGTGTAGTGCATGCGTGCTGTGAGCGTGCACGTGAGTGTAGTGTACACGTGCTGTGAGCGTGCACGTCCAAGCACGGTCAGCGTCTGAATCTGCTCTCTTCTTCCAGGCGCCAGGCCTTCAGCAAAGCCTCCCGGACCGCAGAGGTAAGAGTCCCCCCCCTCCCCCCGATGGCCCGTTTGGACCATCGCCTGGACACCAGAACCGGAACCGTTTTGGGGAACTTTTGTTCTTCTGAACCCTTCTGTCCTGTCTCTTCCTGGAGGAGGGGAAGGCGCCGCTGACCCCCGGCTCCCAGGCGGCCCCCTCGGGGATGGCCGAGGTGTCTGAGGAGGAGCACCTGCAGGCGGCAGAGGAGGTGAGCTCCTCTTCAGTGAGGCGCAGGTCCTCCCCAATTCAGGTGGAGGTGCTCACAGGCCCCTCCCCCTTCTTCTGCTCTTCAGATGAGGATCAAAACCCTGATGACCAACATGGCTGCCATGGCGAGTGAAGAGGTGTGGGCTCAGCTGCACCTCCTGCCTGAGTGGAGGAGGTGGCTCTCCACATTCCCTCTGTGAGGGTCCGGTCCTGGTCCTGGTCCAGGTCCAGTCTCAAGGTTCTGACTGCTGTGACTGTGTGCAGGGGAGGCTGATGGCCAGTGCTGTGGGTCAGATCGTGGGTCTGCAGTCGCAGGAGATCAAGCAGATGGTTTCAGAGTACGCGGAGAAGGTGAGCAGGAGGTTCTGAACGGGCTCGGTTCTGGAGCTGGGATGTTTTCCAGCTTCTCCTTCTTGAGAGGAACCGTTTCCTCTGCATGGGGGGCCGTCAGCGCCTCCCTGCTGTGGAGCTTCAGCCTGTCTGTGCGGTTCCCGCAGCAGTCCGAGCTTTCCTCGGAGGAGCGGCAGGAGCGCTTCGGGCCGCTGCAGCAGCACCGCCGGGCCGTCGCCTCGCTCAACAAGCAGGTCCAGACGAAGGTCAAACAGCTGGAGCAGGTGAGTCCCACGCCGCTCCTCCACAGGAGAAGAGGGACGCACGGGTTCTGACGGGTCGGGTTTGTCTCCTCACAGCTGCAGGCGGAGCACGCAGAGGTCAAGGCCAACTGTGACAAGGCCAAGCAGGAGCTGATGGAGGTGGGTGTCTGCACTCAGGGGTGAAGCTCCAGAACCGGGCCGGGCCTGACCCACTGTCACGCTCACTCTCTCCTCAGGCTGCGGAGCGCTCCGGGCAGCTGGAGCAGGAGCTGGAGTCGCTGCAGGAGCAGGAGGAGCAGGCGGACAGTAGGTGGGTGCTTCACCTCGCCGTGAGGGTTCTGTCAGAACATGTTCTGGTACTGACCCGCTCGGTCCTGCAGGCTCCTGGAGAAGCTCAAAGCTTTGGTCACCATGAACGAGAACCTGAAGCAGCAGGAGCAGGAGTTCCGCACACACTGCAGGGTGAGCGTCGGGGCCGCCGTTCGGACCGGGCCGCACGCCGCCGCTCGCCTTATGGTGGATCTGTGTGTGTGTGTGTGTGTGTGTACGCAGGAGGAGATGGTTCGCCTGCAGCAGAACATCGAGGAGCTGAAGTCCGCTTCTGGACAAGATTTAGAGGAGGAGAAGGTACCCCCTGGTTCTGACCCATTCTGTTGTCATGAACAGCTGACAGAACCATCTGACCCACTTTTGTGTGTCGTCGTCCAAAGAGGAACCAGATTGACGCGCAGTACAACTCGGACCGGGAGAAGCTGCAGAAGATCCGTCTGCTCATGGTAACCACGGAAACCATCCTGCTGAGCTTCAGCACCTCTCCCATGCCCTCATTGTTCTTTAATGTCTCGTTCCTCCCATCCTCCCTCCTCGGGTCTCCCTTTCCACACCTCCACAGCTTCTCCAGTCCAGATCTCCTCCTGAGCTCCTCCTCCTTTCTTTGCAGGCACGGAGGAACCGGGAGATCGCCATCCTGCAGAGGAAGATCGACGAGGTGCCGAGCCGCGCCGAGCTCACGCAGTACCAGAAGAGGTTTGTGGAGCTCTACAGCCAAGGTGGGTTCTGGAGGTCCACTGGTGCCTGCAGGGGGCGCTCTCTGTGAAAGTCGACCTGCTTTTGTTTCTTTCAGTTTCTGCGACGCACAAAGAAACCAAGCAGTTCTTCACGCTGTACAACACCTTAGACGACAAGAAGGTCTACCTGGAGAAGGAGGTGAGGATCCGGTTCTGTCAGGAACACGGAGGCGGCACTCCTCCGGACCAGCTCCGAGGTCTCAGAAGTCCATCTGCAGCTGCTGGTCCGCGGAGTGCTGCCTCCACGGTTCCTCTGCAGTCCGTCAGACTCTGAACCGGGTGTTCTGTTCCAGGTGAACCTGCTGAACTCCATCCATGATAACTTCCAGCAGTAAGTACCGCAGACGTCCGTCAGGCGAGTGACGCCTTCAGAGACGCAGCTCCGCCTCTCTCCTCAGAGCCATGTCCTCCTCAGCAGCCAGGGAGCAGTTCCTGCGGCAGATGGAGCAGATTGTGGAGGGCATCAAGCAGAACCGTATCAAGGTGGGGCTCCAGCAGAACTTTGACTTTCAGCTCCAGGAAGTTCTGATGAGGATGGAGGGTTCAGTCCGGGCGTGGTCATCAGAACAGGTCCAGGTGGTTCTGACCACCAAAGGGGAGGAAGACGGCGCTTTCTTCTCACTTCTGCACATGCTCAGATCCTCTGCTCTGCTTTCCCAGATGGAGAGGAAGAAACAGGAGAACAAGATGAGGAGAGATCAGCTGAACGACGAGTACCTGGAGCTGCTGGACAAGCAGAGGCTCTACTTCAAGACCGTCAAAGACTTCAAGGAGGTGAGAGGAGGTCCGCCTGCAGGAGGAGCTGATGGAGAAGCTTCCAGAAGCAGGCAGATGTTGGGATGCAGGGAGGTTTGATTTTAGATGGATGGATGGATGGATGGATGGATGGATGGATGGATGGATGGATGGATGGATGGATGAACAGATGGACGGATGGATGAACAGATGGATGGATGGATGAACAGATGGATGGATGGATGAACAGATGGACGGATGGATGAACAGATGGACGGATGGATGAACAGATGGATGGATGGATGGATGGATGGATGGATGGATGAACAGATGGATGGATGGATGAACAGATGGACGGATGGATGAACAGATGGATGGATGGATGAACAGATGGATGGATGGATGAACAGATGGACGGATGGATGAACAGATGGACGGATGGATGAACAGATGGATGGATGAACAGATGGATGGATGAACAGATGGATGGATGAACAGATGGATGGATGGATGGATGGATGAACAGATGGATGGATGGATGAACAGATGGATGGATGGATGAACAGATGGATGGATGGATGAACAGATGGATGGATGGATGAACAGATGGATGGATGAACAGATGGATGGATGGATGAACAGATGGATGAACAGATGGATGGATGGATGAACAGATGGATGGATGGATGAACAGATGGATGGATGGATGAACAGATGGATGGATGGATGAACAGATGGATGGATGGATGGATGGATGAACAGATGGATGGATGGATGAACAGATGGATGGATGGATGAACAGATGGATGGATGGATGAACAGATGGATGGATGGATGAACAGATGGATGGATGGATGAACAGATGGATGGATGGATGAACAGATGGACGGATGGATGAACAGATGGACGGATGGATGAACAGATGGATGGATGGATGAACAGATGGACGGATGGATGAACAGATGGACGGATGGATGAACAGATGGATGGATGGATGAACAGATGGATGGATGAACAGATGGATGGATGAACAGATGGATGAACAGATGGATGAACAGATGGATGAACAGATGGACGGATGGATGAACAGATGGATGGATGGATGAACAGATGGATGGATGGATGAACAGATGGATGGATGGATGAACAGATGGATGGATGAACAGATGGATGGATGGATGGATGAACAGATGGATGGATGGATGGATGGATGGATGGATGGATGGATGAACAGATGGATGGATGGATGGATGGATGGATGGATGAACAGATGGACGGATGGATGAACAGATGGATGGATGAACAGATGGATGGATGGATGGATGGATGGATGGATGGATGGATGGATGGATGAACAGATGGATGGATGGATGAACAGATGGACGGATGGATGAACAGATGGATGAACAGATGGATGGATGAACAGATGGATGGATGAACAGATGGATGGATGGATGAACAGATGGATGGATGAACAGATGGATGGATGGATGAACAGATGGATGAACAGATGGATGGATGAACAGACGGATGGAGTGGGTGTGATTATTCAGAGCAGAAGTTCTGGTTCTTCACGAAGCTCTTTCCCTCCCCAGGAGTGTCGCAGGAACGAGATGCTGCTCTCCAAGCTGAGGGCCAAAGGAGCGTCCTAGTTCTGCTGGTTCTGTCGGCCCAGTGGACCATCTGCTAGTGATGAGCAGAACACAGGATGGACGGACAGGTTCTGGTTCTGGTAATGCCTACAGTGATCCTTCATGACGCTGATGGACCTGAAGGTCAAGTGACCCGTTACCTCTGTTGCCCCCCCCCCCCAATAAAGAGTAATTGAACAGCCTTTGATGGTATTATGAGTCCAGTCTTTTGGTTCTGGTGCTGGTGCTGATAAGGGGTTGTTTTGGTGGGAAGAGGCGGGGAGGTTTCCAGGGTTAACCATGAGGGGCGGGGCCTGACAGCAGCTGATTCTGGTTCCCGCCCAGGCAGCTCAGACTGATCGGAGCTCGGATGCAGAGGCGTGATTCTGATCCGTCTCTTTGGACTCTGCGGGTCCAGAACAGATGGTGAAAACTCTGTGACCCAGAACTCAGAGGTTCCTCACAAAGAGTTCTTCTGGAGTCCCGCCTGCTTACCTGAAGGAACGTTTAAAAACGAGCAGGTAGACGCGTCTCTGTCTTCAGATCCTCAAGCCTTCGTCTTTGTGGTCCTCAGTGGACCTGATGGTTCTGTTCTGTTCTGCTGGGAACTGATCTCACTAAAGGCTACATGTGAGCTTCTTCAGAACCGTGGGAATGCCCGTCTGTGTTTCCAGCAGCTCCTGAAGATAAGGAGACCTTATCACGCCGCAGCTCAGCATCGTGTTGTTGCTGATAGTCCGGCGGGAGAATCGGACGTCTTCGGATCATCGGGTCCCGGACGGCCAGGATGCTCTGTGGTTCTGCCAGGACGTCTTTGTGCCACAGGAATGAGGCCGGAGCATCACCTCTGCTGGCGGAAACCTCTGGCAATCACAAGCTGCACCCATCTTCAAATCTGCTCTTTGGAGATCAGAGTGAGGGTCCAGCTGCCCCCCCCACAGCAGGTGAGGCAGAAGAGCGTGACCTTGAGGGTCACGTGACCGGCGCTCAGGTTGGAGGGAAGCCGTGTTGTTCCTCTATCAGCTGCTGCTCTAATCTCTCCGAACAGACAGTTTCTCTCCATCCCGCTCTGATTGGACGACACGGAAACACCGGCTCGCCCCCCAACAGCGGACCAGCCCAGTCTGACACCCCCCCCCCAGCAGCTGCAGCACCAACCAGAACCTGGAGCGGGCCTGGCGGGTGATGGTGGCTCTGTGAAGCCGGTCCCAGGAGGCGGATCTCCGATATGACCCTGATAAGAAGTGCGTACAGAACCGTATCTCTGAGAGTCCAACCCCCCAGGAGTTCTGACAGGAGGAGGCGCCGATAAAAGGAGGCGGCCAGACTCCACCGCCGGACACCGGCGTGGGATCTGCTGCTCTCATGAACTTCACTGTGGAGGTTCCTTCAGGGAGGCTGGGACTCCTGCTGCTCCTGCTCGGTTCCCTTTGTCCTCAGCTGGACGGGGCCAAGGGCCCGGAGCAGAAGGTTCTCCAGCAGGAGCAGAAGGTTCTCCAGCAGGAGCAGAAGGTTCTCCAGCAGGAGCAGAAGGTTCTCCAGCAGGAGCAGAAGGTTCTCCAGCAGGAGCAGAAGGTTCTCCAGCAGGAGCAGAAGGTTCTCCAGCAGGAGCAGAGCTCCCACATCCCCCTCTGGAAGATCCACATGAGAGACTCGCTGGTGAAAGGCAGAGGTGAGAGGATCTCCTCTGGATGCTGGTGTTGATGCTCTTCTCATCCACACAGATCATCCTATTCTCAGAACCGTTTCCCTGATCTGATTCCTTTTGGGTTTTTCTGAAAAATAAATGAAAGGGGGATTACATCTGTAATCAGATTACAAAGGTAACCGCACGCAGCAGGAAAGTTCACCTTGCTGAAGATGCACCAACAGTCTTGAACTCCTTCTGACCTGAGCTGCGTCTGACGGCCTCCTCCTCCCCAGAAGTCCTCGCTGAAGGACTCGGGAGAGGTGGACAGTGGGGGTGGATAGAGGAGGTCCATATTTGACCACGCCAAGATCAAACCCTGACAACAGAAATCTGTGGAACGTTTGGTCAGTTCCCTCAGAAAAACGTTCAGCAGGTTTCTGAGGCTCCTCAGCTTCACCGTGAAAATATCCATGGTTTCCTCCTAAAGGAGAAAAGAAGGACCTCCTTCCTCCTCCTTCTGGATCATCTCATTGAATCAGGATCCTTCCTTTCCATCAGGCAGCACCCTGCTCTCCGGCCGCACTTGTGCGTGTGACCACCAGGAGGCGTGGTTGGTCGGTTCTGATGATGTCTCTGTTTTCTGTGACGCAGGTCGCAGTCTTGGAGAACCAGAGGTCATCCAGGAGCAGCTGCTCTACTGCCGCGTCGGGATCGGCTTCCACCTCCAGATCCTGCCCGGAGGCTCGGTCCGCGGTGTCCACAGACCCACTCAGTACAGTGAGTTCAGCACACAGAACCCGACAGAACCGCATCAGAGTTCATCACCACATCAACAGAAGGAGAACAGCGGAACGCTGATCTGCAGATATCAGATATGCAGTTTGTGAATCAGGAGCTCATGTTCGTGCTCACAGAGTTCGGGACAGATTCTTCTGCTCAGTCTGATCTATCAGCTCATCACGTTCCTCTGATAATCTGAGCCGAGCTCCGTCTACGGAAGATGACTGATCCTCCTTATCTAGAGAGGCTGGAGTTCTGCTGGAGCTCCTCCTGAGCCGCACAGCAGGCTGACGGCTGGTTGTGCTTCCTGCAGGTTGGTTGAAGCTCTTCTCCATCAGGCCCGGGTTGGTGGCCATCAGAGGCCTCAGGAGCGGCCTGTTCCTCTGCATGAGCAGAGACGGCTGGGCTCACGGAGCGGTAAGTGAGGCGCTCTGAACCTCCTCACATGTTGTCTGTGAGCAGACCTTCAGCTGCTTCTCTCTGCAGGAAAAGTTCTCTGATGACTGCATATTCAAGGAGAACCTGGAGGAGAACCACTACACCACCTACTCCTCCTACTCACACCCAGGAAACTACCTGGCTCTGTCCCGCAAAGGAGAGCTCAGGAGGGGCGGCAGTGCCAACCGGAACCAAGCCAGCACCCACTTCCTGCCCAGGAGGAGGCTGTGGTGAGGCGGTCCAGAGGTCTCACCTGAACTCCACCTGAAGGCTGCAGGAACCACACTGGTTCTGAGAATGAAGCTCCTGAACTCAGAAGTCCGCAAAAGAATGGACCCGTGCTCCTCTCCTCCTGAGGAGGTGACGCTGCTCCCACCAAACTGTGGCAGGAACCACCTGGAGTCCTGATGCAGAGGAGAACATCTGGACCAACGATGCTCCTCTACCGTGCTGATGAAACTCACATTTAGGACCCTGTAATGCTGAGTTCATTCAGGGGGCTTGGGGGCCATCTTTAGAGTCTATGTATGGTAGGACTTGGATTTGAACTCACGACCTCAGGGCGGACACTCTACCACAGGGCCAGAGTGAAAGGATGAAGCTGAGCTTCAGTTTGATTTCTTTTGTTTAAAGTTGTTTATACTTGATCCGTGAATGAATGTAATTGATGTTCTGTCCTCTGATGTTTGTTTGGCTTTGCTGACTTTGTGTAAAATGTGATATTTATTTACATAGAAGTAGAAATAAAAGAACAGAGGGGAACCTCAAAGCTGAAGAACCTGGTTTGACTCCCTTCCATCAGAGATGGCTGCAGACCCCAGCTTTACACTGGAAGATCCTGTAGTGATCTCCTGGAGGGATCTCCAGACTGAAGCTCAGATGAACGCCACGCTTCATCCAGAAACGGAAACGTGTCTCTGAAACTGCTGAGGACGAAGAGGAGCTGAAAGGATGGAGGATGAAGGTCTACCAGTGATGCAGGGGTGGCGTAGGGGACCAGCAGCCCCCCCCTCAGAGAGCGGTTTGTTGCTCCCTGGAGCTCAGTAACCTGATCCGATGAGGGAGGTGTGGCGTCACCTGACCCCCCCCCAGCGGGCAGCAACGCTGCTCAGGTGTCGCTCAGCGAAGACACGAAGACGGAGGAAGAAGCACGGACGGACGATGGCAGGATGATGAGGAACAGCGAGGACATTGGTATGTTGGTTGTCCAGGGGGGGTTGTACTGGATTGTGTCTGTCTCAGGGGGGTTGTACTGGATTGTGTCTGTCCCGGAGGGGTTGTACTGGATTGCGTCTGTCCCGGGGGGGGTTGTACTGGATTGCGTCTGTCCCGGGGGGGGTTGTACTGGATTGCGTCTGTCCTGGGGGGGGGGGGGGGGGGGGGGGTTGTACTGGATTGTGTCTGTCCCGGGGGGGTTGTACTGGATTGTGTCTGTCCCGGAGGGGTTGTACTGGATTGTGTCTGTCTCAGGGGGGGGGTTGTACTGGATTGCGTCTGTCCCGGGGGGGTTGTACTGGATTGTGTCTGTCCCGGAGGGGTTGTACTGGATTGCGTCTGTCCCGGGGGGGGTTGTACTGGATTGCGTCTGTCTCAGGGGGGTTGTACTGGATTGCGTCTGTCTCAGGGGGGTTGTACTGGATTGTGTCTGTCCCGGGGGGTTGTACTGGATTGCGTCTGTCCCGGGGGGGTTGTACTGGATTGCGTCTGTCCCGGAGGGGTTGTACTGGATTGCGTCTGTCCCGGGGGGGGTTGTACTGGATTGTGTCTGTCTCAGGGGGGTTGTACTGGATTGCGTCTGTCTCAGGGGGGTTGTACTGGATTGTGTCTGTCCCGGGGGGGTTGTACTGGATTGCGTCTGTCCCGGGGGGGTTGTACTGGATTGCATCTGTCCCGGGGGGGGTTGTACTGGATTGTGTCTGTCCTGGTCTCAGCTCCGGGTCTCCCCTGTGTCTCCACAGATGCTGCTCCAGAACTCACAGAGCCTCCTCCTGAAGTAAGTCAGACCGGAGTCCTTCTGGTTCCTCCTCATATCTTGCTCCTGATCAATGATGAGGAACCCCAGGAGAAGACAGCAATCCCCCCAGAGCAGATCCCCCACAAGGGGTTTACTGAAGGCCAGGACCGTCCATAAACAAGAGACTGCCTTCTGTCATGCGATCAGACCTCTGAGAACGTGTGAGGAAAAGGAGGAGACCCTAACGGTGGAAGCAGGAGAAGATGATGGAACATCTCCATGATGAATGTCCTGCAGACACCGTCAAGCCTGAGTGGAAATGGAACCGTGTCCCTGCTCCGTTCAGACAGCATGAGAGGAGGATCGTCCTCACGTGTGCTGGGGGGTCCCATCTTTCCAGACGGACATGTGGTCACGGAGAACTAGACTTTCACCTGAAGACAAACCTTGGGGGAACCAAAAGTTAAAGAGTAGTCCTGTTCCCAGAACCGGATCCACATTAAGGGAACAGTTTACTTTCTGATTGGACTTTAATGTTTACCCAGCATGCATTTCACTGGGTTACTTTGTGCAGAAAATCCAAACACGACTCGCTGTTTCTCTGTAGGAACTGGAGCCCGAAACCCCCCAGGAACCAGAAGGCTCGCATATTGAACTTGTGTCTGTGACGGAGGAAGACCTTCCTGCAGTCGAGACCCCCACCACCCTGAACGTCAGCCCTCTGGACGGTTCTGCTGCGGATCTACAAGAGGACACAGATCCACCCGGACCGGTGGAATCACAACCTGTAGCTGCATCTGCCCACAGCATGCCGGTTACCAAGGTGCAGCCCTTCCTCCCCGGTGAGGGTCCCAATGGTTCTGAGGGTTCCAATGCTTCTGATGGTCCCAGTGGTTATGAAGGTTCCAGTGGTTCTTAGAGTTCCAATGGTTCTGAAGGTCCCAATGGTTCTGAGAGTTCCAATGGTTCTGAGGGTTCCAATGGTTCTGCTGGTCCCAATAGTTCTGATGGTCCTAGTGGTTCTGAGGGTCCTAGTGCTTCTGAGTGTTCTAGTGCTTCTGAGGGTTCTAGTGCTTCTGAGGGTTCCAGTGGTTCTGAGGGTCCCAATGGTTCTGATGTTCCCAGTGGTTCTGATTGTCCCAATGGTCCTGATTGTCCTAGTGGTTCTGAGGGTCCCAATGGTTCTGAGGGTCCTAGTGCTTCTGAGGGTTCCAATGGTTCTGAGGGTCCCAGTGGTTCTGATGGTCCCAGTAGTTCTGATTGTCCTAGTGGTTCTGAGGGTCCTAGTGCTTCTGAGGGTTCCAGTGGTTCTGATGGTCCTAGTGCTTCTGCGAAGGGGGGTCTAAGGGCAGGGATGCCAGTATAGCTTAGTCAGTTTGTTAGTTCATTTAAGTATTTTCCTATTGAACGCTTTGTATTCATGATCCTTTTGAGTTCATGTTTTACTTCGAAGCCCATCGAGACGACTGTTGTTGTGATTTTGGGCTATACAAATAAAATTGAATTGAATTGAATTGAATTGAATTCTGAGTGTTCCAGTGGTTCTGAGGGTTCCAGTGGTTCTCAGGGTCCCAATGATTCTGATGTTCCCAGTGGTTCTGAGTGTTCCAGTGCTTCTCAGGGTTCCAATGGTTCTGAGGGTCCCAATGGTTCTGATGGTCCTAGTGCTTCTGAGGGTCCTAATGGTTCTGAGGGTCCCAATGGTTCTGATGGTCCTAGTGGTTCTGAGGGTTCCAATGGTTCTGATGGTCCTAGTGCTTCTGAGGGTTCCAGTGGTTCTGATGGTCCCAATGGTTCTGATGGTCCTAGTGGTTCTGAGGGTCCCAATGGTTCTGATGGTCCTAGTGGTTCTGAGGGTCCCAATGGTTCTGAGGGTTCCAATGGTTCTGAGGGTCCCAATGGTTCTGATGGTCCTAGTGGTTCTGAGGGTCCCAATGGTTCTGAGGGTCCCAATGGTTCTGATGGTCCTAGTGCTTCTGAGGGTCCTAATGGTTCTGAGGGTCCCAATGGTTCTGATGGTCCTAGTGGTTCTGAGGGTCCCAATGGTTCTGATGGTCCTAGTGCTTCTGAGGGTCCTAATGGTTCTGAGGGTCCCAATGGTTCTGATGGTCCTAGTGGTTCTGAGGGTCCCAATGGTTCTGATGGTCCTAGTGCTTCTGAGGGTTCCAGTGGTTCTGATGGTCCTAGTGGTTCTGAGGGTCCCAATGGTTCTGATGTTCGTAGTGGTTCTGAGGGTCCCAATGGTTCTGAGGGTCCCAATGGTTCTGAGGGTTCCAATGGTTCTGAGGGTCCCAGTGGTTCTGATGGTCCCAGTAGTTCTGATTGTCCTAGTGGTTCTGAGGGTCCTAGTGCTTCTGAGGGTTCCAGTGGTTCTGATGGTCCCAGTAGTTCTGATTGTCCTAGTGCTTCTGCGAAGGGGGGTCTAAGGGCAGGGATGCCAGTATAGCTTAGTCAGTTTGTTAGTTCATTTAAGTATTTTCCTATTGAACGCTTTGTATTCATGATCCTTTTGAGTTCATGTTTCACTTCGAAGCCCATCGAGACGACTGTTGTTGTGATTTTGGGCTATACAAATAAAATTGAATTGAATTGAATTGAATTGAATTCTGAGTGTTCCAGTGGTTCTGAGGGTTCCAGTGGTTCTCAGGGTCCCAATGATTCTGATGTTCCCAGTGGTTCTGAGTGTTCCAGTGCTTCTCAGGGTTCCAATGGTTCTGAGGGTCCCAATGGTTCTGATGGTCCTAGTGCTTCTGAGGGTCCTAATGGTTCTGAGGGTCCCAATGGTTCTGATGGTCCTAGTGGTTCTGAGGGTTCCAATGGTTCTGATGGTCCTAGTGCTTCTGAGGGTTCCAGTGGTTCTGATGGTCCCAATGGTTCTGATGGTCCTAGTGGTTCTGAGGGTCCCAATGGTTCTGATGGTCCTAGTGGTTCTGAGGGTCCCAATGGTTCTGAGGGTTCCAATGGTTCTGAGGGTCCCAATGGTTCTGATGGTCCTAGTGGTTCTGAGGGTCCCAATGGTTCTGAGGGTCCCAATGGTTCTGATGGTCCTAGTGCTTCTGAGGGTCCTAATGGTTCTGAGGGTCCCAATGGTTCTGATGGTCCTAGTGGTTCTGAGGGTCCCAATGGTTCTGATGGTCCTAGTGCTTCTGAGGGTTCCAGTGGTTCTGATGGTCCTAGTGGTTCTGAGGGTCCCAATGGTTCTGATGTTCGTAGTGGTTCTGAGGGTCCCAATGGTTCTGATGGTCCTAGTGGTTCTGAGGGTCCCAATGGTTCTGATGGTCCTAGTGGTTCTGAGGGTCCCAATGGTTCTGAGGGTTCCAATGGTTCTGAGGGTCCCAATGGTTCTGATGGTCCTAGTGGTTCTGAGGGTCCCAATGGTTCTGAGGGTCCCAATGGTTCTGATGGTCCTAGTGCTTCTGAGGGTCCTAATGGTTCTGAGGGTCCCAATGGTTCTGATGGTCCTAGTGGTTCTGAGGGTCCCAATGGTTCTGATGGTCCTAGTGCTTCTGAGGGTTCCAGTGGTTCTGATGGTCCTAGTGGTTCTGAGGGTCCCAATGGTTCTGATGTTCGTAGTGGTTCTGAGGGTCCCAATGGTTCTGAGGGTTCCAATGGTTCTGAGGGTCCCAGTGGTTCTGATGGTCCCAGTAGTTCTGATTGTCCTAGTGGTTCTGAGGGTCCTAGTGCTTCTGAGGGTTCCAGTGGTTCTGATGGTCCCAGTAGTTCTGATTGTCCTAGTGCTTCTGCGAAGGGGGGTCTAAGAGCAGGGATGCCAGTATAGCTTAGTCAGTTTGTTAGTTCATTTAAGTATTTTCCTATTGAACGCTTTGTATTCATGATCCTTTTGAGTTCATGTTTTACTTCGAAGCCCATCGAGACGACTGTTGTTGTGATTTTGGGCTATACAAATAAAATTGAATTGAATTGAATTGAATTGAATTCTGAGTGTTCCAGTGGTTCTGAGGGTTCCAGTGGTTCTCAGGGTCCCAATGATTCTGATGTTCCCAGTGGTTCTGAGTGTTCCAGTGCTTCTCAGGGTTCCAATGGTTCTGAGGGTCCCAATGGTTCTGATGGTCCTAGTGCTTCTGAAGGTCCTAATGGTTCTGAGGGTCCCAATGGTTCTGATGGTCCTAGTGGTTCTGAGGGTTCCAATGGTTCTGATGGTCCTAGTGCTTCTGAGGGTTCCAGTGGTTCTGATGGTCCCAATGGTTCTGATGGTCCTAGTGGTTCTGAGGGTCCCAATGGTTCTGATGGTCCTAGTGGTTCTGAGGGTCCCAATGGTTCTGAGGGTTCCAATGGTTATGATGGTCCTAGTGGTTCTGAGGGTCCCAATGGTTCTGAGGGTTCCAATGGTTCTGAGGGTCCCAATGGTTCTGATGGTCCTAGTGGTTCTGAGGGTCCCAATGGTTCTGAGGGTTCCAATGGTTCTTAGGGTCCCAATGGTTCTGAAGGTTCCAGTGGTTCTGAGAGTTCCAATGGTTCTGAGGGTTCCAATGGTTCTCATGGTCCCAATAGTTCTGATGGTCCTAGTGGTTCTGAGGGTCCTAGTGCTTCTGAGTGTTCCAGTGGTTCTGATGGTCCCAATGGTTCTGATGGTCCTAGTGGTTCTGAGGGTCCCAAGGGTTCTGAGGGTCCCAATGGTTCTGATGGTCCTAGTGCTTCTGAGTGTTCCAGTGGTTCTGAGGGTTCCAATTGTTCTGAGGGTCCCAATGGTTCTGAGGGTCCAAGTGGTTCTGATGGTCCCAATGGTTCTGAGGGTCCCAAGGGTTCTTAAGGTCCCAATGGTTCTGATGGTCCTAGTGCTTCTGAGTGTTCCAGTGGTTCTGAGGGTTCCAATTGTTCTGAGGGTCCCTATGGTTCTGAGGGTCCAAGTGGTTCTGAGGGTCCCAATGGTTCTGAGGGTCCCAAGGGTTCTTAAGGTCCCAATGGTTCTGATGGTCCTAGTGCTTCTGAGTGTTCCAGTGCTTCTGAGTGTTCCAGTGGTTCTGAGGGTCCCAATGGTTCTGAGGGTCCCAATGGTTCTGATTGTCCTAGTGGTTCTGATGGTGCCAATGGTTCTGAGGGTCCCAATGGTTCTGAGGGTCCCAATGGTTCTGATGGTCCCAATGGTTCTGATGGTCCCAGTGGTTCTGAGGGTTCCAATGGTTCTGATGGTCCTAGTGCTTCTGAGGGTTCCAGT
The DNA here is from genome assembly GCF_053564925.1 of Oryzias latipes. NCBI lineage: Eukaryota > Metazoa > Chordata > Actinopteri > Beloniformes > Adrianichthyidae > Oryzias > Oryzias latipes. The sequence goes on along the minus strand of NC_136257.1, from coordinate 34,390,936 downwards.
GGTTCTGATGGTTCTGATGGTCCTAGTGGTTCTGAGGGTCCCAATGGTTCTGATGGTCCTAGTGGTTCTGAGGGTCCCAATGGTTCTGAGGGTTCCAATGGTTCTGAGGGTCCCAATGGTTCTGATGGTCCTAGTGGTTCTGAGGGTCCCAGTGGTTCTGATGGTCCCAATGGTTCTGATGGTCCCAGTGGTTCTGAGGGTCCCAATGGTTCTGATGGTCCTAGTGCTTCTGAGGGTTCCAGTGGTTCTGATGGTCCCAATGGTTCTGATGGTCCTAGTGGTTCTGAGGGTCCCAATGGTTCTGAGGGTCCCAATGGTTCTGATGGTCCTAGTGGTTCTGAGGGTCCCAATGGTTCTGATGGTCCTAGTGGTTCTGAGGGTTCCAATGGTTCTGAGGGTCCTAGTGCTTCTGAGGGTTCCAATGGTTCTGAGGGTCCTAGTGCTTCTGAGGGTTCCAAGGGTTCTGATGGTCCTAGTGCTTCTGAGTGTTCCAGTGGTTCTGAGGGTTCCAATGGTTCTAAGGGTCCCAATGGATCTGATGGTCCTAGTGGTTCTGAGGGTCCCAATGGTTCTGAGGGTCCTAATGGTTCTGATGGTCCTAGTGGTTCTGAGGGTTCCAATGGTTCTGATGGTCCTAGTGCTTCTGATGGTTCCAGTGGTTCTGATGGTCCCAATGGTTCTGATGGTCCTAGTGGTTCTGAGGGTTCCAGTGGTTCTGATGGTCCCAATGGTTCTGATGGTCCTAGTGGTTCTGAGGGTCCCAATGGTTCTGATGGTCCTAGTGGTTCTGAGGGTCCCAATGGTTCTGAGGGTTCCAATGGTTCTGATGGTCCTAGTGGTTCTGAAAGGTCCCAATGGTTCTGAGGGTCCCAGTGGTTCTGATGGTCCCAATGGTTCTGATGGTCCCAGTGGTTCTGAGGGTCCCAATGGTTCTGATGGTCCTAGTGCTTCTGAGGGTTCCAGTGGTTCTGATGGTCCCAATGGTTCTGATGGTCCTAGTGGTTCTGAGGGTCCCAATGGTTCTGAGGGTTCCAATGGTTCTGAGGGTCCCAATGGTTCTGATGGTCCTAGTGGTTCTGAGGGTCCCAATGGTTATGAGGGTTCCAATGGTTCTTAGGGTCCCAATGGTTCTGAAGGTTCCAGTGGTTCTGAGAGTTCCAATGGTTCTGAGGGTTCCAATGGTTCTCATGGTCCCAATAGTTCTGATGGTCCTAGTGGTTCTGAGGGTCCTAGTGCTTCTGAGTGTTCCAGTGGTTCTGATGGTCCCAATGGTTCTGATGGTCCTAGTGGTTCTGAGGGTCCCAAGGGTTCTGAGGGTCCCAATGGTTCTGATGGTCCTAGTGCTTCTGAGTGTTCCAGTGGTTCTGAGGGTTCCAATTGTTCTGAGGGTCCCAATGGTTCTGAGGGTCCAAGTGGTTCTGATGGTCCCAATGGTTCTGAGGGTCCCAAGGGTTCTTAAGGTCCCAATGGTTCTGATGGTCCTAGTGCTTCTGAGTGTTCCAGTGGTTCTGAGGGTTCCAATTGTTCTGAAGGTCCCAATGGTTCTGAGGGTCCAAGTGGTTCTGAGGGTCCCAATGGTTCTGAGGGTCCCAAGGGTTCTTAAGGTCCCAATGGTTCTGATGGTCCTAGTGCTTCTGAGTGTTCCAGTGCTTCTGAGTGTTCCAGTGGTTCTGAGGGTCCCAATGGTTCTGAGGGTCCCAATGGTTCTGATGGTCCTAGTGGTTCTGATGGTGCCAATGGTTCTGAGGGTCCCAATGGTTCTGAGGGTCCCAATGGTTCTGATGGTCCCAATGGTTCTGATGGTCCCAGTGGTTCTGAGGGTTCCAATGGTTCTGATGGTCCTAGTGCTTCTGAGGGTTCCAGTGGTTCTGATGGTTCTGATGGTCCTAGTGGTTCTGAGGGTCCCAATGGTTCTGATGGTCCTAGTGGTTCTGAGGGTCCCAATGGTTCTGAGGGTTCCAATGGTTCTGATGGTCCTAGTGGTTCTGAAAGGTCCCAATGGTTCTGAGGGTCCCAGTGGTTCTGATGGTCCCAATGGTTCTGATGGTCCCAGTGGTTCTGAGGGTCCCAATGGTTCTGATGGTCCTAGTGCTTCTGAGGGTTCCAGTGGTTCTGATGGTCCCAATGGTTCTGATGGTCCTAGTGGTTCTGAGGGTCCCAATGGTTCTGAGGGTTCCAATGGTTCTGAGGGTCCCAATGGTTCTGATGGTCCTAGTGGTTCTGAGGGTCCCAATGGTTATGAGGGTTCCAATGGTTCTTAGGGTCCCAATGGTTCTGAAGGTTCCAGTGGTTCTGAGAGTTCCAATGGTTCTGAGGGTTCCAATGGTTCTCATGGTCCCAATAGTTCTGATGGTCCTAGTGGTTCTGAGGGTCCTAGTGCTTCTGAGTGTTCCAGTGGTTCTGATGGTCCCAATGGTTCTGATGGTCCTAGTGGTTCTGAGGGTCCCAAGGGTTCTGAGGGTCCCAATGGTTCTGATGGTCCTAGTGCTTCTGAGTGTTCCAGTGGTTCTGAGGGTTCCAATTGTTCTGAGGGTCCCAATGGTTCTGAGGGTCCAAGTGGTTCTGATGGTCCCAATGGTTCTGAGGGTCCCAAGGGTTCTTAAGGTCCCAATGGTTCTGATGGTCCTAGTGCTTCTGAGTGTTCCAGTGGTTCTGAGGGTTCCAATTGTTCTGAGGGTCCCAATGGTTCTGAGGGTCCAAGTGGTTCTGAGGGTCCCAATGGTTCTGAGGGTCCCAAGGGTTCTTAAGGTCCCAATGGTTCTGATGGTCCTAGTGCTTCTGAGTGTTCCAGTGCTTCTGAGTGTTCCAGTGGTTCTGAGGGTCCCAATGGTTCTGAGGGTCCCAATGGTTCTGATGGTCCTAGTGGTTCTGATGGTGCCAATGGTTCTGAGGGTCCCAATGGTTCTGAGGGTCCCAATGGTTCTGATGGTCCCAATGGTTCTGATGGTCCCAGTGGTTCTGAGGGTTCCAATGGTTCTGATGGTCCTAGTGCTTCTGAGGGTCCCAGTGGTTCTGATGGTTCTGATGGTCCTAGTGGTTCTGAGGGTCCCAATGGTTCTGATGGTCCTAGTGGTTCTGAGGGTCCCAATGGTTCTGAGGGTTCCAATGGTTCTGAGGGTCCCAATGGTTCTGATGGTCCTAGTGGTTCTGAGGGTCCCAATGGTTCTGAGGGTCCCAGTGGTTCTGATGGTCCCAATGGTTCTGATGGTCCCAGTGGTTCTGAGGGTCCCAATGGTTCTGATGGTCCTAGTGCTTCTGAGGGTTCCAGTGGTTCTGATGGTCCCAATGGTTCTGATGGTCCTAGTGGTTCTGAGGGTCCCAATGGTTCTGAGGGTCCCAATGGTTCTGATGGTCCTAGTGGTTCTGAGGGTCCCAATGGTTCTGATGGTCCTAGTGGTTCTGAGGGTTCCAATGGTTCTGAGGGTCCTAGTGCTTCTGAGGGTTCCAATGGTTCTGAGGGTCCTAGTGCTTCTGAGGGTTCCAAGGGTTCTGATGGTCCTAGTGGTTCTGAGGGTCCCAATGGTTCTGAGGGTTCCAATGGTTCTGAGGGTCCCAATGGTTCTGATGGTCCTAGTGGTTCTGAGGGTCCCAATGGTTCTGAGGGTCCCAGTGGTTCTGATGGTCCCAATGGTTCTGATGGTCCCAGTGGTTCTGAGGGTCCCAATGGTTCTGATGGTCCTAGTGCTTCTGAGGGTTCCAGTGGTTCTGATGGTCCCAATGGTTCTGATGGTCCTAGTGGTTCTGAGGGTCCCAATGGTTCTGAGGGTCCCAATGGTTCTGATGGTCCTAGTGGTTCTGAGGGTCCCAATGGTTCTGATGGTCCTAGTGGTTCTGAGGGTTCCAATGGTTCTGAGGGTCCTAGTGCTTCTGAGGGTTCCAATGGTTCTGAGGGTCCTAGTGCTTCTGAGGGTTCCAAGGGTTCTGATGGTCCTAGTGCTTCTGAGTGTTCCAGTGGTTCTGAGGGTTCCAATGGTTCTAAGGGTCCCAATGGTTCTGATGGTCCTAGTGGTTCTGAGGGTTCCAATGGTTCTGATGGTCCTAGTGCTTCTGAGGGTTCCAGTGGTTCTGATGGTCCCAATGGTTCTGATGGTCCTAGTGGTTCTGAGGGTCCCAATGGTTCTGATGTTCGTAGTGGTTCTGAGGGTCCCAATGGTTCTGATGGTTCAATGGTCCTGAGGGTTCTAAAAGTTCTTGGGTCTTTCATGCTTCTAAAAGTTGTTCTCAGAGTTCTTGTACATTTGAAGTCTTTGACGGTTCTAAAGGTTCTAAGGTTCTCTTGGTTCTGAGAATTCTATAAGTTTTCAGGGCTCTAGGTCATTCTAAAAGGTTTGGATATTCTAAATGATTTCAAAGTTTTGTTGGTTCTAAAGGTTCCTAAGGTCCATGTTTTCCTTAGAGTAAACCATGGTCTTGCTCTCCTTCCCTTTTCGACATGACGACCACCGTCTTCCTCCGGACTTTGGACGTTCTCGTACGTCAATAGAAGTTTCAAACTTTTTCTCACTGATCCTTTAATGACGATGATGTCGTTTTGACCCAAAATCCACAAACCTGTGTGATTTTCAGGGACATAGTTTCTGCAGAGCGGCAGGAGCTCATTAGAAGTTCACCTCTGAGTTGTGGACGGGACTGTTGGCACAGCCTGTCCCCATTTCCCCATCATCCCTTTCTCTACAGTCTTTCCCTGCTAGCTTACAGCCCCTCACACCCCCAACCGAACATTAGCAGTGCAACAAAAATGGCAGCGATGTCAGATCTATCCAGCCGTACTCTTTAGATCCAGAACCCACAGAAAAGTCACCGTCTAAAATATAAATTTATGTTTTTATGCCCACTAAGCCGTTTATATTTCAAATATATCTTTTAAATATTTACAATATTTGATCGTTAGAAGTTTCTTTGTATAACAACTTCATTTTCTCATACTTTGACAGCAGCACATACACGTTCCTTTCAAAATAAAATACATCCTGTGTCAAAACGATCGTCTCGCTGCAGCTGATTTACTGAATCAAACATGGCAATAAATAAACCTATATGTGCTTTAAGCCGAGTCTAATAAAAAACCACTCTAATATTTGTTCTAACCCTAAATATAAATCACAAAACTTCATTAAAACAAATTACTTGTAAACCCTGTATTTATTGAAATCCTTAGCATTCTTCTTCATAGCCAAAGAGCCACGAAGGAGGGATGAAGGAGCCGACTGCAGCCCCCAGCTTTACACAGCCATGGTGCTGAAGGTCCGGACGCCACGCGTCCACACTGGACCCTGCATAGCAGACTCAGCAGGTTCAAAATGCAGAATCCGGCATCCTGCAGAGGATTTTAGGTTTTCCTCATATCAGTCAGATGTTTGGAGCAGCAGAGACAGCATTTCTGGCTTCAGGGATGTACTTTTGCTTGGCAGATGTTGGGAAGTCCTAAGGAACCTGCAGGAACCCGCGGGAACCTGCAGGAACCCACAGGAACCTGCAGGAACCCCCAGGAACCTGCAGGAACCCACAGGAACCTGCAGGAACCCGCAGGAACCCGCAGGAACCTGCAGGAACCCACGGGAACCTGCAGGAACCCGCGGGAACCTGCAGGAACCCGCAGGAACCTGCAGGAACCCCCAGGAACCCCCAGGAACCTGCAGGAACCTGCAGGAACCCCCAGGAACCCCCAGGAACCTGCAGGAACCCACAGGAACCCGCAGGAACCCGCCCATCTGGGTGTTCAGAGGGAGTGAAGGGGTGTCTCGTAACGGGGTTCTTGTTCTTGTTCTGCAGACAATGATGTGGAGAAGAGCTGGAGGAGCCGGCTGTTCCCCCATCGTCTGGAGCTGCTGGTGGCGGCGTGCCTCCTGCTGGCCGTGGCGTTCTTCTTCAGCGTGGGTCTTGGAGGTGAGCAGCGCCGTCGTCGCATTAATGAGCCGGCCCGTCCTCCATGAATGTTTGATTCCCAGCAGACGGATGCTCGGATTCGGCCCACAGGAACCGTCCCCACAGAGCGTCCGCCTCACTTCCAGAGCTTTTAGTTTGGACAGAACCCAAAACTGGAACATGGCAGTCCAACAGAACCAGACGCTGTGGGAGAACCAGCAGAACTTTGCTCTAAACGCTTTCAGTGACTCATTGAAATGATTCTGAAGTAAAGAACCCATCAGGACTTTAGCACACCCACTGTTCATGTTCTCCCTCATTCCCCCCTGAGGTCTCTGTAAGCTGCGTCACTCGGTACCGCTCTGCGCTGACCCAAACCAGCAGAAAGGATAAAGTTGTGATGAAGGACCAGCAGAAGCTCAGGAACTTCAGACGCTGGCGCTCCTCCTCCGGAGACGAGCGATCTGGTTATTTTAGGATGAAGAAGGAAACGTGGACCAACGTCTGGTTCTGACAGTCTGGAGATGTTTGACAGACGTTCCTCCTCAGTTCCTCCTCCTGACGCTGGTTGGATGTTTGGGTGTTTGGTCTGTGGAAACAGCTGCTGGATCAGAACCTTCACCCACAGACCGGGTCCGACTCTCACTGCCACCTTCAGCTGCTGGAGAAGCTGCTTGAGGTTCTCAGGATGTTCTTCCTCCTGAGAAGTTCTCAGCTAATTCTGGTAGTTCTGACAAAGGTCCAAACATGAAGAGCAGAGCATCAGTGAAAGTTCAGTCAGCGAGTCCTTCAGCCGAGTCCAAATGAAGAGAACTTGTTTGGACGAGGACCAGGAAGCAGTAGAGCAGAACCGGTCGGTTTCTGGGTTAAAGCGGTGCCGGGTCGGTGGACCATGACTGACACGACGGGAAGTTCAGGTGGTGAAGATGATCCTGATGCTCTGAGCAGCAGACCAGAACCCTCACTGAAGTATTCCTGAAAACCTGATCCAGATCAGGAGAAAAAGACTCGTTGGTCCAAAAGTGTTCAGTCATGGTCAGCAGGTTTCCATGAGGCCCAGTCCTTTCAGATCTGTTTGTGCTCTTGGGTCCATGTGTTCTGATCCGGTCTGATGGTGGACCTCGGTTCAAACCAGTATGGTTCTGGAAGGGACCACATGTGTCAGAAGCGACTTATTCGTCTCTTTTCTGCTTCTGTTTCTCCACGGCAGTACAGAACCGAACCGATGGGTTCTAGAGTCTCATGTCTGTCTGTTGTCGGTTCTCCTCGGGTTGGATCGCATTGTGGTACCTGTTTTCTGAACAAGTGGTTCTGAATTCCTCAAAGCTCACCTGTGATCTCTCTGTTCTACAGTGGGGCTGAGCTGCGTGGGCCGGTTCCGCTGTGGTTCCTCGCAGAAGTGCGTCGCCTCCTCGGCCCGGTGCGACGGAGCGGCGGACTGCCCCAACCAGGAGGACGAGCTGGGCTGTGGTGAGACTCGGACCCGCTCCTGTGGGGTGCTGAACGCTGGAGAAGGACTGACGCGAGTTCTCTGTTCACATCAGTCCGGCTGAGCGGCAGGAGGTCCGTCCTGCAGGTCCAGAGACGAGGAGAATGGAGAACCGTCTGCGCAGACAACTGGAACAACTCGCTGGGACTCTCCGCCTGCAAGCAGCTGGGATACTCCAGGTCTGCCTCGGTTCTGGTCCAACAACAGCCCCCCCTCCCCCAAGGCCTTCTGAAGGTCCACTCTCTGTGTGTTTGCTGAAGAGTAGGAAGTCCATTTCCACCTCTATCACTAAGAGCAGAACTTCAGGTCCGCTTCCACTCTGCAGAGGAGGTCCACTCCAATTCCTCAGGTTCTGACCCACAATAGTGGTTCTGAGAAACAACAGATGGAGGCTCAGAGGAAGGAAGGAGCTCATGAGCTCCGCTGTCAGCATTCCCAGCAGGGTGTCCTTCTTTAGGGGTGGCCGTGGTGCAGTGGTAGAGCGGTCGACCTCTGATTGGACTATTGCAGGTTGTTAGTGAGTGTTGTAGTGTCCTTGAGTAAGACATTGACCCCACTATTGACCCCACTTTGCCTCTGGTGTATCTGTGACTGTAAACCGCCTTCCGGGAAGGTAGAGACGCGCTGCACGAGTCCTCGCCATTGACCACTTTTAGGACACTTCAACACATCAGGTGTAGAATTGGAACCAGCAGCTCCCGCCTGAAGCTGCGCTGTGGTTTCAGGTATGTGGAGTCGTCCTTCGTCCCTCAGAACTCCATTGAAGAAGACCTTCAGAGCAGCCTGGTGTCCTTGGACACGACGCAGTCTGACGTCATCAAGCTTCAGAGCGCCGCGGCCTTCAGGTATGCAGACCGGCAGGATAAAGGGTCCAAACTGATCCAGATCCACCAGCTCTGATCAGAACCGGTAGAATTCTGCCAACAATAGAGCAGGAACCGTAGACCAACATTGAACTAGAAGCAGCAGCTGCTTCTTCTCTGATGTAGGTCAGACCTGCACAGACACGGTTCTAGGCACAAATCCACAGTATTCTGGATGCTCTTCTCTGGTTCTGATCCACATCAGAGTCCTCTGTTGTCTGTTTTACAGTGAGAGTCAGTGCAGCTCCGGGATGGTGACCACGCTGAAGTGTCTGGGTGAGGAACCTCTGCTGTCAGGACGGGTTCTGATGACCAAGAGGAGACCCACAAAGAAATCTCAGCAGAACTCCAATTAGAGCTTCGGGTTTAGAGAACACTCGGAACCAAGGTTCTGATGAGGTTTCCTGCTGGGAAAAAGGGTCAGCACATCTGGGTTTCTGAGTTTCAAACAGGTCTTGGAGGTTCTGGAGAAGCAGTAATGGTCCAGAAGACAGCAGACGTACAGAGCAATGGGAGGGGGGGGGGGGGCTTCAAAAAAAGACTTCAGATCAGGAGGAAAAGACCAGAACCCAAAACTAGAACCTGTTTGTCAGTCACAGCTTCTGGATGTCTCCCGGTCATGACATGTCCCCTCCCCGTGTCTTCAGAGTGCGGCTCCAGGCCTCGGTACCAAACCCGCGTGGTGGGGGGGAACCTGTCATTGCCGGGTCAGTTCCCCTGGCAGGCTAGTCTCCACTTTAGGGGGGAGCACATGTGCGGGGGCTCGGTCATCTCCCCGCTGTGGATCGTCACCGCGGCCCACTGCGTGTACGGGTGAGTCCAGTCTGGGGGGGTTCTGAGCAGTCCTCCTCTCAGTGTGGAGCCATCAGTGACAAATTCTCCAAAACTCTGAGTTCTGATTCAGAAAAACATAAATGTGGGACAAACTCCCCCAGGGATGAACATCACAGAGACCCCTGCTCCACAACTCTATGAGGAGGGGGAGGGGGGTTCTGAGCAGAAAATGATTATTCTGCCCAAAGGACCTTAAACAGTGTTTCCACCCCCGACCTCCTGATTGGTTCCTCGCATCTCCACTGTGGCGTGAACGGCCTACCCACAAAGATCTCAGCAGAAGCTGACGTTGACGGTTAGATGGTGGATCCTGAATCAGGATCCTGAAACTGGATCCAGACAGCTGATCCTGAAACTGGATCCAGACAGCTGATCCTGAAACTGGATCCAGATGGTTCCCCTGAGAGGAGGACATGAGCGAGCGTCTTCTCTGATCTAACCTTTGTCCACCCCGGTCAGGTTCAGCAACTCGTCCCTGTGGAAGGTTTACGTGGGGCTGACGGAGCAGCCGATCCACGCCGCTCAGTCTCTGGCTGTGAGGAAGATCGTTTACCACGCCCGGTACCGGTCCAGAAGCCTGGACTACGACATCGCTCTGATGAGACTGGACCAGCCTCTCACGTTTAACGGTATTGTGATCTTCAGATCCTGAAATGGACTCAGATTTCTTCTGTCAGCAGAACTTCCTGTTTGTGTTTCTTCTCCAACTCAACATCGTCATGGAGACGTTAGTCAGATCTCCATCCATCAGTGAGCGAGAACCTTCACACCTCCCTCATTCCGACTCAAGACTTCTTCTGGTCTAGAAGAACCCACAGATGTCCTCATGTTCCGTCAAACCTTCTGTAGAAAAGCTCCATCCAGGTTTCAGGGATGATCAACCTGCTGTCCTCCTCAGGTCTGGTGGAGCCCATCTGCCTCCCCAACCATGGGGAAGACTTCCAGGAGGACACCAAGTGCTGGATCTCCGGCTGGGGAGCAACGGAGGAGGACGGTGAGTCTGGACATAGACTTCTGTCTGATGTTACCTCCTCAGGTCTGCGTGCAGACAAACGCAGAACCTCATGGAGAACGTGTGTCAGTGAAGACCGTATGACCCACCAACCGGCGTTAGCAGAACATCTCACATGTGGAGAAGCAACCAATACATCAGTCAGCAAGACGGGTCCAGATGTGAACCTGTGGGACACATCTGGACCAGGGGGGTATTCCAGAAAGCAGGTTCTGCTAGTTACCACGGTAAGTTTGAGGCTAAGGAAGTTGATAACCTCAGCTCTCAGTTCCAGAAATGGAGGTATGTTTCAGGGTATGTCAAGTTGCCATAGCAACTCATGCTCTGAACATAACCTGGTCTGGAGCAGGTTTAGTTGAAGGTTAGTTTGTTTACAGAGAGGTGAAGCAGCATGGCGTGTCCATTTGAAGATGATTTAGTGGATGAAGAAGCTCAGATAATACTTTTTCCACCATGAGAGGATGATAAGACCACATATGGATGTTGGAAAGATAAACTTTTTACTTTGATCTAACTTAATTATTTGCTTCAGTTAAAATAATTAAAAATCTTTTTTTTTGTTAAGTCATCTTAAAAATAACACGTAGTTTTCAGACAGTTATTTTACTTTCATTCAAGTTAATTCAATGAAGTAGGTGTAACTTTGGTGCTGCTGTTAGATCAGCACCGCAAGGGATTGTGGGATACCATTCCCTTTGCCTGTCTGGACAGATGTGGGTTTAAGTGTGGGTTTTTGACCAAATGTGTTTAGATGTTTAGCTGGTTTACCGTGTTTTGCAGAGTTATTTTGTCCTACTTTAATTAAGTCTCTGCACCATGAGTGAGAGTGAAAGAGAGGATGATGAGTTTATATAGCACTCCTACTGTGTAACGTTTTTTTTTTTTTTTTTTTTATTGAACTATTGCAACATACAGAACAAGAAAATGCAACAATTATGCACATATAATGTACAATAGAATTCTGAATACAGAATAAACGTGTTACATCATTAAGAGAATTTCAATTATTAGTAACAATCACAAAAGGAAAAATAAAAAATAAAAATAAATAAAATAAAACTAAGTAAAGAAAAAAATATATAATAAAAAGAAAAAGAAAAAATGCGAGAGTAAACTTATGTCAGTAGTCCAAAAGATTTACAAATGTCAATTGTTTTTTGATCTTTTGTATTTTTTGAAGATGAAATGAAGTTTAAATATTGCTGCAGTTCAAGTTTGAACACAAAGAAATCAGGTTTTTTATTGGAGAATTTGCTTTTGTGAACATGAAATTAACCATAAATAATAACATGTTTACACAAAAGAAAGCATCACGATCTCTGACATCAAAGCTATGAAAACAAAATAGTATATTTTTATAATAAAGTTGTATATCAGCAAAAATAGATTCGGTAATAAATTTATGAATGTTTTTCCAAAATTTGTTTGTGAATTCACAGACCAGAATAAATGAGAGCAGGTTTCAGGTTGTTTCTGACAGAAAGTAAAGTTAGTGTTTATGTCGTGGTAAAGATCAGACTTTTTTCATTCAATGTTTGAAGTAAAATTAGCCCATTAAAAATTAGCTGATGGAACAGAAACTAAATTATCTTGAAACAAAGCTCTGAAATTAATTTAGGTTGAATAAATGTAACTCAATTACTTGTTACCAATTGAATGAATTTAAGTTGGATAAGTTATATATATATGCGTCACATGAAAATGGAAATAATATCAGAAACTCTTGCGTTTACTTTGTCTGTTCTTCTACTACAAGCAGAAACTCTCTTTTGCTGATGATGCAGCCGTGTTACTTTTTTGATGGACGTGTAATCTTCATACGCTGTCATTAAAATCTCAGACTCCGTCTCACTGAAGTATAGCGCTCTCTTTTTCTCTCCACGCGTTTCCATGATAATTCTGGAAATCTACGATCTATTGAGAATGTCTTTGTGTACCTGCTGTGCATGAGCATTAACCCAGGGTTACCAAGTGGAGCGTAATTACGCTAACTCATATCCGGTCTGTTGGAACCGACATACCCAGAGTAAGCAAGTTCAGATGGATTTCAGCCAGAGTTCAGGGTTAAAGTCAGGCTAGTTTAAACGGGCCTTCTGGAATTCAGGTTCTGGTTCCTCAAAGCAAGTTCTGGTTCTGGTTTCTCAGAGCAGGAGCAGGTTCTGGTTCCTCAGAGCAGGTTCAGGTTTCAGAGCAGGTTCAGGTTCTGGTTCCTCAGAGCAGGTTCTGGTTCCTCAGAGCAGGTTCTGGTTCTTCAGAGCAGGTTCAGGTTCTGGTTCCTCAGAGCAGGTTCTGGTTCCTCAGAGCAGGTTCAGGTTCTGGTTCCTCAGAGCAGGTTCTGGTTCCTCAGAGCAGGTTCTGGTTCTTCAGAGCAGGAGCAGGTTCTGGTTCCTCAGAGCAGGTTCTGGTTCTTCAGAGCAGGTTCAGGTTCTGGTTCCTCAGAGCAGGTTCTGGTTCTGGTTCCTCAGAGCAGGTTCTGGTTCCTCAGAGCAGGTTCAGGTTCTGGTTCCTCAGAGCAGGTTCTGGTTCCTCAGAGCAGGTTCTGGTTCCTCAGAGCAGGTTCTGGTTCTGGTTCCTCAGAGCAGGTTCTGGTTCCTCAGAGCAGGTTCAGGTTCTGGTTCTTCAGAGCAGGTTCAGGTTCTGGTTCCTCAGAGCAGGTTCTGGTTCCTCAGAGCAGGTTCAGGTTCTGGTTCCTCAGAGCAGGTTCTGGTTCCTCAGAGCAGGTTCAGGTTTCAGAGCAGGTTCAGGTTCTGGTTCCTCAGAGCAGGTTCTGGTTCCTCAGAGCAGGTTCAGGTTCTGGTTCCTCAGAGCAGGTTCTGGTTCCTCAGAGCAGGTTCAGGTTCTGGTTCTTCAGAGCAGGTTCAGGTTCTGGTTCCTCAGAGCAGGTTCTGGTTCTTCAGAGCAGGTTCAGGTTCTGGTTCCTCAGAGCAGGTTCTGGTTCTGGTTCCTCAGAGCAGGTTCTGGTTCCTCAGAGCAGGTTCAGGTTCTGGTTCCTCAGAGCAGGTTCTGGTTCCTCAGAGCAGGTTCTGGTTCCTCAGAGCAGGTTCTGGTTCCTCAGAGCAGGTTCAGGTTCTGGTTCCTCAGAGCAGGTTCTGGTTCCTCAGAGCAGGTTCAGGTTCTGGTTCTTCAGAGCAGGTTCAGGTTCTGGTTCCTCAGAGCAGGTTCTGGTTCCTCAGAGCAGGTTCAGGTTCTGGTTCCCCAGAGCAGGTTCTGGTTCCTCAGAGCAGGTTCAGGTTCTGGTTCCTCAGAGCAGGTTCTGGTTCCTCAGAGCAGGTTCAGGTTCTGGTTCCTCAGAGCAGGTTCTGGTTCCTCAGAGCAGGTTCAGGTTCTGGTTCTTCAGAGCAGGTTCAGGTTCTGGTTCCTCAGAGCAGGTTCAGGTTTCAGAGCAGGTTCAGGTTCTGGTTCCTCAGAGCAGGTTCTGGTTCCTCAGAGCAGGTTCTGGTTCCTCAGAGCAGGTTCTGGTTCCTCAGAGCAGGTTCTGGTTCTGGTTCCTCAGAGCAGGTTCTGGTTCCTCAGAGCAGGTTCAGGTTCTGGTTCCTCAGAGCAGGTTCAGGGTTATGGTTCCTCAGAGCAAGTTCTGGTTTCTCAGAGCAGGTTCTGGTTCTGGTTCCTCAAAGCAGGTTCTGGTTCTGGTTCCTCAGAGCAGGTTCTGGTTCCTCAGAGCAGGTTCTGGTTCCTCAGAGCAGGTTCAGGTTCTGGTTTCTCAGAGCAGGTTCAGGTTTCTCAGAGCAGGTTCAGGTTCTGGTTCCTCAGAGCAGGTTCAGGTTCTGGTTCCTCAAAGCAGCTTCTGGTTCTGGTTCCTCAGAGCAGGTTCTGGTTCCTCAGAGCAGGTTCAGGTTCTGGTTCCTCAGAGCAGGTTCAGGTTCTGGTTTCTCAGAGCAGGTTCAGGTTTCTCAGAGCAGGTTCAGGTTCTGGTTTCTCAGAGCAGGTTCTGGTTCCTCAAAGCAGGTTCTGGTTCTGGTTCCTCAGAGCAGGTTCTGGTTCCTCAGAGCAGGTTCAGGTTCTGGTTTCTCAGAGCAGGTTCTGGTTCCTCAGAGCAGGTTCAGGTTCTGGTTTCTCAGAGCAGGTTCAGGTTTCTCAGAGCAGGTTCAGGTTCTGGTTTCTCAGAGCAGGTTCTGGTTCCTCAAAGCAGGTTCTGGTTCTGGTTCCTCAGAGCAGGTTCTGGTTCCTCAGAGCAGGTTCAGGTTCTGGTTCCTCAGAGCAGGTTCTGGTTCCTCAGAGCAGGTTCAGGTTCTGGTTCTTCAGAGCAGGTTCAGGTTCTGGTTCCTCAGAGCAGGTTCAGGTTTCAGAGCAGGTTCAGGTTCTGGTTCCTCAGAGCAGGTTCTGGTTCCTCAGAGCAGGTTCTGGTTCTGGTTCCTCAGAGCAGGTTCTGGTTCTGGTTCCTCAGAGCAGGTTCAGGTTTTGGTTCCTCAGAGCAGGTTCAGGTTCTGGTTCCTCAGAGCAGGTTCTGGTTCCTCAGAGCAGGTTCTGGTTCTGGTTCCTCAGAGCAGGTTCTGGTTCCTCAGAGCAGGTTCAGGTTCTGGTTCCTCAGAGCAGGTTCAGGTTCTGGTTCTTCAGAGCAGGTTCAGGTTCTGGTTCTTCAGAGCAGGTTCAGGTTTTGGTTCCTCAGAGCAGGTTCTGGTTCCTCAGAGCAGGTTCAGGTTCTGGTTCCTCAGAGCAGGTTCTGGTTCCTCAGAGCAGGTTCAGGTTTCAGAGCAGGTTCAGGTTCTGGTTCCTCAGAGCAGGTTCAGGTTCTGGTTCTTCAGAGCAGGTTCAGGTTCTGGTTCCTCAGAGCAGGTTCTGGTTCCTCAGAGCAGGTTCAGGTTCTGGTTCCTCAGAGCAGGTTCTGGTTCCTCAGAGCAGGTTCAGGTTCTGGTTCTTCAGAGCAGGTTCAGGTTCTGGTTCCTCAGAGCAGGTTCAGGTTTCAGAGCAGGTTCAGGTTCTGGTTCCTCAGAGCAGGTTCTGGTTCCTCAGAGCAGGTTCTGGTTCTGGTTCCTCAGAGCAGGTTCTGGTTCCTCAGAGCAGGTTCTGGTTCTGGTTCCTCAGAGCAGGTTCAGGTTTTGGTTCCTCAGAGCAGGTTCAGGTTCTGGTTCCTCAGAGCAGGTTCTGGTTCCTCAGAGCAGGTTCAGGGTTCTGGTTCCTCAGAGCAGGTTCTGGTTCTGGTTCCTCAGAGCAGGTTCTGGTTCCTCAGAGCAGGTTCAGGTTCTGGTTCCTCAGAGCAGGTTCAGGGTTATGGTTCCTCAGAGCAAGTTCTGGTTTCTCAGAGCAGGTTCTGGTTCTGGTTCCTCAAAGCAGGTTCTGGTTCTGGTTCCTCAGAGCAGGTTCTGGTTCCTCAGAGCAGGTTCTGGTTCCTCAGAGCAGGTTCAGGTTCTGGTTTCTCAGAGCAGGTTCAGGTTTCTCAGAGCAGGTTCAGGTTCTGGTTCCTCAGAGCAGGTTCAGGTTCTGGTTCCTCAAAGCAGGTTCTGGTTCTGGTTCCTCAGAGCAGGTTCTGGTTCCTCAGAGCAGGTTCAGGTTCTGGTTCCTCAGAGCAGGTTCAGGTTCTGGTTTCCCAGAGCAGGTTCAGGTTTCTCAGAGCAGGTTCAGGTTCTGGTTTCTCAGAGCAGGTTCTGGTTCCTCAAAGCAGGTTCTGGTTCTGGTTCCTCAGAGCAGGTTCTGGTTCCTCAGAGCAGGTTCAGGTTCTGGTTTCTCAGAGCAGGTTCTGGTTCCTCAGAGCAGGTTCAGGTTCAGGTTTCTCAGAGCAGGTTCTGGTTCTGGTTCCTCAAAGCAGGTTCTGGTTCTGGTTCCTCAGAGCAGGTTCTGGTTCCTCAGAGCAGGTTCAGGTTCTGGTTTCTCAGAGCAGGTTCAGGTTTCTCAGAGCAGGTTCAGGTTCTGGTTCCTCAGAGCAGGTTCAGGTTCTGGTTCCTCAAAGCAGGTTCTGGTTCTGGTTCCTCAGAGCAGGTTCTGGTTCCTCAGAGCAGGTTCAGGTTCTGGTTCCTCAGAGCAGGTTCTGGTTCCTCAGAGCAGGTTCAGGTTTCAGAGCAGGTTCAGGTTCTGGTTCCTCAGAGCAGGTTCAGGTTCTGGTTCTTCAGAGCAGGTTCAGGTTCTGGTTCCTCAGAGCAGGTTCTGGTTCCTCAGAGCAGGTTCAGGTTCTGGTTCCTCAGAGCAGGTTCTGGTTCCTCAGAGCAGGTTCAGGTTCTGGTTCTTCAGAGCAGGTTCAGGTTCTGGTTCCTCAGAGCAGGTTCAGGTTTCAGAGCAGGTTCAGGTTCTGGTTCCTCAGAGCAGGTTCTGGTTCCTCAGAGCAGGTTCTGGTTCTGGTTCCTCAGAGCAGGTTCTGGTTCCTCAGAGCAGGTTCTGGTTCTGGTTCCTCAGAGCAGGTTCAGGTTTTGGTTCCTCAGAGCAGGTTCAGGTTCTGGTTCCTCAGAGCAGGTTCTGGTTCCTCAGAGCAGGTTCAGGGTTCTGGTTCCTCAGAGCAGGTTCTGGTTCTGGTTCCTCAGAGCAGGTTCTGGTTCCTCAGAGCAGGTTCAGGTTCTGGTTCCTCAGAGCAGGTTCAGGGTTATGGTTCCTCAGAGCAAGTTCTGGTTTCTCAGAGCAGGTTCTGGTTCTGGTTCCTCAAAGCAGGTTCTGGTTCTGGTTCCTCAGAGCAGGTTCTGGTTCCTCAGAGCAGGTTCTGGTTCCTCAGAGCAGGTTCAGGTTCTGGTTTCTCAGAGCAGGTTCAGGTTTCTCAGAGCAGGTTCAGGTTCTGGTTCCTCAGAGCAGGTTCAGGTTCTGGTTCCTCAAAGCAGGTTCTGGTTCTGGTTCCTCAGAGCAGGTTCTGGTTCCTCAGAGCAGGTTCAGGTTCTGGTTCCTCAGAGCAGGTTCAGGTTCTGGTTTCCCAGAGCAGGTTCAGGTTTCTCAGAGCAGGTTCAGGTTCTGGTTTCTCAGAGCAGGTTCTGGTTCCTCAAAGCAGGTTCTGGTTCTGGTTCCTCAGAGCAGGTTCTGGTTCCTCAGAGCAGGTTCAGGTTCTGGTTTCTCAGAGCAGGTTCTGGTTCCTCAGAGCAGGTTCAGGTTCAGGTTTCTCAGAGCAGGTTCTGGTTCTGGTTCCTCAAAGCAGGTTCTGGTTCTGGTTCCTCAGAGCAGGTTCTGGTTCCTCAGAGCAGGTTCAGGTTCTGGTTTCTCAGAGCAGGTTCAGGTTTCTCAGAGCAGGTTCAGGTTCTGGTTCCTCAGAGCAGGTTCAGGTTCTGGTTCCTCAAAGCAGGTTCTGGTTCTGGTTCCTCAGAGCAGGTTCTGGTTCCTCAGAGCAGGTTCAGGTTCTGGTTCCTCAGAGCAGGTTCAGGTTCTGGTTTCTCAGAGCAGGTTCAGGTTTCTCAGAGCAGGTTCAGGTTCTGGTTTCTCAGAGCAGGTTCTGGTTCCTCAAAGCAGGTTCTGGTTCTGGTTCCTCAGAGCAGGTTCTGGTTCCTCAGAGCAGGTTCAGGTTCTGGTTTCTCAGAGCAGGTTCTGGTTCCTCAGAGCAGGTTCAGGTTCTGGTTTCTCAGAGCAGGTTCAGGTTTCTCAGAGCAGGTTCAGGTTCTGGTTTCTCAGAGCAGGTTCTGGTTCCTCAAAGCAGGTTCTGGTTCTGGTTCCTCAGAGCAGGTTCTGGTTCCTCAGAGCAGGTTCAGGTTCTGGTTCCTCAGAGCAGGTTCTGGTTCCTCAGAGCAGGTTCAGGTTCTGGTTCTTCAGAGCAGGTTCAGGTTCTGGTTCCTCAGAGCAGGTTCAGGTTTCAGAGCAGGTTCAGGTTCTGGTTCCTCAGAGCAGGTTCTGGTTCCTCAGAGCAGGTTCTGGTTCTGGTTCCTCAGAGCAGGTTCTGGTTCTGGTTCCTCAGAGCAGGTTCAGGTTTTGGTTCCTCAGAGCAGGTTCAGGTTCTGGTTCCTCAGAGCAGGTTCTGGTTCCTCAGAGCAGGTTCTGGTTCTGGTTCCTCAGAGCAGGTTCTGGTTCCTCAGAGCAGGTTCAGGTTCTGGTTCCTCAGAGCAGGTTCAGGTTCTGGTTCTTCAGAGCAGGTTCAGGTTTTGGTTCCTCAGAGCAGGTTCTGGTTCCTCAGAGCAGGTTCAGGTTCTGGTTCCTCAGAGCAGGTTCTGGTTCCTCAGAGCAGGTTCAGGTTTCAGAGCAGGTTCAGGTTCTGGTTCCTCAGAGCAGGTTCAGGTTCTGGTTCTTCAGAGCAGGTTCAGGTTCTGGTTCCTCAGAGCAGGTTCTGGTTCCTCAGAGCAGGTTCAGGTTCTGGTTCCTCAGAGCAGGTTCTGGTTCCTCAGAGCAGGTTCAGGTTCTGGTTCTTCAGAGCAGGTTCAGGTTCTGGTTCCTCAGAGCAGGTTCAGGTTTCAGAGCAGGTTCAGGTTCTGGTTCCTCAGAGCAGGTTCTGGTTCCTCAGAGCAGGTTCTGGTTCTGGTTCCTCAGAGCAGGTTCTGGTTCCTCAGAGCAGGTTCTGGTTCTGGTTCCTCAGAGCAGGTTCAGGTTTTGGTTCCTCAGAGCAGGTTCAGGTTCTGGTTCCTCAGAGCAGGTTCTGGTTCCTCAGAGCAGGTTCAGGGTTCTGGTTCCTCAGAGCAGGTTCTGGTTCTGGTTCCTCAGAGCAGGTTCTGGTTCCTCAGAGCAGGTTCAGGTTCTGGTTCCTCAGAGCAGGTTCAGGGTTATGGTTCCTCAGAGCAAGTTCTGGTTTCTCAGAGCAGGTTCTGGTTCTGGTTCCTCAAAGCAGGTTCTGGTTCTGGTTCCTCAGAGCAGGTTCTGGTTCCTCAGAGCAGGTTCAGGGTTATGGTTCCTCAGAGCAAGTTCTGGTTTCTCAGAGCAGGTTCTGGTTCTGGTTCCTCAAAGCAGGTTCTGGTTCTGGTTCCTCAGAGCAGGTTCTGGTTCCTCAGAGCAGGTTCAGGTTCTGGTTTCTCAGAGCAGGTTCAGGTTTCTCAGAGCAGGTTCAGGTTCTGGTTCCTCAGAGCAGGTTCAGGTTCTGGTTCCTCAAAGCAGGTTCTGGTTCTGGTTCCTCAGAGCAGGTTCTGGTTCCTCAGAGCAGGTTCAGGTTCTGGTTCCTCAGAGCAGGTTCAGGTTCTGGTTTCTCAGAGCAGGTTCAGGTTTCTCAGAGCAGGTTCAGGTTCTGGTTTCTCAGAGCAGGTTCTGGTTCCTCAAAGCAGGTTCTGGTTCTGGTTCCTCAGAGCAGGTTCTGGTTCCTCAGAGCAGGTTCAGGTTCTGGTTTCTCAGAGCAGGTTCTGGTTCCTCAGAGCAGGTTCAGGTTCTGGTTTCTCAGAGCAGGTTCAGGTTTCTCAGAGCAGGTTCAGGTTCTGGTTTCTCAGAGCAGGTTCTGGTTCCTCAAAGCAGGTTCTGGTTCTGGTTCCTCAGAGCAGGTTCTGGTTCCTCAGAGCAGGTTCAGGTTCTGGTTCCTCAGAGCAGGTTCTGGTTCCTCAGAGCAGGTTCAGGTTCTGGTTCTTCAGAGCAGGTTCAGGTTCTGGTTCCTCAGAGCAGGTTCAGGTTTCAGAGCAGGTTCAGGTTCTGGTTCCTCAGAGCAGGTTCTGGTTCCTCAGAGCAGGTTCTGGTTCTGGTTCCTCAGAGCAGGTTCTGGTTCTGGTTCCTCAGAGCAGGTTCAGGTTTTGGTTCCTCAGAGCAGGTTCAGGTTCTGGTTCCTCAGAGCAGGTTCTGGTTCCTCAGAGCAGGTTCTGGTTCTGGTTCCTCAGAGCAGGTTCTGGTTCCTCAGAGCAGGTTCAGGTTCTGGTTCCTCAGAGCAGGTTCAGGTTCTGGTTCTTCAGAGCAGGTTCAGGTTTTGGTTCCTCAGAGCAGGTTCTGGTTCCTCAGAGCAGGTTCAGGTTCTGGTTCCTCAGAGCAGGTTCTGGTTCCTCAGAGCAGGTTCAGGTTTCAGAGCAGGTTCAGGTTCTGGTTCCTCAGAGCAGGTTCAGGTTCTGGTTCTTCAGAGCAGGTTCAGGTTCTGGTTCCTCAGAGCAGGTTCTGGTTCCTCAGAGCAGGTTCAGGTTCTGGTTCCTCAGAGCAGGTTCTGGTTCCTCAGAGCAGGTTCAGGTTCTGGTTCTTCAGAGCAGGTTCAGGTTCTGGTTCCTCAGAGCAGGTTCAGGTTTCAGAGCAGGTTCAGGTTCTGGTTCCTCAGAGCAGGTTCTGGTTCCTCAGAGCAGGTTCTGGTTCTGGTTCCTCAGAGCAGGTTCTGGTTCCTCAGAGCAGGTTCTGGTTCTGGTTCCTCAGAGCAGGTTCAGGTTTTGGTTCCTCAGAGCAGGTTCAGGTTCTGGTTCCTCAGAGCAGGTTCTGGTTCCTCAGAGCAGGTTCAGGGTTCTGGTTCCTCAGAGCAGGTTCTGGTTCTGGTTCCTCAGAGCAGGTTCTGGTTCCTCAGAGCAGGTTCAGGTTCTGGTTCCTCAGAGCAGGTTCAGGGTTATGGTTCCTCAGAGCAAGTTCTGGTTTCTCAGAGCAGGTTCTGGTTCTGGTTCCTCAAAGCAGGTTCTGGTTCTGGTTCCTCAGAGCAGGTTCTGGTTCCTCAGAGCAGGTTCTGGTTCCTCAGAGCAGGTTCAGGTTCTGGTTTCTCAGAGCAGGTTCAGGTTTCTCAGAGCAGGTTCAGGTTCTGGTTCCTCAGAGCAGGTTCAGGTTCTGGTTCCTCAAAGCAGGTTCTGGTTCTGGTTCCTCAGAGCAGGTTCTGGTTCTGGTTCCTCAGAGCAGGTTCTGGTTCCTCAGAGCAGGTTCTGGTTCCTCAGAGCAGGTTCAGGTTCTGGTTCCTCAGAGCAGGTTCAGGTTTCTCAGAGCAGGTTCAGGTTCTGGTTCCTCAGAGCAGGTTCAGGTTCTGGTTCCTCAAAGCAGGTTCTGGTTCTGGTTCCTCAGAGCAGGTTCTGGTTCCTCAGAGCAGGTTCAGGTTCTGGTTCCTCAGAGCAGGTTCAGGTTCTGGTTTCCCAGAGCAGGTTCAGGTTTCTCAGAGCAGGTTCAGGTTCTGGTTTCTCAGAGCAGGTTCTGGTTCCTCAAAGCAGGTTCTGGTTCTGGTTCCTCAGAGCAGGTTCTGGTTCCTCAGAGCAGGTTCAGGTTCTGGTTTCTCAGAGCATGTTCTGGTTCCTCAGAGCAGGTTCAGGTTTCTCAGAGCAGGTTCTGGTTCTGGTTCCTCAGAGCAGGTTCTGGTTCCTCAGAGCAGGTTCAGGGTTCTGGTTCTTCAGAGCAGGTTCAGGTTCTGGTTCCTAAGAGCAGGTTCTGGTTCCTCAGAGCAGGTTCAGGGTTCTGGTTCCTCAGAGCAGGTTCTGGTTCTGGTTCCTCAGAGCAGGTTCTGGTTCTGGTTCCTCAAAGCAGGTTCTGGTTCTGGTTCCTCAGAGCAGGTTCTGGTTCCTCAGAGCAGGTTCAGGTTCTGGTTCCTCAGAGCAGGTTCAGGTTCTGGTTTCTCAGAGCAGGTTCAGGTTTCTCAGAGCAGGTTCAGGTTCTGGTTTCTCAGAGCAGGTTCTGGTTCCTCAAAGCAGGTTCTGGTTCCTCAGAGCAGGTTCTGGTTCCTCAGAGCAGGTTCAGGTTCTGGTTTCTCAGAGCAGGTTCTGGTTCCTCAGAGCAGGTTCAGGTTCAGGTTTCTCAGAGCAGGTTCTGGTTATGGTTCCTCAGAGCAGGTTCTGGTTATGGTTCCTCAGAGCAAGTTCTGGTTTCTCAGAGCAGGTTCTGGTTCTGGTTCCTCAAAGCAGGTTCTGGTTCTGGTTCCTCAGAGCAGGTTCTGGTTCCTCAGAGCAGGTTCTGGTTCCTCAGAGCAGGTTCAGGTTCTGGTTTCTCAGAGCAGGTTCAGGTTTCTCAGAGCAGGTTCAGGTTCTGGTTCCTCAGAGCAGGTTCAGGTTCTGGTTCCTCAAAGCAGGTTCTGGTTCTGGTTCCTCAGAGCAGGTTCTGGTTCCTCAGAGCAGGTTCAGGTTCTGGTTCCTCAGAGCAGGTTCAGGTTCTGGTTTCTCAGAGCAGGTTCAGGTTTCTCAGAGCAGGTTCAGGTTCTGGTTTCTCAGAGCAGGTTCTGGTTCCTCAAAGCAGGTTCTGGTTCTGGTTCCTCAGAGCAGGTTCTGGTTCCTCAGAGCAGGTTCAGGTTCTGGTTTCTCAGAGCAGGTTCTGGTTCCTCAGAGCAGGTTCTGGTTCAGGTTTCTCAGAGCAGGTTCTGGTTCTGGTTCCTCAGAGCAGGTTCTGGTTCCTCAGAGCAGGTTCAGGGTTCTGGTTCCTCAGAGCAGGTTCTGGTTATGGTTCCTCAGAGCAAGTTCTGGTTTCTCAGAGCAGGTTCTGGTTCCTCAGAGCAGGTTCTGGTTATGGTTCCTCAGAGCAAGTTCTGGTTTCTCAGAGCAGGTTCTGGTTCTGGTTCCTCAAAGCAGGTTCTGGTTCTGGTTCCTCAGAGCAGGTTCTGGTTCCTCAGAGCAGGTTCTGGTTCCTCAGAGCAGGTTCAGGTTCTGGTTTCTCAGAGCAGGTTCAGGTTTCTCAGAGCAGGTTCAGGTTCTGGTTCCTCAGAGCAGGTTCAGGTTCTGGTTCCTCAAAGCAGGTTCTGGTTCTGGTTCCTCAGAGCAGGTTCTGGTTCCTCAGAGCAGGTTCAGGTTCTGGTTCCTCAGAGCAGGTTCAGGTTCTGGTTTCTCAGAGCAGGTTCAGGTTTCTCAGAGCAGGTTCAGGTTCTGGTTTCTCAGAGCAGGTTCTGGTTCCTCAAAGCAGGTTCTGGTTCTGGTTCCTCAGAGCAGGTTCTGGTTCCTCAGAGCAGGTTCAGGTTCTGGTTTCTCAGAGCAGGTTCTGGTTCCTCAGAGCAGGTTCAGGTTCAGGTTTCTCAGAGCAGGTTCTGGTTCTGGTTCCTCAGAGCAGGTTCTGGTTCCTCAGAGCAGGTTCAGGGTTCTGGTTCCTCAGAGCAGGTTCAGGTTCTGGTTCCTAAGAGCAGGTTCTGGTTCCTCAGAGCAGGTTCAGGGTTCTGGTTCCTCAGAGCAGGTTCTGGTTCTGGTTCCTCAGAGCAGGTTCTGGTTCTGGTTCCTCAGAGCAGGTTCTGGTTCTGGTTCCTCAGAGCAGGTTCTGGTTCCTCAGAGCAGGTTCAGGTTCTGGTTCCTCAGAGCAGGTTCAGGTTCTGGTTTCTCAGAGCAGGTTCAGGTTTCTCAGAGCAGGTTCAGGTTCTGGTTTCTCAGAGCAGGTTCTGGTTCCTCAAAGCAGGTTCTGGTTCTGGTTCCTCAGAGCAGGTTCTGGTTCCTCAGAGCAGGTTCAGGTTCTGGTTTCTCAGAGCAGGTTCTGGTTCCTCAGAGCAGGTTCAGGTTCAGGTTTCTCAGAGCAGGTTCAGGTTCTGGTTCCTCAGAGCAGGTTCTGGTTCCTCAGAGCAGGTTCAGGTTCTGGTTTCTCAGAGCAGGTTCAGGTTTCTCAGAGCAGGTTCAGGTTCTGGTTTCTCAGAGCAGGTTCTGGTTCCTCAAAGCAGGTTCTGGTTCTGGTTCCTCAGAGCAGGTTCTGGTTCCTCAGAGCAGGTTCAGGTTCTGGTTTCTCAGAGCAGGTTCTGGTTCCTCAGAGCAGGTTCAGGTTCAGGTTTCTCAGAGCAGGTTCTGGTTCTGGTTCCTCAGAGCAGGTTCTGGTTCCTCAGAGCAGGTTCAGGGTTCTGGTTCCTCAGAGCAGGTTCTGGTTATGGTTCCTCAGAGCAAGTTCTGGTTTCTCAGAGCAGGTTCTGGTTCTGGTTCCTCAGAGCAGGTTCTGGTTATGGTTCCTCAGAGCAAGTTCTGGTTTCTCAGAGCAGGTTCTAGTTCTGGTTCCTCAAAGCAGGTTCTGGTTCTGGTTCCTCAGAGCAGGTTCTGGTTCCTCAGAGCAGGTTCTGGTTCCTCAGAGCAGGTTCAGGTTCTGGTTTCTCAGAGCAGGTTCAGGTTTCTCAGAGCAGGTTCAGGTTCTGGTTCCTCAGAGCAGGTTCAGGTTCTGGTTCCTCAAAGCAGGTTCTGGTTCTGGTTCCTCAGAGCAGGTTCTGGTTCCTCAGAGCAGGTTCAGGTTCTGGTTCCTCAGAGCAGGTTCAGGTTCTGGTTCCTCAGAGCAGGTTCTGGTTCTGGTTCCTCAGAGCAGGTTCAGGTTCTGGTTTCTCA
This sequence comes from Oryzias latipes, assembly GCF_053564925.1. Lineage (NCBI taxonomy): Eukaryota > Metazoa > Chordata > Actinopteri > Beloniformes > Adrianichthyidae > Oryzias > Oryzias latipes. The sequence continues at coordinate 34,366,927 of NC_136257.1, read as the reverse complement.
GAGCAGGTTCAGGTTTCTCAGAGCAGGTTCAGGTTCTGGTTCCTCAGAGCAGGTTCAGGTTCTGGTTCCTCAAAGCAGGTTCTGGTTCTGGTTCCTCAGAGCAGGTTCTGGTTCCTCAGAGCAGGTTCTGGTTCTGGTTCCTCAGAGCAGGTTCAGGTTCTGGTTCCTCAGAGCAGGTTCTGGTTCTGGTTCCTCAGAGCAGGTTCAGGTTCTGGTTCTTCCCAGGCAGTGTTGAGGATTTTGTTTTTCGGGTCAGGTTCTCTGTCTCTTGGTTCCTGCCTTCCAGGTCCGGTGGGATCCAGTCTTTGGTTCTTTGTTCTCCGGTCCCCCGTAGAACCTCATCAAGCACGTTCTCTGAGAACAGCAAACGTTGGTGTTTGTGTGTCTGCACAGGAGAGAGCAGCGTGGTTCTGCGCGCTGCCGTGGTTCCCCTCATCTCCACCAGAACCTGCAACCAGCCAGAGGTCTATGCGGGCCACATCTCATCCTGGATGATCTGTGCAGGATACCTGGAGGGGGGGGTGGACTCCTGTCAGGTACGAGCAGCTTCCTCATTCAGAGAAAACTGATGCATCTGAACACTGAAGACATTTAATGAGGGGGCGGAGCTAATGTCTAGAAACCGCCAAAGAAAGAAATGACCCCCCCTCCCTCCTAAGGATGTGGAAACACCGTCCCAGGTCGACTTTAGGTCCATCTACCTGATCCAATCGGACCGTGGCTAAAACCAATCGTTACTCAGACTGACAGGCGGCCTCAGAACCACGACTGCCACCATTTTCAGGATGGGGGGGCTCTAAGAACATAACTGTGTTCTCACCTGGTGTTACCTGTGCAGGGCGACAGCGGGGGCCCGCTCGCCTGCCACGACCCGTCGGCGTGGAAACTGGTGGGAGCGACGAGCTGGGGGGAGGGCTGCGCCGCCAGGAACAGGCCCGGCGTTTACACGCGCGTCACCACGGCGCTCAGCTGGATCCGCAAGCAGATGGAGGTCAGTGCAGAGGGTGGCCATGAGGGGGGGTCAAAGGTCGTCCAGAGGACCGACCGGGTCTCCTCAGAACCGTCCAGAACCATGACGCTCCAGAGTTCAGCTGACCCCCCCACAGCTGAGATCTGGGGGTTCTGGTGTGAGTTTGTAGAACCATGAGTCTGGTTCTACGCTGGCAGCATCACGGGTCACGTGCACACTCCTGTATAGATCAAAGGCTTCCTCCTGAACTTTGTTCTGTTTACATCAAAAGCAGGTCCGGGTCTGAACAGCACCAGGACAGAACCAGAACCCTGGTGTCCCAGTGAGGGACTCCCTGCTCCGCGTTCAGAGCTCATCCAGAGTTCTGGTTCTGTCCCGGAGATGATGCAACGTTCATCCTGAATGTTACATCGTCTCCTGGCAGAGGTCCTGATGCTGGCAGTCCCCCCCCCCTTTCGGACCGGGCCAGGCCGACACCAGCGGGAGATCCAGGTCCGTGTGGTAACTGTTCACCTCTGTGTTTTCCAGAGAGACGAGGCTCAGAAGAATGACTGACGCTCCACCACAGCCACACACCCCGCCCCGCCCATCAGAACCTCCAACAGAACCTTGCCGTCGTGACAGAGACCCAACAGCAGAGTTAGGCATCGTTTATTCCAAAATAGAAAGCTCTAAGGCAAAACAGACAAAAAGGTGAACATCACTCCATACAAAGCAACACAGATCCAAAGTGGAGAGCAGGCGGCGCCAGAACCACCACTGTCCCCGGACCGGCCCGCTTGGGGCCCACAGATCCAACGCTTCAGCACGAGTCTGCAGGGACGGGATGGTCTCCTGCAGCACAGTCCGTGTCCAGAAATAAAAGCCGGTCCAGCATTGTGGGCGTGTGCTTAGTGTTGTGATTGTGCGTGACGGTGTGGCTGATCGGGAGGCTGCGGCGGCGTCCGCGGCGGCGTCCGCCTCCACAACGTTCCATCAGGAGTTTAGTGTCTCTGCGACCAATTCCACCCACAGACCTTGTGCTTCTTGGCAAAAACTCTTTAGAAAACAGCAGTAAGGCCTTGTTAGCATCGTGCGTTTCAAACCGATTCTGAGAGCGAGAGCGTCGACTCTTTTTAGAAAACTTGAGAGCCCTGGAAAACAGGGCGGAGCTTCCACCAGGTTCACTACGGAAATACAAACCACAGATGAACCGAGCACCCACGTCTGTAGAAAAATAAGCCTCTGACGCGTTTGTGGCTCTGATAGCCCCGCCCACATCTACCAAACACAAGCATGCAGGAAGTGAAGACAAACGGTACACAAACGGGTCCCGGCCCGGCATCCAACGTGGGCTCAGGACCCGACAAGACGAGCAGAACTAAACAATATTGATTAACGGAGCAGACCCATCTGCCTCTGGTGTTTTAACACGTCGCTTCTTCTTCTGGAGCTTAAATATACAGAAAAGTGCACTCGCCTACATGTTCAAACCGGGGGGGGGCAGTTTGTGAAGTCACGCCGCCGGAGCAGGCGCTCGGTCCAGGGTGGAGGGGCGGGACGCCCAGTGGTGGCGCCACCCGCCCTTGTGCTCTGCAGGGACCTGGAGCGCCTGCGTGAGTCCACGCGCTCACGTGTCGGCGTGCCGCGGAGCGCGTCCTCTACTGCAACGAGTCGCTGTTGTCCAGGCCCAGCCCGGCCATGTCGCCGTCATCGTCCTCGCTGTCCCCCGACTCGTCCTCGCTGTGGCCCCCCAGCATCACCTGCTGCACCGCCAGCGTGGCTCCGTCCGACGTCAGGCTCTGCAGACCCTCCATGTTCATGGTCACCATGGTTCCTGCAGGGCACGAGAGGGAACGCTCAGGGGTCACGGCGCTCACAGAGGCCCCCACACGTGCAGACATGGAGCTGTCAAAACTGTCAAAATAAAAGAGGCGCTGCTCTCTGATCCAGGCTAACGCAGCCGTACCAAACCAGCTTTTATTTTCTTAAGAGTCTTTTAGGTTTTATTGTGATAGAGCTCAGGAAAAGCATCTGCACTTGACAGATACGGACTTTTAAAGGTGGAAGAGGAAAGGCAAGAGGGGCGGCAGCTGACGTCACATGATTACTCTCTGGGGGGGGGGGACTATGGGGGGGGGATATCAAACGGTTTCTCTGCCTTCCTGCTTTTATAGCTTCACCTTAGTTAAGCTTAAGGTCATCAATGGATGACCTTAAGCCTAAGAACCCATTCATCTGCATAGAGAGGCAGCGTACCGTCTGGCATGGTGACCTGCTGGTGGGAGCCCCCCCCAGCTGCAATGGAGTCGGGCCAGAAGCGCTGCAGTGGCCGGTTCTGCGGCGTCTTCTTCTTGGATTTTGGCGCCTCTGAGGCGCTGGCGTCCAGCATGGGCTGCAGGATCCGCCTACGAGCGTTGATGAACCTGAAAAGACGAGCAAGGAGGGCAGAGAGTTGACAAGAGTTCCTGCAGCAGCAGCAGCAGAGGTTCCTGCAGCAGCAGCAGCAGCAGAGGTTGCTGCTGCAGCAGCAGCAGAGGTTCCTGCAGCAGCAGCAGCAGCAGAGGTTGCTGCTGCAGCAGCAGCAGAGGTTCCTGCAGCAGCAGCAGCTGAGGTTCCTGCAGCAGCAGCAGCTGAGGTTCCTGCAGCAGCAGCAGCTGAGGTTCCTGCTGCAGCAGCAGCTGAGGTTCCTGCAGCAGCAGAGGTTCCTGCTGCAGCAGCAGCAGAGGTTCCTGCTGCAGCAGCAGCTGAGGTTCCTGCTGCAGCAGCAGCAGAGGTTCCTGCAGCAGCAGCAGCAGAGGTTCCTGCAGCAGCAGCTGAGGTTCCTGCAGCAGCAGCAGAGGTTCCTGCAGCAGCAGCAGCAGCAGAGGTTGCTGCTGCAGCAGCAGCTGAGGTTCCTGCTGCAGCAGCAGCTGAGGTTCCTGCAACAGCAGCAGCAGAGGTTCCTGCAGCAGCAGCTGAGGTTCCTGCAGCAGCAGCAGAGGTTCCTGCAGCAGCAGCAGCAGCAGAGGTTGCTGCTGCAGCAGCAGCTGAGGTTCCTGCTGCAGCAGCAGCTGAGGTTCCTGCAGCAGCAGCAGCTGAGGTTCCTGCAGCAGCAGCAGCTGAGGTTCCTGCTGCAGCAGCAGCAGAGGTTCCTGCTGCAGCAGCAGCTGAGGTTCCTGCTGCAGCAGCAGCAGAGGTTCCTGCTGCAGCAGCAGCTGAGGTTCCTGCTGCAGCAGCAGAGGTTCTTGCAGCAGCAGAGGTTCCTGCTGCAGCAGCAGCTGAGGTTCCTGCTGCAGCAGCAGCTGAGGTTCTTGCAGCAGCAGCAGCATAGGTTCCTGCAGCAGCAGCAGCAGAGGTTCCTGCAGCAGCAGCTGAGGTTCCTGCAGCAGCAGCTGAGGATCCTGCAGCAGCAGCAGAGGTTCCTGCAGCAGCAGCAGCAGCAGAGGTTGCTGCTGCAGCAGCAGCAGCAGAGGTTCCTGCTGCAGCAGCAGCAGAGGTTCCTGCTGCAGCAGCAGCTGAGGTTCCTGCTGCAGCAGCAGCTGAGGTTCCTGCAGCAGCAGCAGCTGAGGTTCCTGCAGCAGCAGCAGCTGAGGTTCCTGCAGCAGCAGCAGCTGAGGTTCCTGCTGCAGCAGCAGCAGAGGTTCCTGCTGCAGCAGCAGCTGAGGTTCCTGCTGCAGCAGCAGCTGAGGTTCCTGCTGCAGCAGCAGCAGAGGTTCCTGCTGCAGCAGCAGCAGAGGTTCTTGCAGCAGCAGAGGTTCCTGCTGCAGCAGCAGCTGAGGTTCCTGCTGCAGCAGCAGCTGAGGTTCCTGCTGCAGCAGCAGCTGAGGTTCCTGCTGCAGCAGCAGCTGAGGTTCCTGCAGCAGCAGCAGCATAGGTTCCTGCAGCAGCAGCAGCAGAGGTTCCTGCAGCAGCAGCTGAGGTTCCTGCAGCAGCAGCTGAGGTTCCTGCAGCAGCAGCAGAGGTTCCTGCAGCAGCAGCAGCAGAGGTTGCTGCTGCAGCAGCAGCAGCTGAGGTTCCTGCTGCAGCAGCAGCTGAGGTTCCTGCTGCAGCAGCAGCAGAGGTTCCTGCTGCAGCAGCAGCTGAGGTTCCTGCTGCAGCAGCAGCTGAGGTTCCTGCTGCAGCAGCAGCAGAGGTTCCTGCTGCAGCAGCAGCAGAGGTTCTTGCAGCAGCAGAGGTTCCTGCTGCAGCAGCAGCTGAGGTTCCTGCTGCAGCAGCAGCAGAGGTTCCTGCTGCAGCAGCAGCTGAGGTTCTTGCAGCAGCAGCAGCATAGGTTCCTGCAGCAGCAGCAGCAGAGGTTCTTGCAGCAGCAGAGGTTCCTGCTGCAGCAGCAGCTGAGGTTCCTGCTGCAGCAGCAGCTGAGGTTCCTGCTGCAGCAGCAGCTGAGGTTCCTGCAGCAGCAGCAGCATAGGTTCCTGCAGCAGCAGCAGCAGAGGTTCCTGCAGCAGCAGCAGCAGAGGTTCCTGCAGCAGCAGCAGCAGCAGAGGCTCCTCACTCACCAGTTGTTGACTTGCAGGAGTGTCAGGTTGGTCTGCGTGGCGATCTGCTTCTTCTCGTCCTCTGTTGGATATGGGTGCTGCAGAGCCAGAAGAAACGGCGTGAAGCTACGATGGCAGACGTTCTGCATCGACCACACCTGCAGACGCACTCACCCCGATGTGCTGGAAGAGCCAGGAGCGCATGACGTTGGTGGCGTGTTTGGGAAGGACGCCGCGTTTATTCTTGGTGGAGTTGTCGTCGTGATTGAACAGGTTCACATCCTGGTGGAACTGCAGCTGAAACTGAGCACAGACGTCCCGTCAAAGGTGAGCTGCAAGAGTCCAGACACACCGGACCCCCTACCTGAAGAACTCCCCGATTCTGAACCGACAGTACCGAGGAGGAGGAGCGACAGGCACGATTACTGGACTTGACCCCGCCCATCTCAACGCAGAGAGGTATAGGGCGGGAACAGGTTTTAGTTCTTTTGGGCCCTCCCAATTCAGAAAAGCCGACCCCTAATGACCCGGAACCACTGATGTCCCCCAGGTATAAAACAGAAATGAAGCAGCAGTCTTTGAAAAACTCTTTAAAACCAAACTGGTTTATTTCTGGATTCAATCAGATTTAGCGCTGTGACGGGTTGGCATAGCGTCCACAGTAAACCCCGCCTTCCCCAAGAACCGATAGGATAGACCCCAGCAACCCCATAAAGTGGGCCTGAAAAATGGAATCTGACAACCTGCCTCCAGTGGTCATTCAAGGAACTGCACTGTTTGGTACTTCCTGTCTTGCGTGGATGTCGTACAGACTGTGGGGGCTTTCTGTTCACCGATACGTTTTCTTGAAATGTTTGATCATAGAAAATCTTTGGAAATAAATCATTGTTGTTCATTAGGTATATAATAAAACACGGGACAGTTAAGCATGTTTATTAACTAATTACAACCTGAACTGAAGCTGCTTCAAATATAGAACATGTATGTTAGTGATGGCATAACACAGGGAGGGGTAGGTGTGTGGGGGGGGTGCTGTTTACACCCACAGATTGGGGAGTTTACCGCTCAAATCGGCGGCTTTTGCTCCGTTTTAATGTAGCAACACTGCAGGCGGACAGACGCCGCGCTGGCATGAGCTCTTTACTGGACGCATTTTTACAAAACTGCGACCAAAGTATCTAAAGTATCGATCTCATCACGCTAGTATCAATACTTTGATGCAGATACTATGGACACTCCGATTGATCGGCCACCTCTACTCATGAGCGCGCTCGCGGACAATGGCCCCTCCTACTGGCACCACACGGACGTACCTGATTGTTCTGGACGCGGATGGTTCCCGGTGAGAGAGTCTGGGTCACCACCTGACCCTGGGGGGTAACCACGGTGACGGGCTGGTACACGGCCCCTCCTGAAACACACACAGGTATGCTCAGCTTCCAGCTGCTGCCTGACGGTTCGGGGGGGGGCGCTCGCGGACCCACCTGCCACCATCTGGTTGGGGTTGACGGCGGTCACGGTGACATTGCCCTGCTGCAGGGTGGAGGCCGGGACCACGATCTGACCCTGGGGACTGATGGCCCCGGACATGGAGCTGGGGGTCTGCACACAGACCGGAACACATGACCTCGGGGTCGCACACGTCTACCTGCAGGAGGAGGGGGCCAGAGCTCACCTGAGTCTTGGTGGGGGAGAAGGCCTGCGCCTGACCCTGCACGGGCGAGTAGGGGCTGCCGGGCTCGCCGCTCAGCAGCGTCTCGCTGTTCATCTTGGTCTTGAGGCAGGCGATGTAGCGGCTGCAGAAGTCCTTGCACAGGTCGCTCACCTTCTCCAGCTCCAGCAGGTGGATCCGGAGCACCTGGATGGCTTTCACCATCTCCACAGAGCAGAAAGAGAGCGGCGTGTCATCAGCATGGATCCGCTGATCATATGGTTAGACCTGAACACGCCGTTCATGCAGGAATGACCACATCCATGTTTGTGTCTGACTTCCTGCCAAGCACCAAACTTCTGATTGGACGCTGAGAAAGCTCCTGAAAAGGATCAGCTGGCTGGTTTTTTTTGTATTGGGGGGGCAGCATTACCAAGGCGACTCACCAAGTTGTCGAGTTCAGGGTCCTCGCTGAAAAAGGGCCGGCCCTCCTTCTCCTGACTGCGGACGAAGTTCTCGATGTCCACGTCGAAGCTGGCGGAGGTGATGCAGTCGGCGCTCAGCGTGGACTGCTCACACTTCTCGAACAGCAGCGCCAGCAGAGGGAACAGAGGATGCCTGGGGAGAGAAGCCCCCCCAAAACCCGCCGCTTCATTCCACGTTCAAACATCCAGAACAGCACAGACACCGATGTTCTTCACTGGATCCACATCTGCACTCCTGTCTGGTAATCTGACCCTCTTCTTTGCTCTGAGGAGGGCGGGGCTAATCAGGAACAGAACCTGCTTTGCATCTGGGGAGGGGGTTTGCTCTAGTGAACACAAACAGGATGTACCGGTAGATCGATGCCTTGTCTGCATCCATGGGGTTCTTCAGCTCCGTGTGGCCCGGGCTCGGCATTTCTGCCAACGGCCCCCCGATGAAGGTGTGCTCCGAGTCGCTGTCGTCCTTTACCCCGCCCTGCATCTGCGGGACGGAGAAACCAGAAGGCGTGAAAAACCAGGCATGTTCTTGTAAGTCAAGGACCTCCATGGTAGAAGCTTTCCTGAGCTCAGAGCAGATGAAGAACACCAACGCTCTGAAAGCTCATTTAACCACAAAGATGGCGCTCCTTTCATTTATTTGTGTCCACAGATAAAATACCAGAACATCTCTGAGAAACTTGCATTTCATGATGTTGCATCAAAAACATTCAGGAGAACAGCAGAGAGCGAGGAAGAGGAGGCGTCTGAGGATGAAGCTCCGCCCCCTCACAGACAGGACCGTCTCCTCTCTGAAGCAGGACTACAGCATCTTCAGTGAAACCTCTGGAGACGATGTCCTCTCTGCTCCTCAGTCTCCCCATCAAGGAGCCTGACGTTCTCCAGCCCGACCCCCCCCCCGAGCTAAAAACTCTGTTCCTGAGCAGTTCCATCTTCTGAAGGACAGATCCACCGTGGCTGTGTCAGAACCCCTAGAAATGCAGTGCAGCACTATGTAGAGCCCTGAATTACAAACGCGGTTCAGACTCCATGATCACTATTCTTCTTTTTTAAACGGCGGATATGATGTCATCGATTTCACAAAGTTAAACTCTAATTGATATGAGCGTTTTCTGACGATTATTTATTATGATATGATTATTTATGAGTCCACTGAGTTCTGAGGATTAAAACATTGATGGTTTATTTATTTAAAGACATTTTTGGGGGCTAAATTTGTTCCGATGCAATGCATTGTGGTCTATGTTCTCAGATCTAGTGAGCATTGATGCTCACTGGTTTTTCACAGAGACTTCTGGGAAATTTCTAGGGCTCTGGATTTTGGGATTGTAGATTCAGACAAACTAGAACATGGAGAACGCGCTGTAGAGTGAGCAGGGGAGGAATTCAGACACACGTGACTTCAGTTCCTAGAGGAGCACTACGAGCCCAAACAGCCTGCTGGGAATCGAACACCGGCGTCCAGCTTGCTCAACGTTTCACTAAATGGCCTCCCTAAAGGAAGAACGGGGGAGGCCGGTATCAAACCACATCAGAACGTCCTGTGTTCTGCAGGCTCAGTCCCAACATTTAGAACCGGGTCACGGTTCTGCTGCTCAGAACATCAGAGGAGCTGTCAGAGAACCGAACTTCTACAGGTGGAGACAGAGCAGTGTGTGTAAGTTCTGGACTGACCAAGCTGTTCTGCTCAGAGGTGGCCAGACTTTAGGGGCGTGTCCTTTGCTGGCTGCTGTATTCTGGGCTAAAACAAGTGGAGGACACACTCAGCCTTCAACATTCAGGAGGGGGGGGACCACCTGGAACATCAGGGTCATGGTTAACTTTGACCTCGTTCAGGTAGAAGCAGCTGCCGGAGGCCTCAGGTGAGCCTCACCCACCTGATGCTCCTCCTTCGGGTACTTGTCAAGGGACACTGACTGGGCCGCCATCACGTTCACTGCAGAACCTGCAGACCGCGGCTCATCCTAGACAGCAGGACCAGGGCCCGACCTGCAACGACAACACGGTCACTGACGTCACCGCTCTGTCAGGAAACACTAGTGTAACCACGCAGCTGACGTTCCAGCTGCCCGGGAATGACGGGCCTTATCCCGGGGGAATGTTTTCACGGGCGCGTGCCCGAGCGCACAGCACTTTATTTGGATATTTGTTTTGGGGGAGCTTGAGTTAGCCGCGGCTTTGCTAGCACAGCTACCGCGGCACGGAGAGGAGGTTAAATCCAACGCACCCCTGAGGCTAACGTCTGCGTGCTTTATGAAAGAAGGGGGTTTAGAGGGGGCTTGATTTCGCCACCGCCATGGGATGTAAAGGAACGGGCACGCTCGTTAGCCCGACCTCCCGACTAAAGCTAGCCTACAGAACATCGGAACGAACATGAAGAGAAACGGGAGTGTTTTTCATGCTGTAAAAACACGCGCCGTCATGTGTGGAGAGGCGGGAACCTCAAAGCAAACATCACATTCAAGATTAAAAAACATGCTAACTGTGCTAGCCAGGTTATAAAAAAAAAAGCCCGCTGCGGAGTGATACAAAGGGAGCCGTCTGACGCGGAGCTGCGGCCTCTGCCATTAGCCAAACACTTTTAGTGGTTGTTCGTTTTTTTCCAAATTTTTAATTGTGTTAAGCGTTGGGACTGGGACAACACAAAGCACTGGCCGCGCACCGCGTAGCCAGGTTGATCTTGAAATCCTCCCCCGTGAGTCGATCAATCATGCGGGGACAGCTGCGTCCCCTCCCTCCCTCCCTCCGCGCTAACGTTGCATGTGTCGGGCCTCGCTCGTGGCTCTCGCCCTCTCCTTCTTCACCATCCTCCTCTGCCTGCAAACGCAGACATATTTCAACCCCCCCTCTCCCTTCTATTTTTTTATTTATTTGAATTCCTCCCGCAGCTCTAACACTGGGGTTTTGCTTCCCAGGACGCCTTCCGCCGCCTTGACTAGGTCCGCGCTCCTCGCCCTGGGGCATTTTTACGTGCGGCCCAGATTGTTTGATTGATAGGGAACGGAAAAAGAGGGATTTTGAGTGACAGCTTACCTGAGTGCCAATCTTCGTCACACTGACAAGCGGCTGCAGCAATCGGGACCCGCAGTTGTCGCGTTGCGTCATCGCGCAGGGGCACGCAGCAGCGCTCGGCTCATGTTTATGGATGAGGAGGGCGGAGCTCTGACGTCAGCATGCCTCCGAGTCCCTGAGGCCTGATTTAGAGGCTGTTTGTTACGCCGCGCGCGTGCGCAGGGGTGTGTCCAAAGAGGGGAGCAGGGGTGCCTCGGCCCCCCCGTGGAATTTTATTGGCCGACTCAGCTCCCGCCCTTCTCGACATCAGCTCTGATTGGTCGATGGTCCAGTCCATCAGCCGACACGGACTCAGTGAGAAAAACGGACCCTGGGCGAGTCTGAAGTTTGTGGCACAGCAGTCAGGATGAAATGGAACAAAAACAGCTTTAACCAACGATAAACTGTTAACTATTGACTTTTTGTGTTAACCCAAAACTTCGCCTGACTAAGTGACTGCTATTTATTAGCTAAACTCAAATTTCTGATTCTAGATTTCTAATTGCACCCACAGAAAAACAGATTCCTTGCAAGGCTCCTAATGGTATATATTAGGGGGTTCATTCATCTTCTTAACTGTTTTTCGTTCCTCTTGGGGTCACAGGGTGCTGGAGCCTATCCTGGCCACTGGTGGGTGAAGGCAGGGGGCATCCTGGACAGGGTCGCCAGTCTGTCGCAGGGCCACATGCACACACCCATGCACACTCACACCTAGGCACAATTTAGAGGAACCAATGAACCTATGAAGCATATTTTGGGAGGGGGGGGGGGGGCAGAGTCCCCGGAGAAAATCCAGGCATGTATGGGTAGAACATGCAAACTCCACACAGAAAGGCCCCCCATTGGTGTTTTCAACCAGGGGCCTACCTGCTGTGAGGCAAGAGCGCTAACCACTGCACCACCATCCTATAATAGTGGTGTAATAATGAGTTCCTTTTGTGTTTTTCTACATTATTAGGTGCATGACAAGTCAAACTGCTGTGAAAGTATTTGAAATGGTTAAAAAGCTGAAAAACCTTTGAAACCTATGAACTTTAATTAAAACACGGTGCATGTTTTAATCTTTTTTCCCTTAGTTTCTCCTCTTTGTTGCCCTTTTGGACTCTTTGATATTTGTGTTATTACTTCTACATGTTGTGCATCTATTGTTCCAATGTTGTAAAAACCTAACTTTGCTTCTTTGTAATTGTTCCCCGTCGTCTTCAGGAGCTTCCTGCCTGTAAGCATCAGTTCTAATGTTCTCTCCCGTCTGAAGTGAAGACATCCTGAACCCAAAAAGACCAGCAGCAGAACACGGGGGGTGTGGAGCAGAAAGACATTTTTAATGACGCCACCATGGGACCACTGAGGGGGGGGTCCTCTGCTAGTGTCTGGGCGAGGGTCTGCCAGAGGAGGGCTGGGGGAGGCGATATTTGGCCATCTCCAGGTCCAGGTCAGCAAACGTGTAGGGGTTGTAGGAGTGGTGCTGGTAGTTCTTGTAGGTGCTGTTATCCAAAGGTTCCTCCGGTTCTGGAGCTGCAGCTTCTGCACACAAACACACATGACGGGGGGAGGAGGGGGGGTCAAGCATGTAAAGACTGCATCTCCACGCTTAATGATTCTTTGCAGAAAGATCCCTCAAGCTACACCGCGGCTCTGAAGGAGACCTGAAACTACGTTCCTACTCTACAGCTGAACGTCTTGGATCCGTAGACGGGACCAGAACCTCCTCTGTGGCGACCGCTGCAGAGCTTTGGACATAAAGGATGGACAGAATCCAGTAAGGCTGTGTTCAGACTGGACTCATCTGGTCCCCAAAGTGAACCAGAGTTCGTTTCCCCCGATAATCCAATTTCAGTCCGAATACACCCAAGTGGACCCTGGTCCGGGACCAGAACCCGCTTTCTGACCCATCTTTGGAGGTGCTCTTGGTTCGTTTCCAACCAATCGGAGTGAGCTTCGGTTCTCTGAGATTCCTCAGTCTGACTACAATCCACCCTTGGAGCGGAACAACTGGACCGAAACGGCGGCCGTAGCGACGTGAACAGAGTAGGAATGTGGGAACAGACGAGCCGTGGACAAATGTGAAACAACGATTGTCGTGTTATACCACGGTCTGGGTGAGTTCTAGATTCTGATTGGCTGCTGGGTGTGCATTAAATAATGATAATCCACATCTAAAAAAGTAGTTCTGGTCACATAGCTTAAATGTTCTGTATCACCGCGCTGGCTCCCTTAAAACAACCTTTATCTTCATCATCTGGACAAAAACAGGCGGTTAGAGGAGAACTTTCTGATCTGATGCTTTACGTAACCATGGGGACCATCAGCATAGATGTCGCTTTGCCGCTGCAGTCGAGGATGCTGTGCTGCTGTGACGCCATCCTAAAAGCTGCCTTGTAGTTCCTTAACAGAATTCTCTAAAACAATACCATAACACCACAAGGAGGAGACACAACTCATTCAAATGTGGTCTGACGAATTCAGGCTCACCAAAACAACTCTTACCATAACACACAACGTGACACACAACGTGACACACAATGTGACTCACATCACTTCTCTCTTTTTTCCCCCGACAATCTATGTCATAAACATGTATCAGCGTACCTTCATACCATCGTCGCTTGATGCTAAATACAGACCAAACCCAAGGTTCAAAGGATTTTTCCAGTCTGAATACACCCTCAGTCTAAATGGAGGGGGGAGGGGGGGGTCCTCACACGAATGTATTTTCCGCAGCTGCCACAGAGCGTGGATGTACGAACCTGATAGTGTTCCTCAGTTATCAACAGCAAAAAACCATAAAATGACTGTTTCATTATTTTCTGTCAGATTGAAGATCGTTGTGTCGATAACCGATGGTGATCGGTCCAGATCCAGAATGTTCAGCTCATGTTCTGTGAGTTCTGATGGGAAATAAGAAACCCAGATCCCCAAATCCTTCAGAAGGGAACCAAAGTCCTCCATCCAAGTTACCGAGAAATTCAGAAAGAGGGTGGGGGTGGGGGAGGAGAAGAAGGTGGAGGTGGAAGAAGAGAAGAAGGTGGAGGTGGGGGAAGAGAAGAGGGTGGAGGTGTGGGAAGTACTGGATTCAGGCTTCCGCTGCACACATGGGTTTGTTTGCACACATCCACGTACTGAAGCCCATGAAACCAACCAGCTTCAATGCGGAAGTCAAAGGTTAATGACGTCCGTTGGACAGCATTGAAGTCAGATTTCTGTCACCTGAGAGGGGGACACTGACTAAAGAACGATGACATCATGCAGGGGCGGGGTCATAGATTTGTACTGACATTTGTCTTCAGATGTGAAGGAGGTCATAAGTGACCTCTGACCTTCTGAAGTGCTGTCCACCAGCAGCCGTCACAGACATGTCATCCAACCCACTAACCGGCCTACCTTCTCAGGTGACATGCGTCATGGCAGAGGAACGGTTTCGTGTTACAAGAACAGAGGACAGAGAGGTGGCGGGCAGCAGACCTCAGGGTTGTTAGTAAGTTCAGCTGCAGAGACCAGAGGAATGACAGGAGGAGGGGTGGGTGGTGTGGTGTGTACCCTCAAGCTGAAGCTGTCCTGCTCCTTCCAGGACTTGGCCAGGGTCCACCAGTTCCTCCAGGGCCCCTGCAGGGCTGGACGCCTTCATCTGAGCCTCAGGGTCCACCAGTTCCTCTGGGGCCCCTGGAGGGCTGGACGCCTTCATCTGAGCCTCAGGGTCCACCAGTTCCTCCAGGGCCCCTGCAGGGCTGGACGCCTTGCTCTGAGCCTCAGGGTCCACCAGTTCCTCCAGGGCCCCTGCAGGGCTGGACGCCTTCATCTGAGCCTCAGGGTCCACCAGTTCCTCCGGGGCCCCTGCAGGGTTGGACGCCTTGCTCTGAGCCTCAGGGTCCACCAGTTCCTCCGGGGCCCCTGCAGGGTTGGACGCCTTGCTCTGAGCCTCAGGGTCCACCAGTTCCTCTGGGGCCCCTGCAGGGCTGGACGCCTTCATCTGAGCCTCAGGGTCCACCAGTTCCTCTGGGGCCCCTGCAGGGCTGGACGCCTTCATCTGAGCCTCAGGGTCCACCAGTTCCTCCGGGGCCCCTGCAGGGCTGGACTTCTCGCTTTGAGATTCAGGAGCTTTGGCATAGGGGTTCTGTGGTTCTGCAGATTCTTCAACAGCTTCTGCTCCACCCAAACGTTTAACGGAGGCTTCTGAGACGTCTACAGCAGTTTCCTCAGCAGGGGGCTCTGCAGGGGCTGCAGTCTGGGTTTCATCTTCAGCTGTGACCTGGACCGGTGATGGAGATGGAGCGTCGCTGGTCGCTGCACGGACTGCAGGAGCGTCTTCTTCTGCGGCCTCTGCAGAAACCTTCTCAACCTCCTCAGATGGAGTTTGTGGACTGCTAGGCTTCGGTGGCTCCAGTTTCTCCCCAGAACTTTCACGGAGAGTTTCTTCCACAGGTGGAGCTCCATGTGAGGATGCTGGCCCCTTCTGAACTTCAGCCTGATGTCCTGTGTGCTCTGGAAAATGCTCTTCTTTCTCCGCTGAAGACCGCTGCAGCTCTGGAGATGAGGCTGGACCAGCAGACGCGCTCTTCTCATCTTCAGAGTCTGAATCCGAATCGGACTCGCTGTCTGACGAGGAGGACGTCTCATCTGCTGCGGGGTCGCTTGTTTCTGGACTGGGAGCGCCCTCTGTGGCGGCAGCTGGGACTGCAGCCGTGTCCGCCTCTCCTCCACCCGCCTCCTCAGCAGGAGGCGATGCTCGGTCAGGGGTGAGCTGAGCCGAATGGGAGGAGGAGATCGCTGACTCAACCTCAGATGGAGCACCGGATGGAAAGGAGGAGGAGGTGCTTGCCGACTCAGCTTCTCCCACACTGTTGGTGAGGAGAACTGCAGGCTGCCGAGTCCTGACGGGAAAGCCGACAGCGCTCTTGTAGGCCAGCAGGGCGTCCCTGAGGTCTGGAGCCTCTGCTGCTGAGGAGAACGTAGACGCACACAGGCAGGTTACAGGAACACGCAGAACCACAGCTTTCTGCACACCAAACCCAGAAACAGCTCCACAAAGCCACAGAGGAGGAGCAGCTGCACCCACTCCTGATCTCCTCCATGCTAGACGCTCCTGGATATGAATTCAGAGAGTGTTCAGCAGGAAAGTCATTCAGCCTCTGAGAGAAGGAACGTCTGCAGCAAACCACACCCACTCATTCTGCACAGAGCAGGACCCTCACACCTGCACAGGTGTCTTTCTACACGCACAGAACCTGCAGAGGCAGCCAGAGGCAGAGCCTTACTTTTCTCAGCGGCTTTCTTCTTCCGGCCGGGTTTTGTTGAGTCTTCGGTTTTGGTGCAGAAGCTCACAGCAGAGCGGCTCCTCAGCAGACCCCAGCGGTCCGCCTGGAGGCCCTGCAGAGGAGCACAGAACATCAGAACCGAACTCACGAATCATCTGCTTCAGCCCTCCAGCACAGCAGAGGATTCCAGGTTTCTGGACCTGACAGAACTAAACCAAGAGTTCTGCAGTCTCTCCATTAAACTGAAGTTCTCCTAAGTTCTGCAGAAGACCCGGAACCCCGCGGGTCCACCTCTGCGTGTCTGAAGGAGGTGAGGAGGGGAAGCGTTTGGACTCAAAGTTCCTCTGTGGGTCTCGGTGTCAGAACTTCAAATGTATCGTTTCATCTGAACATGAACGTCATCAACAGAGAGGAAACGCCAGTTTTCCCGCCAACAACATGTCTCATTCGGTTCACTTCAGATGACACGACTCGGTTCTGTTCGGGTCGATTCTTACCTTGAAGGAGCTCAGACGTAATAAACGGGCCGCCATCTTTAGGTACGACTCCTATGTGTGTCCGGGTGGAAACTCGGCACAGACGGACAGAAAGGTTCCTGCTTCTCTCCGTGTCCGACAGCGGCCTCGTGTGGCGGGAAAACGCATCTGGATCAAATCCGAACCCACTAAAAATCTGCTTAGAAACCCTGAAACGTACGGGGTCGAACCGGAAAAAGAGGATTCCGTTTTTCTGGGGTCCACCTGTCTTTGATCTTCATGAACAGGTGAAATGTTTTCTTGGTGAGACAGGAATTCCAGGTGGAGGTGAGACTGCACCAAGAATCAGCTTTGCACTCCTTTTGTCACCATGGTGACGGGCAGCCGCACTGATGAGGTTAGACAGGAATCTCTGTGGATCGTGATGTTTGCAGATGACACTGTGGTCTGCAGCGACCAGGTGGAGGAACATCTAGAGAGGTGGAGGTTTGGAGCAGAATGAAGATCAGCTGGAATCAGACAGAGTCTCTGTGTGTGAATGAGAAGAACTCCAGAGGAGCGGTGAGGTCAAGGGAGCAGAGGTGGAGAAGGTGGAGAGTCCAGAAGAACACACAGGTAAAGAGGTTGGAACAGGTGGAGGAAGGTTTCAGGTGTGACAAAGGATAAGGTGTAGCAGACGTGGTGAGAGCAGCCATGTTGTTGGTTCAGAGACTCTGAAGCAGAGCTGAAGGCAGCAGAGAGGAAGATGCTGAGCTTCTCTGTGGGACCAGGATGGATCAGGAATGAATCCATCAGAGGATCAGATCATGGATGTTCTGGAGATCCATGCAGGGAAGCAGATGGAGATGTTTGAGAGGAGGAACAGTGATGATGATGGTAGAAGGTTGGAGATACCAGGACAGAGAGGAAGACCAAAGAGGAGGTTCATGGATGAAGGACGTGTGAGGAGGGGTAGATGAAGGCAGATCATGGCTGCATCGCCCTACAGGGAGCAGCTGAAACCTTGTTTGGATGCTTGAACTTCTTGAGAGGTTTTAGCCTAAAGCACACCTTTAGAACAATGACGACACCTGAGCGCACGAAGTGACAAAGAAAAGCTCACAGAAACTTTATTCCAGACAAATGTGGGAACAACATTTCTGAGAAAAGGACCGTTTTTGTTCAGAAAGAAAACTGGATCTAAAGAATACGAATATATTCTTCAGTGAAGTTTCCATCATGAGAGGTTCTGGAAAAGATGCAGAACCACCTGGTCTTTATCTTCTTTCTGTAATGACAAACTACCCCCCACCCAACACAGAAACACCCATGCCCCCCCCCCAACACAGAAAGACCCATGCCCCCCCCAACACAGAAAGACCCATGCCCCCCCCCTCCCCAGAAACACCCATGCCCCCCCCCAACACAGAAACACCCATGCCCCCCCCCAACACAGAAACACCCATGCCCCCCCCCCCCAGAGTCCAGATCATCCACTTTCCACCTGGAGCTTCAGGCAGATGATTCACTGGAAGAACAGGAGAAGGTTCTTCTGTCCTCCTTCACTTCTGTGAGCCTTCGTCCAGCCGAGGCTCTGAAACACACAGAGCAGAGGTCCGGTTAGACCCAGTCAGACCCGGTCCGATCCGGAGTAGGCCGCCTGACCAATGAGTGGACTCACCTGGGAAAGAGAACTCTGGGAAGGACTCCAGGTCTCCACCTCCGTACAACCTCTGCAGCTTGGCCACCTCTTCTGCTACAGTCTTCTGGTAATCTGCGCCGGCGTCCAGCAGCCCCCCAGCTGCCCTGCAAGGGGGAGGGGGGGGTCGTCAGCCATATTTAGGACTCACGATGTATTCATCCACCGAGGGAAATAGTCCCAGAGAACCTGACTCACGCCCCACCACTTCCTCCCAGAAATCTCCCAGCAGGAATCTGTGCGACTCCTTTGTGTTTGAGATCACAACAGGAAAAGAAAAAAACTTCTCTGGAAGGGAAAGGCGAACAGCAGAGAACCACGCGGAGAACCACGCGGCGGTCACAGCGCCGTCATCCGTTTCCTGTCGTCCGGTGAGAGTCTGATCCACACTTCAGGCTCCCGCTCTTGGTGGAGCGGCAAGCTCATTCAGGTAGACCCAGCCTCTTCCTGATCCTGCTTCCCTGCTTCAGACTGTTCGACTCGATGCTTCTGGCTGCTTTGACTTGATGGGCGGAGCTCTAAAATCTGGGCGTGGCCAAAGACTCAGGAGTTTTTTTTAAGTAAACCTGTCTCCTTCCTGCTCTCTCACTGTTGGAGTTCTCGCTAATGTTACGGGTACGAGCAAATCCGGTTTGTCTTCAGCAGATGTCTGCTGCCTTCCTGTTCTTCTGCTTCCTGGTCCCTGGCGGCTGCTCGCTCTTGCCCAGATGCTTCAGGGATTAGCATTCGCCCATCTGTCTCTGTTTGGGCCCCCCAGACTCCAGCAGGTGCCCCCCCGTCTAACCGAGTCTGGTCCCTGATCTTCTGTTCAGATGGAGTTTTGCTCTCAGAACAGTGATCACACCAAGCAACATTCGTGTAATCTGCTGGTCACCTAACTCGGTTAAAATAACCGGTTTGAGAACGTCGGGTGGAGAACTGACGGCAGAAACTCACGTGAAGCTGCGACTCACCGGCTCTCAGAGGAATACTGACGAATAGAGTCCAGGAAGAGCTTCTGGATGGGGTCCAGCTGAGCTGAGGACCACAGAGAGAACACAAAGATCAAACCAGGCCCACGTCAGCACATGTCAGGACAGGAGGACGACCACAAGCACCGTGCACGGGACAGCAGCCGAACACACAGGTGAGACAGGAAGGAGAGTCAGCAGGTGGAGCTGCTGCTGTGGAGGTGTGATGTCAGCAGCACAGCCTCCTCAGATGGGCGACAGACGACGGCAGGTGACAAGGACCCAGAGCAGAAAGTCCAACCCGGACATGGTCCTGGAGGAGGTTCAGAGAGGATTCCAACCAACACACTCAAGAATCCTGATGACCTCAGATGCTATTCTAAAGGGAATCTTCTGGTGGGTCCAGAACAGCAGAGGTTTAATGAAAGTTCCAGAAGAACCAGAGGAAGTGGAGGTTCAAAGATCCTCGGTGGAGATGTCCTCTGTGTTTTACTGGACAGAGACACGATCACGGTGGGAGACCATACCCATCAAATAGCCCACCAGGATGTCGAGTCCTTTCATGGGGAGTTTGGAAACACTGATGACCATAGAATGGATTTTTGGGAATGGAAGATGAAAAAGTGTTTCAGGTCATCAAATGAGGCAGAGGAAGTCTTCAAGGTCAAGAAGAAAATGTGTTGAACATCTGACTCAAGCCCGGACAAAGCCCCGGAAGGTCCTGCCCGTCGGGAGTTCAGAGGAGGAGCAGAGTTCCTCTGGAGGAGGTATGTTGGCCCCAAAGCCCCCCCACCATTAAAATAATAAGAAAACTGTAGATGATCAAGAAGCACAAGCACAGCTCATAATTAGAGGAAGATGGTCATCATCATCATCATCAATTCAGGTAAATTACAGATCAGAAGGATGTGTGGTGAGTGGGGGGTCATCCTGATCGAGTGTCACCCATCTGCCAAAGCCTGAAAGAAAGAGAACCCCCCCCAAAAGAACTGGTTTGGTGATTGCTTCTTTGAAGGTGACCTCACTTCCTGTTTTCAATGAAGGTCTGACTCCTTCAATGTTCCTCAGACCTCAAACTGGCTCCTCGCCATCAAAGACTGACGTCCATCTGAAAGACTTTGTCTTTCATTGACCCCCCCCCCCCCCCCCCCACGCTTTACAGGAACTTCAGAGAAGTCAGAACCTCCAACAATCAACAGGAAGTGACCTCACAAGCAACCCGAGAGGAGACAGGCTGTTCAGAAGCTGCAGGGTCAGAGGTGAGGAGCAGCAGACACATTGACGTTAGTGAGACCCCTCCCACACCGAGGAGCAAACACAGGACAGCTTAGCGACAATGGGGGGGGGGTTGGGAGGTGTGAGGCATTCAGGAACAAGAAGGGACAGTTAGGAGCAGCTGTGAGTCTACCAAGGAGAAGTTCTTCATCCATGCTCACTCTTTAACCTTAAACTCTAGAACCTGCAGAGTTAACGTTGCTGGGGGGCCCACAGAGGAAAAGAGAGGGGAGGGGGGGTTCGGTGAGTACCCTCAGCTGGTCCCTCTGGTGCAGCAGAAGGCTCCTCCTGCAGATTCTCCCCTGCAGCTTCGCCCGCAACTGGAGCAGCATCCAGCAGCTGCTCTGAGGAGGAAACTCCAGCCTCTGCACCATCCACGGCCGGCTCAGGGGCCGCTTCAACAGGGGCCGCTTCCACGGCCGGCTCAGGGGCCGCTTCAACAGGGGCCGCTTCAACAGGGGCCGCTTCCACGGCCGGCTCAGGGGCCGCTTCAACGGGGGCCGCTTCCACGACCGGCTCAGGGGCCACTTCCACGACCGGCTCAGGGGCCGCTTCCACGGCGCACTCAGGGGCCGCTTCAACGGGGGCCGCTTCCAAGACCGGCTCAGGGGCGGCTTCCAAGACCGGCTCAGGGGCCGCTTCCGCGACGGGCTCAGGGGCTGGTTCCGCGACCGGCTCAGGGGACACTTCAGCGGGGGCTGCTTCCACAACTGGTTCTGCAACCACTTTAATGGGGGCCGCTTCAACGGGGGCCGCTTCCAAGACCGGCTCAGGGGCCACTTCAATGGGGGCCGCTTTCACGACCGGCTCAGGGGCTGCTTCCGCGACCGGCTCAGGGGCCACTTCAATGGGGGCAGCTTCCGCGACCGGCTCAGGGGCCACTTCAATGGGGGCCGCTTCCACGATCGGCTCAGGGGCCACTACAATGGGGGCCGCTTCCACGATCGGCTCAAGGACAGCTTCCGCGACCGGCTCAGGGGCCGCTTCCACAGCTGGTTCTGCGGCCACTTCGACGGGGGCCACTTCCACGACAGGCTCAGGGGCTGCTTCAACGGGGGCCGCTTCCACAACTGGCTCCGGTACCGCTTCATCCGTGGTGGCTTCCAATACTGGCTCTGGGGCAGCTTTAACAGAAGCTGCTTCAAGCATCGGCTTTGAGGAAGCTGTATCCACCACAACAGGTGGTGGTGCCTCAGCAGCTACAGCAGGTTCATCTGTGGCCCTAGGAGTGGGCGTGGCCTCCACGGCCTCAGGTGCAGTGACAGAAGGTGGCGGCTGTATTGCAGCAGAAACTGCAGCTTGTGCCGCGGCAGAGACCTCCTTCTTGGGGACGTCAAAGGACTTGTGCTGAATAAGTTTTTCTATATCAAAGTACGTTTTTGGGTTGGCTTTGTCTAGATGGGGGAGGGAGGGGGGCAAACAGACAAAGTTACTGTTGGAAGCGAATCTGGTGACAAAACTGTGCACCAAGAACGCACACTAATCACAACATTGTGATTGGACGTTCGGACAGAACGTCCAACAGCTTTGTTCTCTACAGACGGAAAGAACGTCCAACAGCTTTGTCTCTACAGACGGAAAGAACGTCCAACAGCTTTGTTCCTACAGACGGACAGAACGTCCAACAGCTTTGTCTCTACAGACGGACAGAACGTCCAACAGCTTTGTTCTCTACAGACGGAAAGAACGTCCAACAGCTTTGTCTCTACAGACGGAAAGAACGTCCAACAGCTTTGTTCCTACAGACGGACAGAACGTCCAACAGCTTTGTCTCTACAGACGGACAGAACGTCCAACAGCTTTGTTCTCTACAGACGGAAAGAACGTCCAACAGCTTTGTTCTCTACAGACGGAAAGAACGTCCAACAGCTTTGTCTCTACAGACGAAAAGAACGTCCAACAGCTTTGTCTCTACAGACGGACAGAACGTCCAACAGCTTTGTTCTCTACAGACGGACAGAACGTCCAACAGCTTTGTTCTCTACAGACGGAAAGAACGTCCAACAGCTTTGTTCCTACAGACGGACAGAACGTCCAACAGCTTTGTCTCTACAGACGGAAAGAACGTCCAACAGCTTTGTTCCTACAGACGGACAGAACGTCCAACAGCTTTGTTCCTACAGACGGACAGAACGTCCAACAGCTTTGTCTCTACAGACGGACAGAACGTCCAACAGCTTTGTCTCTACAGACGGACAGAACGTCCAACAGCTTTGTCTCTACAGACGGAAAGAACGTCCAACAGCTTTGTTCCTACAGACGGACAGAACGTCCAACAGCTTTGTCTCTACAGACGGAAAGAACGTCCAACAGCTTTGTTCCTACAGACGGACAGAACGTCCAACAGCTTTGTCTCTACAGACGGACAGAACGTCCAACAGCTTTGTCTCTACAGACGGACAGAACGTCCAACAGCTTTGTCTCTACAGACGGAAAGAACGTCCAACAGCTTTGTCTCTACAGACGGACAGAACGTCCAACAGCTTTGTCTCTACAGACGGACAGAACGTCCAACAGCTTTGTCTCTACAGACGGAAAGAACGTCCAACAGCTTTGTTCTCCACAGACTGATGTCTAAAACAACAACAGGATTTGTCTGGCTTTAGGCCCGTGGGAGCAGGCCCTGGTTCTAACACTCTAAACGGGCCTTCCTCAGAACCTGCTGGATAGAGGGCCCGTTAGGCAGAAGCTGCGTTTAGAGACCTGAGCTGGAAGTCTGGTTTAGCGCCACAGAACGCCTGCGGCTTGACAGAACCGGTTCAGCTCTCCCTGCTGATCGGCCCCTAAATGCCAGGAAGGTGATGAGGCGTTAGCGTTCTTCGCTTCAGAGGAGACACACTAACAAGCTGGTCCTTTTCCACTAAGCTGGTACCAGTTCCAGTCCAGACCCAGAGGAGGTTCTGAGGCCGTCCACCTCCTAAACATTGGATCTCTATAGTGGTTCTAAGCAGAAACCGAGTTTTTGGTGGACCACAGTGGACAGCTGGACTGGGCTGATTAGATCAGGGGTTGGGGGTTCTCAGGCTGACAGAAGAGCAACCACGAGGTCAGAACAAGGACTTGCAAAGGAAGGACCGCCTCCTCCACGTCTACAATCTCTGCCTGAGTGTTTCTGCTCCTCTGCTCTGGTGAACTCAAGCGTGTTAGATGGCGTAGGAACAGCTCTGACGTGGGTCCAGACCTGAAGAACCAACAGTGAGAGTCCCGGCGCGACAAACAAGAACAAGGTCATTTTAAATGGAAAACCGACACAAGGGGACCTGAGGTCCAGTTCTTGAAGGACTGCCATAGTGAAGCAAACAACCAGCGCCTCACGTCTGACTCCCCGTTTACATCCAGGAGTACGTTCCAGTGTTAAAACCTAAGTTCACCTGGTCGTACTTCCTACTACACACTCTGTGGTCTTCCTCATTTTCACAGGACTGACTCATTTTAACCACCAGCTTTTAAACTCCACCCACTTAAGAGCTTTCAGGGCTCATAACCGATCAATCACCTATCAATCAAAAGACCACGCCCCCATTCTAACAGTAATAAACTTAAATGAGACATAAACCACCTGCTTGGCATCGGTTCCTTGGTTTAGTTCATTTTTCCAACAAACCTCAGAACCAACTCAATGGAGGAAGTGGGAGGGGCTAAAGGCAAACAAGGCAGAGCCCAGACCATCAGCTCCCTCCTCTGAAACCAAAGCCAGTCCACAACTCTGCTGGACTGGAACTGCAGGCAGAGGTTCTGAAAACAGAAGCCTGCGCCACCAAGAGGAGAAGCCAGAAGTCCTGAATCTGTGCAGCCATGTTTGGAGCAGAAAAACGAGGCTGACGCCACAGCGGAGGAGGAGGAGCTTCCGCCACACGTCCACGTCTTACCTGGCCGGTTCTTCTTGGTCGACTTGTTGGAGCCTCCAGATTTGGTGCTGAAGGCTGCAGACGTTCTACCCAGACCAGTACAGCTCTCGGCCTGCAAACACTAAAGACAGAAACCAACTTCAGTGAAGTTCTCCCAGGACCCAACAGAACCGGGACGGATCTGTGTGGAGTTAAAGCGAGGTTAGAGGAGGAGGTGCGCTCCGATGGAGAGCCTCACTCCATTCAGACTGAAGACAGACACTGGCAGCTTCACAGGGAGGAGGAGGAGAACTCAGGGTTATGTGAGGCTGCAGAACATCTCAGAACCGGTCTTTGGCCAGTTCACCTCCATGTGTTTGAAGAACCTGTTTGCAGGAGGACATTACAATCTCAACCGGTGTGCAGGTCCAAACCGGGGCGGCAGATGTTTGTCGGTCCTAAACTCAGAACTTCAGGAGCTCAGTCTTCTGTCTATTTCCACTCTGGAATTCCTGGTTCCAGAAATGCCAGCGCTCCAGGACGCATCCGGACAGCTGCAGGGGGCTGTCGGTGTCACAGGTCTAACGGGTCCGGACACACTTCCTCCTGCTTTATGGTGTCGGTCCATTTAGCAGAACACCTCTGACTAGAAGGTCCAAAATAATCTGATTTATGCAGAACTCGCTGCTCAGTTCAAAAGATGTTTTTCTACAAATAAACTTTATTAACCAAACATCTGTACGTATCGTCAGAAGAACACAGCGAATAAAATGATGATTCCATCTGAGTGGATGAAAACATAATGAAAAAGGAGGAAAGTTTAGAGTCTGAATTCCTGAGAGGTTTGCTGTGTTTTTAACGTCACAAATGAAAGTAGAGAAAGACGGTTTCATGTGGCTATATTTACATTTATGTCTATGGAATTTGGCTAAAAGAAGATTTTCATTGAGTAAATGGACCTTGTGTTTTCAGTTTCTTCAAATAATGTAAAATAATATTATGCAAATAAAAAACAAACATGAATAATGTGTTTTTTCCAGCCCGTTTTGAGCACAGGTCCAAAATGTTGTACATGAACAGGTCCAAACAAATGTGAAACGGTTCCGAATGACTAATGCAAACAGAACTGCTGGTGTCGATATCCTTTTGCACAGCTCTAAAGATCAGAACCTGCAGAACCAGGGCTTGAATGACCCAGAATCCTCTCGGATTCGGACTTACTCTCGTCCGGAACAGGCGTCCCGTCCTCAGCAGAGCAGCCGCCATCTTTCTGCTGCAGCCACGGACAAGCAGCACGAGCGCAGAGGAGCACGAACCGAACCGAACCGTACCTCACGGTCCAGGAGAGCCGAGCGTCACCTGTGATGTAACCCAAAATATGTGCTCGACCTCCCGCCAATCAGAGTAGGGACAGCTCCAGGATTGGGCCAATGAGATTATACGGATTTCACGCCACGCCCCCGGCCCCTCCCACAGCCGAAGCCTTCGCGAGAACATCATGTTTGGAAAAGTAAAACATCGACATAGAGGTTCGGCTTGTTAGAATTTTCCCACATAATCTGTTTGGTTCCGGAAAAACGATGAAATGTTTCTGTATCTGACTGTCTTCAGTTTATTTCTCTGCTCGTCCTCTGGGGCAGAAAACACACGAAGAAGAGACTGGAGGAAACGTGACGTCATTTATAGGCGACTGCGCGCGTGTCTGTCTTTCGGTGCACAGACGGCGCGGAAACATGAGGACCCTGGGCTTCTGTGGAGACTGGCTCGTGACCAGCTGTGGCACGAAGCTCGTGGCGGTTCACACGAAGGAGGACAGGTGAGAGCCGCGCGTGCCGCTGCATCAAGGACCACCGCGTGCTCCTCCTGGTAGTTGGGCTCTTCAGTCACGTGATGCAAACAAAACTAGTGCGAGCTGTTGGCTCCATAGTAAAATGATTGAAAAGGAAGCCTATGATGATGATGATGATCATGAGGGTGGAGATGAAGGTGGGACTTGAGTTTGAGGTCCGTTAAGATGGTTGAAGGCAGAAGAGATGGGATCAGGGCTGTTGATGAAGACTATGATGAGGAAGACTGTGGGCAATTTCTGATGACGTTATGGCTCTTGATAAAGATGATGATGGTCTGTGAAGGTCGAGCAAGTGGCCACGCCCTCTGTCACACCAGCAGATCAGACGTTTTCCTCACCTGAAGGTTGTGAAACGACCACAGCTGAAGCACTTCCTGTTTGACCTGCAGAGAGGCGTTTGTGTTTGACTGCAGCCTCGCTGAGAAGAAGCCGAAACAGACGAAGGGCGATGACACCAGGTGAGAACATGGAGCAGGAGGAGCAGAGGCTGATGGGAAATGCAGGTAACCTCTGAAGGCCCGTACACACCGGGACGAATATTCGCCAGGCGTTTTTCGCCACGTCTTTTGTGTTCACACCCAGGCGATTTTCGCTGACGATGAGCCGAGCGAACATGCAATTTCATTCCCTGACATTAGATGGCGCTTAATGTAAACAGAAATACTCCTGTACACAAGGTGGCGCTGCGCAACTTTACGATTCTTAAAGTCGCTTTTCACTCAGAAGAAGAGAGCAAGTATTTACGCGCTAGTCAGAATCATACAAAGAAAACATGAATATTTCAAGCACCAGTAGCTCCAACTGGTGCTTGGTTCGGGGATATTTAAGAATGTCCGTCATTATTTCTTCGCGGCAGTGTAGACGCTACTTGGCGTCTATCTTCTTCGCTGGTATGTGTGCTCAGCAAGGCAGTTTTGTGTTTGAGCGCCCCCAAGTTGTGTTTTACTGTAACTTCAGAAGCTCCAGACACGTGTGCAAAAGCGCCATTCTCATTGGTCCAATAGATTTAGACGCGACGCGTCGGAAAAAAAAACGAACCCGAGGCGTTTTTTTTTTGACGCTTTGGCGCATGGCGTTTTTTCGCGTCGGTGTGCACACTCTCATTGGTGCCCTTTGTTTAGTCACGAGGCGTTAAACGTCGGCGAAAATCGCCGGCGAAATTCCCCCCGGTGTGAACAGGCCTTAAGTCTTATCTTTTCAGCGAGGAAACGGGAAACGACGAGGTGCTCGCCGTCGCCACATCTGCATCTGGAAAGTTGTTGGCGCTGACTGATGACACGAAGAGGCTGGTCCTGTTTGGCTGTGAGCCCTCGTGGAGATGCATCAGCACCAGGTGAGCTTCACCTGCGTGGCCACTGAGCGCCGCGTCATGTCCGGACCCGGTGCAACAGCAGCTTCTGCCTCTGCGGGGCAGGTGGGTGGTCAGGAGGTGCACCGCGCTGACCTTCAGCCGGGCGGAAGACGAGCTGCTGCTGGCCGACAAGTCTGGAGACGTCTACAGCTTCTCGGTGGTGGAGGCGCAGAGGGACGGCGAGCTGAAGCTGGGTCACCTGTCCATGCTGCTGGCTGTGGTAGGACGCTACACTCATGACGGCAGGTTTAACAGCAACCGTTCTGTAGAGAGCGCCGGCGTCACGGAAGGTAAACGCTGAAGATCATGAAGCATAAGCTGAGCTGAGGAGAACCAGAACCCCGAGGAACCCTCTGCTCTGATGAGAACATCCACCTGAGGGGCCGGGACCCTGACCTGCCCCTCCCTCTGTGTGCCCCCCTCCAGGTCATTTCTCCAGACGACAGGTTCATCATCACAGCCGACCGCGACGAGAAGATCAGGGTGAGCCACCGGAGATCCCCCTACAACATCCAGGCCTTCTGCCTCGGCCATCGACAGTGAGTGTCTGAGCCCGGAACACCGGCCCGGTCCTCCCAAGTCCACCTCTGTCCTCAGAGGCGGGTCACAGGGGCAGAACTTAGGTCTGCCAAGCAGAACCAGAACCTGCACTCATCCACGTTAAAGGGAGCCGTCGGTGGATCTGATGTCTGCAGCCGGATTCAACTTCCTTGTTCTCTAGACTTCATGTAGGACCCATTAAAATACATCCATTCCCCCTTAACTACCCCCTTAACAGTTAAGGGGGAAGCTGAAAACCAGAAGCCATAACGAACCCGAATCCATGGAGTTTCCAACTGTACCATCAGCATCCTCGGAACAGTAGAGATTCAGCGCCACATGTTCTAAACGTGGCTTTAGCGTGAGAACAACCGTCGTTCTAAAATAAAACGCTTCTGTTCTGCTAAATCCAGATTTCTTTTATTTTGAAGGCTTGAACGATTTTCTTCTGTTTTCTCTCCGTCTACTTTCTCCACAAAGAAACTTGAAAAGACTTTTGTTAACTTTGCTAGTCATGTGAAGAAATTAGGACCCCCCCCCATTAAAGTCAGCTCTGTCTTAATAATGTTAATAATATATAATGTCCAGTCTGATCTGGAACATTTTCTAAACAAAGGGATTTACCGAAACAAGCTAAAACATTACTATTATTCTACTCAGATCTGAACAAAAATCCCATTTTATTGGAGCTCAACGTTTGGACCTCCTGCATCCTTAAGATGTTTTTGCTCCTTTGGCTGAAATGGCGTCTTTTCTGTGTCATGATCTACGATCCGTCAATTAAATGAGTCTTAAGGGACAAAACTTAAACATAAGCAGGAATTTAGGAAACCCTAGAAAATTCTAAACAGGCTTACATTTTTAATGTCAAGTTATTTTGCTTGGATCACTCGGTGATGTCCAAGCGTGTTCAAATATGTCCAAGCGTGTCCAAATATGTCCAAGCGTGTCCAAATATGTCCAAGCGTGTCCAAATATGTCCAAGCGTGTCCAAATATGTCCAAGCGTGTTCAAATATGTCCAAGCGTGTTCAAATATGTCCAAGCGTGTCCAAATATGTCCAAGCGTGTCCAAATATGTCCAAGCGTGTCCAAATATGTCCAAGCGTGTCCAAATATGTCCAAGCGTGTCCAAATATGTCCAAGCGTGTTCAAATATGTCCAAGCGTGTCCAAATATGTCCAAGCGTGTCCAAATATGTCCAAGCGTGTCCAAATATGTCCAAGCGTGTCCAAATATGTCCAAGCGTGTCCAAATATGTCCAAGCGTGTCCAAATATGTCCAAGCGTGTCCAAATATGTCCAAGCGTGTCCAAATATGTCCAAGCGTGTCCAAATATGTCCAAGCGTGTCCAAATATGTCCAAGCGTGTCCAAATATGTCCAAGCGTGTCCAAATATGTCCAAGCGTGTTCAAATATGTCCAAGCGTGTCCAAATATGTCCAAGCGTGTCCAAATATGTCCAAGCGTGTCCAAATATGTCCAAGCGTGTCCAAATATGTCCAAGCGTGTCCAAATATGTCCAAGCGTGTCCAAATATGTCCAAGCGTGTCCAAATATGTCCAAGCGTGTCCAAATATGTCCAAGCGTGTCCAAATATGTCCAAGCGTGTCCAAATATGTCCAAGCGTGTCCAAATATGTCCAAGCGTGTTCAAATATGTCCAAGCGTGTCCAAATATGTCCAAGCGTGTCCAAATATGTCCAAGCGTGTCCAAATATGTCCAAGCGTGTCCAAATATGTCCAAGCGTGTCCAAATATGTCCAAGCGTGTCCAAATATGTCCAAGCGTGTCCAAATATGTCCAAGCGTGTTCAAATATGTCCAAGCGTGTCCAAATATGTCCAAGCGTGTCCAAATATGTCCAAGCGTGTCCAAATATGTCCAAGCGTGTCCAAATATGTCCAAGCGTGTTCAAATATGTCCAAGCGTGTCCAAATATGTCCAAGCGTGTCCAAATATGTCCAAGCGTGTCCAAATATGTCCAAGCGTGTCCAAATATGTCCAAGCGTGTCCAAATATGTCCAAGCGTGTCCAAATATGTCCAAGCGTGTCCAAATATGTCCAAGCGTGTCCAAATATGTCCAAGCGTGTCCAAATATGTCCAAGCGTGTCCAAATATGTCCAAGCGTGTCCAAATGTGTCCAAGCGTGTCCAAATGTGTCCAAGCGTGTCCAAATATGTCCAAGCGTGTTCAAATATGTCCAAGCGTGTCCAAATATGTCCAACCATACAGGCTTTCAGAGGATCTCCTCATTTTTTCACATGACTTTAGTTTGAGGACCTCAGTTCAGCAGGCGGAGCGGCTCCTGCTAGAAATGGGACAGGTTGGGTAGGTGGTGGTGGGGGGGAGTCGGGACCCCTCCCTCCCCCCCTCCCTCCTCCAGTCTGAGGTGATGAAGGTCACCTGCTCTCTCCTCAGGTTCGTCAGCGCTCTGCACATCCCAGCGGGACGTCCTGATTGGCTACTCTCTGGATCAGGGGTATGTCCCCCCCCCATCACACACGTGTTTGTTGTCATATGGGGGAGGGGGAGCAATATGGGGGTGTTAAACCAAATGCTGTACCTGCCAGGACGGGACCGTGAAGCTGTGGGAGTTCGAGTCCGGCCGACAGCTGCAGAGCTGGGAGCTCCAGCAGGACGTGTCTGCAGCTGAACAGAACCAGAACCAGGTCCATCCTGCTGCAGACCAGGTTTGTCCTGCAGTCTCTGTGTTCTTCAGGGGGTTTTGAAGGTTCCATCTGAGTCTTTGACATCCAGAGGAGGCTGGATGTCAAACACGGAACCGAACAGTCCAGAACGTTATATCAGACCCGGACTGGATCAGACTGGAACCTCGTCTGAAAGGTTGGTCTTGTGTAGAGTTTTCCGATGATCATCTGAGGTGGACGTGGAGCCCTTCTCCATGACTGACGGCAGAAAGGTTCTGATAGGTTCTGCACTGAAGCTCCCGGCTGTGAACGGCAGACTGAGCATGTGCAGAGGCTACGGAGGAGCCTCGTCCGGCTGTGGATCTTGGTGCAGGTCCTCTTTCTGGGTCAGTAATGAAGGTGGAAGATCTCATGTTCTGAGATGCCGACTCAGAACCGGGTTTCCAGGATCAGAGTAGAAATGAGGTTTAGGCTTAGTCTGGAGAACAGAAGGTGGATGCAGCAGAACGTCGTCCCACAGCTGGGCTGTAGATCCGAGGACTTTCAGGATCTGAGCATGTTTGCTCCTCTGTATTTCCCAGGATGCAGCTGTTTGCAGCGTCACCAGCTCGCCGGATGCTCACCACGTGGCCATTCTGTGTGAGAGGTGAGTGACGCTACACGCCTGGCCCTTCAGCCTTTGCCTTTAACACCTGCTTCATCCAGACTCGGGTCGCCCGGTTCTCGTGGGGTTCTAGACACAGACAGACTGGCAGGAACCTCAGAATCTGTAACGGTGGTCTGAAGTGGATTTCCTGGAACCTCTGTGTCCTCCGTCTCTGCAGAGACTCCAGCCGTCATTTGTTCTGTCTGGACTCGGATGGAGGGACTGGCTTCGGCCCCCCCCACATGCTGTCTCTGGCCTGCTCTCCTCTGGACGTGAGCTTTGACCAGGAAGGCCGGCTGTGGGTTCTGATGGACTCCTGTGAGGACCCGGTCCAAGTCCTCTGCTGCAGTCAGAGCGGCTGGCAGGTACAGGTGGTGGCTCCATTCTGCTCATGTGGGGGGGGGTCTGTCCCAGAAGCTCCAGGCTTTGGTCGGGTTGATCATCTTATAACTGATAGATGGAAAGTTCTGCACCTCAACAGAACCTGACCCAGAGGATTTCTTTGAAAGCTCCCACCTCCAGACCACAGCGTCCGGGTCGGGTGGAGATCTGGGTCACGGCAGCTCCTCCGTTCTTCTCCTCGTCTTCCTTCTTATCGTATTTTTTAACGAGGGGGCGGAGTTCTGATGGTCCGTTTGGATCAACGTGTTGGCCTGCTGTCTCCAACAGATCCGGCTCAGACTAGCTCAGCTGATGTACTTGGATTTGGTTCTGATCCAGTTTTGGTGGGAGGTGAGCGGCTCATAGTCTGTTTTTCTCCCCCCAGAGCCTCAGGGGGGGGAGTGGGGGTCCTGAACTCTGTCGAGTGATGGGAGGTCTGAAGCCCCACTGGAGCCGTTCTGAGGGTGAGGCGCACACACGCACACATACACACGGAGGAGAAGGCACACACACAGGCCCACACACACACACACACATGGAGGAGAAGGCACACACACAGGCCCACACACACACACTCAGACACACACAGCTACACAGACCCACAAACGGATGAAGAAACATAAAAGCCACAGATCTGAGTTCTAACAGAATCTGGTGGTCCAGTCAGCACCTGTTCGGATAGGTTAGGGCCTCGGCCCAGTTTCAGTGGTTCTGTTCTCTCCATCCTAGCGTCCACCAGGAGCTTCCAGCACCTGTTCAAGGTGAGCTACGACAACGTGACGTCGTACCTGCAGAAGAAGCAGCAGCGGCTGGAGGAGCAGCTGAAGAGGAGGGCGGCGCAGGAGGAGAAGAGCAACAAGAAGTCCAGGGGGGAGGAGTCCAGCCCGGAGAACCCGGAGGAACCGGAGAACATCTGAACATGTGCTGAACCCAATCAAATGCTCCAGAACCGTGGGAGGGTCCGAGGACCGCTTTAGCTCCACCTGGTCTGGACTCGGAACCAGACCTTCAGAGGAGGTCTGCTGGACGGATGGATCTTCCCAGCAGAGCCAAGTCTTCATGGACTTTGTTTCATTGACTTGACATTGGTTCTAGCAGAACCCTGGAGAGGTTCTTCATGAACATTCTGGACTGATCCACTTCCACGACTCGCTTGATGGTCCTTCTAGAAGCTTTTTGTCAGAGCAGCTCTGTGATGCCTCTGCGGTCATCAGAACTTTGTGTTTCATGACTGAGAGAAGGTCTTCATCACTTCTTCACCGTAATCCAGTTGAACTTTGTTTTTTACATCTCAATAAAACCCCCCTCACCCCGTGAGGTTCTCCCCGATCCTTCTGTGAACCAAGACTGGAACCTGTTCAGGAACCAGATCTACTGGCACCAGATGGTTTCTGCAGAACCTTCATCCACCAGTAGATTAGTTTGTTCTACTGCAGAACAAACGCCCAGACACTTACAGTAGAATTCAAAATTTTTTAATTTTCTCATTTTTAGGTCTTAAAATGTAAAAAAATGAAACTTTTGTCCTAAGATTAGAATTTTACACTGTAGTTCTCATGCCATTGCGGCTCAGAGGTCCAACAGAACCAGTCATGAGGCCTCTGAAGTCCGGGTCCAGCAGGACCGAGGTGTTGGGACACAAACGACGCCGAAGAGAAGAAAGGCCACATTTATTTGCTCCCAGAAACGGACCGCGCCCACTAGTGGGTCTTTGTAAACAGAAATCAAGTGCAAAGTCAGGAAACGACCACAGACAAGGCACGCAGCTTTGAAAAAAGTGCACGAGTTAGTGCACGTGAGACGGCACGGCGCCTCAGCACTCACAGGAAGTGACCTCACAGGTTACACCCACAACCTTCATGATTGGTGTGGACAGATCCACAATAAATTAACCGAAGACCACAATAAATAAAAGGTAAACAGAAAACGGTCCGTAAACGGCTCCTTCATCGCGGACGAGAGAGGAAGACTCCACAGAACGGAGAAAACGTCTGCGGCAGGCGAGGAAGAGGAAGGTCCAGACCTGCAGCTCAGTGCTTCTTCAGCCTGAAACACACAAACAGGAAGTCGTGAACACACAAACGCACAACAACGCAGCACAAAAGGAGGGCGCGCCGACGAGGCAGCTCTGCACACTCGTTACCATGACGACAGTTCAGAAGAGTCCCACATCAGACATGAAGGATCCAAAA
Source organism: Oryzias latipes (assembly GCF_053564925.1). NCBI lineage: Eukaryota > Metazoa > Chordata > Actinopteri > Beloniformes > Adrianichthyidae > Oryzias > Oryzias latipes. Next base: position 34,333,272 of record NC_136257.1, on the reverse strand, counting down.
GTAAAGACTTACTCCACGGGAGAAATGGGACCAGATTTAGACGAGGTCATCTCATTTGTCACGAGGCGCAACAACAACTACACAAGCAGAGACACAAACAACAAAGGTGAGGTTCAGTCAGGGATGATCATCAGGTCCGGAGGAGGAGGCGGAGCTCTGAGCTGCTCCGTTCACTGACCAGCAGGGCGAAGAAGTCCGCCGCCATCAGCATGTAGAAGACCTTATCCCAGCCGTACGATGACAGCAGCCCCGCCAGCAGGGGGCCCAGTGCCGCACCTGAGCACAAACAGGCAGGTAAGAGGCCCCCCATCTGTAACCCCCACCAACAAGAGCTTCACATCCCAGTGAAGCCTTTTAGTCAGGGTGGGGTCACTGCTCTACTGCTGCTGACGGCCCAGCTTCAGCATCCGGGCAGCTGATCAGTGCTGGAATGCTGACATCATCATCAGGACCAGGTCAGAGGTCAGAGGTCACCGTGCAGACAGACTCTGTCCTCTGATGCCCGAATGGGTTTGAAGTAGGGACGGCCTGTTTGACGCGGACGCTTCGGCGCGCAGATCACGTGGTTGATGACGTATGACGCGCCAAATGCATCGTTTGAGTTTTAGGGTTCTAGTCCAGCATTTTACTTTTTGTTTTTTATTTGCTTTGTATTTATTTCCTTCATGTATGTGTGTTTTGCTGTGTCAAGCGCGTCTCACAGAAATGAACATGTTGTGTTTTAGGTTAATCATCGTTAACAACATTGTTTTGTTTTAGGTTTTTTCATCATCATTTCTACATTGAAGTGTTACAAAGAGCTTAGTTGAAGCGTAATATACGTCCAGTCCGCCACCAGATGACGCTGTTCTGTGCGGTTCAAAGCCCTGAATGGGTGGTTCATATTTCTGGCAGAATTACATGAACCCCAACGAGGCTTCATGGGGCTTCAATTCCCATCCCTAGTTTGAAGTATCAAGGCGCGCGTGTGGAGGACTCACCCACAGATCCCGTCCCATCGATGATGGCGGTGACGGTGGACAGCGCTCTGGCGTTTCCCTTCAAGCTCTTGTGGGTCCCCTGAATTCACACGGACAGAACCACAGCTGAGCAGAACCGTCCACGCTGGATCTGCAGCAGTTCTGTGGGCTTACCAGGTCAGCAGACACCGCCGTGGTGATGAGGGCGTACGGGCCGTTCACCAGAGCTCCAGAGACCAGCAGCATCCCTGTAACCACAACCGGGTCAGATCCGGACCTCCACATCCACAGAACACGGAAAACTAACCTACACTTCCTAAACACGCGATTCTGCCTCTTATGGAATTTTCTGGATTCTTCTCGTCTTTAGTTTGATGCAGAACTCTGGATGAAGAACATCCAACAAGAACCAGAGTCTCTCTGACAGGATAAAGTTCTGGTTCTAGAGCGCTGCATAAACTAGTATTTTGTACAATCAGATCCCTTCCTGTCCCGACATCCGTCCAAACGGCGCCGAGAAGAGACGGTCTGAAAAGGGACGGATGATCTCACCGATGGTTGGACCCAGACCGAACTGGCTGATCATGGAGAAGCCGTAGAGCTGGAGAACAGAACCAGGAGGAGACAGTGAGAACAAACCCACGGAACCGGGCCGCGTGGGGGAGAAGGTCACGTGCACACTCACGGTGGGGGCGGCCAGCAGCAGCATGACTGCGCACGTGGTGGCCCTCTTTCCCAGTTTGTCAGAGATCACACCTGCCAGGACCCCCCCTGTGTGGACAGGTGAGCACAGGTGTGAGCTCGGAAGGTGAACGCAGGTAAGTGGTTGGAGACGTACCTACCCACAATTCCCCCAACATCAAAGAGAGTGGAAAGGTCGCCGGCTCTCTTTGCATCCAGGTGAGCTGAAACAAAAGCACAGGTTCTGCATGTCAGCTCACCGCTAACTCGAGGCTTGTTACCATGACAACACACGACTGCGCTCAGACTTTTATTGTGAAGGCTAGGACTGGAGCTGACTTCCTGTTAGCACCTGCGCGGTACTCACCTGCTTTGGTGATGTAGAGTGGCAGCCAGAAAAGGAAGGTGTAGCTGACCAGCTTAGCAAACAGGAGACACAGAGAGAACTCCACCACGCCCTGCAGAGGAACACCGCCGCCGTTAGCACGCCGCCACGGAGAACCGCCGCCCGGCACAAGACACACGACGAAGACGCACGGCTTCTCCCCGCCTCCATGAGAAGGTCACTTACTGGGATCCGCAGCGCGCCCATGAAGCTGATGGCGGAGGGCTCGGCGCCGCTCTTCACCACCATGACAGGCTGCAAGGGGATGCAGGCGTCGTCCTGAGGCAGCAGCAGCTCCGTGTCACAACCCTAGTGTGGACCGGACGCACAGATCAGGAACCAGAACCGGATCCCTTCTCAGAACAAGACAGGTCAACCAGCAAAGGAAGCGTGTCAGGTCAATCCAGAACGGTCTACACCGCCACGCCGCACCCTCCCCTTCGCCCTCATGTTGACGGCGAGTCCACGTTTACTGTTACCGCTAAACACCTGAACCCAAAAGAGGTCCCAGAACCAGAGCCGCGGCACGTTTGGATCTAGAATGACTAATCAGTAAATGAGCAGCTGGAGATCCAGGTTCTGACCCGCTGACCTTTCCATGAGGATCTACCTGGAAAGATAAAGACAGTCCACCGACCCGGGAATACGTCATGGTCCACCGACAGAATGCCTGCTGGTTCATCCCAGGACGTGTTTTCTGTCCAGGACTGAGACCCCCCCATCATCATCAGACGCAGTGATGAAGAGTGGGGACTGACTTCTGTGAGGGAAGATCTGGATCTGGATTTCCTTGGTTACTACATTCCAATTTAAACTCAACAAAAAGTTTGTTTTTGTCTAAAGAACAATAAGAAAGCCCCCCCCCCCATCCAATCCCTGATGGTCCGTGTGAAGCGTTGGTGACCCCACACAGGAGACGTTCTGACACCTTCTAGGGGAACCCTCAGAGAAGCACACACCTGGTTTTTGTGGTGCTTGTACTGCAGGTACACCTGGGTGTGTCCGTTGGCTCCGCTCCAGCACTTGGCTGGAACCTGGAAGAACAGGATTGGATCCGGTCAGCAGGTTCCTCTGGGAACCTTTACCGCCGCTGAAGTCACAGATTCACTCCAATGTCAGGATCAAACCGCAGTTTTAGTCAAAAAAACTGATTTATGGAACAAAGTTAGAACTCTGTCACAAGTTATGAATCAAAAGGTTTTTTTCCAGAATAAAATGCATCATCTTTCTAAAACTGAATCTTATTTATTATAATGGAACCTGGACATCTCCACAGAGACGACCCGGTTCTGCAGAACCGCTCGGAGGACATGGAGGCGTCTACTCACACTCTGGACGCCTGGAGGCAGGTTCTGCGCGTGGATACTCCTCAGGTCGTTGGGATCTACAGAAACGAGGAGAAAGGTCGGGCAGGTCAGCACGGAAAGACGTTCCTGCTGAAGCGGAGAACCTCACAGAACCGGAAGGTTCAGGAAGAAACTTCACAGAACCGCAACGTTCAAGAGGAGAACTTCACAGAACCACCACGTTCAAGAGGAGAACCTCACAGAACCGCAACGTTCAAGAGGAGAACCTGACAGAACCGCAACGTTCAAGAGGAGAACCTCACAGAACCGCCACGTTCAAGAGGAGAACCTGACAGAACCGCCACGTTCAAGAGGAGAACTTCACAGACCCGCAACGTTCAAGAGGAGAACCTGATAGAACCGCAACGTTCAAGAGGAGAACCTCACAGACCCGCCACGTTCAAGAGGAGAACCTGACAGAACCGCCACGTTCAAGAGGAGAACCTCACAGAACCGCCACGTTCAAGAGGAGAACCTGACAGAACCGCAACGTTCAAGAGGAGAACCTGACAGAACCGCAACGTTCAAGAGGAGAACCTCACAGAACCGCCACGTTCAAGAGGAGAACCTGACAGAACCGCCACGTTCAAGAGGAGAACTTCACAGAACCGCCACGTTCAAGAAGAGAACCTCACAGAACCGCCACGTTCAAGAAGAGAACCTCACAGAACCGCCACGTTCAAGAAGAGAACCTCACAGAACCGCCACGTTCAAGAAGAGAACCTGACAGAACCGCCACGTTCAAGAGAACTTCACAGATCCGCAACGTTCAAGAGGAGAACTTCACAGAACCGCCACGTTCAAGAGGAGAACCTCACAGAACCGCAACGTTCAAGAGGAGAACTTCACAGAACCGCCAAGTTCAAGAGGAGAACCTCACAGAACCGCCACGTTCAAGAAGAGAACCTGACAGAACCGCCACGTTCAAGAGGAGAACTTCACAGAACCGCCACGTTCAAGAGGAGAACTTCACAGAACCGCCACGTTCAAGAGGAGAACTTCACAGAACCGCAAGGTTCAAGAGGAGAACCTGACAGAACCGGAAGGTTCAGGAGGAGAACCTCACAGAACCGCAACGTTCAAGAGGAGAACTTCACAGAACCGCCACGTTCAAGAGGAGAACTTCACAGAACCGCAACGTTCAAGAGGAGAACCTCACAGAACCGCAACGTTCAAGAGGAGAACCTCACAGATCCGCCACGTTCAAGAGGAGAACCTCACAGAACCGCCACGTTCAAGAGGAGAACCTCACAGAACCGCCACGTTCAAGAGGAGAACCTCACAGAACCGCCACGTTTAAGAGGAGAACCTGACAGAACCGCAACGTTCAAGAGGAGAACCTGACAGAACCGCAACGTTCAAGAGGAGAACCTGACAGAACCGCAACGTTCAAGAGGAGAACCTGACAGAACCGCCACGTTCAAGAGGAGAACCTGACAGAACCGCAACGTTCAAGAGGAGAACTTCACAGAACCGCCACGTTCAAGAGGAGAACTTCACAGAACCGCCACGTTCAAGAGAACTTCACAGAACCGCAATGTTCAAGAGAACTTCACAGAACCGCAATGTTCAAGAGAACTTCACAGAACCGCCACGTTAAAGAGGAGAACCTGACAGAACCGCAACGTTCAAGAGAACTTCACAGAACCGCCACGTTCAAGAGGAGAACTTCACAGAACCGCAACGTTCAAGAGGAGAACCTCACAGAACCGCAATGTTCAAGAGAACTTCACAGAACCGCCACGTTCAAGAGGAGAACCTGACAGATCCGCAACGTTCAAGAGGAGAACTTCACAGAACCGCCACGTTCAAGAGAACCTCACAGAACCGCAACGTTCAAGAGGAGAACTTCACAGAACCGCCACGTTCAAGAGGAGAACCTCACAGAACCGCAATGTTCAAGAGAACTTCACAGAACCGCCACGTTAAAGAGGAGAACCTGACAGAACCGCAACGTTCAAGAGAACTTCACAGAACCGCCACGTTCAAGAGGAGAACTTCACAGAACCGCCACGTTCAAGAGGAGAACCTCACAGAACCGCAATGTTCAAGAGGAGAACTTCACAGAACCGCCACGTTCAAGAGGAGAACCTGACAGAACCGCAACGTTCAAAAGAACTTCAAAGAACCGCCACGTTCAAGAGGAGAACCTCACAGAACCGCAATGTTCAAGAGAACTTCACAGAACCGCCACGTTCAAGAGGAGAACCTCACAGAACCGCAATGTTCAAGAGGAGAACTTCACAGAACCGCCACGTTCAAGAGGAGAACCTGACAGAACCGCAACGTTCAAGAGGAGAACCTGACAGAACCGCAACGTTCAAGAGGAGAACCTGAAAGAACCGCAACGTTCAAGAGGAGAACCTGACAGAACCGTCACGTTCAAGAGGAGAACCTGACAGAACCGCAACGTTCAAGAGGAGAACCTGACAGAACCGCAACGTTCAAGAGGAGAACCTGACAGAACCGCAACGTTCAAGAGGAGAACCTGACAGAACCGCCACGTTCAAGAGGAGAACTTCACAGAACCGCAACGTTCAAGAGGAGAACCTGACAGAACCGCCACGTTCAAGAGGAGAACCTGACAGAACCGCCACGTTCAAGAAGAGAACCTGACAGAACCGCCACGTTCAAGAGGAGAACTTCACAGAACCGCCACGTTCAAGAGAACCTCACAGAACCGCAACGTTCAAGAGGAGAACTTCACAGAACCGCCACGTTCAAGAGGAGAACCTCACAGAACCGCAATGTTCAAGAGAACTTCACAGAACCGCCACGTTAAAGAGGAGAACCTGACAGAACCGCAACGTTCAAGAGAACTTCACAGAACCGCCACGTTCAAGAGGAGAACTTCACAGAACCGCCACGTTCAAGAGGAGAACCTCACAGAACCGCAATGTTCAAGAGAACTTCACAGAACCGCCACGTTAAAGAGGAGAACCTGACAGAACCGCAACGTTCAAAAGAACTTCAAAGAACCGCCACGTTCAAGAGGAGAACCTCACAGAACCGCAATGTTCAAGAGAACTTCACAGAACCGCCACGTTCAAGAGGAGAACCTCACAGAACCGCAATGTTCAAGAGGAGAACTTCACAGAACCGCCACGTTCAAGAGGAGAACCTGACAGAACCGCCACGTTCAAGAGGAGAACCTGACAGAACCGCAACGTTCAAGAGGAGAACCTGAAAGAACCGCAACGTTCAAGAGGAGAACCTGACAGAACCGTCACGTTCAAGAGGAGAACCTGACAGAACCGCCACGTTCAAGAGGAGAACCTGACAGAACCGCAACGTTCAAGAGGAGAACCTGACAGAACCGCAACGCTCAAGAGGAGAACCTGACAGAACCGCAACGTTCAAGAGGAGAACCTGACAGAACCGCAACGTTCAAGAGGAGAACCTGACAGAACCGCCACGTTCAAGAGGAGAACCTGACAGAACCGCCACGTTCAAGAAGAGAACCTGACAGAACCGCCACGTTCAAGAGGAGAACCTGACAGAACCGCCACGTTCAAGAGGAGAACCTGACAGAACCGCCACGTTCAAGAGGAGAACCTGACAGAACCGCCACGTTCAAGAGGAGAACTTCACAGAACCGCCACGTTCAAGAGGAGAACTTCACAGAACCGCCACGTTCAAGAGGAGAACTTCACAGAACCGCAAGGTTCAAGAGGAGAACCTGACAGAACCGCCACGTTCAAGAGGAGAACCTGACAGAACCGCCACGTTCAAGAGGAGAACCTGACAGAACCGCCACGTTCAAGAGGAGAACCTGACAGAACCGCCGCGTTCAAGAGGAGAACCTGACAGAACCGCCACGTTCAAGAGGAGAACTTCACAGAACCGCCACGTTCAAGAGGAGAACTTCACATAACCGCCACGTTCAACAGGAGAACTTCACATAACCGCCACGTTCAAGAGAACTTCACAGAACCGCAAGGTTCAAGAGGAGAACCTGACAGAACCGCCTCGTTCAAGAGGAGAACCTGACAGAACCGCCACGTTCAAGAGGAGAACCTGACAGAACCGCCACGTTCAAGAGGAGAACCTGACAGAACCGCCACGTTCAAGAGGAGAACTTCACAGAACCGGAACGTTCAAGAGGAGAACCTGACAGAACCGCCACGTTCAAGAGGAGAACCTCACAGAACCGCAACGTTCAAGAGGAGAACCTCACAGAACCGCAACGTTCAGACATTTCATCGGAAGGCTCAGCAGAGAAAAGGGTCCTGCTGGTCTGCGGATTGTCTGCTGGTGCAGTTTCTCCTCTGAAGGAGGAGGAGGAGGAGGAGAAACTCACGTTCGATGAGGAAGAGGAAGCAGACCACCCCCATGGCCATGATGATGAGTCCTGGGATGATGAAGGACAGGCCCCAGTTGGAGGAGACCCAGTAGGCGGCGATCAGGGAGCCCAGGATGTTCCCCACAGAGGTGTGGGAGTTCCACAGCCCCATGATGAGTCCTCGCCTGACGTGGGGGGGTCACACACCGTTAGGGGCCGAGCTTCGTCCCCCACCCCCACCAGCAGCTTCAGCCTGCACCGAGCTTACCTTCCCTTTCCAAACCAGTTCCCGATGCAGGTCACCACACTGGGCCAGCCGGTGGTTTGGACCAAGCCGTTGGCCACCTGTGTGAGGAGCAAAGGAGACGGCTGTGACTCCTCCTCCTCCTCCTCCTCCTCACAGGAAACGAAGCTGCATTTGTTTGAAAGCCCCCTGACTGCACTCACCTGCACAAAGATGTAGAAGCTCAGGCTGTGGATGTTGTATATGTAACCCATACCGAAAAGGCAGGTGAAGAAGCCGCTGCTCAGCATCCCCACGGTGAGGTACAGCCGGATGGGCAGACGCTCCCCGATGATGCCGCTGTGGGGGTGGGGGGGGGGGAGACGTCAGCTTCCTGGTTCCTCCCTTCACCTCTGACGTTCCTCCATCAGGGAATATCGTTCCTCTGATGGAACCGTCTCACCTGAGGTACATGCCGACGGCGTAGGCGCACAGGAAGGAGTAGTCCATCGTTCCCAGCAGCTCCTTGTAGTTCTTCTTGTCTGAGGACACAAACTCTGAGTGAGGAATGGAAACATCTTCAGGCTGTTCCAGAAGTTCTGTCCTAATCACTGTTCCTGATCGTCAGCCAGAGGAGGAACCAGTCACCAACCAAAAGGTTTCCAGCTGCAGTCCATGTCAGGCCGGAGCAGCAGTGAGGAAGGGCCCTGGCCTCCAAACGCTGAGCAGTTCTTATGAAGCTCGCTCTGCCAGTGAGGGAGCAGAAGAACATTCACTTCAGAACCAAGCAGCCCGAGGTCCATCGGACCCTCTGAGATGTTCCAGCATTAGCTGATGTTTCCAAACATCTCACCCCACAACCCAGGCTGACCTTTGACCCCCCTCAGGTGACACAAATTACCTTCACAATGCTGATGGGTTTCCTGGAGAGGTGGAAGCTGGTGTAGAGCAGGAATGTGAGAAAGAAGGTCAAAGCTCGGTACCTGCAGGTCCAACAGAACACGACAGAGGAAAGAAACAAAACCAGAGTATCAGCGTCAGGTTCTGTCTGAAACATCAACGGAAGGATCAAACAAGATTCTGAGACATCATCATGGTTCTAAAAGTGTCCTGCAGAACTAATGAAGACTCACCATTGGTCCTTGTTAAAGGAAGCCAGCAGTCGAACCCCTGGAGGAACCGGCGCCATGTTGGACGTTCTGGATGAAGCTCGCGGATCAGACTGATGGTTATCCAGACATTGCTTCAGCTTGTCCCAGAGGACCTCGGGTATGTGGCGGGACAGAGGCGGTCTGAATGAAAGGAGAGAAACGGACCTCCATCAGGGAGCAGAACCATGAAGGTCATGAAGGTTTGAGCAAACGGGTCACAGGAAAGCAGAGGTTCTGATCCATTTGTGGAGTCCAGATGTGGGTTGGATCAGAGTCTAACCACGTTGGCCTAAATTCTCCCTCAGAAGCCCGAGGTTCATGGACGCCTTCTTCCATCAGCAACCCTCTGGTGACCTGCTGGAGTTCTGTCAGTCAGAGGGGTTCTGAAGGTCCAGAACAACCTCCATCTTCGGACGCCAGATGCGGTTGTGGATCTGTTCTTCAGAGACTGGACCGTCATGGTGCAAAGCTTCTCTGGACCTCGGATCTTTCCTTTGATGTTTCTGTGTCACGTGGGAGCGCCGCCTCTGATGTCGCACGCGCCTCTGAGGATGATGAAGGTTCTGTTGGAGCTCCGGGACCAGAGAAGACTCTCGGAACCTCTCTCCTCTGACCTTCGGCAGCTTTCGTGCTTAACTCGGGACCGTCACGAGGATCGGTGCGGCGGGTCACGTGATCCGGTTCAGACCTCTGGCTCTAAGTTTAAAGCGAATGCAGCAGGTGTGGTGACGTCACTGCTTCCTGGTACCGGACTGAAGCGCTGTCAGGGCACCGTTGTCCGAACCGGACCAGTACTTTACAGTTTGAGGTGTGATCGTCCCAAACATGGTTCGACTCGGACCGGTTCTGGAATTCGTTAATATTTAAGGTCTTCGGTCGGATCCGGACCGAACCGTGTCTGCTATGCAGGTTCGCTCAAAAATATGTTAAATAAAACAAAGAATCAATCGAATAAACCCAGATGGTCTCAAATCGGAACCGAGTCAGCGTCAGGTAAGGACGAAACCACGGAACCGGCACGCGCTGACGGTATCCATGCTTTGACCAGCGGCGGGTTCTGGTCCCGTAGGTTGGACACGCGGTTCACGGGTCCTGGACCGGGTTCCGAGCTTGAATCCAGAACAGGACCTGTGTTCGAGCTGCCGAACTCACCTTGAATCCTGACGTGAGTCTGTCCCGGAGTCCACTTCCTGGTTGACTGAGAGCGAGCATCTGTCACTGCGCGCGCGCACGCACTACTCTGACGTCACTGTATTCAGCTCCGATTCCGAAGAAACCACCTGGGGAAAAAAAGAAAAAAGAAACCACCTGTTGGTGCCGAACCCAGAACTTCCCTGGACCGGAAACGACTCTAGTTGGGCCTCCTTTACAGAATATAAGCGGTTCTGTTTCGACGCGGGTTCGAATCCCACCTGGTAATAAGAGGCACTGAGAGAACACTCTTGTCGCTAAACCCCGCCCACTGCCTCGCTCCAGGTGGAGAACAGTGCTGAAGAAGAGCGCGCGGCCCAGAAGGAGGCTCGGTTCCTGGGGTCCACGTGGATCCTCCTCCTGACCTCAGGGCCTTCAGGATCAGCCCCCGTCAGGCGGGTCTTCTGGAGCCCATCCAGACTCTAGACTTCCTCAGAACCTTCTGGCTCGGTCTTCCCAGCCTTCATCTCCTGATGATCCAAGGTTGGAGAGAAGTCTCACCTGTTCAGGTTCGGGTCTCAGGCTCGCGAGGAACCCAGAGAAACCGGTGCATCGGTGTGTGTAGGTGTGGGGAGGGGGGGAGGGGGGGGGCTGTTGTAATTTTCGTACTTGTTTTATTGTTACATATTCTGTTTTAATGTAGAACTTTTTGTTTTTGTATACATGTATTTAAATTGTTTTTTTTTAACTGTTTATTGTATTTTATTTACTGCACAGCGAACAGGGGGTTACTCCAGAGAGCAGGTTATGCTAGTTACCACGGTAAGTTTGAGGCTAAGGAAGCCGATAACCTCAGCTCTTAGTTCCAGAAATGGAGGTATGTTTCCGGGTAGGTCAACTTGCCATAGCAACTCATGCTCTGAACATAACCTGGTCTGGAGCAGGTTTAGTTGAAGGTTAGTTTGTTTTCAGAGAGGTGAAGCAGCATGGCGTGTCTATTTGAAGATGATTTAGTGGATGAAGAAGCTCAGATAATACTTTTTCCACCGTGAGAGGGTGATAAGACCACATGTGGATGTTGGAAAGAGAAACTTTATACTTTGATCTAACTTCCTTATTTGCTTCAGTTAAGATAAATCGTTTTTTTAGTTAAGTCAGTTTAAAAATAACACACAGTTGTCAGACATTTTTTTTAACTTTGATTCAAATTAATTCAATTAAGTAGGTGTAACTTCGGTGCTGCTGTTAAATCTGCACCGCAAGGGATTGTGGGTTACCATTCCCTTTGCCTGTCTGGACAGATTTGGCTTTTTGACCAAATGTGTTTAGTTGTTTTACTGGGTTTTGCCGAGTTATTTTTTCCTACTTTAATTAAGTTTCTGCACCATGAGTGAGAGTGAAGGAGAGGATGATGAGTTTATATAGCACCCCTACTGTTGGGTGCTGCAATGATAATGATGAAAAATTGTTTTTCATTATCGAAGTAGCTCCATTTTTTTAGGAGAAAATAAACATTTTATTTTGAAATCTGGAAAGACCAAAAGTTGTAATTTGTTGTTTCATTTTAAATTTCTATTGGTTCAGATCAAATGAAAAATAGGTTGAAACTGTTACCGATTGTAGTAAACAAATACATTTTACTGTTTTCTCTTTATTTGCATTAATGTTTCCATATTATATCCGCCTCTGACCTTCTTACATTTTCATGTTACGGCTACGTTCACACTGCAGGGCTTAATGCTCAATTCGGAAAAAAATCCGAATTGTTTGCTAGACCGTTCACATTTCCAAGTAAATCCGAACTTTTGTGATCTCCAGTGTGACCGTGACACGACCCAAACGAGACCCGCATGCGCAGAAGCCAGAAGAATACTCAACGGTGAACGACGTCACTCGTTTGCGGAGCAGATGTCAACAACAGTGTTGTCAAAAGCGGAGCTCTTTTTGTAATATTAAATTTATTTTCACAAAGGAGCAGCACAATTACAATCTTCTCATTTTAAGAAGGCATTGGAGTCGGGATCGTCTGTACCCACTGTTGTGGAATGGAAATGTGTATGTGTTGGAGCCGCTCGCCCGCGTGTGTGCAAGCGCGTGCCGCGATAGAGAATGGGGGGGGGGGCAGTGTGTGCGCGCGCATTCTTGTTGTGTGTTACGGAGGACGGTAATAAAAGAAGGTTTCCCCCAGAATAAATGCTATGGACTCTTTATTAACCCGTTCTGGAGAATCTAAGGATCAGAACAGAGAGGAGGAGGAGGATCGCCTCGGGTCCCCCGCGCTTCTGAGCACGGTCAAAGGGGAGAAAGAAAAAAAAATTATCACGGGAAAGGTTCAACACCACGCTCTGCCATTTATCTGGAAACTTTTTCAAAAACCGCCCAGTTGCAATAAGAGCCCTGGAGTTTGGCCTGAAAAGAGCGATCAGCCCAAATATTAATCCAATCAGTGACCTCGCTTCCCTTCCACTGACTGATCTCAGCAGCATCGTCCACCATGGTTGATGTTTACGTTCTCGTTCCTGCCTACTTTAACGCAAAATGATGACGTTTGTTGCGTGTCGATGACGTACAGTTCGGAATCAAGTCGCCTGGCCGGTCAGACGGCGGTCGCAATTGAAAAGAACGGCTACAATTCGGAATCAGGCCGGCAAATCCACTGGGCCTGGGTCGCAATTGAAAAGATCGGATCTGTGTCATTCAGACTGTCATGAAAAGATCGGAATTGGGCCGCTTGGGGGCAAAAAAATCGGAATTGGGTCGTTTCAGCCTGCAGTGTGAACGTAGAGCCGTTTGGAACCAGCTCACAGGTTCACTAAACTACATTACCCAAAAACCAGCGCGTGTTGACGTCACAGCCCACTTTCACTCACACGCTTGAAAAGGAATATCTTTTTTTCCTCCACCTGATTAAAATACACAACAGCAAACCGCTCCAGGACCGGCCAGCAGAGTCTCCCGAACAGAACCGTTCTGCTCTTTTATTGTAGGAAACGTCTTGGAGCTGGAAGCGGGCGGGGGGTGGAGCCTGCGACGTAGCAGCTCTGACGTCATCCAGCCGCGCCGCGTTTGAGAACGTGGGTAAAGTTTTAGCTGGCGTGCACGTGAAAAGCCCGCTAGCATGGCTTCGTCTCAGCAGCCGGAGGTCCAGCTGGCCCAAAGACTGGCCTCCAACGAGAAACCCGTCCGGACCAGAGCTCTGCGCAAACTCAAGAAGTACATCAGCGCGCGCGAGGGCGCCGCAGGTGAGCCCGCTTCGGGTGCCACAGAACCCAGGCTGACCCGGCCCGCTGAGGGAGGCTGGTGGTTCTCCGGTTACCCGATTCTAAAGTCTCCCGGTTGTTTGTCACCTGAGTCACGCGCCTAAACGGCGTAAATCATGTGTCAGCTGGAGCGCGTGGACAGGTATGACGGTAAAGTCAAGTAAATAACAAGCAGCGCAACCAGAACCTAAGTCCGACAGAACACTTAGTTCTACCTGAAGGAAAGTTCCCTGTTTCTGGATCTGGTGTGTTCTGCCAGCGAGAACCAGGAAGGGTCCACCCTGTTGGAGCGGTTCTGTAGTGGCTCCTGGATGAATGTTCTCCTGGTTCTCCTTCCAGGTGGATTCTCCGCTGAGGAGCTGCTGAAGCTCTGGAAGGGTCTCTTCTACTGCCTGTGGATGCAGGACAAGCCTCTGCTGCAGGTCTGTGACGGTCAGCCGCCTCCTCCTCCTGACACGACCATGAAGGGCCTCCTGCCGATGCCACAGACCTTCAGGGTCCTGGGCTCTGGTGGAGGTCTCACCGTTGATCTGCTTTCCAGCAGAACATGAGGTTCTGTCCATCTGTGCTGACGCCTCCTAGTGAAGGCAACCTGCTTTTACCTGGTCTGGAGATCGGGGCGTCTGTGACATCCACTGTTCTGTAGAACTGTTCTCCAGACGGGCTTTTCCTCAGGAACAGCTGCTGTCTGCATGGATCCTCTGCAGAACGTGTCCTCGTGGATCATCCTCATTCTCTTTGTGTTTTTGAAGGAGGAGCTGTCCTCGCAGATCTCCAACCTCGTCCACAGCTTCCCCCACACCGACAAGCGTAAGTAACCTCCGTGTTTCTAGACTCGGGTCTTAAGTCAGGTCTTGACTCGGGTCATGAGTCTGGTCTTGACTCCGGCCTCGACTCTGGTCTTGACTCGGGTCTTGAATTGGGTCATATGTCAGGTCTTGACTCGGGTCTTAAGTCCGGTCTTGACTCGGGTCTTAAGTCCGGTCTTGACTCGGGTCTTAAGTCCGGTCTTGACTCGGGTCTTAAGTCCGGTCTTGACTCTGGTCTTGAGTCCGGTCTTGACTCTGGTCTTGAGTCCGGTCTTGACTCTGGTCTTAAGTCCGGCCTAAACTCGGGTCTCGACTGCGGCCTAGACTCGGGTCTCGACTCCGGCCTAGACTCGGGTCTTGAATTGGGTCATATGTCAGGTCTTGACTCGGGTCTTAAGTCCGGTTTTGACTCGGGTCTTAAGTCCGGTCTTGACTCGGGTCTTAAGTCCGGTCTTGACTCGGGTCTCGACTCCGGCCTAGACTCGGGTCTCGACTCCGGCCTAGACTCGGGTCTCGACTCCGGCCTAGACTCGGGTCTCGAGTCCGGCCTCGAGTCAGGTCTTGACTCGGGTCTTAAGTCAGGTCTTGACTCGGGTCTTAAGTCCGGTCTTGACTCGGGTCTTAAGTCCGGTGTTGACTCGGGTCTTGAGTCCGGTGTTGACTCGGGTCTTGAGTCCGGTCTTGACTCTGGTCTTGAGTCCGGTCTTGACTCTGGTCTTGAGTCCGGTCTTGACTCTGGTCTTGAGTCCGGTCTTGACTCTGGTCTTGAGTCCGGTCTTGACTCTGGTCTTGAGTCCGGTCTTGACTCGGGTCTTAAGTCTGGCCTAGACTCGGGTCTCGACTCCGGCCTAGACTCGGGTCTCGACTCCGGCCTAGACTCGGGTCTCGACTCCGGCCTAGACTCGGGTCTCGACTCCGGCCTAGACTCGGGTCTCGACTCGGGCCTAGACTCGGGTCTCGACTCCGGCCTAGACTCTGGCCTAGACTCGGGTCTTGACTCCGGCCTAGACTCCTGTCTAGACTCGGGTCTTGAGTCCGGCCTCGAGTCAGGTCTTGACTCGGGTCTTAAGTCCGGTCTTGACTCGGGTCTCGACTCCGGCCTAGACTCGGGCCTAGACTCGGGTCTCGACTCCGGCCTAGACTCGGGTCTCGACTCCGGCCTAGGCTCCGGCTTAGACTCCGGCCTAGACCCCGGTCTCGACTCGGGTCTCGACTCGGGTCTCGACTCCGGCCTAGACTCCGGTCTAGACTCGGGTCTCGACTCGGGCCTAGACTCGGGTCTCGACTCCGGCCTAGACTCTGGCCTAGACTCGGGTCTTGACTCCGGCCTAGACTCCTGTCTAGACTCGGGTCTTGAGTCCGGCCTCGAGTCAGGTCTTGACTCGGGTCTTAAGTCCGGTCTTGACTCGGGTCTCGACTCCGGCCTAGACTCGGGCCTAGACTCGGGTCTCGACTCCGGCCTAGACTCGGGTCTCGACTCCGGCCTAGGCTCCGGCTTAGACTCCGGCCTAGACCCCGGTCTCGACTCGGGTCTCGACTCGGGTCTCGACTCCGGCCTAGACTCCGGTCTAGACTCGGGTCTCGACTCCGGTCTCGACTCGGGCCTCGACTCGGGCCTCGACTCGGGCCTCGACTCCGGCCTAGACTCCGGCCTAGACTTCGGTCTTGAGCCCTGTCTCGAGTCCGGTCTTGACTCCTGCTGCTCTCCCTGCAGAGCTTCTGTTCTTCCAGAGCTTCCTGCAGACCATGAAGCGGGAGTGGACCGGCATTGATCGCCTGCGGATGGACAAGTTCTTCCAGGTAAATGCTGCAGATATCTGCTGAGTCAGCAGGCGGAGATGTTGTCTGGGGCTCATCTCTGTCAGGAACGTTCCAGGTCTGGATCTGAGCAGGTGACCCGTACAGCCCTAAAGTTCATGAATGTCTTTTCAGTTGATCCGCTTCATGTTCAGACAGACCTTTGAGGTTCTGAAGAGGAACTCCTGGGACAGCAGGTAAGGTTCTGAACACACCTGTTTTCTGTTGGACATTGACCCGGTTTGAATGAACCCGGGCCTGTTTTGCCCCCCCTCCAGGGCGGTGACCGGGTTCCTGGAGCTGCTGGGCTCTCAGCTGCTGCAGAGCGACAGCGAAACCCCTGCTGGACTCCAGCTCCATATTCTGGAGCTGTACCTGACCGAGCTGGCCGCCGTGGGTTCTGCAGAGGTATCACACTGGACCACAGCTGACCCATCAGGCTTCATCTCCTATGAGAAGAGGGTGGTGTTGATTGGACCGGATTTGGTGTTCTGAGGAAGGGGGTGTCAGGAATGTAGGAATGAAGAGTCCAGAAGTTTGGATCTCTTGGCATTAAGTTCATGGTCCATGGAGAATCTCTGGCGTGGTTCTGGGGGTCCGGGTGGGTTCTCCTCCTCCTGACCAATCTGTGTTGACGCTGATGTTGGTCATGATGGGATTAAAATCGATACTGATGACCCAATGTTATCTCAGGAGCTGGTCTTAAGGTGCTGTCAGTGGTTCCGGTTCTTTGCTCTGTCTGGACCCAGGTGTGAGTCAGTACCAAATCTCTGCTTTGTCTTCTGCAGCTCACTGCTGAACAGAACCTGACCTTCATCGACCCCTTCTGCAGAACCGTGGCCAAAACCAAGAAGTAAGTCCTCACTGCAGAACCTCCAGAACCTGTGAGGCGGGTCCACTGACTGTTGATCCTCCTGCTTCTTCAGTCAGATGCTCTTCAGCGCCATCTGCAGGAGCATCTTCAGCACAATCATCGACCAGGCTCCCTTCGCCCTGGAGGACCTGATGAGGGAGGTGGGGCAAGCGGAGGAGTCTGACCCCGAGGACAGCGAGGGGGGGCCAAAAACCCAGAGAGGGGGTGATCAAGGAAAACTAGTCAATGGTAGGAATCCTCCTTCTGTTGCAGGTTCTTTCGTACCGTCGGCTGTACCTCCCCCTGTTCTCGTGTTCCCTCCCCCTGTTCTCGTGTTCCCTCCCCCTGTTCTCATGTTCCCTCCCCCTGTTCTCGTGTTCCCTCCCCCTGTTCTCGTGTTCCCTCCCCCTGTTCTCGTGTTCCCTCCCCCTGTTCTCGTGTTCCCTCCCCCTGTTTTCGTGTTCCCTCCCCCTGTTCTCGTGTTCCCTCCCCCTGTTCTCGTGGTCCCTCCCCCTGTTCTCGTGTCCCTCCCCCTGTTCTCGTGTTCCCTCCCCCTGTTCTTGTGTTCCCTCCCCCTGTTCTCGTGTTCCCTCCCCCTGTTCTCGTGTCCCCTCCCCCTGTTCTCGTGTCCCCTCCCCCTCTTCTCGTGTCCCCTCCCCCTCTTCTCGTGTCCCCTCCCCCTGTTCTCGTGTCCCCTCCCCCTGTTCTCGTGTCCCCTCCCCCTGTTCTCGTGTCCCCTCCCCCTGTTCTCGTGTTCCCTCCCCCTGTTCTCGTGTTCCCTCCCCCTGTTCTCGTGTTCCCTCCCCCTGTTCTCGTGTTCCCTCCCCCTGTTCTCGTGTCCCTCCCCCTGTTCTCGTGTCCCTCCCCCTGTTCTCGTGTTCCCTCCCCCTCTTCTCGTGTTCCCTCCCCCTCTTCTCGTGTTCCCTCCCCCTCTTCTCGTGTTCCCTCCCCCTCTTCTCGTGTTCCCTCCCCCTGTTCTCGTGTTCCTCCCCCTGTTCTCGTGTCCCCTCCCCCTGTTCTCGTGTTCCCTCCCCCTGTTCTCGTGTTCCCTCCCCCTGTTCTCGTGTTCCCTCCCCCTGTTCTCGTGTTCCCTCCCCCTGTTCTCGTGTTCCCTCCCCCTGTTCTCGTGTTCCCTCCCCCTGTTTTCGTGTTCGCTCCCCCAGTTCTCGTGTCCCTCCCCCTGTTCTCGTGTTCCCTCCCCCTGTTTTCGTGTTCCCTCCCCCTGTTCTCGTGTTCCCTCCCCCTGTTCTCGTGTTCCCTCCCCCTGTTCTCTTGTTCCCTCCCCCTGTTCTCGTGTTCCCTCCCCCTGTTCTCGTGTTCCCTCCCCCTGTTCTCGTGTTCCCTCCCCCTGTTCTCGTGTTCCCTCCCCCTGTTCTCGTGTTCCCTCCCCCTGTTCTCGTGTTCCCTCCCCCTGTTTTCGTGTTCGCTCCCCCTGTTCTCGTGTCCCCTCCCCCTGTTCTCGTGTTCCCTCCCCCTGTTTTCGTGTTCCCTCCCCCTGTTTTCGTGTTCCCTCCCCCTGTTTTCGTGTTCCCTCCCCCTGTTTTCGTGTTCCCTCCCCCTGTTTTCGTGTTCCCTCCCCCTGTTTTCGTGTTCCCTCCCCCTGTTTTCGTGTTCCCTCCCCCTGTTCTCGTGGTCCCTCCCCCTGTTCTCGTGGTCCCTCCCCCTGTTCTCGTGTCCCTCCCCCTGTTCTCGTGTTCCCTCCCCCTGTTCTTGTGTTCCCTCCCCCTGTTCTCGTGTTCCCTCCCCCTGTTCTCGTGTCCCCTCCCCCTGTTCTCGTGTCCCCTCCCCCTCTTCTCGTGTCCCCTCCCCCTCTTCTCGTGTCCCCTCCCCCTGTTCTCGTGTCCCCTCCCCCTGTTCTCGTGTCCCCTCCCCCTGTTCTCGTGTCCCCTCCCCCTGTTCTCGTGTTCCCTCCCCCTGTTCTCGTGTTCCCTCCCCCTGTTCTCGTGTTCCCTCCCCCTGTTCTCGTGTTCCCTCCCCCTGTTCTCGTGTCCCTCCCCCTGTTCTCGTGTCCCTCCCCCTGTTCTCGTGTTCCCTCCCCCTCTTCTCGTGTTCCCTCCCCCTCTTCTCGTGTTCCCTCCCCCTCTTCTCGTGTTCCCTCCCCCTCTTCTCGTGTTCCCTCCCCCTGTTCTCGTGTTCCTCCCCCTGTTCTCGTGTCCCCTCCCCCTGTTCTCGTGTTCCCTCCCCCTGTTCTCGTGTTCCCTCCCCCTGTTCTCGTGTTCCCTCCCCCTGTTCTCGTGTTCCCTCCCCCTGTTCTCGTGTTCCCTCCCCCTGTTCTCGTGTTCCCTCCCCCTGTTCTCGTGTTCCCTCCCCCTGTTTTCGTGTTCGCTCCCCCAGTTCTCGTGTCCCTCCCCCTGTTCTCGTGTTCCCTCCCCCTGTTTTCGTGTTCCCTCCCCCTGTTTTCGTGTTCCCTCCCCCTGTTTTCGTGTTCCCTCCCCCTGTTTTCGTGTTCCCTCCCCCTGTTTTCGTGTTCCCTCCCCCTGTTTTCGTGTTCCCTCCCCCTGTTTTCGTGTCCCCTCCCCCTGTTCTCGTGTTCCCTCCCCCTGTTCTCGTGTTCCCTCCCCCTGTTCTCGTGTTCCCTCCCCCTGTTCTCGTGTTCCCTCCCCCTGTTCTCGTGTTCCCTCCCCCTGTTTTCGTGTTCGCTCCCCCTGTTTTCGTGTTCGCTCCCCCTGTTCTCGTGTTCCCTCCCCCTGTTCTCGTGTTCCCTCCCCCTGTTCTCGTGTCCCCTCCCCCTGTTCTCGTGTCCCCTCCCCCTGTTCTCGTGTTCCCTCCCCCCGTTCTCGTGTTCCCTCCCCCCGTTCTCGTGTTCCCTCCCCCTGTTCTCGTGGTCCCTCCCCCTGTTCTCGTGTCCCTCCCCCTGTTCTCGTGTCCCTCCCCCTGTTCTCGTGTTCCCTCCCCCTGTTCTCGTGTTCCCTCCCCCTGTTCTCGTGTTCCCTCCCCCTGTTCTCGTGTTCCCTCCCCCTCTTCTCGTGTCCCCTCCCCCTCTTCTCGTGTCCCCTCCCCCTGTTCTCGTGTCCCCTCCCCCTGTTCTCGTGTCCCCTCCCCCTGTTCTCGTGTCCCCTCCCCCTGTTCTCGTGTCCCCTCCCCCTGTTCTCGTGTTCCCTCCCCCTGTTCTCGTGTTCCCTCCCCCTGTTCTCGTGTTCCCTCCCCCTGTTCTCGTGTTCCCTCCCCCTGTTCTCGTGTCCCTCCCCCTGTTCTCGTGTCCCTCCCCCTGTTCTCGTGTTCCCTCCCCCTCTTCTCGTGTTCCCTCCCCCTCTTCTCGTGTTCCCTCCCCCTCTTCTCGTGTTCCCTCCCCCTCTTCTCGTGTTCCCTCCCCCTCTTCTCGTGTTCCTCCCCCTGTTCTCGTGTCCCCTCCCCCTGTTCTCGTGTCCCCTCCCCCTGTTCTCGTGTTCCCTCCCCCTGTTCTCGTGTTCCCTCCCCCTGTTCTCGTGTTCCCTCCCCCTGTTCTCGTGTTCCCTCCCCCTGTTCTCGTGTTCCCTCCCCCTGTTCTCGTGTTCCCTCCCCCAGTTCTCGTGTCCCTCCCCCTGTTCTCGTGTTCCCTCCCCCTGTTTTCGTGTTCCCTCCCCCTGTTTTCGTGTTCCCTCCCCCTGTTTTCGTGTTCCCTCCCCCTGTTTTCGTGTTCCCTCCCCCTGTTTTCGTGTTCCCTCCCCCTGTTTTCGTGTCCCCTCCCCCTGTTCTCGTGTTCCCTCCCCCTGTTCTCGTGTTCCCTCCCCCTGTTCTCGTGTTCCCTCCCCCTGTTCTCGTGTTCCCTCCCCCTGTTCTCGTGTTCCCTCCCCCTGTTCTCGTGTTCCCTCCCCCTGTTCTCGTGTTCCCTCCCCCTGTTCTCGTGTTCCCTCCCCCTGTTTTCGTGTTCGCTCCCCCTGTTCTCGTGTCCCTCCCCCTGTTCTCGTGTTCCCTCCCCCTGTTCTCGTGTCCCCTCCCCCTGTTCTCGTGTCCCCTCCCCCTGTTCTCGTGTTCCCTCTCCCCGTTCTCGTGTTCCCTCCCCCCGTTCTCGTGTTCCCTCCCCCTGTTCTCGTGTTCCCTCCCCCTGTTCTCGTGTTCCCTCCCCCTGTCGCCTCATTGTGTTGGTTTCCTATAGCTGGTTTAGGTTTCTGCTTTCAGGCAAAGACTCCAGTGAGGAAGAGGAGGAGGATCTTCTTCCTTTGGACCTGGAGTCCCAGCTTTCAGGTGATGAGGACATTGGACCAGTCTTACAGGTAAGGGGTGGGGTCTTGATGATTTGAGTGTTCTGGACAGGGACAGCTGTCAGGAGTTAGGTGGTCTGAACCTGGCCGGTCCAACAGCCATCAGAACGTACATCATCTAGCAGATCTGTCCTCCATGACGAGGAGACGGTTGCTGGTTGAAAACCAACAGATTTTTGTATCATTTGAAGAAGCTTTGGCTTCAGACCGTCCCATGGTTCTGGTACCAGATGTCATTAGAAACAAACCTCTCAGAACTTCTATTTGCTGCTGAGATGAACTTTTTTAAAGACTTTGTTTTCAGCGTTTAGGCGAAGAGGTCAAATGTCGTCTGTCTGCCACACAAACAGATCTCGATGATGAAGATGACCTCTAAAGCTTCTTCTGGTGTTTTTCAGTTCGATTACGCCGCTGTTGCAGACCGGCTCCTGGCGCTGGCGGGTCGGGGCAGCACGCCAGGTCAGAACCGACGAAAACTCTACAGAATCGTTAAAGTGTGAGTATCTTTTGGTGCCGTCTGTGTTTCTGTGCTCCTCTGGTCCATAAGTGTTTGAACACGACCAGAATCTGGTTCTGGCCAGGTTCTTGGGTGCTAGAATGTAGAACTTGGATGAGGAGCTCAGATCCCACATTACCTCCTGTCTGGCCCAAGGCTCCCCTGTCGGGTTCTGCTGGTCGTTGGACTGAGGTCCACCTCTGTGGCTGCTATCAGAACAGAAATGTTCTGGTTTTGTTGAGGAGAACTTGTAGAACTGAGTCCAAACGATCCTCTGTGCTTCTGCTTGTCTTCCATGTGCTGCTGCAGGCTGAAGGACCTCAGTGAAGGTAGAACCTCCTGGATTTACTGCGGTTC
This sequence comes from Oryzias latipes, assembly GCF_053564925.1. Taxonomy (NCBI): domain Eukaryota; kingdom Metazoa; phylum Chordata; class Actinopteri; order Beloniformes; family Adrianichthyidae; genus Oryzias; species Oryzias latipes. The sequence goes on along the minus strand of NC_136257.1, from coordinate 34,311,361 downwards.
TCGTGGATCTTCAGGGTCTCACTCCGCTCCTCTGCTCAGGCGTGTTTCCTCAGGACGAGTATCCGGAGGAGGTCTCCACGGACGAAGACGACGACATGTTCGGCAGCAGGAAGAGGATGAAGAGGGCGGCTCGCCTGGGCCGTGGTGAGGAAGAGCCGGCAGCAGGACAGAAGAAGGCTTCCAAGTCAGGTGGGCGGTTCAGCCGCTGGGGTGGATCCAAACCTTCTGCCGGTTCTTGGAACTCACAGCTGTGGTTCCTGTCAAACAGAACCTTTGTCGGTTTGGTTCTGTTGACTTTTCTTTCAAACTGAAATCATCTTCTGATCTTTGTGGGGTTCTTGTAGCCGGGCCGGGTCGTCTCAGGCAGAACTTTTATTCTGCTTCCTTGTTTTCAGGAAGCGACGTCACCAAGCAGCAAAACCAGAACAATGAACCAGCAGAGGCAGCGGTGAAGAAGAAGAAGAAGAAGAAGAGGAAGAAGGAAGTTCTTGGAGATGAAGTGAACTCTGAAGACCAAACTGCAGCTGACGTGAAGATGGCAGAAGAGCGTTTGCAGAGAGCCTCGGATCCATCAGAGGGTCCAGAAGAAACCCCAGAGCTAAAGGCTGCAGAGGAAGAGCTCAGCACTGCCGTGCAGAAAGACCAACCAAAGAGGAAGAAGAGCACCAAAGCGGAGCTCCAAGAGCTTCAGGAGCTTCAGCAGACCTCGGCTCCAGCTGAAACAGAGAACCGCGGTTCCTTAATGAAGAAGAAGAGGAGGAGGAGGAGGAAAAGCAAGGTTCTGGGGGTCGAAGCAGAGGAAGCCTCAGAACCTCCCGAGTCCAAAGATGAAGCTCCTGCTGAGATCACAAACAAGGCCAAGAAGATGAAGGCCCCAGCTGGGCCTCCAGTCAACGGCTCGCCGGCTTCTGTCAAAGCGGAGGCTGAAGGCGGCGTGGAGTCAAGCGTGGTCGTTCCAAAGAGGAGAAAGGTCTCATCCATCAGGATGAAGAAAAGTCCAAGGGCCGAAGAAGCGGACCAGCAGAAGACCGGAGGTCCTGAAGTCTCTGCTGGAGCGTTACAGCAGCCAGAGGCCACAGGAGACGAGCAGAAGTCTGGTGCCGACGTGGACCCGAAACCCCTAGAGTCTCCAGAACCAGGACCCGTCTCACCTCTGAAGAAGAGGAAGAAGAGGAAACTGTCAGCAGCTGAGCAGGCCAGAGGAAATGCAGAAAGCCTGCAAGCTGGCGAAGAGAAAACACCTGAGGTTACCGTGGCAACAGCAGCAAAGAAGAAAAAGATGAACGGACCCCAGAGTCAGATCTCAGAGGAAACCCGTCTGACAACTGAGCTGCCATCGGTTGACTGCCAGGAGAAAGTGAAGAAGAGGAGGAGGAAGAAGATCCCCGTGGAGTTTGAGTTTGAGGCGGATGAGCTGAAGGAGGCGGCAGAAGGAAAGATGGACGCCAAGAAACCCCAGCAGGTCAAGGTGAGTACAAAGGTCCGCCCCCTTCACGATGATCTGAAGGTCCGCCCCCTTCACGATGATCTGAAGGTCCGCCCCCTTCACGGTGATCTGAAGGTCCGCCCCCTTCACGGTGATCTGAAGGTCCGCCCCCTTCATGGTGATCTGAAGGTCCGCCCCTTCACGGTGATCTGAAGGTCCGCCCCCTTCACGATGATCTGAAGGTCCGCCCCCTTCACGGTGATCTGAAGGTCCGCCCCCTTCACGGTGATCTGAAGGTCCGCCCCCTTCACGGTGATCTGAAGGTCCGCCCCCTTCACGGTGATCTGAAGGTCCGCCCCCTTCACGGTGATCTGAAGGTCCGCCCCTTCATGGTGATCTGAAGGTCCGCCCCTTCGTGTCCTTTCAGACCAGGACTGTGGTTCCTAAGCCTCTCTTCTGCAAGACCAGGGTGGGGCAGGTCACCCCGCACTCCAAGAAGAAGGTACAATGATTGAGGGTAGCTTGACCCCGGAGGAGCTTTGGCAGAACCCGGTGGGTTCTACCAAAGTTCGACCTTTGACCTCAGAAGATGAAGAGCTGATGTTCTCTCGGGTTCCTCCACAGATCTTAAAGTCCCTCATGAGTTACCTCTGTCCTGCTTCTGCTGAATGTTTTTGGTTCCAGGTCCAGAGGGTTCGTGGTCTTGGTCCTGTCATGTGACCCGTTTGCTGCTTTGTCTCCACAGAAGAAACCCACCCCCAGATCTGAGCTGAAGAAGGTGACCTTCGGCCTGAAGAACAACCAGACGGCTGGTGAGAACCCGCATGTGGCTGTCGTTTCTCTGATCAGTCATCTTCTGTTTGAAATCGGGCCTCAGAGTCCCGCGGTTCTGGGTTTTCTGGATGGTGCGGTGGATTCTGCAGATCCACAGGTGTTCCTGAAGAACCCGCAGGTGTGGGGAGGAGCTGCAGGTCCCACTCTGAAGTGTTGTCACAGTGGAGTGTGGGTCTCGGGTTCCCACACAGATGGTTAAAGGACGGTCCGAGCGCGCTCCGTTTGGAGAAGCAGGAATGTTGATCCAGTTCTGGTCCTGGAGATCCACCATCCAACCTTCTGATCCCTCCCTAACCCTCCTTCTGGCTCCACTCAGCCAAGAAAGAAGCACAGATTACAAAGATTATGAGTGAACAGGCACTTAATAATCATCGTAATAATAAAATCACGTTTAGAAGATCATCTCGCTCTATGTAGCAGGTTTCTTTGTTTACAACGGATCTAAATATTTCTTCTTCTACGGTTGTTTCCAGTGTTTTAGAGAGTTCTGCGCATGTCTAAACGAGTCATTCCGACCAAAAGTGTGGTCTATGTCCACAGTTCAATTCTAAACCGATCTTTGATCCGATCAAAGACATTTTGCCCATAGAGCCGCAGCTAGTGACGCTGCAGGTTTTCATCAGGACAGCGAGCTGAGGAACGCAGGTTGATAGAACCTGGACAACGTTCTAAAGTCTGACCTGCATCACAGTGGAAGTCACAGGACAGGGATCAAAAAGTGGAAAAGGAGACTAAACGGAGTCAAACTGGCTCAAAAAGCCAGCAGTTCTGTTGGAGAGGGTTCTGGGGACAGACGGCGTGTGGAACAGGTCGATTGAGTTCTTTCAGGTTCTCCGTCTCTGGTGTCCAGGGTTGGTTTTTGAAATGCGGCCCCCGTCTGCAGTTCTGCTGAATATCTGAGGACCCCGATCTGCTCGCTAATGAACCCCATCTGCCCCCCCTGCAGAGTTCAGGAAGAGCGACCGCAGCCTGCTCCTGAGTCCAGAGGGGTCATCTCGAGTGCCGTTTGACCCGGAGCAGAAACCAAAGTTTGGCGTTTTAAAGACTCCTCCCACCACGCCGATAACCGGCAAGAAGCGTTCAAAGACCAAGACCTCCAAGACAGCGAAGGGCCCGGGGAAACGCCGGCCCCTGGCGTCAGACTTCTTCTGACAGAACAAGAAAGTGGACGATTCTCTGTGACGTTTGAAAGGACACCTGAACTCACCTGTTGGTTTTTGAGAGATTCTGTTTTAATAAAGTTCCTCCTCCTGTTTTCACGCTTTTACATCACATCTGTGTGGAAATGTGTCCGTTCTGACAGAAAACACGCACCTGCTCCTCCTGATTTATGCACACATTATATTGTAACGATCCGGCCAAACCGTCACTTTAGTGGGATAGCGAAAGCCAACTGCTATTTAGATGGCTTCATTGGAGAGCTGTCCGTGCCCCAGACACCACACGACCCTGGACAGTCTCAGGTTGGAGGAAACGTAGAGAGAGGCAATATTAGCTTTTGAGCAACAAGTCTGTTTATTCCAGCACACATACAGCCCAAACAGCATGGAGGGTCACTTCAGCTTCCAGCCCTCTGACTCAAGGTTTCACCCTTAAGCTCCCCACTTCCCATGAGCCTTTGGGGCAGAAGGCAGCGCTAACCCCCGGGTCGCCACAATATGCTGTTTGAAGTACAAACCAAGAAATGAGATTACAGACACAGAAAGGCAGAGTGGGAGGAGGAAAAACTGGAACAGATCTTAGGCAAAAGACAACTTCAAAGAAGAATTTTATAAAGATTATATCATTTTGATAATTAAGAAATTCAGAAAAATAGCAAACAGGGGAATAGCATTTCCATTCGCATGAAGTACTTCCAGAGAACAATGACTGGGTTAACCACATCAGAGGTAGTGGAGCCTGAATGGTCCATAAAGTGCAGAAAATATTACCAACAATAAAAACTGACAGACATGAATATCAGACCAAAGATTTCAGGTGTTTTCCCTGAAAAAGAAGCGATGGTTCTGGTACCGACGCCCTTCAGTCCTGATGAAACGCTGGACTCCGCCCACAGGCGGCCCCGCCCTCTAACCTTCCGCCGTAAAGCAGCGTTGGTCTTTACGACAGCCGAGCTGCTTTGCGGTAACCTTCATCTGTCATGTAAGATGTTTTGAAGGAGCGCAGCTGTCCGCGTGCCGAAGAGCCAAACCCGTCAGTATGCTTTCTTCTCTCAAGTCCGGAGCTCGCGCTCATGTCGTTTCTGCTTTAGTGTGAAGCTTCGAGGCTTTCAGACGGATCCAAACGGTTCCGGTTTAGATCTGGACTGAAGTCTCACCGGGAGAGAGTTTAACACAAAGGTTTCCAGAAAGCTTTAAATGCATCAGAAAATGTGGACTTCCGGTCCCTGTGCTGTCATTATGGGATGCATTTAGCAGCTTTTTGTATTTATTGTGTTAAAAGCTGATAAATGTCTGACCTGAATAGAAACAGCAAAGGTAAATAATCAGCAGCCACAGGTTTACCTGTAAAAACAATGACGCAGAGGTCACGTGACTCTGTGAAAAGTCGATCTGGAGCTTCTGATCAATAAAATCGTGTTTGAATTTTAATTCTATTCAAACGTGTACAAATGAATCCCGTTACTCTGAATGTAATGCTGAGGCCCTTTCAAAATAAGAGTGTTCTTCATTGACTCCTGAACTACAGCAAAGATGGAGGCTTTTACAGAGAAAGGTCCCTCCAACCAGCACAATGTGGAGCGGTTAATGTGTTCAAACTGTTTGAGACAGTCCTGGAAGTTTGTTCGTTTTCTTATAACCTGCTGCTGCTGCGTCAGAATGACGGATTATAGATGAATAAATCCACCGGATGCTTCAGGTGTTTCCCTGCTCATCCACAGCTCGGGTTCATGTCTCACCCCATTAAAATAACGTCCTTTTCCTTTGGAGGTAACCCCGTAGTCCTGCTCAAGGTGGAGTTTCTCCTGCAGGAGGTTCACGGATGCTCCTTTCTCTTTCACCAGACCAGGCCAAACCGCAGTGATGGCGTCCCGTTTCCTGACCTACTCCGTGCTCCTTCAGAAGTACCGGACACCGCTGCTCGTGGCGAGCTGCGGCGGACTCTTTGCCGCCAACATGTTCTACCACGTTTGTCCAGACCTGTCCTACCGGCAGCTCTACCAGGCCTGGCACAAGGGGGCGCCGGTGGAGCTGTCCGACAAACTGGAAAGGCTTTTTCAGGAGGTAACGTGTCAACGCTTCACCAGAGAAAATGGATTTTCAGGCAAACACAGACCTGAAGGTCGTTCCTCATCCAGGTGTTCCCTTTGAAGGTCACTGCTGCAGAGAGTGTCCTACAGCCGGATTAGACTGTCTGACAAAACGGTTTCTCTTTAGAGAAGATGAAGCTGACAAAGGAAGAAGCAAAGATCAGTGAGGATGAAGAGGACGAAGAGTGGAGAGGCAGGTGGTTCTGACAACATACCTGTGGAGGTCTGAAAGAGTTTAGGGGAGGTGGCAGAAGAGTCTCTGACTGTTTAAGAAGAGCAGATGTCTGAAGAGCGGAGGAGAAGAGTTGGGGTTCTATTATTAAGAAGAATGAAGAGGTGCAGAGATGTCTAAACCAGGGAGGAATTAGGCCCATGCGTTGCAATGTATTATGGGAAAAGTTAGAGGAACATCTGTGAGCAACGGAATGGTTTCATGCAGAGAAAGAGAACCAGATGTTTGCTTTGAGGGTGTTTCTGCAGAAGGTCCGAAGGAGCCGCTTTGTGTCTTTGTAGATGTGGACAAAGTCTAAGACAGGATCCAGGAGGCCTGGAGGGTCAAAGAGCGTTGGAGTTGACCGGGACACGGATGAGAGCTGGAAGACAGCCGTGAGATGTTCTGTGGGCGCGACAGAGAAGATCAAGGTGGAGGGGAGCTTTGAGCTCTTTGTTTCCATGGTGATGGACAGACTGACAGAAGAGGTTACAGAGGAATCTCTGTGGACCATCATGTTTGCAGATGATGCTCTGTGACGAGAGCAGGTGGAGGGACAGCTAGAGAGGTGGAGGTTTGCTCTGGAGAGGAGAGAACCAAAGGTCAGACGGAGTATCTGTGTGTAAACGAGAGGAGCGGTGAGGTCAAGGGAGCAGAGGTGGAGAAGGTGGAGAGTCCAGAAGAACACACAGGTAAAGAGGTTGGAACAGGTGGAGGAAGGTTTCAGGTGTGACAAAGGATAAGGTGTAGCAGACGTGGTGAGAGCAGCCATGTTGTTGGTTCAGAGACTCTGAAGCAGAGCTGAAGGCAGCAGAGAGGAAGATGCTGAGCTTCTCTGTGGGACCAGGATGGATCAGGAATGAATCCATCAGAGGATCAGATCATGGATGTTCTGGAGATCCATGCAGGGAAGCAGATGGAGATGTTTGAGAGGAGGAACAGTGATGATGATGGTAGAAGGTTGGAGATACCAGGACAGAGAGGAAGATGAGGTTCATGGATGAAGAAGGACGTGTGAGGAGGGGTAGATGGAGGCAGATCATGGCTGACTCATGTATGCAGAGTTAGCTGAAACATGAGCCAATTGCGGCTGGCTGTTCCAGATGGTTCAGATCCGACCTGGAATGACCAGAAAACCTAAAGCAAACCGGATCAGCTCCTCTCAGGGGGAGATGCATGTTTTCAGACTAGACTGTCAGCTTCTCTGCAGGATGTTGGTCCTCACAGACGGAGTCGGTCTCCATCTTTTGGTCTCTGATCTTCGTCAAAACATGATTGGTCAGAATTTCTGGGTTCGTGTGTCTTTGCTGTGATGGTCTCCTTCTTCAGACCTGCAGCTCTGAAGGTTTTTATCTGACATCAGATAAAAAGTGTGAGGCCAAAAACAAGGTGGAACGCCCCCTCCAGGAAAGGATGGACAGGGGGGGCACTTGGTCCATTTTGATGTTACAAATCGGACTCTGGTAGATTAATTCTGCTCAGATGCTCCTCCGTGTGGAGTGCTGCTTCTGAGCAGATCTGGACTCCCAGAAGCCTTTGCAGTGAGGTGACACCAGCCTGGTGTTCAGGTGTCTTTCTGTTCCAGGTGCTGACGGACTGCCGGGTCAAATCCCCCAGCAGCTTCTCTGCCTTCGCCTCCTTCGGGTTCCACCCCGTTGGCGCCGGAGTCCCGTGGCTTCCTGCGGGGGTCCAGATTGGCATCCCAGCTAACTTCAACAGCACCGCCGCCGACCTGAGCGGAATAACCAACCGGAACATTTTTATCAACGGCAAAACGGTGGACTGGACCACCAAGACTGGTTCCGCCTTAAAGGAGGCGCTGGTGTTCTCCCCGGAGGCGCAGAAGTTCGCCATCGCGCGAGAGGTGGTCCGGCTGCAGTCCGGGGGCCCCGTTTTAAACGCAGCGGTGGCCCCGCTGTGTCTGGGCGGGGTGTGGGTGTACAGCGTCCTGCTCAAACAGGTGTTCGGGCTGCACGCCGGCTCCGCCCTGCTCCGGGGCGTGGCCAACATGGTGGCACTGAGCATTGGCGCCGTTTCCTACTTCCTCACCTCAGACGCCGTCAGCCAGTGGACGGACTACGCCTCAGACCGGCACGCGGCGCGGGTGTCTCCACAGTACGCCAAAGGGGGGGTGGAGTTTTACGACAAAATCTTGTCCAGAAATAAGACCCTGCGCTCCCTGATGGGCCGCAAAGGCGAGGAGATGTACGCGCCCAGTGGGAACCTGTTTCCCGCCCACATCCTCCAGCTGAAGCACACGCCGTACACGTCCAGGAGGGAGGGGCTTCTGGCTCTGCTGAAGGAGGACAAAGTGTGAAGTGTTGGAAATCAGAAGTTGTTCTCATTAAAAAGATGCTGAACGCTGGTCTGTGTGTGTTCACCGTGATCTGGTTGAAGGTGGGTGGAGGTGACGACCTTTAGGGGTCATTCTGGGTTTTTGTCGCTGACTCCAAACAGCTGATGGTTCTGCTGTGACTCTTTAAGTGGAGTAAAGGAAAACGCTTCCGTGTTCACAGATTTATGACACTTGGAGAAAAGTTCAACTTTCTTCAGAAAATGATCTGTTTTGGTTCCAGGGGGTCAGAGGGGGGGGGTCGGGGCTCAGACATTGATTCAGAGGAGCTTTTTTCCTGTCGGGTCATTGGAATTGAAAGAGCAGCAGCGTGCGTCCTCCCTGCCGTGGTGCCTTTGAGCAGCATGTGTGTGTTTTGTTTCCAAAGCTAAAGCAGACAAGCGAGCATTGTGTTGAAGAAGAGGATTTAGACTCTCGTTTCCGTCCTCTTCATCAGCAACACTGCCGTCATTGTCCTCTCTCTGCTCTGCACTTCATCAGTCGCCTCATTTTGTGCTCCAGTAATCTTCCTCACAATGGAGCTTTGTGTCTGTGCGGCGCGGTTCCCTGCACAACCACATGGGGTCAGCATCGGCCTGCCGGGCCGCCCCCGTGCCCCCCCACCCCATGCCCCCCAGCCCTGCTGAACTTCTTTTTTATTGAAGAGATAAACTAGGTTTACAATCTTGTGGCAGTTGTTCGAGGAGTTTGTCAAATGACATTTAGAACGGACATCGAAAAATGTAAACAACAGTAATACATTTAAGTAAAAGAGTAAACAACAACACAACAATACAGACCCACATAAAGTAAGGTTAAACACAAAGCAGGGGGACATTATAATGATCATTAACTTAGGGGCTGTCAAAACACTAAATTATTTGATAATTTAGAATTTCATTGCAAGTTTATTTTCCATGAAGTTTACGGATGAAAATAAAAGCAAAGTTCTTTATGAAATGTGGAAAAATATGATTTGATTGTAAGGAATCGACAGAATGAACATTTAAAATTATTACTTTGTTTCCTAAAATAAACCCAAAAATGATGTCCTTCATAGAAAAGTCTGGAAAACATGGAATCTTGGGGAGGAGCCAATAATGTATATCATCCCAAAAGGCATCTGAAGAAAAACATTCAAAGAATAGAAGTTCAGTTGTTTTAATATCCTTGTTACAAAAAGAACAACAGATTTCAGGAAATCCAACCCGTTTTCTGAGTAATTTCATGGCCCTGCTGAACAGGAAGGAGGGGGGACACCGAACTTCTGCATGTTTTAGACAGAAATCCTCCCTTTTAATAACCGACACCTAATTCATCAGCGGCTGCAGAGGAAACGTCTTTAAAAAGGTTTTTGTTTCGTTTTTCAGAGATTTTGTATCAAGTTATCAATTTTGGTTCAATTTTTTTTGAAATAGATTCAAATTTTGCTTTGGTTTCGTACTTAATGGTCAAATGTGGTTTTATGACACGATATAGAGAAACTGAACGCCTGCATCAGAGACATCAAGACCTGGATGACAATTAATGACCTCCTCCTGAACCCAGAAAAAACTGAGGTCATTATACTTGGTCCTAAAAACCTCAGAGATGCTCTTTCTGCTCAGATAGTCTCCCTGGATGGCATAAGTATAGCCCCCAATTCCACAGTTAGAAACCTTGGGGTTTTGTTTGACCAGGATTTATCATTTAAGGCTCACATATCTCAGGCGTGTAGAACTGCCTTTTTTCACCTGCGGAATATTGCTAAGATCAGAAATCTACTTTCTAAGAGTGATGCTGAAAAACTCATCCATGCATTTGTTACGTCGAGGCTGGATTACTGTAACTCCTTGTTAGCAGCGTGTCCTAAGAGTTCCTTAAGAAGTCTCCAGCTTGTTCAGAACGCAGCAGCTAGATTGTTAGCTGGAACCAGCAGAAGAGATCACATCACTCCTGTGTTAGTTTCGCTCCATTGGCTCCCAGTTGATTCCAGAATCCAGTTCAAGATCCTCCTGTTAACCTATAAGGCCTTACATGGAATGGCCCCGTCCTATATTAAGGACCTCATAGTCCCTTACCATCCAATCAGAACACTTCACTCACTAAATGCAGGACTGCTTGTGGTTCCTAGAATTAGTCAAAGTACGGTTGGAGGTAGAGCGTTTAGCCACCAAGCCCCTGTCTTATGGAATAAACTCCCAGCTCATGGAAGAGAGGCCGACTCAGTTTCTACATTCAAAGCTAGACTGAAAACATTCCTCTGTGGACAGGATTATTGTCAGACTAGCTAGTATTCAGAGATTATTTAACTTAATGTTAGTTTGTTTAAATTAAACTTAATAACTATTTCTTTTAAAAGGCTGCTAGAAGTTGAAGCTGGGGTAACTATGGTGCTCTGGGGTTCTGTCCTCTTTTCTCATCTACTTCTACCCTTCCTCTTCTCTATTCTTGATCATAATTTATCATTTAGTTCTCCATGCCTCTGTTTGGTGCAGGGATTCATGTATTGTCCCTCTTTTCCTCTCCCCTCCTGGGGAGTGGGAGTGCTTCCAGACTCCAGTTGTTTCATCCGTGCTCCAGTTCCTGACCGTTTGCCTCGTCTCTGCTCCTGCTCCTACACCTGGCTGTGGTTCCTGTCTCCGGCTCGACTCGCACCTTTGACTGTCCCCACAACCACGGCTGGATGAAGCTCGTCTGCTGGACTTTATATATGTAGTTGTAGATTTAGATAAGTTAATTCTTCTCTAAGAGTTCTGGTAAATCGCCTGTCCGTCCTGGGGGAGGATCCCTCCTTCATGTGGGCACCCCTGAGGTTTCTTCGTTTTTTCCGGAATCCGTTTTTTTAGGAGTTTTTCCTCACAGAGAAGGGGGGTCTAAGGGCAGGGATGCCAGTATAGCTTAGTCAGTTTGTTAGTTCATTTTAGTATTTTCCTATTGAACTCTTTGTATTCATGATCCTTTGATTTCATGTTTTACTTCGAAGCCCATCGAGACGACTGTTGTTGTGATTTTGGGCTATACAAATAAAATTGAATTGAATTGAATCACACAGATGAAAATCATCTGGATGCAGATTTTATTATTAACTATTTATCCCAGACTTCGTTTAGGTGACCCCCCCCCCATCAGAGGTGCAGCCGCCAACAGAATCAGGAAAGTTGATGGAAGTGAAATAAATAGTGTTGATCCTCACTAATGCCTCACTTTGAAGACTCTGGTCTTTGTGCTACAAAGAATAGGATTTCACCAGAAGGAGGAAATGGAGGTGACTTTTCCGCTGCTTGATCCATGTGACTGTTAATCCCTTCATCTGATGTTACGGATCATAGATCTTATGTCGTGATATATGTAAGAAAAGTGTGAAAGAACGTTTTTGTGCATTTGTGATGAACTATGATGAGATAAACCACAATCCGGACGCAATTTGTTTATGACATAAAATTGGACAACAGCGCAGTATTTCCAATTTTACCACTGAATATAATCTGAGATCCATCTAATCCAGATTCATCTCAGTGAATTCAGAATCAGTGAATTCCGTGCGGTTATCTAACATTCAGAGTAAATCAGTCATTTTGCTTTTTGTCTGTTTGTTTGCAGATGATGTTGTCGTGTTTCATTCTGGTGATAATCCCGGTATAATCCAATCCAGTCAAAACAATGACGCTCTGGAGACCTGTCGTTATGGCAACAAACTTGATTGACAGGCTTCAGGTAGATCACCGGGTGGGGGGCTGCTGGTTCCGTTAATGGCCGCCCCTGAGCGGCTCACCTGCTGCCGGTTGACCCGCGCTCGGACCGGGCAGTTGAAGTCCCGGATGTGTCATACTGTTTTTGTGCCCCCGCCCCCCGCGGACTGCATTTTCGCTCAAAAGCACCGCGCTCTGTCGCAAGGCCACGCCCCTGTGCGTCGCGGCTGCGTGATGACGTGGGCACAGGTCGCTGCAGGCAGCAGCTGCAGGATCGGGACGCGCTGACAACAACGAGACGCTGCGAGCGAAAAGTAGAGCCGTGTTCTGGTCCCGAATGAGCCGATCTGCCGCCGGAGCTCGGTTCTAGGCCCTCGCCGTCCCGCGGAGGATCCCACTAGTCCGTGGTTCGGCGGAAATGAGCCGCTAGGCGCCGCGTTCGGCCAATGGTCGCTGCGAGGGCTCCTGTCTTGTGGATTATCCGTCGTCGCCGCGCCAGTCTGATGGTGGAGCCCGGAGGAGGCCGCGCTCCGCTGGGTGGATGTTTGTGAAGCAGCGCCGATGAAGAGAATGCTGCTGGCGAACTGAGCGTGGATGTCCGGGCTCGGCGGCCGCTCAGACACTCTTCTCCCTCAGCGCTCCTCCGCCCCGAAACCTGGACGCCTCTGGAGCAGTTTATGACGGTAAGACGGCGGCGCGCGGCGCGGAGTGGGGAGGCGCGCGGCGCGGAGTGGGGAGGCGCGCGGGCCGGCTCCGGGGCCAGCTGACGCTAGCGGGCTAGCTTAGCGCTGTCACTTTACCCAGGTGTCTGTGCGCCGCTAAAGCTGCAGAAACGCTGAGGCCTCTTACGCAACCGTTCTCCTGCGTGTTTTGCGTGGACCCCCCGCAGGTTTAGCCGTCAATTGTTGTGTTGTGTGTGTTTTTTTTGCTAGCCGTTTTCGCTCGCGCTGCCTCCCGCATCTTTCTGCACGTAAACGCTCCTTGGCTTGGCGCACGCGCCATGGAGGCGCGCGTGCGTTCACAGAGTCCCACACTGATGTGGCTTTAAAAATGGCATCTGTTTATTTATGCGTGTGCGGTTGGTCTTTTGTGCACGAGGCAGTGTGGTTATTGACATCTAGCGCACGCGCACACACGCATCCAGGCGGCTCACATGGATGAGTTGCGATCTGGAGCCGCGCGTGCGGTCCTCCTGCGGGTTTTTTGCGGTAGATGTTGGGGCAAGTCGGCAAACCCCGTCTTTGCAAGTCGATGCGTGAGGTTCTGTTTGTCTCCTCTCCTCGATGACGTAATCTCCTCACCGTTCGCGCCACATCTTCTGGGTCGCCAACGGTTCCACTGCTGGGATCCTCCCTCCTCTCCTCCTCTGAGCTCCTTACAGACATGAAGGTGGAAATGAGACCTTCAGGCTTCCGTTACTATGATGGTCAGATGCTCTTTGTGGATCCTCTCGTCTCCATTCTGATCCAGATTCTGCAGAATTTTCTGCTGAAGTTCTGTCAGGACATCTGTCAGCTGTGTTAAAACCTTAATATCAGCTGATCTTCCCGCTCTGCTCTGGTCCAGCAGTTCTGCCCGGATTCACGGGGAATCCAGTTCTGTGTTTAGGGAATCGGGTCAGTGGTGCTGCAGGATCCGGGATGAGTCTGATCACAGCACTTTCCCTCCAAAAGCAGAGGGGGGGGGGGTTCTGAAAACTGCTGATGGAACCAGAAGATCAGAGCTTTGGGCTTCAGCTCCATGAGCAGGAAGAGAACCCGGCATGGATCAGTACCTCGGTGGGTCGCCCAGGAGGGGCTCTGGTGAGGACGCCGTTCTGGTGGGTACGGCGCTCTGGTGCTGATGGCGCTCTGGTAGTGATCCTGCTCTGGTGGGACGCCGTGATGATGGCGCTCTGGTGGGACGCCGTGATGATGGCGCTCTGGTGGGACGCCGTGATGATGGCGCTCTGGTGGGACGCCGTGATGATGGCGCTCTGGTGGGACGCCGGGATGATGGCGCTCTGGTGGGACGCCGTGATGATGCCGCTCTGGTGGGACGCCGTGATGATGGCACTCTGGTGGGACACCGGGATGATGGCGCTCTGGTGGGACGCCGTGATGATGGCACTCTGGTGGGACGCCGTGATGATGGCGCTCTGGTGGGACGCCGGGATGATGGCGCTCTGGTGGGACGCCGTGATGATGGCGCTCTGGTGGGACGCCGGGATGATGGCGCTCTGGTGGGACGCCGTGATGATGCCGCTCTGGTGGGACGCCGTGATGATGGCGCTCTGGTGGGACGCCGTGATGATGGCGCTCTGGTGGGACGCCGTGATGATGGCGCTCTGGTGGGACGCCGGGATGATGGCGCTCTGGTGGGACGCCGTGATGATGCCGCTCTGGTGGGACGCCGTGATGATGGCACTCTGGTGGGACACCGGGATGATGGCGCTCTGGTGGGACGCCGTGATGATGGCGCTCTGGTGGGACGCCGGGATGATGGCGCTCTGGTGGGACGCCGTGATGATGCCGCTCTGGTGGGACGCCGTGATGATGGCGCTCTGGTGGGACACCGTGATGATGGCGCTCTGGTGGGACGCCGTGATGATGGCGCTCTGGTGGGACGCCGTGATGATGGCGCTCTGGTGGGGACGCCGTGATGATGGTGCTCTGGTGGGACGCCGTGCTATGATGGCGCTCTGGTGGGGACGCCGTGATGATGGCGCTCTGGTGGGACGCCGTGATGATGGCGCTCTGGTGGGACGCCGTGATGATGGCGCTCTGGTGGGGACGGTGTTCATTCAGAACTGAAGGAGCAGCAGTCATGAGAGTACCTGTATCATGTACCTGGATCCTGAATCCCGAGTAAGTCCTGCATTGAGAAGAACCTCCTGATGTTCTCATCATTGTAATGTGAGAAGCGTCTTAGGAACCAGTGGTCCGAACATCGATCCTCCAATGTTCTGCTGTAAACTGAATCACTTTGTGAAGGATTATGGAATTATTTCTGGTTTAACGGAAAAATGGGTTTGATCATTTAGCAAAAACATTCCAAGTTCTGTTCGATTCTGCTAGTTTCTGGATTTTTGTTCTGATCCAGTTCAGCTAGCATGAATACCTTCTGATGACTCTGCTCGTTGCATTAATGTTCTCAGGATCTCGTTTAGTAACGCTGACCTAACGTGGCGTCTGTCTTTGGCCTCAAACGCTTGGTTTCAACCGGAAAGACTACAGGTCCAGGTCTTGTCCTTGCCTCCGGGTCCGGGTCTTGTCCTGGCCTCCAGGTCCAGGTCTTGTCCTGGCCTCTTGGTCCAGTAGCAGACTCCTGCAGACGTTCCTCGTGTTCTCTGCAGGTCTGTGGGTTTAATTGGATCCAAAAATGACGTCCAGTGGTTCCTTGAATCCGTTTGCAAAGGATTGACTCAGACCTGCAGGTGTAAACGGGAGGGGGCGGGTCCTCAGGTGAGCTGTTGGGTTAAGGTGGGGGCGGAGCCTCCAGGTGAAGCTTCAGCAGGTAAAAAGCCTGCACCTGTGTTAGTCATCATGAGGCCTCCAGACCTCATGCTGGAGGTTCTGGAGGTTCTGTGAAGCTGCTTTGGAGCATCAGTGTGTGGCGGCGTTTCACCACCAGAAATATCCGTATCTGCCATGGAGCTGGTTAGCGGTCAGACTAAAGTCACCTGAGATGAGCACAGCTGTGTTGATGTTCTCCAGCCCCCCCCCCCTCTCCAAAAAAAAAAAAATGACGGTTCCACCCACTGCTGGGTGGAGGACCCCCCCCACCCCCAGTTCCTCACTGAGTTTGATGGGAGAGCATTGATCTGCCCGCTGGCTTTGCTCTGCAGCCTGATAGAGGAGATGAGGAGACCGGTTTCGGTCCAAAGACCGGTTCCGGGCTCTTGCAGAGATGTTCTGAGGCCGACCCGGTTCTGGAGGGCGGCTCTTCTGGGAGCCCCTGTATACCCAACAGCCTTTACCAGCCGTCTGTCAGCAGACGGGACTGTGGTTCCTCCTCAGGACGGCCCCCCCACAGGAGAACGCTCTACTGCCCTCAGGAAGGAGGAAGACCCGAATCCTGGAACGGGAAACCAGCTGCTGGGAGACGTCGTCCCAGTTGAAGGACTCGTCTGCAGCCGTCTGCTCGGCAGGATCTCTGCAGCCGGCTGGAAAACGTTGGCGGTCAGGAGATCCTCGCTCGGTTCAGACCTCAGGTTCTTCAGAAACCCTCATGCGATGCGTTTGAGGTCTACGGGAGAGGAGGATTCAGATCCATGGAACCAGGTTCTCCATTCCACCCAGAAACCAAATCTGCCTGAATCCAAATCCTCTGTTGTCATTGTAGACACAACAAAACCGTTTTAACCAGAATAAAGTTTTCAAAGCGTTTCTGTTGATTCTAAAAGCAGACGGGGAATTTTTCATAATAATTGATCCTTTATTTATCCCTCAGTGGGGAAATTCTTCTGCCCATCTGGCCCGTCCCCTGGGGGAGCGGTGAGCTGCAGACTAGCCGCGCTCGGGGGGCGACAGCTGGCTGGGGAGAGCGGGGATCGAACCACAAACCCTTTGGTTATTGGATGACCTGCTTTACCGGCTGAGCTAAACTGCCGCCCAGTTTTATGCCAAACATCAACCGCAGAACTCGCGGCGTGATTCCACCAGCGAGGCGAGGCCCTCCTTTGGACTCTGTGTGGCGCTGGCGTCGGAGCTCCTCAGAACCGCCGCAGAGGAACCTCCGCTTTGAAGTGTTGGCTTTAAACCTGCCGACAGACGGGTTTCTGGTTGCAGGACGCTTCAGGTGCAGCTGGTTCCTGAGAGCGTCTCTGAACGGAGGCAAACGGAAGGTGGCAGATGTGGGACGGCGTTTGGTTTTGGACCCGTCCAAAAAAGGCTGCGAGCAGGAGATGCTTCAGAATCGGCTGCAGGAACACAGCAGGCTGTGGGTTCTGACAGAAGCTGCTGGTTGAACTCCCCACCGGTTCAGGGTTCCTCCAAGCCGGTCATGTGACCCTCAGGTGATGCGAGCTGGAAGTTGTTTCAGCTGACGGCAGGTTCCCTCTGCTCCTTTACGACCCTCAGGTATGCGGCTGCAGCTGCTTCCTGGCGTGTTTCTGCTCGTCCTCCGTTCATCCTCCCCCCGCGCGTCAGCACCCCCCCCCCCCATGTATTTGCCCCACCCGTTATAACTGGCCTCCTGTGTGACGAGAGTCCGCGGGTCGCTGCTCCACACAGCTGTTGGAACAGCCTTGAATGCATCAGGAGGCCGGAGGGCACAGTTGCTTGGGGAGGGGGGGGGGACACCACTCATCACCCCCCCAGAACTTCCTGTCTGGTGTTTGAAGTTCTGAATGTTTTCTAGTTCTAGTTGGACCAAAATGCTGGAATCCAATTTTTTCTTTTGGGTCAGAACCTGACTGCTGGATGAGCGGTTCTGGTTCTGAGGGGTCCATGCAGACGGTTTCATCTTTCTCATGTGTCTGTGTAAAAACACAATGGGGGGGGGGGGGGGGTGTCAATGGATCAACATGGAAACAAAAGTGTTTCCAGGGGGGGGCAGTGAGGGATGATTACAGGAGCCGTTACATTCTAGTGGTTTCTCTGATTTCAGCAGGGGGGGTTACTTACAGGCCCTGTGATGCATCACAGGGCCTGTAAGTAACCAGTTCCCGTAACGGTTGCATTGACCGTTTCATTAGCCGTTGCATTAGCCGTTGCAGGACCTGTTGCATTAGCGATTGCATAAACCGTTGCATTAGCGGTAGCATTAACGTTGCAGGACCTGTTGCATTAGCCGTAGCATTAGCGGTTGCAGGACCTGTTGCATTAGCCGTTGCATGACCTGTTGCATTAGCCGTAGCATTAGCCCTTGCAGGACCTGTTGCATTAGCCGTTGCAGGACCTGTTGCATTAGAGGTAGCATTAGCCCTTGCAGGACCTGTTGCATTAGCGGTTGCATTAACCGTTGCATTAGCGGTAGCATTAACCGTTGCAAGACCTGTTGCATTAGCTGTTGCAGGACCTGTTGCATTAGCGGTTGCATTAGCCGTTGCAGGAGCTGTTGCATTAGCCTTTGCAGGACCTGTTGCATTAGCCGTTGCAGGACCTGTTGCATTAGGTGTTGCAGGACCTGTTGCATTAGCGGTTGCATTAGCCGTTGCAGGAGCTGTTGCATTAGCCTTTGCAGGACCTGTTGCATTAGCCGTTGCAGGACCTGTTGCATTAGGTGTTGCAGGACCTGTTGCATTAGCCATTGCAGGACCTGTTGCATTAGCCGAAGCATTAGCCGTTGCAGAACCTGTTGCATTAGGGGTAGCATTAGCCGTTGCAGGACCTGTTGCATTAGCGGTAGCATTAGCCGTTGCAGGACCTGTTGCATTAGCCGTTGCAGGACCTGTTGCATTAGCGGTAGCATTAGCCGTTGCAGGACCTGTTGCATTAGCGATTGCATAAACCGTTGCATTAGCGGTAGCATTAACGTTGCAGGACCTGTTGCATTAGCCGTTGCAGGACCTGTTGCATTAGCGGTTGAATTAACCGTTGCATTAGCGGTAGCATTAACCGTTGCAAGACCTGTTGCATTAGCTGTTGCAGGACCTGTTGCATTAGCGGTTGCATTAGCCGTTGCAGGAGCTGTTGCATTAGCCTTTGCAGGACCTGTTGCATTAGCCGTTGCAGGACCTGTTGCATTAGGTGTTGCAGGACCTGTTGCATTAGCGGTAGCATTAGCCGTTGCAGGACCTGTTGCATTAGCGGTAGCATTAGCCGTTGCAGGACCTGTTGCATTAGCGGTTGCAGGACCTGTTGCATTAGCGGTTGCAGGACCTGTTGCATTAGCTGTTTCATTAGCCGTTGCAGGACCTGTTGCATTAGCGGTTGCATTAGAGGTTGCAGAACCTGTTGCATTAGCCGTTGCATTAGCCGTTGCAGGACCTGTTGCATTAGCGGTTGCAGGACCTGTTGCATTAGCCGTTGCGTTAGCCATTGCAGGACCTGTGTGTAAATAGGTCGCTGCTCTAGGAGAGGTATCAACAGAAACCAGGGGGGTAGTTTCCGGGGCAAGCTGTGGTTGTACGCACAAAACGAGGTGCACTAGATGCGTATCGGCTGTTTGAGTTCCTGCCCCCCAGCTAAAGACCCGTCAGGGTCTTGGGGGGGGGGGAGAGAACGTGCCCCGCGTTGTCGGGAGCAGAGACGCTTGTTTTCTAGAGTGCAGGAGCTCTGGGGAAAGTGTCAGGTGGGCCCACGCCTTCCTGTTTTGGCCCCGTGTACCAACCACAACATGTTCCATCCTCCCCCGCCTCCCCATCCTCACCTCATCACACCCACAGAGATCCATTAATACCCCTCCCACATGTGCACGCTGCTTCTTATGCCTCGCATGTTGTTACCCCTTCATCTCCTCACTGTGGAGTCTGAAGCTCCTCCACCGCTCCGGCGTGCTCAGGGGTCACCGGGTCACCGCTATGGAGACGTCTGGTCAAACGTTCAGGTTTTTTCTGGGTTCTTCATCATTTCATGACGTCTTCAATAAAGGAAGTGGTTGCAGTTTCTGAGGAGCATGGAGTCTGCACGCGAACGCGTGTGCTGCGCTCAGAGAGCCGCTCCTCCGCTATGGAAGTGATTGTGTAGCATAATTAAAAATAAAAGTGAAAACCAGAAATGCTTTTTCATTTTCAGAATAAATCTGTATTTTTGGACTCAAAATTATAATGAAAAATCAATCCACCAAAATGCTTTTTCATTTTATACTTAAAAACCGCTCATTCTGTGTCATAATTAAAAGGAAATGCTGCTTCGATCTGAGAAACCATCATAGGAATTTGTGTTTCCAGAACAAAATAAAGGATGATGTAGGGTTGTGCCGATGGACGATATCATCGTCCATCGTGATGGGTGACTGACATCCCGATGGAGAGACACCATCGTGATGCCACGCCCCCGCCACGTTGCGAGTCGACACCATAAGCCGCGGTTACATGTACAAAATATCTTGATGGGATCAATGGTCGGATTAGAATCCAACCGTGTACATGGGCCCAGAAAAATGTTTTCAGAATATAACAAACGTTCACTAAGGTCACACTTTCCATCGGAATAAATCATTCGCACATGCGCAGTAGGGTTTGAAAACCGGAAAAGGATATAAGTTCCGCCGAGCGGCTATTTTTTTTCCAAACTTTATTGAATGTAACAATTCAATACAAAACGATGTTAAACAGCGCCGAGCGGCTAGTTACATTGACATGTCAGCTCGGTAATATACAAGACGATGTTCTAAACGTGCTTTTAATAATGTTACGGTTATTATGAAACACCTGTTCGCTCATCATTTGAATTTTAATCCGTGTGGTCAGTGCTTTTTCTGAACGAAGCCAGGATTAGCAGTATGCTAACACGGGCTAACAACATTAGCTTTGGGTGGCGCTGCATGCTGGCTGCACGTAAACATATAAGAATAACATCAGCTTTTATTTAGTCGGGACACGACTGGAAACACAAATCCACATGATTGTTTGAATGTTTTCTAAGGACTGAGCGACATTTCTGCTTTGAAGCTCAAACCGCTGTGTGTGCTGACGATCCGAGCTGTGCTCAGACACACGTTTAGACCCGGTTCTGAGTTCGGTAGCCCGTTCCCCAAGAGCTGCGGGACGGATCGCAGTCTTAAATCTCCCACACATAGCGCTCATGTAACAAAGCACACCCCCCCCCCCCCCTTCCCATCAAACACAAAGCTGTAAGTCCGCGCTCCACCGGTCCACTTCACTAGTTAAGTGCGGGAGCGGACCACTTCTTTTCTATTTTGTTTGTTACTTTTTTTGTTAAAGTCACTTCCCTCAGTTTATACTGGATCATCGCGGATTAGTCATTAGTTGGGAAATAAAGTAATAAAATAAAATAACGGATAGCAATTATGAGAATGAAAAATTTAAAAATACCCCCGCCACCAACGATATCATCATTGGGGGGGGGGTTGGTTGACAGCAAACATCGTCAACGGCCAATTTAGGGGACATCGCCCAACCCTAGGATGAAATCGTTATCGCAATATTAATCCCTCACATCGCAAGTTTTCTTTATATCGTGCAGCCCTAGTTAAGTACGTCCACGGCTAATGTTTTAGCACATATTAGCATAATGCTAACCCGTCTTCTTTTGGGTCCTTGCAGCGAGGAAAAAAAGCACATGAAAATACAATCCCCTCTTTGCATTTTCCTTTCAATTATGACACAGAATCAACCGTTATTAAATAGAAGATAAAAAAGCATTTTGATGGATTGATTTTTCATTTTGATTTTGAATCATTTGATGCAGCTTCATGTTGAAAATGAAAAGCATTTCTGGTTTTGACTTTTATTTTTAATTATGCTCCAGAATGGCTTCCATACTCCACGGTGGTTCTGTGAACAATCTCCTTCAGTGAAACCTCAGCTTCTCATGTGAAGATGTCAGACACACCTTCACCTTTGACCTGTGGTCACATGTGTCCCTCCTGTGGATCGCTGCACGTGGTGCTTCCGTCTTTCAGAAATGCGGCGGTTTGACGCTGATGCTTTGAACATTCAATAAACATGAAAGTTTCTTTGTTTGGAGGCTTTTATCTTCCTCAAACTGAGGAAGATGGGCCGACTGCTCTGTCAGGACTTTATCACTGAGACTCAAACTCCCACCCTCTTTTTGAGGGGGGGTGGGTTGTGTGGCGTGGGCTGTGGCGGCGTGATGACATTTGGGCGGGAGGAGCTTTGCTGAAGCTCAAATTCATTTTCAGGTTCGGTGAAGCTGAGGGTGTCGTTCCTGCGTGTTCTGCTGTTCGCTCGCCTGCTGCTGGGCGTGCATACCTGTTGGCGCGGCGGCGTGTGCCGGCACGTCTTTGGGCTGCAGGTGGGGGGGGGCTGCTGCTCCCTCCTTCCTGCGAGGAGCGTCCTCCGATCTGCAGGAGCACAAACGGAGGTGGGTTTGACCTGCGGCTCCTGAAGGCCTCGTGGAGGCGCCGTGGCCTCGAATCTGTGGTCACGCTGGGGTTCAGGTGTCACCCATTATTTATAGAATGGAGACCCCCCCCCCCCCCCCCCCCTTCGTCATGTGACAGCTCAGCCGCTGTGGGAGGACGGCGGTCGGGTCCGGCTTTCTTCAGGGTCTGCAGACTTCAGGTCTCGGTATCCTGACCCAAACTCTTTTTTTTCAGAGCTGTAACTTTGGATCTGTCACTGATGGTTTGATGGATCTCTGCCTGAAGAAAGAGGGATAGGAAAGGGGGCGGAGCCAGTGGAGTGAGCGTTTTGTTTCTGCAGTAAAACAATAACTAAATGTGAAAAAATGAAGTTTTTAGAATTGAGGATCCATGTTGGGATTGTTTATCCCACTTCCTTTAAAGGTGTTTGAACCCTGGACCAGACTCCAGTCCTCTGCTGTTTCTGACTCCAGGTCAGGCCTTCAGGGGTCAGAGGGCGTTGGCTGCTGATGGCCCCACCCAAGACCTGTGAGCAGCAGCTGGGGGGGGGGTGGTGATGCTGCAGGAATGTGCAGGTGGAAAGCTGCAGTGTGACTCTGGGATTTGGTAGTCAGAAGGTCAATCAGACTTGGAGGCTGTGACTGGCGTGCGTGTTTTGGGTTGGTCTAACTTGACTAACCGACCCGCTGCTGCAGTAGCTGACATAGCGCCCTCCTCTGTCGTGTGGGAGGACTGCATGCTGTTGGTGGCGCTGCTGTTGTTGGTTTTTCGGGTGTGATGCTTCTGTGGTTTGCTCCTCGCTGCAGGTTCTGCAGGTTTCATCCGGGAAGTTCCTGTTAACCTCTGCGGGGTTGAAGTTTGTTTGTGGATGTTTGCTCATCAAACGTTCTGATCAGCGGACTGCAGAGAAAAGAGAACAAGATTTAAATTAAATGTTCTCTGCTGCTTTGACATGAGTCCACCTTGATGATGGCAGAGGAGCAGTCTTCTCACTGGCGTCACTGAGGTTTCATATCAGAGAATCTCCTTTGATAAATGAGCAGATTAGCTGTGCAAACGGAACAGAACGAGCAGAACGTCATGTAGATCGAGAACCGTGAGATGATCAGCTAAACCAAAGCGGCTCCACCGCAGACTCACTGCTAAGACTCTCAGTTGTTCTTTGGACTTATCTCCTTAAAACCATCTGCAGGCTGAAGAGACGAAGCTGAACTTTCTTTCAAAGCATCACAGTCAAACACGGTGGTGGTAGTGTGATGATTTGATGGTTTTAAGCTGCTTCAGGACTTGCTGTGCTGAATGGATTCTGATGTTTACAAAAAGGTGAGAGTCCTCCATCTGTAGGAAGACGAAGATCCCAAACCCAAAATGACTGAAGATGATGATGAGGATGAGGAGGAGGATGAGGAGGAGGAGGTCCTGATTCCAGTCTGACATACTGAGACCTTAGAAAGTTCTAGATCTATGACATTTAGACTCGTAATCACAACCGAGCGTTTATGTCAAACATGTTTGATTAGCATTTCGGAGCAGGGGAGCGGTTTGTCCTCCTGCTGGTGGAGCTCCTCGTGTCTGCACCCAGACTTTGGACATGCTGCTGCTGCTCATGCTGTCAACCGTGTCTGAGTGTCTGATCTGCATCCAAACGACTTAGATTGTGTTTTCAAATGTCATCACTGATCATAAAGATGGTACGTTTGGACCATCAGATGCTCTAAGCTCCTTTTATTTCCTCAGAAGTGCACGGTTCGGTGTGCTTTCTGACCTGGAGCCGGTTTTCTGTGGAACATGGCGCTCCAAATTCTGTACAAACGTTGGTTTGTGACCTGTGAAGCTGCAGCGCTTGATGGATTGCTGGAGCATTGTGGGTATTGTAGTCAGGAGGCTGGCAGAGGGATGTGTACTGAGCACGTTTATTTAGTATTTTATGTGTCAAGAGGAGAAAAAGCTTCCCATCAACACTTCCGGCTGACCCCTGCTTCATGACTCCTCTAGGCATTCTGGGTAGTGTAGTCAACATCATCTCAACGTTTAGCTTTGCCTAATGTGCTCATCATATGGCAAAAAGGTTTGTTCTTTAGTTTTTTAACATTGCATATACATACTATTTCCTGTACTTGTATAATGGAATATTTATAATGTCTGTTTCTCTGGAATTCCTGTTTTCATCTATAAGGACAGTCACGTTTTTGTGTTGATTTTTGTTTTTGTGTTGTCACCTGAGCATCTTTCTGCTGACTTGGTAGAAATGAAAAGCTTGTCTGGGCACAAATCAGCTGTTTTCTTGTTTTTGTACGTGTTTAGCACTTAATAATGTTTAGCGGGGTCAAGTTTTACGTCACTTCTGCTACGAAGCCGCCGGCCGGCAAAACACGACAGCAGAAGACGGAGAAGAAATGAATGAAAGCGAGCAGCTGAGAAACGCTTCAGACCGGAAGAGACGCAAACACTTCACTGAGATAAACACTGTTGGAATTTTTACTGTAGAACAATAACAGAACAAGCCTCTGGACTGTTTCATGTATTTATAGTGTCCACATAGAGAAAACAGTAGTATAATAATTTTAAAGTCATCGGTTGTCTTTAGAAGCCGTGCTTTGCTGTTGTGTGTCTGGATTTAGTTACAGGGTTGCTGTTTGGGATTCAGTGTTTGCTCATCTGGACTGGGATCTGTTGTTGTTCTCACATGGAAACCGCCACCGTACACGTGTGAGTCATCATCATGGAGGAACGTGTGCTTAGGAAAAGGAAGAAGGTTTAGTGGCTGCAGCAGCGCCGTCTGAGAGGAGCTCCAGGGTCAAAGTGACCCAGCACACACACTCGTCTGTCTGTAACCTCTGCTGACTGCAGGAAGCAATCTTGGCGGCGTGCTTCCGGAGGTTTCCCTGCGGAAACAAGTGACGCAACAATGTGGAGCAGAAGAGCTGAAGATGAGACGGGGGGGGGTAAATTAATGCGATGAAAAACAGACGTGCAGAAAAAAACACAGTTGATTTTTCATTTCATCCCAAAAACTAAAGTCTGGTTTATAATAATATAATAATATATATATATAATAATAATGGGTGTAATAAACACACAGCTGTCATCTGATCTGCAGGGAAAACGGGAATAAATTCTACAGGAAGTGCTTTTATTTTTGCACTCCTCTTCCTGTGTAATGCTGTGTAGTCCTTCATTTTTATCCTTCTTCTCTTCCTTTGGATGAATCACTTTTGTCTTTTTCGTTGTTCTCCAACTGAGACACTAAACAGAGGGAACGTCTCCTCTCTCCAGGATTTGGTTCTGGACCCGTTCTTCCTGGTGCGTTCACACTGTGCTGTTTGGTCTGCACCAAAGCCTGGTTCCACTTCACACACGCCCGGCCTGCATCTTTACGTCCAAACATGGGACGTCCTTCATCCACACGTGTCTGATGGAGAACACGCTTCTATAGTTTGCAGCGTAGCGGCGGCAGAACGTGGGGGAACGTCCTCCTGTTTCATCAGACGTCTGAGTCCACCGTCTATGACGGATGCGCTGAGCTATGCAGGTAGAGTTTTCACCGCCGTGCTCACAGAGCACGGCGGTGAAAACGCTGGTCAGTCAGACATCAGTGTCTGCTCGTTCCCCAGACGTTCTCCAGACGTTCTGCTGCTGTTCTCCAGACGTTCTGCTGACGTTCTGCTACTCGTTGTTCCTCAGAGAACATGGAGCTCAGATGTCCTGAACGTGTTTTTTATTGAACTTTCTCTCTAGAAACGTGTTTGATGTGAGCGTCTGATGTGTCAGCGGTTCAGCGGCGTGTTGTGGCGCTGACCATCGACATGGCGCTGACATTCTTTCCTCATGAAGCAGCCGCTCTGCCCCCCCCCATGCCCCCCCTGCCTGCATGGGCCCGCTCTGTAACCGTCGTTCAGACACGTTTCCCTTTGACCTGTCCGTCACACAGTATCTGCAGTGTGAAGCTAAAGCCCCCTCCTCTAATGTTTAACCCCCCCGTGTGACCTGCAGACCCTGGTCGGAGCGTGATGAGCGCGCGCTTCCGCTTGCCCGCTGGCAGATCCTACAATGTCCGGGCGACGGAGCTGGAGCGAGACAGGCAGCACACGCAGGTGGTGTGCAACGTTCTGCTGCTGGACAACAGCGTCCAGGCCTTCAGAGTCAGCGTGAGTACTTCCTGTTACACACACGTATGCACACACACAAATACACACACACAAATACTCACACACACACATACACACATACACACACATACACAGACACACAAATACACACACACAGAAAAGCATTCATTTCTCTGAAAGTCATTTAAACTCTGTGAGGACCCCCCCTCCCCCAGTCCCTCAGATCAGACTGACAGCAGAGTAGTGTGTGTGTGTGTGTGTGGGGGGGGGTGTTATACATCAATGGCAGACATGTCGAGACCCCCCCCCCCCCCCCCCCCCAACACTCTTGTTTTTGGCTGTGTTTGGTGTCTGTGAGTGAGCGGGCAGCCGCCGGGGCAGATGGGATTTCCTGTTGGCTCTGATGCTGGCGGCGGCGAGGATCCTGCAGACGGTTCCTCCCGGCAGACCTCCATGGGTTTGATGTGTGACCGCGTGAAGCGGGAAACTCCCTGCGTGACTCAGAAATGAGGGTGCGCTCCTTTAGCCCCGCCTCCTGCTGCTGCAGCTTCTGAGAACGTCCATGCAGGAGTTCAGGTCCACGAAGGCCTCAGGACGGAACCAAGCTGGTCCACATTCAGTTCTGCAGAGTTCCTCTGTTCTAAAGGAGCAGTCCTGATCACAGCAGAGCTTCACTGTTCCATCATTTCTCCATCTTCTGCCAGACGTTTTCATGAAGCCTTTGTTCTCAGATGCTCAAAGACGGACTCTGCCTGAACTCTAAGAAACGTTCAAACCGTCTCCAGCAGCAGCTCTCCTCTCCAAATGGGGGGATCAGAACCAGAACCTCTCAGGTGTGTGACCGGGCTGCATCATGATGAGGTGATCCTCCACATGCAGAGGCGTGTCCATAACAGGAAGACGATCCCGGGAGGAACCAGCACCTTCTGAACGGGTTCTGCAGACATCCAGACGTCATTCTGTGGACAGAACCAGGAGATGCTGGGTTTGCAGCATAACTTTGAAAACCAGGAGGCTCCATGGGCCGTTGACAGGAGGTGACGGGTCTGAGCCGGTTTTGGCGCCGCGGCGCTGCTTCAGACAGCTGACCTCCACACCTGTGTGGATGAATGACCCGGCCTCAGTCGCCGTCATTGACCGCAGTCCTGAAAGGACGGGAGCAACAATTCCTCTATTGATCCTCCTCCCGGCTGTAAGTCTGGAGGAGAGGAGGTCCAGGAGCAGCTGCTGCCATGGAAACCGAGGAGGCGGAGCTCTGCGACTGGCGGGAAATCCTTCCTGCGACGATGCACCATTAAAGCGGGACGTTTTTGGCTCCAAACGCCCGCTAGTGTTGTTATACTGCTGAGCCTCCACTCTGACCGTGAGGCTGAGCTGCACGGGTAACCATAGCAACCGCAGCAAAGCATCCTGGAAGAAAAGAGGAAAAACAACCACAACATTTAACATTAAAAAGAGGATCTTTCAGCCTTTCTGGTCACCTCCATCTCATTTGTGAAGGACTCCCTGACAGGATCATGTTGGTTAGAAGGTTTGGATGTTTTTTGTTTGAAGCCTCTTCTGCTCCCTCTGATGGGACGCGACTGCCCCCCCCCCCCCCCCATTCTGTCCAGCAGATTTGTTTAGGTTCTCTGCTATCCAATGACTGTCTATGTGAGCTGGCCCCTCCCTTCTGGCGTTCCAAACAGGAAGTGGCTCCAAGAAGCCAAATCCTCTAGACTCGTTCTATTGGTCAGAAGAACCGTTCTGGATTTGATTCCTTTTTAAAAATGTTCTTGATAATCTTTTTTGAATGAGGTTTTTTCTGTAGTTCTAGTTAATCAACTTGTAAACTGACCAATCAGACGGCTCAATAAAGGTAGTTGGAGCCTGATGTCTCCACGTTACCATAGAAACGTTGAACACATTTCGTGTAGCCCGCTTTCAGGCGGTGTCACTCCTGATTGGTGAGAGTGGTTACCATAGAAACGTTGACTCCATCTGACGGGAGAGTGGCGTCTGGATGGGCTTGACTTGGTTGGAGTAGGAAGGAAATCATTTTCTCCGATGCAGTCCCTGGTTCCTAAGAGGAGACCTCCATGCTGCAGAAACCCTCCTCAGACTGATCCCAGTAGAGATCAGAAAGTGACCCTGATGGGAGGAAAATCTCCCAGTTCTCTGCTGGTACCGGGCCGGTTAGCTCATAAAACATGCAGGGGGGGTCATCTCAGCCGCTCCAAACAAACCGCCTCAGACGTGTCAGAAATGGACCAGATGAAGCCTAAGGTTCTATTTGCAGTCTCTGCATCATTGATCTGTCGTAGCTGGACGTCCACAGTGATGCGTTCAGGGCTGCCCTGGAATCCGGAGAGCTCCCACACTGACCTGCCATCAGTGAAGCTGATGGACTGGAGATGGGACTCAACAGAACCGGACGCTCAAAGAACAGACGATGCGTTCAGGGACATCTCAAAGCTTTCAGCTTGACTGGAACCGTCCAGAATCCCTTCTTGTGGGCCATGTCGTCAGTGGTGGAGCCGCTTTGAGGGTCTGCAAAGAGGAAAGTCTGAGGATTGCTAAACCTGGACCGTTGGTGCCGGTCCTTGGTTCTGAGAGACGGGTTAAGGGGGTCTCCTGGGGGGCAGGAGGTGTCCCAGAGACAGAACCCAGCAGAGCAGAGAATGTAAATGCATGAGGACAGAGCGACCCAGAGAGGAGGAGGAGGAGGAGGAGGAGAGGGCTGATTGAGGACGAGGAGACAGACGCTCTTTGTGCCGCTGCCTGAAACCCAGTCCCTCTGCGTGAGAGTGAGGAAGGAGGCGGGATGATGGCGAGCACGACAGGCGGCGAGCGAACCGTGCAGAGATAAGTCTGACGCCCCCCAGTGCCTATCCTACGGGGGAGGGAGGGGAGGATCCCTGAGATGTTCAGCAGATGTTCAGATGTTCCCTTCAGCACAAACACCAGAAGCTGCAGAGCTGCAGTCAGGAATGTGAGGAGCAGCCTGTCCAG
Organism: Oryzias latipes; assembly: GCF_053564925.1. Taxonomy (NCBI): domain Eukaryota; kingdom Metazoa; phylum Chordata; class Actinopteri; order Beloniformes; family Adrianichthyidae; genus Oryzias; species Oryzias latipes. Next base: position 34,282,604 of record NC_136257.1, on the reverse strand, counting down.
ACAGGCTCTTCCTCAGCCATCATCATCATCATCATCATCGCTTTAGACAAAAACACCCAGAAGCTCAGAACAGGAAGTCCGACTTCTGAAACACACACACAGAGCAGACACACACACTCACAAAGACTCACACACAGAGCAAACACACACACTCACAAAGACTCACACACAGAGCAAACACACACACTCACAAAGACTCACACACAGAGCAAACACACACACTCACACACAGAGCAAACACACACACTCACAAAGACTCACACACAGAGCAAACACACACACTCACACACAGAGCAAACACACACACTCACACACACTCACACACAGAGCAAACACGCACACTCACAAAGACTCACACACAGAGCAAACAAACACACTCACACACACTCACACACAGAGCAAACACACACACACACACAGAGCAAACACACACACTCACACACAGAGCAAACACACGCACTCACACACACTCACACACAGAGCAAACACGCACACTCACACACACTCACACACACTCACACACAGAGCAAACACACGCACTCACACACAGAGCAAACACGCACACTCACAAAGACTCACACACAGAGCAAACACACACACTCACACACAGAGCAAACACACACACTCACAAAGACTCACACACAGAGCAAACACACACACTCACACACAGAGCAAACACACACACTCACACACACTCACACACAGAGCAAACACGCACACTCACAAAGACTCACACACAGAGCAAACAAACACACTCACACACACTCACACACAGAGCAAACACACACACTCACACACAGAGCAAACACACACACTCACACACAGAGCAAACACACACACTCACAAAGACTCACACACAGAGCAAACACACACACTCACACACAGAGCAAACACACGCACTCACACACAGAGCAAACACACACACTCACACCCACTCACACACAGAGCAAACACGCACACTCACAAAGACTCACACACAGAGCAAACACACACACTCACACACACTCACACACAGAGCAAACACGCACACTCACACACACTCACACACACTCACACACAGAGCAAACACACGCACTCACACACAGAGCAAACACGCACACTCACAAAGACTCACACACAGAGCAAACACACACACTCACACACAGAGCAAACACACACACTCACACACAGAGTAAACAAGCGCAAACACACAGACATAGACTCACACACAGACATACAGAGCAAACACACACACACACAGACATAGACTCACACACACACACACACAGACTCACACACACACACACACACACACCCACACACACAGACATAGACTCATGCACACACACACACACACACACACCGACACTCACACACAAACACACACGCACAAAGACACACGCACACACTCACAGACACTCACACACTCACACAGACTCACACACACACACACACACACACACACACACACAGACAGACGGTGACTGGTCTCCTGGTTCTCTGCAGAAGTCCGATCACGGTCAGGTGCTGCTGGACGCCGTCTTTAGACACTTGGAGCTGACGGAGAGAGACTACTTCGGCCTCCACGTGGCTGATGACGCCTCAGACGCGCCGGTCAGTGCCGCCCTTTATGTTTATGAAGTATTGATGGAAGTTTTTAGAATGAAAGGCCGCCGGTTCTGACAGTTTAAATTTCTGACAGTTTAAAGTTCTGACAGCATATTTTACACTCAGACGTGGTCAGAAGCGGTTCTAGATCAGAACATGGCAGACATCCAGAACAGTAGAAGACCTCACCACTGTGTGACTAAACTTGTCTCCATCAACACTTTGCAGCGCTGGCTGGATCCCAACAAGCCCATCAGGAAGCAGTTAAAAAGTAAGTGACCCCCCCTCTCTGTGAAGAGCGTCTTAGTCACACGTCTGAAAGCCGCTTGTTTGAAGTCACGCGGACAGAGTCTGTCACGCATTTATGATGCAGCCTTTGGGAAGTCCCTACAGTCAGAACATCCTCAGACAAACGGGTTTTTAACCAGCGCCTCTGCGCCGTGGCGCCTTTTGCTGTATTTTTATAATAAAAATAACAGTTTCTGTTTTTCAAAATCTAAGCAGAGACGCGTCTAGAAAACTCTTTTGTGAAAGGTCTGACTCCCGTCAGAGCATCCTTGCTGTGACATGTCTGTGTCCTGTGGGCGGCGGCCTGAGTTCGCCGTAACGCCGGCGTTTGCTCCTCTGCTGACGTTTGTGTCCACGTTCCTGCAGGAGGATCTCCACACAGCTTGAGTTTCAGAGTCAAGTTTTTTGTGACAGATCCGAGCAAACTTCAGGAGGAATACACACGGTGAGTTTATGAGAACCCTGATGCAGGTCTGACCCTCAAGGGGGCGGAGCCTGCGGGACGCTGAGCCTCCTGTGATTCTCTGAAACTTAAATCCAGGACGTGATGTCCAACATTTTCAACGATGATCAGAGTGAGCGAAGAAGTCAAACGTTTGAAAAGTTCACTGACATCAGTTACGTGTGATTGAACACTCCTGATGAAACGGCTCCGCCCCTTTCTGAGGTCATGACCTTAGAGCTGACTCGTGTGGTCCTCAGAGGAGAGCAGGCAGGTCCAGAGGGTGTAGGAGGAACCTGCAGGGCTGTTTTCTCCTGGGTTCGCTGACAGACGGGGGTCAGAGTATAGTTCTCCTAAAGAGCGTTTGGCGTTTTCCTTACAGGTACCAGTACTTCCTGCAGATCAAACAGGACATCTTGACTGGAAGGTGAGTCTGCAGCAGCAGAACTTCCCGCTGATGCCGTTTGCCCAGATGTTCCTGATCTTTGTGTTTCTGTCCTGCAGGCTGCCGTGTCCCAACAACACCGCCGCTCTGCTGGCGTCCTACGCTGTTCAGTGTGAGTACTGCCCCCCCCCCTCCGCCTGGACTTTGATGTTCTCGTCTGTGGAGATCCTTCTGGGGCAGGCCTTTGATTCTTTTTGGTTTGAGGCTTTGGGGGAAGTCTAGGGGAGGTGTTGTACCTTTGGTTAGAGGTTGCCATGGAAACCAAAGAATCTGGGAGCAGCCTCTGTCTGTGCGTGAAGACCAGAATCCCGTGGAGACCTGAGGTGGACAGACCTGTCGTCTCAAAGGCTCCTCAGTCCTGCAGGGTGTTCAGTGTCAGATCTTTTGCTTCTGTCCTTTGGAGTCTCCTCTTCTTTGTCGTCCAGTTCTTCATGATTAACTTCACTTTTGAAGTTCATGACCTGGACTGTCCAGACCCTGACATGTTCATGATCTGACCTGAGTTGGTTACCTGCATCAGGAGAGAGAGAGAGGAGGCTCCCATTGAAGATCTGGAGCGTCGTTTTAGGACCACCTCTTTTCCTCCTCGCCGGCGTTTTGTCATCTGCTCCCTGTTCCGCACCGATTACACCCCCCCTGAAAACGGACCCCCCCCCCCCCCCCCACAGCGGCTCTGGCATGTTTGAAGTCGGCTCAAACAGCTGCAGAATCTAGGTCAAAGCAGAGATTTGACCTATACTTGCAGTGCGCGCACGTGTGCACGTGCACACAGACACGTACTGTGCAGAGCCTGACCCACACTGTGTGTTTTCAGATGGCAGCAGATTATGGAGATAAATGTTTGCTCTGGAGTAGAAAAGCAGCCGCGGTTCTGCTAATTTAGTCTGAGAGGAAAGCGTTTAATCTCTGGTGACTGACGGCGTTCGGACCCAAACCCAAAGCAGGTGCACTGACATGCACGCACACATGCACTGACATGCATGCACACACGCTCTTTACACACACACACATGCTCTTCACATGCACATATGTGCTTGGCGGTTTGTCGTGACTCATAAACCCGCCGAGTTCATCCTGGTTTCTGTTTTCCAGGAAAGAGTTTGGATTATGAAGGACGGTCAGCAGAGCTGCTCCCTGATTCTTTGGCCGCATTTCCACTGCATGGTTCAACCGACCCAATTCTGAGTTTTCCTCTTATGTGGCACAGATCAGATATGACCGGTGAACGGCAGGAAAAAACCCACATAGATTCTGATTTTCTCAGATCGGATTCAGGCCTCTGTGGGAAATAATTGGATACGAATTGGATGCGTGCGTTTGCGTGTGCCATGTAAGCAGACAAATCGGATATTCCCCAGTAAATGCGAGTCGTACGTCAGTGACGTCACTTCAGGACACCACCTGAGATCACATGACTTATTAAGGTGCTTTTGAGCTGATTTGCTGTTGGAGGACAGCTGGAGCCCCAGCAGCGGGACACCGTTGCTCTGGAACAGGCTAGAAGCAGTTTATCTCTTTGCTTGGATCAAACTGTTAGTGCAGCACAACGTCTGCAAACACTTCCTCATTCAAAACTCAGAGAGACATAAGCCGGCCGAGCAGCCCTCTTTTTTCCTCTCCCGCGCATCCCCTCTCCTGCACCTGCCTCTTCCTGGAGCGCCCAAGGCAACGCCTCCTTCCGTCGCTGCGTTGCCTCCATGACAACCACTGTCACACAAAAGAAACACAACAAAAAAAGGGGGGCTACGCTGCTAACAATCAGCTGTTTGGACCAACACGCGTCTTCTAAATGTGCATTTATTACAGTTGTGATTATTGTTAAGGGCCTGCTCGCTCATGATTTTTTAAATCCGTGCGGTCAGTGCTTTTTTCCTGGCTGCAGGACAGCGAAGAAGGATTAGCATTAGGCTAATAATACATGTTAAAAACATTAGCCGTGGAGGGACTTTACTCTCTGAACGGGCAACGAGCATCTTGCATGTAAACATGTGGGAATGACATCAGCCTTTGTTTGGTCTGGACACCACTGGAAACACAAATTCATATGATGGTTTAGAGTTTGTCAGATCTGTGTAGCAGCACTTCCGCCTTCGGCGATCCGGCTGCCGGTCCAACAACAAAGCTAGTCCCGGTGGAAAGTTTCGACAAACCGCGGTGCGTCCGAAGGAGGACCGCAGAAGGCGGAAATGCTGCTAGGTGGTCCTCAGAACGTCTCCGTTGGATAGTTTCAGCGTTGTATGGTGTAAATACAAAAATCAGATACGGGACACTTTTAAAAGATGATGTAAGCGGGTCGTCAAAAAAATCGGATTTAGTCAGAAAATCAGATTTGGGCATCAAGACCTGCAGTGTAAATGCAGGTCTTGAGGATGAGGATGATGAGGATGAGGATGATGAGCAGTCACCTGGATGTGGTTGTCATGACGCCTAAAAAGACGTGCAAAGGAGCCTGACAGTGGAGCATGCCCAGTGAGGCTCATAGCTCTGCAGATGAGGTCCACATTTCTGGAACCAGAGTTCAAGGCGCCTCTGCTGGTCGCCTGGTGAACTGCGCCCTGTCCCAGTCAGTCCTTGAACCTTAACCCAAAGGTCAAAGGGTCGCTGACAGAGGTCAGGTTTCACGTCTCTGAAGACCAGCAGGGATGTCTGAGTCTTTGATTGAATGTGGGTGGATGTTCTGTCACCATTAGAGATGCCAACTCCTGTGGTCCAGGGGTTCCTAGCCTGAGCTCCTCACATGGCCTCGAGCTCCTCCCACAAGATGGCGAGAAATGTTCTGTGAAGATTAGCTCGTTGTTATCAAATCATCTTGTTTCTGAGAAACACAGAAAGGACGTCCAGATGATGTCACGGCGTCTTTGTTCCTCTGTTTGCCGCCCCTCTGAATGTCTCCTGGATTATCTCATCCCAGATTACAGCTAGAGCGGTTCTGCACACCTCTCTGTTCTGATGGGTCTTCTGGATGAAGATGCTTCTCTTTGTTTGTTGGGTTCTCCTCATGTTCTCAGCTCTTAATCTGTTCTTTCCAAATGCTTTTTTTGCCCTTCTGCGTGTTCTTGTGGATTTTTCTGTTGTTGAATCTGTTTTGTGCTTGACTCAGTGGAAAATGTTCACCTGAAAACATAAGAACTTTCTGAGAAGCTTTCAGGTGCCTCAACCTGCCACCGGAACCAGAACAACTAAAGTTAGACCCGTGAAAAGAAAAATAAATAAGAAAGCCGTATCCAAGTATCGGATTCTTTATCTGGATTTGGATTATTCAGAAAAATGAGATTATTTGACATGAAAAGATTCAGAAAAATCGTCTCTTCCTGCTGAGAAATAAGGCGGGAAAGTTAACTGACCGTTGGTGGTTTTGGGACTGAAGGTTTCAGCTGCAGCTCCTCGATTAGGGTTCAGACTATCCGCTTTGGTGGAAATGCAGATGGCGGCGGCGAGAGACCAAGCTTCTGGTCAGAGCTGTCATCCAGGAAGCGGCGAGGTTCCGTTCTCATTCTGAAGCTCTTCTCTCTGCTCCTGCAGCCGAGCTGGGGGACTACAACGAGGCCGAGCACAGCTCCGGGTATCTGTCCGAATACTGCTTCATCCCGGCCCCCCCACAGGACTTCCACAAGGAGGTGTCCAAGCACCACCAGCAGCACAGGTAAGAGGGCCTCACCTGTGCTTTTGTTCTGAGTGATGAAGAGGAGAAGCAGATTCTTTGATGAGACGATGGGTTTTTTAGCCACGAGGAAGTCGGTGCTGCAGAACCGGGTCAGACGGGATCCAACAGTTCCTGAAATGCTGTTTAGACTGAAGCCAGTGATGTTAGCCTGAACTCTGAAGGCTCGGCCCCCCCCATCACTTCTCCAGATTCTGGCCAAAGATGCCTCTGCCTCACTGGGAGTGATGACTCAGCGCTTTAGGCCTTAGAGAAGCCGCTGAGCGCCTTGGCCGTGGACATGAGGGAGGATTGGTGGCGTCCGTCCGTCAGACGTTCTTGTTTGTGTTCTGCTGCTGTTCCTCATCTCACCTCCGTCTGTTTCTTCCCAGCGGCCTGACCCCCGCCCAGGCCGAGTTCAATTACCTGAACACGGCGCGGACGCTGGAGCTGTACGGGGTGGAGCTGCACTATGCAAGGGTAACACGCACGGGACACGCGCACACACGCACACACACACACACACACACACACACACACACACACACGCACACACACACACACACACACACACACACACACACACACACCCTTACACACACTTACACACCCACGCACACACACACTTACGCACACGCACCTACACACATACATGCACACACACCTACACACCCACGCACACACACACACACACTTACGCACACGCACTTACACACATACATGCACACACACACACACACACACACCTACACGCACACTTACACACACGCACACACACACACTTACACACCCACGCACACACACACACACTTACGCACACGCACCTACACACATACATGCACACCAACACACACAGACACACACACTTACACGCACACTCGTGCACACACACATGCTTTCAGTGAGGGACGGAACCAGGGCAGCAGAACTGGGGGGGGGGGGGGGGTCTTTTTGAATGTTTTTAAAGTTTCTTCTAAACGGTCTTCTTTCTTCTAAACGGTCTTCTTCCTCCTCAGAGGAGACCATGAATGTTGGGGCGGGTTCTGCTGAACTATCTCCACGTTCCAGGAGAGTCAGAGATGTGAGCAGACGGTGGTTTGTGGTTCTCAGACGGTTCTCTGTTTCTTCAGGACCAGAGGAACGCAGAGATCCTCATGGGGGTGATGTCCGCCGGCGTGGTGGTCTACCAGAACAGGGTTCGGAAAAACCTCTTCCAATGGTGAGTGGCTCCTGCCTCCTTCTGTTCCTTGGAACCTCGACCCTGCGATGAGCCGGTTCTGATCCGGGTTTGGCTGATGAGGCTGGGATGGAGGGTTGGACCACAGACTAGGGGGGGTTTTTCCAGAGCGACGCTCTCGGTTCCAGATTTGGTGATGGCGTGACCCTCAGTGAGGCTGCAGCACGTTTGGGAAACTGGAAGGTTCTGCCGGGTTTCTCCTGTGGGGAGAACCAGTGTGGAGCTAGACCTCCTGGGAAAGTGACACGCTTGGCTACACCTCCTCCTGCTCCTCCTCCTGCTCCTCCTCCTGGAGCATGACGCTCCTGCTTCAGCTGTGGAGCAAACATGCTTCTCCTGTCTCCTTTGCTGGGGGGGGTTAACTTGGAGAAGGTCCCGACAGAGGCGGAGCACCGCGTGGAGCAGAACCTCCTCTGCCCGGTTCTCCCTCCACTTCGGTCCAAAAATGAAAAAGGAGAAGAACTTGAGGGTTTCTGCCTCGTTCTCTGTCTGCAGAATGAGCCACAGGAAGAGGGGCTGTGAGTCACTGTGTGCGTGCGTGCTCGTGCATGTGCACGTGAGAGCGGGCCAGTGTCTTTAGCAGCAGCGATGAGTCAGAAGGTTTGGGTTCCTCTCTGACAGCCTGTGTGGTCTCTGATTGGATCTCATACCTGTGATCTGACCAGGATGGGGGAGGGGGGCATGTTTTCCCCCCAAACAGCTGAGTTCTGGATGTGACGATAAACGTTTGTGTTTGTGATGCAGAAGATGAAGCTTTTCACTCTGAACCGTGGATCAACAACAAAATCATCTTCCTCCTGTTTTTGCTGCAGTTTTTGATGAAAGTTTTTCTGCTTTTTAGGCTGAAAATTGTGAAAATTTCCTTCAAGTCGAAACAGTTTTTCATCCAACTGAGAAGAGAGGCAGTGAGTACCCCCCCCCCACCCCCACACACGCATGAAGAAAAGAACACACACATTATTGTGCATTTCTGGATCGCCGTATTCAACCAACGATCTATTCTACCGCTTGATGATGTCATCAAGTCGCGAAAGAGCAATAGGGAGGAGCCAGAGGGGCAGGAGTTCAGAATCAGCCTCACATTTTGTGTGTGTGTGTTTTGTGTGTATGTGTGATTTGTGTTTTTGTCTGTTTGTGGTTTTGTGTGTTTCTGTGTGTTTGTGTGATTTGTGTTTTTGTGTGTGGTTTTGTGTGTGTGTGTTTTTGTGTGTTTCTGTGTGTTTGTGTGTATGTGTGTTGGTGGTGCATAGATTTAATGTGTGCTATCTGCATGTGTGGTTTTTTTGTCTGCATGTGTGTAATCTGTCAGATTAGGCTGTTGTTGTTGTTGTTGGCTCCGCCTCCTCTGTAATCTCTGTTTTCCAGCAGATTGTCAACAACATTTAGCTGGTTTGAGCTTTAGAATAAACCTGATTGACATTCTTTGATAGAAATGACACGTTTAGACTCAGAAGGTTCTAGTAGAGCAGAGGTCACGGGTTAGTGGTGGTAGTTTTTAGGTGGTGATGAAGGTAAACAGAGGATTTGTTTCCAAAGATGCAGCTCAGCAGACGTCACAGAGAACAGCTGTGATTGGTCAGGACGGTCTGGCTGCGTCAGACCGGACCTCAGAACCTCTGCGGGTCCGGACGGACCTTTGTGTCCTGAAGGTCCTGGAGCTGTGTCTTCTGCTCACAAATCAGATGGTTTTTCAAAAGCTTTGCTGTCCCCCTTTGCTGCCCCCCCCATGTAGACGGAGACCCGAGAGACGCTGCTGGGCTTCAACATGGTGAACTACCGGGCCTGCAAGAACCTGTGGAAGGCCTGCGTGGAGCACCACACCTTCTTCCGGCTGGAGCAGCCCATCCCCCCCCAGAAGAACTTCTTCGCTCACTACTTCTCTCTGGGCTCGAAGTACAGATACTGGTGAGCAGCCGCTCCTGCAGGCTTCCATCATGGATTCATGAGGAGGGAAATGTTTGGATGTTTGAGGTTTTCACTTTGCTTTGGAGAACCCAGCACTTTTTGAAAACTCAGACACTACAGAGTTGTGGGCGGGGCTGTTGCCACGCGGCAATCCCGCCCCCCTTCCCATCCCATTGCTGAGAGCTGGGGAGCTTGTGGCCCCGCCCAGCGATCTTTTTCAGCCGCTCACTCCTCCTCCTCCTCCTGTGAGGAGTCGGATGACGAGGAGGAGACGGAACAGCTCACACGTGCATGTGAGGGGGCGTGCACGTTGTTCCGTTTCCTGTGGGGGGGTCTCATGTGGGTCTTCGGTCAAACTCAGTCCAGTTCTGTGACCAAACCCCCCCAAACCTGCAGGAAGCCATTTCTGCTCCGGTCTCTGTGGGAAAACAGGATGAGTGGACCCAAAGAACAGAGTCCAGGTTCTGAAGGGGCTTCCAGAACCGGGTCTTTGGGTTGTTCACCGCTGACTGGTTCTTGTCTGTGCGGATCCTGGACATCCTGACCTGACGCTTCATCACGTCTGTTCCAGCGGGCGGACGGAGGTGCAGTCGGTGCAGTACGGGAAGGAGAAGGCGGTCAAGGACAGAGTCTTCGCCAGGTACGACACTCTTTGAGGTGAAGGTAACCAACCCAGGTGTCGTCCACTCCACGCCAGGGACGGGAGGGGTTCTTTATAGCTGCCGCTCACACAGGAAACAAGGGTTCCTCCTGTGGAACAAACATTAGCATCATTCCACAGATGTCTGTAAGTGTCGTTGTTTCCTGAGCAGAAGTTCAGATCTTAGATTCCCGTCAGCTGTTCAGTCATCTGCCAATAAAAGAATTGAATGTGACAAATGGGAACCTTTATGCAAAGTAGTTTAAACTTGATTGGTTCTACGGCCCTCCTGGTTGGTGGATCAAGTGGCACCGAAAGAGGCGTGACGCCGGCGTAAACCGCGGCGGAGTTCGTCTGCTGACTCAGCATTTGTGTCCGAGCAGGTCTCCCAGCAAACCCTTGGCCAGGAAGTTGATGGGCGGGACGGACTGGGAGTCGGTCAGCAGGAACAGCCTATCAGATGAGAGGCTGGAGACCCAGAGCCTGCCCACCCGCTCTCCCCCCGGCACCCCCAGCCAGTGAGCCCCCCTGTTCTCCAGAACCGGAATCTGAAGGTTTGAGATCTTCTGACAGGAGTGTGGTTTCCACAGGAACTCGCTGTTCGTCCAGGAGGGCACACGCCTGCGCCCCTCCTCTGTCGGCCATCTGGTTGATCATGTGATCCACGCCTCCCCCAGCCTGCCCGTCTTCTCCTCCAATCACAAGTCGGCGTCGTCCACGCAGGCCAACAGCATCAGCCTGGACTCCACGCCGTGAGTCTGACCTCCTCTGCTCCTCTCACAGCTCCTGGACCCACTAGTGTGGGAAACTCGGTACCAGAGGAGACGCCCTCTAATTTGGAGGTTAAACTTTCCTCCTCTGCGTTTGTTCCAGACGCTTTTATTTCTGTTTTTAAAACTCTGTGGCGTCCCCCGACGGTTCACACCCTCCGTCAGTGACACTTAGCTCCCCCCGCTGGAGCCAGCAGCCCATAAAATGTGTTTACAGCAGGAGGAGGCGGAGCCTTTGGGCTGAAGCTGGAGGGGTTCCTCAGAGGGAGAAGCTGCAGAAGCAGAGAGGCAGTTCATGAAGCAGCGTCTGCGCAGGCAGCTCTGTTAGTGAGGAACAGGGTTCGTCCTCTTCCTGTCCTGCAGACAACCTTCAGAGGTTCGAACCCGCAGTCGGGGCAGACGGACCCGCAGTCGGGGCAGAGGGACCCGCAGTCGGGGCAGACGGACCCGCGGTCGGGGCAGACGGACCCGCGGTCGGGGCAGACGGACCCGCAGTCGGGGCAGACGGACCCGCAGTCGGGGCAGACGGACCCGCAGTCGGGGCAGACGGACCCGCAGTCGGGGCGGAGGGACCCGCGGTCGGGGCAGACGGACCCGCGGTCGGGGCAGACGGACCCGCGGTCGGGGCAGACGGACCCGCGGTCGGGGCAGACGGACCCGCGGTCGGGGCAGACGGACCCGCGGTCGGGGCAGACGGACCCGCGGTCGGGGCAGACGGACCCGCGGTCGGGGCAGACGGACCCGCGGTCGGGGCAGACGGACCCGCAGTCGGGGCAGACGGACCCGCAGTCGGGGCAGACGAACGCTCAGTCGGGGCAGACGGACCCGCAGTCGGGGCAGACGGACCCGCAGTCGGGGCGGAGGGACCCGCGGTCGGTGCAGAGCGACCCGCAGTCGGGGCAGACGGACCCGCGGTCGGGGCAGACGGACCCGCGGTCGGGGCAGACGGACCCGCGGTCGGGGCAGATGGACCTCCGGTTGGGGCGGACGAGCCCGCGGTCGAGTTCAGGGGGGAGCATTTCTCAGCTGCAAATCAGACAGATTACACTGAATTGGCAGATCTTCTGTCTGCAGAGCTCCTTGAAAACGAACAGCACAAATGTTGCTTTTGAGCAAAAAGGTGTCATGGTCACTGTTGCGCTTTCCATCTGTCTGCGCAGCCGTCATGTTACAGGGTAAACCTCAGCAGCTGGATGGAGGAGGTGGAACTGCTGCAGCCTCACTGATCTCACTGAGAACAGGACTCAGATGAGGTTTTCTTTATTTGTTTGGAAACTGAATTCTTCCAGGCAGATTTAATCCCAGAGGAGGAGATAATCTCACTTCTGCTTTCTGTGGTCGTCCTGCTGCGTCTGAGGAAACGTTCTCAGCTGATTCCTCTGAAAACGGTCGCTCTGCAGCTTTTGGACGTCGCCTCAGTGGCTGTAGGTCGTCTGCGGGAGGGGGGGGGTTCATGGTGGAGGTTAGATGGAGGCGGATGAAGGGAGCAGCTGAAAGGTCTACGAGGGCGTTTTTCAGAGGGGGGGTGACACGTTTAAATCCTGTTTCAGGAAACTACATTTTTTCTGTGAATCTTCCTCCTTTCATTTCTCTGAATCGGATTCAAAGCTGCCTCCAAACTCTGCAGGATTCCTCCTCTGTCATCGTTTTCCCAGCATTCCACCTGGAGCTTCCTTATTCTAAAATAGCCCCCCCCCCCCCCCATTCCATTATAAGGAAGTGTGGGGGGAGGGGGGTGTTTTCCATTTAGTCTCTGAAGTTTTCATGAAATTTCAGAGATCTGAACAGTGTTTACCACAAACTTTGACATCTGACCCCCCCCCACACACACATGCCCCTCCCTCCCTGGAGGGGTGACCTGCTTTTGACCCCCCATGTGTTTACAGCAGCAGACAAATCAAAGGCGGTGCACTTTGACGGCTGCTCATAGCCCCCCCCACTTGCAGTAAAACATTAGGATTGAGGGAGGGGGGGGGGTTCATGGTTGAAGCTGAGTTAGCGATGAAGGACATAGACTTCCTCTGGAGGCTTTAGGAGGAAATATTCCTCATTCAGGTTCTGCCCCCCCCTCCCCCCCCCAGGTCTCCAGAGGGGGTGGAGGGTCAGCCCCCGGCGCTGCCCCCCAAGCAGCTGAGCAGAAAGACGCTGAGCCAGATCATCCAGGCTCACTCTCAGCAGAGCCTGCTGGACAACCACGTCAATGAAATGTACGACGTCCCAGCAAACCCCGAGAAGACCACGGTCAGTCCCCCCCCCCCCCAAAAAAAAAACTTTATTGAGACCGAATCGTTTCAATAAATGTGAAATGCTGACTGTTTCAGCTGAACGGCGTCGTCCCGCACGATAACCTGGTTTTGATCAAGATGAGACCCGATGAACACGGACGCTTCGGCTTCAACGTGAAGGTGAGTCTGAGGGATGCTGAGGGGAGGGGCAGCTCGATGGGGCAGCATGTCACGTTTTCGTTTACCTGCAGGGGGGGGTTGATCAGAAGATGCCCATCATCGTGTCCCGCGTGGCTCCAGGAACGTCGGTGAGTCCCGCCTCACGATGGCATCCTTCCATCCGAGCCCCAGCTGACCCCGTCTTCCTCCGCAGGCGGACCTGTGCGTGCCGCGCCTCAACGAGGGCGACCAGGTGGTCCTGATCAATGGGCGGGACATCTCTGACCACACCCACGACCAGGTGGTCATGTTCATTAAGGCCAGCTGCGAGAGCCACTCCGGAGAGCTCATCCTGCTGGTCCGACCAAACGGTGAGCAGGGCAGCTCTGAAGGTTAGACTGAAGACACGCTGTTTTTAAGCTCCGCCCACATGTAAAGACAAAGACCAAGACTTTAGAAATGAAGTTGCCTGTGTAAGAAATGTCTAGTAGGACTCCTTTAAAATCACATGACTCCCTTTTTTTTGTAGCCAATTACGACGTGGTGGAGGAGAAGGCGGAGTCTGAGCCCGATTTTCAGTACATCCCCGAGAAAACCCCCCAGGACCCGGCCCAGGTGGACCAGCATGCCCTGAGGGACTCCATGTCCGTGCTGAGGGAGGGCCTGAGCAGCGGCGCCGTCCTGTCCCAGTTTGACGTAAGGACAAGAATGAAGGACAGAAACGAGGAAAGCTTTGGCGTCTTCCTCTGACTCCTCCTCTCTCCAACAGCAACTGTACAGGAAGAGGCCGGGCATGACCATGCTGTGCGCCAAGTTACCTCAGAACGTGTCCAAAAACCGCTACAGAGACATCTCTCCCTGTGGGTTTCTGCACGCTCACATCCGCCTGCTTAGACTCGGTCCTCTGCAGATGCTCTGAACTCTGCTCCTCCTCCTCCCTTTGACAGATGATGCTACGCGGGTCCTGCTGAAGAGCACCGACGACTACATCAACGCCAACTACATCAACGTGAGTTCCTGTTTGTGGGCAAAGCTGCAGATGGGTGGATGTCAGAAGGAGGTTAGGAGGAGCCGGTTTGTGTATTTGCAGTTCTACAGCTTGCAGATGCTGCAGACAAGCCTGCAGTCAGAGCAGACGAGCCTGCAGTCAGAGTGGACATGACTGCAGTTAAAGCAGACAAGCCTGCAGCCAGAGCAGACGTGACTGCAGTTAAAGCAGACAAGCCTGCAGCCAGAGCAGACGTGACTGCAGTTAAAGCAGACAAGCCTGCAGCCAGAGCAGAAGTGACTGCAGTTAAAGCAGACAAGCCTGCAGCCAGAGCAGACGTGACTGCAGTTAAAGCAGACAAGCCTGCAGTCAGAGTGGACATGACTGCAGTTAAAGCAGACAAGCCTGCAGTCAGAGTGGACATGACTGCAGTTAAAGCAGACGAGCCTGCAGTCAGAGTGGACATGACTGCAGTTAAAGCAGACAAGCCTGCAGCCAGAGCAGACGTGACTGCAGTTAAAGCAGACAAGCCTGCAGCCAGAGCAGAAGTGACTGCAGTTAAAGCAGACAAGCCTGCAGCCAGAGCAGAAGTGACTGCAGTTAAAGCAGACAAGCCTGCAGCCAGAGCAGAAGTGACTGCAGTTAAAGCAGACAAGCCTACAGCCAGAGCAGACGTGACTGCAGTTAAAGCAGACAAGCCTGCAGCCAGAGCAGACATGACTGCAGTTAAAGCAGACAAGCCTGCAGCCAGAGCAGAAGTGACTGCAGTTAAAGCAGACAAGCCTACAGCCAGAGCAGACGTGACTGCAGTTAAAGCAGACAAGCCTGCAGCCAGAGCAGATGTGACTGCAGTTAAAGCAGACAAGCCTGCAGCCAGAGCAGATGTGACTGCAGTTAAAGCAGACAAGCCTGCAGCCAGAGCAGAAGTGACTGCAGTTAAAGCAGACAAGCCTGCAGTCAGAGCAGACGAGCCTGCAGTCAGAGTGGACATGACTGCAGTTAAAGCAGACAAGCCTGCAGCCAGAGCAGACGTGACTGCAGTTAAAGCAGACAAGCCTGCAGCCAGAGCAGATCAGAGAGAAGCAGGTTTGCGTCCCATCCCAGTTCCTGCTGGGATAGTTGAACCACTGCACGTATGAACGAGCCCCCCTGTTCATTTGAACAATTCTAAATCAACGGTGAGGCCCCGCCCCTGCGGGGGATCCTCCCCTCTGATTGGTTGTTCCTCTGCTTATGTTCAGATGGAGATTCCCGCCTCCAGCCTGATCAACCGCTACATCGCCTGCCAGGGCCCGCTGCCCACAACCTGCTCCGACTTCTGGCAGATGACCTGGGAGCAGGCCTCGTCCATGGTGGTGATGCTGACCACGCAGGTGGAGAGGGGGCGGGTACGTGACAAACCCAAGCTTAGAGGATTTTCAGGTCAAGTGCTCAAAAGGTTCTGGAGCTGACAGCCGCTCAAGAACGGAGAATGTCCTTCTGACCTTCCGTCCTAACAGATGAGGAGGAATAGAAGAGGTCAAAGCTTCATAGTTCAGGTTCCTCTGATGGTGGAGTTTGTTAGAATTCAATTCAATTCAGTTTTATTTGTAAAACCCAAATAAACAACAACAGTCGTCTCAGTGGGCTTCGTGCCGGTAATAGTAAGGTAAACATACAATCAAAAAGGATCATAAATGCATAGAACTCAATAGGATAATACTAAAACTTTAACCAAACAGACTAAACTAAACTGGCATCCCTGTCCTTAGACCCCCCCTTCGCGTGGTCTAAGGACCGAGAACATCTCTGTTCTAACAAACTCCACTGAGACCAGAACGCAGCTTCCAGAACATGATGCAAAGTAAACTTTCAAGGTACGAAAAGGTACGGAACTTGACCCTTGAACCTCTGGGATCCTTGGAGGACAAATCTTTCCATCTGTGAGGACTTTGGATCTTTAGTGGAGATCCACTGAGACTTTGGAGGAGGACCAGCAGGAGGATCCAGGAGCGTCAAAGCCCAGTCCAAGTTCAGTCTGCAGATCCATTCAGTGACGGATGAAGGGCGGAGATCCTCAGGGATCCTGCTGGAAGCTTCTCTCCACTTTTAAGCTGTTAATCTGAAATAAGTTCATCTGAAAACGTTTTTCCCAAAAAGACGGTTGGTTGAGGTTCAATGACTGTGATGTCCGCTGCAGAGGAAGACTCTGATCCTCTTCATGGTATTTGTGGAGATTTCATGAAGTTCTGAACATCTGAAGATGGAGCAGCAGTCTCATCTGCTGGATCTCTTCTTTGGGTTTGTAGGTGAAGTGTCACCAGTACTGGCCCAACCCGGACAGCAGCGCCACCTACGGGGACTTCGCCGTCACGTGTCTGAACGAGGAGGGCAGCGCCGCCTTCCTGGTCAGAGAGATGACCCTCACCGACGTGAAGGTGAGTGGAAGCGACCTGCAGGGACGTGTTCGCGTCTTCTGACGAAGGCCCAGCTGCTGCTCGTGAGCCGCTCGGGACCGGAGGAGGTGTGTTGTCATGGTGACCAGTGTGGGCTGTTCTTTTTCTGGATGCGGCTGAACACTGGCCTCATCCTGGATGCTGGTTACCGTGACAACCCAACCACCCCAATGCAGATGAAGAGAGCTAGAGGAGGATGATGATGAACATTTGATTCATGAAGGTTTTTTTGCTCGCGTGACTCTGATTAGCTTCTGCCAGTGACTGTTACTATGGAGACAGATGGGTTACTAAGGCGACAATCAGTTCCTCCTGCTTCCTGCTGGTTCAGAAATGATAGCAAAAAAGACTGGGATCCATAAATGTGCAAACAGAACCAGAACCACTTTTATGTGTTGATGTGATAAATGTGGCTGTGGTTCTGGATCCTGTTTTCACAGGAACTGCGTGTTGGTTCAGAACCGGGACCGGCCTCGGTTCTGCTTTTGACGTCTTCTCAAACGCTTTCTGTGTTTGTGCTCAGAGCGGCCAGCAGAGGGAACTCACGCAGATCCAGTACCTGGCGTGGCCGGATCACGGCGTTCCTGACGACTCCACGGACTTTCTGGACTTTGTGGCTCTGGTTCGGAGCAAACGGGCCGGTCAGGACCAGCCAGTGGTGGTTCACTGCAGGTTAGTGTAGCGTCTTCCTCAGGCGACATGTTGACACGCCTCCGTCTGACCTCCTTCTGCTCGCACAGCGCGGGCATCGGCCGGACCGGCGTCCTCATCACCATGGAGACGGCGCTGTGCCTGATGGAGTGCGGTCAGCCGGTGTACCCTTTGGACATCGTCCGGACCATGAGGGACCAGCGGGCCATGATGATACAGACGCCGGTGAGTACCCCCAGCGTCTGCGCCGCGGCGCTCGCCCTGGCTCTGCGCTTCAGCGCCGCCTCTCTCTCCCCGCAGAGCCAGTACCGCTTCGTGTGCGAGGCCATCCTGAAGGTGTACGAGGAGGGGCTGGTCCAACCCTCCAGAGCGGCCGTCTACGCACACAGAGACAGGAGCAGCGGGGAGGTGGAGAAGAAGGAGGCGCAGAGGGACGAAGGCGAGGAGGTGGTGGTGGCGGCGGCGGAGCTGCTGGACGGGGGGCTGGACGAAGAGGAGGACGATGACGACGATGAGGAGGTGGAGGTGCTAGATGTGGGCGAGGTGACGGAAGAGGAAGACGAGGAGGTGGAGGAGCCGAGCGTGGCCAGCGCCACCAGCGTGACGAGTGAGACCAGCGCCAACCCAGACCCTGAGAACCCGTGAAACCCTGGATGCCCCAGGGGGGGGGTTCCGGGATGGTGCTGCGGGGAGAACAAAAGCACTGTTGCACTTTATGCCGTCAAAAACGGAAACCGGACAAAGGAGAACCCCTGAAGGAGCCGCTGGCTCCGCTGAGGCCCGACCTCAGGCTCCAGAAACAAAGAACAAACCCAGAAAAGTAGGAGCGAGTGGATGTGGACGGGGAGCCGTGGCAGTGCCATATGTACGAAGAGGAGGCGGCGCCCCTCCGCTCACGTTTTTTAGCCACTGGGTCGCCCTTTCTGAGCGCGTCTGCCAGACGGACCCGCCTTTTCTATCGTCCTTCTAGCTGAAGAGAGAGCCCTTCTTTTGTTCCTCAGAGTATTTATTGTGTTTTAGTTGGTCCAGGCCTGTCCACTGATCATAAAGCTGGATGTTTTGTTCGTACGCGTCTCGAGCTTCATGCTTTCCTGAATAACCCTTAGCTAGTGCCGTAGTGTGACTCCTCCTCCTGCTTCCCTTCTTTTGCGTTTTGTGGGGAAGTGATTTTATTTATTGCACTCGCTCGGGTCTTTCTCACCCGTGGGGTGCTGTGGGGCGTTGGATTCTTCCTCCCGCTTTGGTCCGAGCCTCATCACGCTGAAATCTCTTATCCTTCCTGCCGGAGTGTCCTTGAGCCAGACGCTCGACAGCAGTCTCAGTGGTTTTATATGCAATCGCTTTTTCTTTTTCCCCGCCGCTTTTTTTGAACAACTACTGTAGTGATCTGACCAAGCGCTGCAGCGGGTCATTCCGGACCCTGACTCGGCTCCAGCGGGTCATTCCGGACCCTGACTCTGCTCCAGCGGGTCATTCTGGACCCTGGCCCAGCTCTAGTGGGTCATTCTGGGCCCTGCAACAATTTGTGAAAAAGGAATCAGCTCCTTTAAATTACGCGGTACATTGTTGCGTGGAGACTTTGTTTACCTTGGATCAGCTGTTTGTGGGGGGTTGGGGGGGGGGGGCTGTCCATCAGTCATCCTCTCCCTCTGCGGTTTCCCTCTTTTCGGTCGGCCTTCTGTAACTGGAAAAACTCCCAGGTTTTCCGCCTCCGATGTGGAGGTGGGACCAGAAGGAGAACCTGCGTTCCTCTCCACCTACTCCTTCAAAGCCCTTCAGCCCCCCCTGCCCTCCCCACAGCATCACCCCCTTCCCTGTCAGTCCAAACGTCTCCTGTTGGACCACGACACGCTGATCTGAGCGGAGCATCATGGGTACAGAAGCACAGACGGAGGCGGCTCTGCTGACCTTTCACGCCGATGAGAACAGCCTCAAAGATTTCCAGAAGCTCCGGAAAAAACGGCCGCCGGCTCCACTAAACGAAACCTTTTTTTGTGTTTTGATCAGTGGCGTTTGAGGCGGGGCCGCATCCTCTGAGGGGTGGGGTCAAAGTTGGTTCAGTGGTAATGGAAGCGGAGCTCCTGGTGGTTTCCTAAAGGTCACACATAACTGGAAGGGAGGGGGGCAGCACTTTGTAGAAGGCCTGGGGGGGCAGGTAGAGCTACTGGAAGAAGAGAACCTGGAGTCAAACTGCGTTAAGTGAGGTGTTTTATTTTAATTTATGGCTTTTATTTTGTTTGAGAAAAAGACACTTGTAAAGAATGAGGAGAAGAACTAACTACACAGTGCCACTTGTTAATCTTGTGTAAATACTAGACCCTGTAAATACTATGTTGTATATGAAAAAAATCTTTAAATAAAAGGGAAAATCATTTGTGAGCAGAAATGCTGTGTTTTTCCGTTGGATGACTCGCTCTGAGGCTTCAGACGACCTCGCTCCTCCACCTGTAACTACGTCACACGGCGAAAGCACGGCGCCACTTTACGCCTGCTCTGGAAAGTATGGCGTCAGCTGATGCGCGGCGTCATCTCTGATGCAAGGCGTCAGCCTGAATAACTGGGAGGCTTATGTCCACGGATGCAACCCGATTATGAGCCACCAAATGCTTATGCTGCATTAGGATGGGATTAGCAGCTCCAGGTGGCAAAGCAGGGGGCGGGGCTTAGAGGGACCTGCTATGAGATTCTTCTGTCCGCCATCCTTTCAGCCGTGAAAACCCGGATATGAAGCGCTCATCCGTGTTCACCAAGGTGCTTCAGAGTTTAATGAAGTGAGGGGTTGAAATGAGTTCAGAACCTCTTGAACCGGGTCGGGACCTTGTTTATTCCCAAACACCGCCTGTGTTCAGCCCCTCTTTCTGCTCGGTGACCGTAAATCTGAGCAGATCCACTCGGGTCACAAAGGTAACCTGAGAGGTCACACACCAGCACAGCCTGAATGGACCAGCAGGGGGCGCTGCTGTCGAAGTTTTCAATTAAAACTCATTCAAATGTGTTTTAGAGGCTACTTTCTCAGAAAAAGTCCAGTTTCACTCATTATCTGCGGTTTCATCAAACAGATGAAATGAGTCAAAACTAGATAACTTCTTAAAAGTTTCATCCCAGAACTTTTCCAGGATTCCTGGTTGTTCTTGAACTGGACTGGGGAGGGGAGGGGGGGCTTCAGGTATCCGGCTCTCCATTAGAGGTCCCGGTTTCAGTGGATGAGCCAGAACCCATCTCCGTCTTCAAGACTTCACCCGGGTGAACCTGCTGCTGGTTCTCCAGCAGTAAACCTGGACCGCTCTGGAATATTCTGGGATGAACCTGGAGGGGGGCCCCTCCCCCCTTCTGATGTTCCTTATAACCAGGGATTCAGATGCTCGCGTCCGTCTAGTGTCTTCTGGCAGATTTGGTAATGTTTCTGCTTTCTCTGTATGTGAGATCTGAATTTTAGTTGATTTGGATTCACTGGACTGATGTGAACAGAATCAGTTGAACAGACAGTTTACCTGATTTGACGGTGGCTTTCTTTGATGTTTCCTTTTTTAATTGCGTAAATTCAGATTTAAATATTAAACTAATTGAATCGCAATGTTTTTTTTAATTAAACAGTTTCCAGCAGAATAACAGAGGAATGAGCCGCGTGCGTCTTTAAAAATGCTAATGAAGCTTTTGTTAGGGATTTGTGGTGACGTCACATCCGGCAGAGAGCCTGACTCCTACTTTTTTTGTTGGGATCTGGGAAAGAATTCGGAGGAGAAAACGGGCGGAACCCTTGAGGAGAAGATCAGCGCGGCGGAGCCCCGGGGATGTGTGAGCTCCCCCCGACGCCGTGACCGCGCGGGCGGCGGGCTTTCGCGGTGAAGTCCTCCTCCGGGGAGCTTTTTTTTGTAAGTATCCCATCATCCAGACG
The DNA here is from genome assembly GCF_053564925.1 of Oryzias latipes. Taxonomy (NCBI): domain Eukaryota; kingdom Metazoa; phylum Chordata; class Actinopteri; order Beloniformes; family Adrianichthyidae; genus Oryzias; species Oryzias latipes. The sequence goes on along the minus strand of NC_136257.1, from coordinate 34,261,297 downwards.
TCCTCGCGGCTACAAGTGTGTCGGGGCGGCGTTCGTTTTGTCGTCCGGGGCTCGTTCGCAGGGCCGGAGACTACTCCGTCTCAGCAGTCCGCTCTCAGCGGCGGCTCCGCGGGTTTTTCCAAGCGCACACCTGTTGCTCCTGTCCGCCTCAGGTGCTCCAGGCCCGGGCCTCACCGGTGAGGATTAAACTGTTTTCGGGAATTTAGGAAAACCCCTCTCTCGCGGTGGAGACTGTCGTCAGACTTTTTTTTCCCGCTTTTCGGTGCCCTTTTCCCCACAAATTGCGAGGTTTTTTTTACACCCCCCCCCCCCGTCTTGTCGGAGCCGGACGCGGTTAGCTAACGTTTTCTTCGTTTTACGATCTTTGCCGAGTTTGTGTGACCGCGAGCAACAAAATTCACAAACTCCCGAAGGTCTCTGGGAATTTTAGTTCACGGATCTCCAAGAGAAACACTTTAAACCACGTTTGAAAAAGAGCAGAACTTAGATTTCCATCTGGATCCGTGTCCCGGTAGAAGTCCAGGCAACACAGGGATGTGGAGCAACGGCACGAATCCATCACGTGCCAAAATGACCAGAAGTGGAACTTTAATGAAGAAACGATGTTTTTCACGCTATAAACTAAAGCTTTTTCCTGAATAACGTCCAACAAACGTTAAAAAAAGCTCAAACTCTGCTAAATGTTCTCCTTTCATTAAATCCCTCTGTTTCCTAACCGGAGGAGGTCGTTGATCTCACGTCAGTCTGAGTTCCTCCTCCATTCAGTCAAGAATCCCTTCATTCTGCGGTTCTCCTGATAACAATGTCTTAGGTTTCAGTCGTGACTTTTTGTTCTGATCAGCCCCTGCAAACAAAGACATTAAGCTTTCCCAATCATGATAATACCGCCACCATGTCCGCTAGAGGGATCTTATTCAGTTTGACGTTAAAAAACGCAAAAGCAAAGCAGTGGAGTTTTCTGTTGTGCTTTCTTAAGCAGCCATGAAGGTTGTGTAAACCTCGTTTGCGCCTAAGGCAGCCGCGCCTGCAGCTGCACCTGCAGCCGCGCCTGCCTTAGGCGCTCACAGATTTGTGGGCGTGGACCGTAACGCTGCAGGGTTTGATTTTTGCACGTGTGCAGGACAAAAGCAACAGTTTGGAGATGAGGGGAAGGCGGTTGGTTAACATCTCAGAAGGGTTCGATCCCCGGCTGACTGACAGGCCGGTGAACCTGGGCTCTGGTTTGTGGGTCGTGACGTCTGCATGGATGTTGGGACCAGAAGGAGAGCTATGCTTGAAGCTCCGCCCTCAGTGAGAACCAGCAGCAGAAATAAAAGGAAGGAGACGGGGCAGTTCTGTAATATATTTAGCTGTATTTCTGTCTTTTCTGAAATGTTTTGAACACAGGATGGGGGGGTGGGGGTGTCCGTGAGGATCTGAGCTGTCAAACATCAGGAAGTGAGATGTTTGTGTTCTATCTCAGCTGATAACGCTGGCAAAGCTCCTTCTGTCTTTGGATGTTTAGCTTCTAGTCTTCACAGAGAGGCTTCGCTTTGCTCAGCGTGAATCCTCCTCCACATGTAGCTGATTTCAGGGGGGTGGGGTGGGTGGGTGGGTGTGTCATCAGCTAGTCGGATATGTCCAGGAGCGGTGGGCGGGGCTAACGTACGGGTCGTTTTCAGCTGAAGCTTGATCGTCTGCCAGCTTCACTTAATGTTTGTGTTTTTTGTTGTTGTTGTCAGGTTTGGTGTTGTTACCCCCCCCCCCCCCCCACCCAGCATGCTGAGTTTCCTGCGCCGGACGCTGGGCCGCCGCTCCATCCGCAAACATGCGGAGAAGGCGCGGCTGCGGGAGGCCCAGCGTGCCACCACGCACATTCCTGCAGCCGGGGATGCCACGTCCATCATCACCTGCCGGGTGTCCCTGCTGGACGGGACGGACGTCAGCGTGGACCTGCCGGTGAGGAGGAGGGGGGCGAGGGTCTGTTGAGAGTCCGGATACTTTTTTATGATGGGTTTTTGCGGAATGCATCCCAGAATATTCTAAATCCTCATTGCTACAAACTCTGGGAAAAGTCAGAGTTTCTTCTGCCTTAATTCCATCCCATAATTCCCAGAAGAGCATTTGAAGAAGGCAAATGAGGTGAATTGTGTTGTTGCGTGTCCCTTTGCATCTGCATCTTATGGAGTGCTTGAATCTATACGTTTATGAACTGATTTAATTAATTTAGCTTGTTGTGGTGACGGTGGTTTAGTGGGGATGCTGGGAAAAACCTCGGTGGTGCTGGAACTCTCTCTCCTGCTGCTTTAAAGCCGCTTGCCTTGAATGTGACGCTGAACCCATGCAGGGGGATTCTGGTCTCTTCCTCCACCATCTGGAAGTTTCTGCTCCATGACGGTCGGGTCTGCCGGTCCACCCCCTGTTCTGCAGAACCCCAGCATGTGGAACACATGGAGAACCTTCTCTGCTTTTACACAGACGCAGTCTGAACCTTTTCAGACTCTGTTCCACACATTCTGAAAAGTAGAGTCTGGATTGGATGTGGAAGGAGAGCTAAATCACGAGGCAGCGCTCCCACCATGACCTTATTCCAGATTGTTCTCTATGTCTGAGGTCGTCTCAGTTTAGCCCGGTTACCTTCCTTCAGCATTAGTGATGGGATTTATGGCTCTTTTCAGGGATCTGAATATTTTGGATCAGTTCATCTCAAAGAGCCGTTCAAAAGTCTGTCTCTTTAGGCTCTTTTTATATTTATTAACTTTTAAGAATCCAGCCTGGAGTTTATTCATTTAATCCTAGAAATAATTACAGGGAGGATTGATGGGCTGAGATCTGGATCAGAACAATTCATATTTTCCGTTAATAATTGAGTTCAAATGATCAATTGTAGCTTCATTTGACATGTGTGGAATAGATGTTAAAGTCTGACATGGATTGACTAAAGAGTGTTTGTGTGCTTTGAATGATGTTTTAATGCAACAGTTGTTTTATAGCATGTAGCTTTTACATTTTTACAGTATTTAAACTATAACAGTGTTAGACTTTTCAATAGGCTAATTCAGAATTTGGATTTATTCTAATTCCTTTCAGAATAAAACGGTGTCAAAGATCCTCCTAAAGCAGTAAACGTACTTCCACTTATTATTATGTGATTCTGTCAGAAACAGAAACTTAGGGGACTCTGTCTGTGCAGCACAAGATAAGAACTTAATCTAAACACAACCAGTTCTGACAGTAGATTTAATCATTAATAAACTGACATGTGTGCATTTTGGAGGATTGATAAAACACATGAGGCCTCTTCATTTAGTGTCGTGTCAGGAGCCGTTACAAATGACAAAATGTAACACAAACTCATTATCTATACACAAGAAACATTTTTAACAAACGCAGCAACTTGAACTCCAGAACGAGGACTGAGTTCCCCGTCTGCAGAGTTTCTCCTCTTTTCTTTATCTTATGTAGTTTATCATTATGTTAGTGTTTCTACATTTGCTTTATTGTCGTATGAACAACAGCGTTGGTTATTTTTGTGTTGTTGTTACATTAGTTTAGTGTTACTTTAGTTCTGGCATGTCCAAAGTGTGGCCCGTGGTGCAAACGTGGCCTGTGTTCAGTTTCCTGATAACGTGCAGCGTCCAGCATTTCTATAGACTGCATCTCCAGTTTGGTAATAGTGGTTTTAAAAGGACTTTCTCAGCCAGTGGAAACCTGTGACGACACTGTCATGCCATCGGAATTTCAGAACGTCAACTGTAAATAAAAAAAGATGACCGTGACGACCACATTCCTTCAGGGAAATACAGAACTGTGCCGGATGTTAGGGACGGCTGATGTATTGGTGCCAGGATCAGCCATCCACCCATATTCTCTTGACTGTTTCCAGAAACACTTTCTTTTTGAAATATAAACTTGTTCCTAACAGATGGGAAGCTCCTGTTTACAGTAAATGTTATTTCTGATGGCGATGCATGTGGAGAGTTTATGATTTATGTCCAACATTGGATAAAAGGTCTGAATGCTTACAGATGTATGAACCTTTTAAAGGGATCCTTGTTCTCATGAGATCCTTTACTGTTTGTTAAGAAGCTCAAGTACAATGGGATTGTCCAGTAAAAGAAAAAGTACGCATTCAATCGGCCCATCCGAGACCTGCGGCTGTTTACAAGGACATGAATATGAAGAGGCAGACCAAACACGCCAACAACCACAAGCGAACTGGAACGGTGGGGAAATACCCAGAGTAATTTAGGTAAAAACGTATTTAGATGTATTAGTTTTCTATTACTAGAAGACTAGTACACTAGTATTGGTAAATGACGTATACTCATATACTTATATACCACTTTTCTACCTACGAGGCCCAAAGCGCTTTCACAGTCACTCACACATTCACAGACTGGTGGCGGCTCCGCTGCCAAACACTGGCGCCCGCCTCCCACCGTAGGCAAGGTGGGGTTCAGAGTCTTGCCCAAGGACACCTTGACTCATGGGGGCACGGAATCGAACCTGCAATCTTACGATCATGGATCGACCGCCCTATCGCTTCACCACGGCCGCCCTATTAGTGTCATAGCAATAGAATATTCATATGTTTGTATATAATGTTGTTTAAATAACATTTTCATCACCAAATCTTTCCTCTTTAGTCACGTCTGCACAGCCCTTCCTCATCCTCATCTTTGACGTGTTCTCCTAACTCTTCCTCAGCGGCGTTACTCAGTACCGCAGAAGGGTTTTGGGTGTAGTGTCCGTCCGTGTGTTTGTTCCTCCACTCATTGGTTGTTAGGGGATCCCACCGCCATTACCGCCCACACCGAGTCCAAACAAGCCTCCAATCAAATTTGTTGACTTCCTGTTTGTCTTTCTGCTTCCTGCCTTCCTCTCTTCTGTTTTTACTTTTTGACAGAGTTCCTGGTTTTGTTTTTCATCTTGTTAATCTGAAAAGTCAGGTTTCCTCCCACACTTCCATGTGTTTTTATTCTCCTGGGTATGCCCCCCCCCCCACCCCCACACCTTGAGACTATGGGGGGGGGGTGTTAAAGCAGTAGATGGAAATATGCGACTAGAACAAACTCAAGGTTTGCATGCTGGTTGCTGGGAGCTTTAAGTGAGTGTTTCTGCGTTCTTGGGTCTGGGGGGTCGGGTGGGTGGGGGTGGGGTGGGGGGTCTCCTGCAGACAGACTGCAAACCAGCAGACAAAGCTGCAGCTCCAGAACAAGACCCCCGCACCACGCACAATAAGCTCTTTGTATTCCCCCCCTCTCTGCGGGCACTTTGGGGGTGTGCTATGCCAGCTAACATGCCCCCCTCCCCATGCGTTTGTGTTGAAACCAGGCCACCCGTGGTACGGCGTTCCTCGCCTTCATAGTTGGTCGTGGTCACCTGCGCAGTCGGGACGGTGGCTGCTGGGATGTGCAGCATTCTGCTTCAGTGAAACTGTGCGTGCATGTGTGCGTGCATGTGTGCGTGCATGTGTGCGTGCATGTGTGCGTGCATGTGTGCGTGCACGTGGAGGAGGTCTCCCAGGGGCAGCAGCACACAGGCTGTTCCTGGTACGCCTTCCTCTCACAGCCTAACCTCTGATCTCCACTTTCTCCTGAAAATCCCCCTCTGCTCCAAACATGACGGAACAAGAACCAGCAGCAGCAGCGTATTTGTCTTTGTGCAGCTTTTCTCCTTTACGCTGTGTGTTTGGATCATTTCTGACACGTATGACTTCCTGTGTTGTTGCTCAGTTCTTTAGCGGTTCTCCAGCAGAACCTTCAGTCTCCTCTGTTCTTCCCTCCTCAGAAAAAAGCCAAAGGTGAGGAGCTGTTTGAGCAGATCATGTATCACCTGGACATCGTGGAGAAAGACTACTTTGGCCTGCGCTTCATGGACTACGCTCAAGTTCCAGTAAGTCGCCCCGACGGCCTGGTTTCTGTGTCAGAGCTGGACCCCGTGGTTCCGTGTTGAGCGTGGTTGTGGACCTCCTCAGTGATAGTCAGTCAGGCCGGCTCCTGATGGAGGGGGTGGTCACCAGGCTGAGGGAGGAGGTGGAAGGAGGAATGTGGGGGAGACCAGAGGAGGAGGAGCTGTGAGTTCCTGTTATCAGTGCAGAGAAACTGACGTTCTGTTAGCATCAGACATGTCCGTTCGGCTGCATGGATGTCTGTGCTGCCAGAGTCGCAGGGCAAAGGTCAGGTGACCCCCATCCTGCCTCACATCCTCCGCCCCCCACCTCCATAGGGGATCAGGTCTGATGAAGCAGAGAAGCAAACAAAATCAGGAAACACTTTAGTAAAGTAAAAGATTTATTTATATTTATATGTTCATTCACCCCCTTAGGTGTGTCCTCTGTGTGTGTGTGAGTGTGTGTGTGTGTGTGTGTGTGGGGGGGGGGGGGGTGTTATAAAGTGAAGTTTCCTGAGTCAAACATTATTTAGGAGACTTCACCGCTGGTCCTTGCTTTGTTCAAACTTTTCTTTGTTGCGATTCCAAAAGTGTTACACTGTAAACATACATGGACTGTAAGTGAGAACTGGACTGAGCGGGTGTGACGGCATCCACAGAAAATGGTTTATTCCAGCTCCAACCAAAAGTCAATGCAGTCGCCATTTTTCCACCATACGGACGCCGCCACGTTGGAGCCATTCAGTAAGCAGTGATGTGATTAAGTCGGTCAGAGTCATCGTTACTATGACAACCACGGTGTCCAATCAGGAGTGAGCCTGTTGGAAGGCCTCTCAAAAACGGGGTACACGACATCTGTCAAAGCTTGTGTCCTAATTCCTTCACTCTATAACGTTCTCCGTTTTCTGTACAAATCTACAAATACAAAATCCCAGAAGTCTCTGCAACAAAACAGTGTGCATCGGTGCTCACTAGATTGGCAAATATAGACCACAATGCATTGCGTCGGAACAGATTTAGCCAAAAAATGTATTTAAATAAATAAACCATCAACGTTTTTATCTTCAGAAGACAGTGGAACCATAAATAATCGTCGCTCATATCAATTAGAGTTTAACTTCACCGTTAAACAGTAGTGATGAGTAGTAGTTCAGTAGAGAGTCTGAACTGCTTCTAAAACCCAGGCCTACTTGGTAGTTAGGGGTTAGGGGGGGGGGATTCAGACATAGCCAGACATTTTGAACGTTGGCTGTGGGGGCCAGCAGGCTCCTCCTACTTTTATTGAGGCCTCTGATTGGTCAGTTTATTACTTCAGTAACTTGAATGAAGAGTATCATGAAAAACTGAGAATCATCAGGAAGGTGTTAGGTTTCAGATCCAGAACGGTTCTTCTGACCAATGGAAGGACTGACAGCCGTTCATTTCTCTGTAGACGTCGGTGGATTCTTGGCTTCGTGGAGCCACTTCCTGTTTGAGAAGGAGGGTCGTAGGTCAGGGATGTCCAGGGTCTGTCCAGTTCAGTTTAGCCATCAGCTATTGTTCATATTTAATGACTGGTTGTGTGTTTTTGTACAGTTATTGGAGTGAAAACCGTTGAGACAAACGTGATGTGATATTTAATATAAATAAAATAGAACTGAATTGTTTGGAACTCCAGGAGGGCGGAGTCACTCAGTCCAGTTTTCACATACAGTCAAAGGGTTTTACTGCTCAAAGGTGTAGTTAGTCTGATAGTTTTGACCAAGTCTTCTGCATAAATAAAGGAATGTTCTGGTAAACACGTGGAACTCAGCTGCCTCTCCGTTGGATTCGGCCGCAGACGTTTGTTTCTTGTGTTTGGTTGCAGCACTGGCTGGACGTCACCAAAAGCATCAAAAAACAAGTGAAAAGTGAGTTTGAAAGCTTTCCGTCGCCTCCTCTGTGCTCCGAGGCACATCCTGAACTTCCTGCTCCGTCTGCCCTTCTCAGTCGGACCTCCGTACTGCCTCCACATGCGGGTCAAGTTCTACTCCTCAGAACCCAACAACCTCCACGAGGAGCTCACCAGGTGAGGGGGGCTCCGGTGCCAGGCGTTTCTGTCAGTGATGGAGGTGGTTCCACTCTGACCCTGAGATGTTCCAATAAGGCGTGAATGAAGCGGGGGTGTCTGTAGGACAGGATTCTGTGATGTTCACTGGTCTGTCCGGACTATGCATGTAGTTTTATTTAGAATGTTCTGTCATTTCAGAACGCTGTTGTTTGAACTCGTGTTTCTCTGAGTCCAGGTGTCTGATGAAAAGCTGCTCTCTTGCTGTCCACCTGTTTACAGGTACCTGTTTGTGCTGCAGTTGAAGCAGGACGTCCTCAGCGGCAAGTACGTTTGTTTTCCACACAGTGTCCTCCCGTTCGGCGTGCAGCTCCTGTTTTCAGGAGCCTGTGGGGGGGGGGGGGGGGGGGTAGTCTGCGGCCAAACGCGCCTCCAGCAGCGGCTCCTTTGGGGCCGTGTCTTTGTCCGAGACGAGTCCTGACCTTCACACCTTTACCTGCCAACGCTAACAGAGCAGGAAGTGAGGTGGCGCCCAGAAGGAGGCGGCGCCCAGCAGGAGGCGGGCCTTAGACCTGTGGTTGTCCAGAGAACTCTGAGCATTTCAGTTTTTGTCTAGAGAGGAACTTATTAAAAACCCTCTACAACCTTTCTTTCTGAGAGATGACTTTGGAGCCATGTTTTTTCAAGAAGATAAGTCTCTAACAAAGCCCTAGTGGCCATTTGGTGAACTGCAGCATAGCTGCCAGCTTTGTTTTTCCACCTTCATGTTTTACTGAAGTGCCTCTAAAGGGGGGGGGGGTACTCTGTGTTCTGCAGGTTTTCAGGTGTGTGACTGTCACTCCTGTGGTTTCAGGCTGGAGTGTCCGTTTGACACGGCGGTGGAGCTGGGGGCCTTCTCCCTGCAGGGTAAGAGCCTTCGTCACGCCTCGTCTTCGCTTGGTCATGTAGATGAAAGGCTCAGCTGATCCTCCACAGACAAACAGATCTTTCTATTCTCCTAAGTGTCTGCCAAAGTACAACCATCGGCTTCTAAGGTCCTTTAAGGCCAACTAGGTGTGCATCATCAGAATGAACACACTTCATTCTGATGATGCACACTTTGAAGGCCATTGACCCGCTTTACCATGGTCACTTACAAAAGAAATAAATATTCAACCAGTTTTTAGTCCTTTATTCTTGTTATCTTTTCGGTTTGGATTGCGTTTTTCACAAAAAGACTTTTTGTTAGGTTGTAGTCACGATGTGTTAAATAAAGCATCATGTCAGAGAGAAACGCTTGTTTTTTTATGTCCAGATGATGAAGATAAAGATCGTTTATAGAAGCCAGCGCAGTGATACAGAACATGTGACCGGAACTACTTTTTTAGGCGTGCGGTTATCACTGAGCGTTATTAGTGCACACTCAGCAGCCAATCAGAATTGGGAATTCGCCCGCATCATGGCAGAAGCGGTTGTGTAATCCCACCGGCAGTCGCCGCAGACCTTGGGGGATCACATGCAGAAAGTCACTGTGGGACACATGCCAGCTCATTAGTGCGGGATCCTGTCGGGGGGCCCCATAATCCGGCCCCGGCTCTGTCTCCTCTCTCAGCTGGTCTTGCTCCTTCTTTTCTCCTGTAGACACATTTCTGGAATTTGTTTCCTCGTCTTTGAAGGAAGCAAAGCCGCGAGCAGACGTCTCCTGAAGGAGGCTTTGTCTCAGAACAGTAACGTTCAGCACACGTTCATCAGTGATCCACAGCTCTCATGACCTTCAGCTGACGGGATTCTGTCGGTTTCTGTAATCCACCATCTCTCTCTCAGTGGTGTCAAGTTGTCAGTTGCAGACAGGCATTTTTTTTAATAAATATCCAGGAACACTGGATTCCTGCGACTTTGTTCTTCTGGAAAGTCGTCCTCAGGCTCTGCAGGTCTGCTCCCATGATGCCAGTCAGCCGCTGACTCGCCGGATTAGCCAGGAGCCCTCAGAGCCGCGTCATGAACCTGTGAGTCTTTGTGTGGTTTCAGCGGAGCTGGGCGACTACGACCCTCTGGAGCACAACCTGGACCTGGTGTCGGAGTTCAGGTTCATCCCCGATCAGACGGAGGAGCTGGAGAGGGCCATTTACAGCGCCTGGAAGGACTGCAGGTGCAGAGATGCCGTCCTTTCCTGCAGGATTTCTTTGCTGCTGTCGCTCTTCTCCATCTTCTCCTCTATCCTCAGAGGCCAGACTCCAGCTCAGGCTGAGATCAACTACCTGAACAAAGCCAAGTGGCTGGAAATGTACGGCGTGGACATGCACATGGTGAAGGTTTGTGACCCCACGTCTCAGGCAATAAAACTCACTAACCGCTTCAGCCGGCGTCCACCATGATGCTCCCAGAATTCACCAGGCAGTAACTGTGGGGAAGCCCCCCCTGTTTGAGCTCCTGCCCCCTGGTGTTCTTTAATCCTCGTGGAGAAACGTGAAGGTCAAAGTTCAAACGCTTCATCTGGATAGCTGGTGAGGTTTAGGCGTCGTCTGTTTGGGTCTGTGGTTTCCGAGCGTCACTGAACGCACCCTCACCACAGAGGAGGGAGTCTGTGGGTCCGTTCTGTTGCCATGACGACAACCCTGCACAGCTTTTTCTGTTTTTTTGGTCAGAAAGTTCTGGAAGCTGCCAGGTTCATGGGTGTGTGAACTCAGACATGTTGGTGTCGCTGCAGCCTGAAGGTTTCATCTGACTGGATTATCAGCATTTCTGCCTCCAAAGATTTACAGATTATTTTTTACTCTTGCAGAACATTCAGTCTGTTTTATGAAGCAGAACGTCTGCAAACTGGAAAATGGATTATTCAGTAGTTTTTAACATTTCAAGTTTTAGTTATGTAAAATAGAATCTATTTTGTGGTGTTTTGATGGTAATAAAGTATCTAATAAAGTATATAAACCATCTACGAGACAAAGAGGAGACGAGGAAAATCCCATCTGTGTGTCGTACCTGTGAGGGTTGGGCGGCCCGTCTTCATAAATGAACTTCCTGTTCGTTAGGCAGCCGTGTCCTCACGCTCCATCATGTGATCAGAACCTCTTTGGACTTGTTTTGTTGAATCATTTGGGCTCTGAGGTGTTTCTGCTGGTTTGAAGCAGACTTCTGCTTTCATCCGTTCAGTCGGTGTAAAAGTCTCTGCTTCACTGAGTCTGACGTTTCCAGGAGTTTGTCTTCTTCCCAGGAGTGTGTGTGCGTATTTAAGGAGCATGTGGCTTTGAACGCATGACGGAGGTGGTTGTTCTCCGTCCGTCTCTGACCTGCAGGCGCGGGACGGTAACGAGTACAGTCTGGGCCTGACTCCCACTGGGGTTCTGGTGTTTGAAGGCCAAACTAAGATCGGACTCTTCTTCTGGTACGTGTGGCCGTCTGTGGCCGTCTGTCGACGTTCCTCTGACAGGTCAGACTGATGATGCCTTTTTTCTTCTCTCCAGGCCCAAGATAACCCGCCTGGACTTCAGGAAGAGCAAACTGACTCTGGTGGTGGTTGAAGACGATGAACAGGTTAATGAACATGCAGTCATCCTCGCTCTTCGTCATCGGCTTTCAAAGATGGCCGCAGATAGTTCTGACTGTTCTGGGCACACGGTCAGTCAGCCTCAGCCTCGTTCTTCTGAAGGTCACGTGGTCACGTCTGTGGCTCCGTGAGTCATTGCAGCTTAGAAACAGACCAGCGTGACTCTTCCATCCCGTTTCCACAGACTTTCCCACAACCTGGGGTCACAGGTTCAATTCCTCGTCCATGTTTCCCTTCAGCTGCACTTTCAGGGCACGGCGGCCGTTTTTCTCAACGAGGAGCAAAGGTCACTTCCTGTTAAACGGTTGCTTAAATGACCCTACCTCAGATGACCCCCCCCCCCCCCGAAAAGATCCGTCTCCTTAAAAAAGTTTGTAAACCCGTAAAAGAAGTGCTGATACTGTACCGTGGGGGGGTTGTTTGTGTCCGTCCCACGAGTCTTTGAGTCAGGTTAATAAAGAAGCCTCCCCCCTCTGGCATTCCTGGTATGCTCCATTCACACACACACACACACACGCACACACACACACACACACACGCACACACACGAGCGGTCAGAGTCCAGCCTGGGTGCTGGGGGGCAGCCTGGGGAGGGCAGGCCTTGATCTGAGTTTCTTTCTAACAGAGTTGGAAACTTGTTTTCGTTGTGTGTGAAGCGTCAGAACGCCGCTGCGTTCTTCTGGGATGAGATCATCAGCCGAGGACAGTTTTGGTTTGGAAAAAACGCCGTTTTGACCATAAAACTGATCAGAAAAATACACATTTAGACTTTTTTTTACAGTAACACAGACGGTTACTTTTCCTGTGACCAGTTCCTTTTAATTATCAAGTACTTCAGTAACTAACTCAGTTACTTTCTGAATGTGAGTAATGAAGTACTTGTTCTAGGTTTGTTCCTGACGCGGTTTTCATTAATTAATGAGAACAAAGATTAAAAAACTTTATTCAAACTAAACATAGTTACAGTTTTCTGCTTTTTATTCTTTCAGGTTTTTTTGTAGGATTCTTGGATTAGAAGTTTCTTTTTTTATTGCATTACTTTTGGTTGTTTTTCTATGTTTATTTTCCTTCAGAAAAAAACAAATAATTTTAAATTTAAACTTTCGAGCTCAAACTTAAGAATGATTCAGTCTTTCCGTCATATCAGTGGAACGACAGATCAATGCGCTCATGGTAAACGGGAAAAAGTGGCGGTGGGATGTTTTCCGATGAGCCTAACTGCTCTAACCCCCCACCCCCCAGGGCAAAGAGCAGGAGCACACCTTTGTGTTCAGGATGGACCACCCCAAAGCCTGCAAGCACCTGTGGAAGTGTGCTGTGGAGCACCACGCCTTCTTCAGGCTGAGAGGCCCGGTGGAGAAGAACTCTGCTCGCTCCGGATTCATACGCATGGGCTCCCGCTTCAGATACAGGTCTCACGCATGCGCAGACGCACACGCAGACGCTGACGGCGTGCTGCTGCAGCTCCTGCTGTGATGCAGACCCGTTCAAAGGTTCTGGATGGTCCAGAGCTCAGCTGCAGACTTTGTTCCGTTCATAGTGGGACAAAGGTCAGAGCTCCACAGCCCTCAGAGGGTTTGAACGTGACGCACAACTGTTTCTGCTTCCAGCGGAAAGACGGAGTATCAGACGACCAAGGCCAGTAAAGCCAGGCGCTCGTCCTCCTTTGAGAGGAGACCCAGCCGGCGATACTCCAGAAGGACATTACAGAGCAGAGGTGAGGAGACGAGCCGCCATCAGCCGCTGGCTTCACTTCTGTTTAGGCACATTTATCCAAAAACGCCAGCATGAACGTTCTGATCCAACAGACGTGTGGTAACTGTAAATTATTGTTTTTCAGGACCGCCGAACACCCAGGAGTAAGTAAACGACGTTCAGACGACCTCACTGCCCCCCCCCCCCCCCCCCCCTTCAGGTTTGCTTTAGTGACTGGGGTGTTTTTGGGCTGCAGGGTGGCGCAGTGGTTAGCGCTCTTGCCTCTCAGCAAAAAGGCCCCCGGTTCAAGTCCCGGCTGGGGGACCTGAACCAAAAAATCAATGGGGGACCTTTCTGTGTGGAGTTTGCATGTTCTCCCCGTGCATGCGTGGGTTTTCTCTGGGGACTCCAGCTTCCTCCCACCGTCCAAAAACATGAGAGTGAGAGTGAATGGGTGTGTGATTGTGGACACTCTACCCTGCGATAGCCTGGCGACCTGTCCAGGATGTCCCCTGCCTTCGCCCACAAGTGGCCAGGATAGGCTCCAGCAGCCCCGTGACCCCGAAAGGAAAAAAACGGAATAGAAAATGAATGAATGAACTGGGGTGTTTCTATGGAGCATCATGAGCAGCTGCTCCACCCGTCTACAGGGGGGCAAAAAAGTATTCAGTCGCCAATACTCCCAGCGTGGAACTCACACCTGCATGCAGGTGCATGAACCCTCAGACACACCTGCATGCAGGTGCATGAACCCTCAGACTGAAGAAAGACCAACCTCTCTCTTTTGACAGGATGATGTCTTCAGGAAACGGAGTCGGTTCCTGTGTCAACAAGGTGAGGAACCAGCAGTGAAGTCAGGATGAATCGGTTCTTACGGTCATTAAAAACCTGGAAAGTTTTGGAAACTTATAATGCAATTCATAGGTCCTTAAAAAGTTTGTGGAAAAACAAAATCTTCTGTTAAGTTTTGGAAAAGTCATGACATTTTAATATTTAGGATGCAAAAAACATAAAAAAACAGTTTAACTTGAGATTTGAACTTAAATTATGGCAGGAGTTCAACCTCACGCAATCGGTGATGGGAGTTTACGTCGCCGTAAAGCAGATGGAGATTTCATGGTGAAGCTTTCAGCCTGCTGTCAGACATGGACTATAAAATACTATGAAATGCTGGGAAGTGTAGCTTTATCATTGAGCGGCAACGACTGTGGCTGCTGAAAGGCCCTGAAACGCATTTTACACCAGAAACATGCAGACTTTGCTCCTTCCACATAAGCAGCATGAGAGAAGCGGGCTGGTGAGAAACGGCGCCGAGAGAACTTTTGTAAACGGGTAATGATGGCGTGACAATGGAAGCTTATTGCATCCAATTGGAAAAAAAAAAGGGGTGATCTTCACTCAAACCTTTTCTGGGATTTTTGTTCTAATATTTTGAAGAACTACAAAGTCCAAACAGGCTCTAACCTCATCTGTTCATGAAAACTAGAAGTTGAGCTGCAGTTGAAAAGTCACAGAGTGTCCGTGTCACGATCCGTTTAGGTTATGTCCTCGTCCCGTCACTTCAAACATTACAGAGAAAAATGTTGGGGAAATATTGACCATTGACCGCCTGTGGGTGACCTGCTGGACGCTGGCGTTGTGGGTGTGGTCACACATTTTTCCAGATTCTTGCTATATTTTTTTCTAAATGTTTGGGAGATGAGGAAGCATCTACAACTTGCATTCCTTGAAGACGGTGGTTCACTCTAGGAGAAAGGCTGAGGATTTATGAGGAGTTTGTTTGAAAATTCTTCTATTATTTTTGGAGCTTATAAGTGTATAATAATGTTGATTCTTCAGGACAAACGACCCCTAAGTGGTGTTTTGACCCATTTTTGCATCTCTGAATATTCCTTTAAAAACCTGCTTTCTGAGCTCCAGCCCCTCCCAGTCCATGAAACCCAGAGGGTTCTCACATTGTGACATCACAACATGAGGAACAGCCCCTTCCAGGAGGAGTCTGCACTGCCAGCCCCGCCCTCAGGCTAATAGACACGCCCACTTTCTCCGTGGAGCCAGCGGTGATCGGCTACACGCTTTCATTTTCCATGCACATCCATTTTTACAACAGTATGGATGTTTGTTTTTTTGGGCGAGACGCAGACACGCTGCCGAGGCCGACTCTAGGTCAAAGGCATGAAATGGGCGGGACCCACACAGAGCAAAAGGCGGAGCCTCAGAGATCAAGTCGTCTTACTTCCTCGCAGGAAAATGAGCTGAGAGACCTGGTTAACCTAAATAATATCTCTTTTGTGTGCCAAAGGTCGTAGATGATCATATACATCGTTTGCTATGAAAGGCTTAAGCATACGGTTCCTTCATGGCTCTGCAGCTTCACATCAAAGCGATGCATTCAAGTTCATACTGTCTGTAGTTACCAACTGCCTTCTTGGTTCTTCATGTTTTAACATCCGGCTGTTACTCGCTTTCTGCATCAGACAAAAATAAACAGTTCATATAGAAGCACATCCAGCGTTTTACTCTGTAATGTTTGTGGATAAGCAGCACAGACAGACTAAAGGGCTCATTCTGACACTCTGTGGGGGTTCAGCTTAGATTCACGGCTTGTTTAATCGTTTTCATGAGCAGCTAAGGTCAGTTAGTTTGCAGTTGATAAAATATTAGGAAGAAGGTTTTTTCTGTGCTGCTGTTGTGATTCATGGTCCTCCCTTTGCCTCCTCTTGCAGCCTCCGCCCAGAGGCGCCTGGTCAGCGATGCCTGTGGTCAGCCCTATAGCGCCGTCTGCCTGTGGACCAATAGAAATCGAGACGTTGCCCAGGAGTCCTGGAGGAGAAAAGAGAAGGTTGGTAGACCTGGATAGTTGGCTCTCTGCGCTTCCACACGCCTGCTCTGCATCTCAGAACACGTCCAGATGTTTTCAACTTCAATTTATGGCCAATGAGGAGGGAAACGGGAGGGTCAGAGGAGGGGGGAAGTCTGTGGGAGGGGCGTATCCACGCGGCCGTCTCTGGTTGAGGACAGGAACAGAGGAGGCATGTTTTTGTGCTTCCTCCAGATCCTAGAGCAGCTTAGACGCTCTTCATGTGTTGATGTGGGGGTTTAATGGCTAAAGGTCAAAAATGGGTTTTTGTTTTCTTGAGACGGACGGCAGAGGAGGCAACATTGATCGGTCGGCCCCCCAGGACCCATCTGCTTTTTTTACGTTTGTTGCAGCAGAAAAAGCCTGAAGATTTTTCTAAAGTTGACAAGTTTGAATTTTTTTCAGTCATCATTTCAGATTCCAGTTTAAACTGATGCACAGCATGGGTTTAAATCCTCATTCAGTCATTTAGTTAATGTTCCATGTTTGCATAATCGTTCTATCACAGCAGCATGTTTAGTGACGTTTACACAAACACGATCAACATTATATTGATGTGGAAAACATGAAATAAAGTTAACTCTGAAGTTTTTATGAGTTTTTTAAAAATCATTTCAATTATACTGTGGTGCAGGTGAATACTCGATTCTGATTGGCTGCTGGGGTGTGCATTAAAAAATGATCACCACACGCCTGAAAAAGTAGTTCCGGTCGCAGAGCTTAGATGTTCTGTATCACTACGCTGGCTTCTTCAAAACAAACGTGATCTTCATCATCTGGAGCTTTCTCTCTGTTCTGATGCTTTATTTAACCATCGTGACCATCAGCATAGATGTCGCTTTCCTTTGCCACTGCAGTAGAGATCGGAGGTTGGTGTGGCGTTGTCACGGTAACCTGACAACGCCACACCACGTGACTAATAGTCCTAACCGAAAAAATAATACCAATAAAGTAAAACCTGGTTGAATGTTGTGGTATAAGCGGGTCAGAAATGTGACTAATAATTCATCTGCCATGGTTCGTCGTGCTGCTTTTAACCTAAATCATCGTCAACACACACAGTGTTAGAAAACATTCGTTTCAGTTAGAAAGACTGAACTTCTTTCATGGGGTCTTAGTGCAGCATAGACGGCTTCACCTGGGGAACAGGTGAGGCTCCTGTCGGTGAAGCCCTGCTGTGGTGTTCCTGTCTGTGCTGCAGGCCGGTGCTGCATTCACTGACCGCTGTAAACCTGCGTGTTCCCTTGTTGTTCCAGTATTAACATGTACTGAGGACTAACTGAACGGAGGCAGGCTGGTAGGTACCCCCCCACTCTGGCCTGGACCAATCAGTGGCTGTGTAGTGGAGGCTTTGGGTAGTCATGTGATCAGCATGGGAGGGGCCTGATCGGTGCAGGAGGTGCTGTCATGATCTGGGATTCTGTCTGGGGGGGGTGTCTTCTGGTGGCTGGCATGAATCAGCAGGATTTGATTTCAGCTTTGGAGCAGATTCTTTTCCCCTTCATCTTCTGATCGTCCTCTTCTTTCGCTCTTCTACTCGTGTTTCTCACTTTACCTGTTGTCATTTAGCAGAAGCATGAATGCAGCTCTGTTACAATCATCCTAGAAACACGACCAACAGGAATAAAAAACTCTCAGGGCCAAATTCCATTTTACGTGAACACGATGGTCCGAGTGGGTTCGACTCGGGCCTCAGGTCCTGGTGGAGGTGGAGAAACCAGCTCTCCTAGTTTCTCCTCTGCTGCCTCAGAGCCAGGAAGAGTCACCTGGGCTCACCTGGGCTCACCTGAGCGGCTGCCAACGTCTTTCATTCAGCCCCATGTGAGAATAAGTTTGGTTAAAAATGTTTTAAAATATAAACAAACATAGAAGTATTGATTTAACCCGGTTCATATTCTGAGTAATTCATGCTGTGTCTGAATTCCCGCCCTAAACCCTAAAAACTATAGAGTGCAGCACTAAGTAGAGCCCTGATTTGAAAAGCCTGTTTTTTTAAACGGCGGATATGATGTCATGGATTTCACAAAGTTCAAATCTAATTAAAATGAGCTTTTGTGATGATTATGTCTTCTGAAGATAAAATCGTTAATAGTTTCTTAAAAAAATACATTTAAATACATTTTTTCTTTAGCAAAATTGTTCTGACGCAATGCATTGTGGTCTATATTCTCAGATCTAGTGAGCATCAACGCACACTGGCTTTTTGCAGAGACTTCTGGGAAGTTTCTTGGTCTCTGGATTGTGGAGGTTTGGACAGAACATGGAGAACGCGCTAAAGAGTGAGCAGCTGCTCTGCTCGTCCACAGTGGGGCAAAAAAGTATTCAGTCAGGAAGGAATTCAGACGCAGCAGTCAGGGGCGTTTCTATGGTTACCGTCACGTTTAGTCACAAAAGACACCAAAGGATGATATTAAATCCTATTTGAATGTGATGTAAAAACATGCAAATGTTTATTACATATATTATAATGAAGGATCTAAAGTAAAAAAGCAGAAACTTTCCTTCTATCCTCATCTTCCTCCCCGCTGCTTCGCTCTGACGGAAATCCTGCGTCTAAAGCCCTTCGGCTGCTGTGACCATCTGTGCTTGGAACGGCGGGCTCCCGCCGATCACGCCGTTCCTCAGATTCTGCTGGAATGGCGGCTGCATGGTAGATTCCTGCCTCCGCTCTTTCTGTCCTTCCTGCATTTCCATCCTCATCTTCCTCAGACGCCGCCGTCATCATCATCATCATCATCCCAGCCTTCATCAGCTGGTCTCCCCTAAACCCCTCTCACCTCCCTCACCCTGTTTTCCTCAGGTCACCCCCCTCCATCCATCCTGTCCCATCCACCCTCCCCTCAAGGAGCAGGCGACACGCTGAGAAATGGGCGTGGCTTACCATGAAGGCGACTTGCTCTGTCCAGTTTTGTGCTGTTTGTTGAAGGACTGTTTCTGTGAAGGTTTGTTAGTGGATGAAGCTCCCCCTCCTCTTCATCAGTGACGTTTCTCACACCAGACAGAAAAACTGGATCTCTTTCCACCCGTCCCCTCAGCTCGGGGTCAGAGGTCATTTCGTCACCCTTCCATCTCCTTCATGTCCACCCCCCCTTCCTGCCTGCCATCGGCGTGAGGCTCAGGAATTCATCCCACTGAATCCAAAGCGAAGGTCGCATACTTTCACCGGCTCCTTATGTTCTCTCTGAGGGGGAGCTTCCTGCCCCCCTGCTGGGGCATCTGCTGTAACATGAAGGGCAATAAGACCTGTGTTTTATGTAATCTCTCCTACATTCCATAAGTTTACTGCTGTGAACCCGAAGGCCTTAGATAAAGACGGACGCTGCATTCCCAGCATTCCTCTTCGGCTCCATTTCCACATCCAGTCTGGAATCTGCAGTCTTCTGAGCGAGAACCGGCTCCACGCGGCGTGTGGAGAAGCGTGTGTGCGTCACCTCTGCAGACGCTGAAGGGATGCAGGTTTAGTGGATCGAGGCGGGAAGGTGGTCTTTGAGTCGCCTTCTCCTCTTCTGTCATGTTTCTACCAAATGAAGAATCACAAAACACTGAATCCATTTAACATGAAAATGTCATTAAAACACTGATTTTGAAACTAAAATATGCTTTAATTTTGTCTTAAATCTAACAGAATTTCTTTTGATGCATCCATACATGTGACTCACAGACACTGGTGGATTTCCACTAAAGGATCTTTTTGTTCGGCTGCATTCAGAAGATTTTCTGTCTTCTGTTTCCTTACAAAGAGTCTCAGTAGAAACACAATAGATGCCGAATGTCTTTCCTCCTGACTGGTCTCTGTGACTGTATATGAGAACTGGACTGACTGACTCCTCCCCCTGGCGTTCCAAACAGGAAGTGGCTCCCAGTAGCCAACATCCCACAGACTTCTGCAGAAATAAACAGTGGTTTCTCCGTCATTCTATTGGCTAACAGCAGAACCCCTCCCTTCCGGATGATCCTCATTTTGTGTTCTCTAAGTTATAAACCGACCAATCAAACGCCTCAATAAAAAGTAGGTGGAGCCTGCTGGCTCCAACATCCAGCGTTCAAAATGTATGACAGGTTTCAAGTGGTGGGGGTGTGGCCATCCAACAAGCTCACTCCTGATTGGTGAGACTGGTTACCATAGAAACGATCCCTGCCTCCTGGCGACGTCTGGCTCCAGCATGGCGGAATCCGTCTGGTGGAAAAATGGCGACTGAATTGATTTTCTAGTGATTACGTCACACACTCTGTCTCTGGTTCTGTTGGAGGAAACTGATGAAGAACGCTGAAGCTGCGCTGGCGTCGGCTTTGAGCGATGCCCGCTTCAGCCTGTTGCCGTGCGCTCAGCACCTTCAGCGAGCCCCGGTATCTGTCAAAGAAACGGCGGCGTCCTGCAGGCCCGTGTTTCAGAGACAGCGGCGTCCTGCAGGCCCGTGTTTCAGAGACAGCGGCGTCCTGCAGGCCCGTGTTTCAGAGACAGCGGCGTCCTGCAGGCCCGTGTTTCAGAGACAGCGGCGTCCTGCAGGCCCGTGTTTCAGAGACAGCGGCGTCCTGCAGGCCCGTGTTTCAGAGACAGCGGCGTCCTGCAGGCCCGTGTTTCAGCACAGGCTTAGCTTCAGCTGCATCTCTGCAGCTTCTCAGACAGGTTTTCTGAAGTATCTGGTGCTGAGCATCACTCCAGGCTCTGCAGAGGTAAGACGCTGAAGTGTCTTCATGGATGACGATGAACCGTACAGGTGAACCTGCCCTCCTCTTTTTTTCACTGTGTCGCACAGCTTACCTGTGGTTGCCGAGCCGCTGGAGACCTGCATCGACGACGTCCTGAAGGCTCCCGCCGCTCCTCCAGCAGCCGCAGCGCTGGAGCCCGGAGCGGGCCACGCCTACGCCGCCGCCAGTGTGGCGGCTGCAGAGCTCAGCATCACCGGTCAGCACACCTAAACGCATTTCTCTGACAAAGCTCAGTGAGCGCAGAGAGGAGGAGCCAGAAGAAGCCACCTTTGCCTTTGTGTTTGCAGAAGCCGCGGCTCGTCTGAAGCAGCTGGAGCTGGAGAGCAGTCCTCTTCTGGCTGTGTCCAGAAATAACATCAATGTGAACATTGCCATGAACAACCAGGTGAGTGTTCAGGTGCGGTTTCTCCTTCTAGGGTTCTCCTCCTAACCGGTGGACGTGGTCGACCCCCCTGGTTGGTTTGTTCTGCAGGAGGACGTGGTGAAGCTCACGGAGAAGTGCGGTCTGAACAGCACGGGCAGTAGTCCAGTGGTCACTCCCCTGCGGACCCCCGAGGATCTGAAGAGCAACATCCTGAAGGCTCAGGCTGAAGCTGCTGCCCTGAAGGTCTGCTGCTCAAACCGTCTGCTTTTACAAGATCTCAGACACTCGGTGAAGCTCCGCCTCCTCAAATGAGGAAGTGTGGGAAATGAGGGTGTTGGAAAACATTGATTCGGTGATATATGGCGATATTTCATTTGGCGATACCTGTATCGATTCAAAGTTTCTGAGCCTCCTTCAGCATCTGACTTGTGTTTTCCACTTCAACCTCCAACCGCTAGTTGGCAGCTCCGCCCACTGAGCCTCTTTGAGCAGCTCTACACGCACAAAACATGAAGACAGAACCTCCCAGCAATAGATTCTGGTTCTGATGGATCTCAGTGATGTGTCCAACGCTCTGGAAAAAGGCCATCGCCGTGGCGATGAGCCGTGAACTCCGTGTTTACTTCCACATGTGAGAAAGTGGAGCTGCAGCTGCAGACGGTCATGGAGACAAAGCATCTGAGCCACGTTAAAGCTCTTCATCCTGTCATCCTCATCATCATCACTTTGTTGTTTCTGGAAAGAATTTGTGTTTTTGTCTTTTTTATTTTAGAAGCTCCGTTCAGACTCCAGAACCGTTTAAAAGTTCTGGAGAATCAACATGAATGTTGGAAATAAACAGAATTTATTTCCTCAATCGTACTTTTAGAACCTTAGTGGTTAAGAAAAATCCCTTCTATTTATTTATACTGAAAAATATTTAGTTGTAGAAATCAGACAATGTTTCTATATTTTAAGTTACCAAAATAAAAGCACTGAATTTGCTTGGGTAAAATAGATGAGATACAGTTGCAGTGCTTAACATTGGGATCTTTAAATCAACTGAATTTGACCATTTTATTACAAAGAAAGACGTATTATTATGCAGGTACAAAAATATGTTCCAGAATACCCCCCCCCCCCAGTGTAAAAGGAGAGATCTGATGTCCTTCTCCAACTGTGAGCGTCGTTGCAAACATCCGATCTAGCAGAAGTTCTGAGCGTTTGTGACTCGGTACCAGTAAAACCTTTAGAACCACCTGGAGCCGCCGTCAGGCCTGAAGGTCCAAAGTGTCTTCATAAGACCTGTAGCTGTTCTTGGTACTGAACTGTTGCTGCAGCTGAAGCTCCTCAGCGTCTTCTGCAGCGTCCAGATGTTGGAAGAGGTCTCACCACAGCTGGGTCTGAGGTCTTCCTGGTGTCTTCTGTGCAGGGGCCTCTGGAGGAGCACGCCGGACCGGCTGGAGACAAAAACTGTAACCTGCAGGAAGCTTCTGCCAGGTGAGTTGAGTTTGCTGAGAGAGCGTGGCGTCACGTGAGGACACAGAGCTGGTCGTGTGGTGAACAGAACTTCTGAAGGTCTCTTCACGTCCCGTTCGGTCCCTCTGAACTGGGATTCTGTGGACCTCTGACTGACTCGGTCTGTGTCTCCTCCTTCCAGGCTGAAGGTGCGTTCGGGGCGGATGGGAAGTAACTCGTCTCTTTCTGTCAGCAGCCGCCCAGAGGCTCAGGACTCCTGGGAGCTTCTCAAAGCCGCCTCGCTGGTCCCATCGGCTGAAGTCAGGTCTGCTTTCACACGGACATCTTTCAGCTTGATCTGCTGAGAGGATCAGGAGGAGACACTTTGACCACAGCTTAGTCCATGTTTTCTGAACCTTCTTCTGGACTGAGCTCAGAGAGAGCTTCCTTCTGATCTCTGCTGACCTCTGCTGGTGTGTTTGGGTAATGCAGCTCCGTCAGATGCTGTGATTTCTGCCTGGAGGCCGCAGCAGAGTGAAATATTGAACCACGGGCGCTCTGGGGTGATGCAGCAGAGCTCCAACCATACCTGCTGGTGTTCTGCTTCATCTCACAGAAGATCATCATCATCATCTTCCCCTGAAATCCACAAACCTGGAACCTCTTAGCCTGACTCACTTCTAGCTCCTCCTCCTTCCGTTTAGTTCGTCTTCTCCAGTCTTTTCCAGGTTTCTCTTCATGATTTGTGTCTTTCTGCTCCTCTTGGATCCTTTAGTGCTGAGACGTCAGTGGAAGACCTGAAACCGTCGGTTTCCAAGACTCCTGCTGCCCCTGAAGGTCTGCTGCTGAAGGTAAGACGGTTGTTCAGCCTGAAGAAAGCTACAGGTTTGACCAATGGAGCTCTCACTACTTTGAATTCCCAAGTGTTTCAGCTCCAACCTGAACTTTGAGCCTGAAGCTTGACGCGGTTCCTTCCCGTTTCCATGGTGATGAGTGTGTTTGTGTCGCAGGCTAAAGCGGAGGAGCTCGACCTGCAAACCCTCAGCCCAGCGACCGAGAACCTGATCGACTTCACGGATCCGTCTCCTCTGGTGAGCGTCCTGCCCCCACCTCCTGGCTCTTCTGCGGTTTGAACTCCTTCATCGCTTCAGCCGCTCTGATGCTCAGACATGAAAATGTTCAGCTCCTCCAGGAGGTTCCTGCTGATTCTTTAGGGTTTTTTTTTTCCACTTTTATGGCTTTCAAAAATACTATGCAGTTTTTTTGAATGAGAAAACTTCAACTTTTTCCTTTTGAGTAGGAATCTGAATGGATTTAGGGAATTGAGTTTGTTTTTGTTGCTGCAGCAGATGCACCATCGTCTTCCTTTTTCTATTTTCCAGTTTCCTGTCGTTTTCCTTTAAGCTTCATCAGCAGCTTCCTGTTCTGCAGAAGTCAGAGCCGAGTCAGAACATGCTTTAGGTTCATAGACTGTAATATGATGGATGAATCGAGGTGTGACATGGATGTGACGTCATCCATAGAAATCGCCGGTTCTCGCGAAATGAGGCCAAATCGCTCACCAATACTTCCTGGTCTGGTCCAAGTCGCTCTGCAGAGCCACTGGTTTCAACATGGCGGCGGCCGTATGGGAAGCAATGGAACTTCCTGTTTGGGAACACGAGAAGGGAGGGGTTAAGCTGTCCATCACAACCCTCTTTTGTGTTTCAGCCCCCACCCCTGCAGCCGCCCAAAGCCGTGATCACGCCTCGCTGGATCGTCCCTGCAGCTGCTGTGAGTTGGCCCTCAGCAGGAAGTGACATCACTAACCCCTCCCTCTGGTAAAGGTGCATAACGTGAACATGCCGTCTGCTCTGCAGCCTCCAGGCATCTTTACCAACGGCCTGATCGACATAGACCCCCCCTCCAAGGTCACTCCTGTTCCCCCCGTCGATGGAGGGGCCCCTCCCCCACTCGCTCATGCACACAATGCTGCCCCCACCAGGTAAGCTTTAATGTCTTTCATCAAACGTCTCCCGTTTCTGTTTTTGAAACTGAAAAACCAGCAGAAAGATAACAAACGGAAGGCTTCGTGTTGTGGCTTCATGCTGTGGTTCTGCGGTCAGTCAGGATTCAAACCAGCACCCTGAGAGCCTCATGTTGAACAAGCGCCTGCACGGAGGTGGGGTGGTAATGGTGTGGGCGTGTCTGCAGTCGAGCA
This sequence comes from Oryzias latipes, assembly GCF_053564925.1. NCBI lineage: Eukaryota > Metazoa > Chordata > Actinopteri > Beloniformes > Adrianichthyidae > Oryzias > Oryzias latipes. The sequence continues at coordinate 34,236,605 of NC_136257.1, read as the reverse complement.
GCATAAATCTGTCTTTATCCGCTTCCTGCAGCACCAGGGGTCCACCCCCCCCTTCAGACGACGGAGCCAAACCCAGAGGTCCCCTGACCACCGAGCTCTGATGAAGACGCCGTCCTCGTCTTCCTCGCCGTGGCCCGGAGGGGAGGGAGCGGCGGCTGACAGCGGACCCTCCTCCCCCTGGCAGAGGAGCGTGAAGGAAGCGGCTCCTGGATGGAGAGCGGCCGTCCTCCGCCCCGGGGTCAGGGACCCTCCTGGACCTCCCTTCACGCTCCGCCGTGGACTCAAACACTGGAACCGTTCTGCAGCAGCTCTCTCTTTTTAAACTTCTGTTTTTACGTTTCGCTCTTTGGGGCGACTGTTTTTTAAAAAGCCCAGAAGGATCTGTCCCTCCTGGGGTTTTAGCGTTTCTTTCTTCTAACCGTAGCGGCAGGAACGGCCTCAGCGGCGCTGCGGTAAAGGCGGCGTGGAACCAGGAACCTCCTTGTGTGTAGCTTCTGCCATGCCTTATGAAAATGAATGTATAGTGATGGGAGCAGGAGCCGCTCAGAAGGAGCCCCAAGGAGGAACATTTACACGAAGGTTTTGGGTGGTTCACGGGCAGAAGGTGTGGACACTCCGCCTCAGCCACCATGAAGGTTTATGTTGAAGACTAGAAGGTTTTTACTGTAGCAGAATCCAGTATTTATGCTGTTTGGACGTGTTGTAGCTCCACTTCAGGATCTAATGTCATTGATATATTTTTGTGTCGACCCTGTAGTTCCTACAGATTTTTTTATTTCAGTAGCTGTAGAAAACGATCAGATACAAGGCAGACGTAAATACAGTTTTCTATCAGCACGGCGCCTCTGGGTTTTCTGTTGAGTCCCGATTCTCTTCAGTTTCTGCTTTAGCTTGAATGTGGTTTGGATTTGACCCAAAGCCTTTTCCAGAGAAACTTCCTGCAGCGGATCTTCTTGTGCTGCATGTTGTCTCCACTGGGGGGCAGTAGAGCTCCACGCTCAGCTGTTTGTCTCCAGGATGCTTGATTCTGACAGAAACTCTGCTTTCTGGACGCATCTCCTGAAACAGCAGCTTCAGTGTTTAAATGACAGTTTTAACCAAACTTTAAACATCTGGACCTTCCTAAAGTTCAGACCGTTTTTTGGCGGATTAAACCACATTTTTGTGTTTGAGTTCTTTCCTTGGTTTGTGTTTTTGGTGGCAGTGAAGCTGCAGTACCGATCTGAGCCTGTAGGGGGCAGATAAGCTCCACGGCAGCCACCTGGCTCTGAGGAGCAGCTCTGGTTCCAGGATCTCTGTCTAGAAATGAGTTTTTCAATGTGTAAGAATCCTTAGAAAAGGAAGGAGGCGTGTTTATACGGGGGAGGTGGTATCATGGTGAGGGCTGCCTCAGAGAGCCAAAGTGTTGAGCGTTCAACCCCTTCAATCGCTCCAACCATCATTGCAGAAGAACGTTCTGCTCTAAGGTATGTGGTTCTAGACCCGACTGACTCATGGGTCAATAGCTGTCAGAACCGCAGATCTTTGATTAGATGAATTTCTTTGATCATCTTCTGTGATTCACCTGAAGAAGACCAGACGATCTTCATCTGCGTCTGTCAAACCAGAAACCGTTTGGTTTGATATAATGTGACGTTTAAAAGGCGGAGCTTATTCGTTTAGGTGCATGGGGGAAACGTGCACGTGAGAGCGCACGTTAGGGGAACGAAATGGGGAACCGACCCGGAAGTGTGTGTGTGTGCACGTCATGAAAGTGTGTGTGTTTGTGTGTCTGTGCACGACAGTGTGATGTGTCAGAATAAGTGTACAGCTGATTCTTTGTGCAGTACCTGATCCACACAAGCAGAGAGGAGGTGCTGGTTCTCCTCATTTCACAGTTGACACATGAAGGAGGAAGCTGCAGGTCCTTCTAGTCTGAGTTGTCCTCCAGCTGACGAGCATCATGGTACGTCTGCCTCCTCTGTGAGCTTCTGCTGCTGATCCAACTCCACATCCTAGAAGTCTCCTCACAGAGGAACATCTCAAAGATCACTGAGGGCTTTGAGAAGAACTGAGGTTAGATGTTGGGACCAAGCTCTCCTCCTCTGACGCAGCAGCTAGACGTTCCTCCTCCACCCTCTGCCTTAGAGCCCACATCTGCTCTCAGGCAGCCAAACGCCCACCGTTTGGTTCTGCCGTCTGCGCAGATCGGAGCCCGGCTGCGTCCCGCCTGCAGTGCAGCTCTGAAAATGTTGAGGTTCAGCAGCAGAAACATCAGAAGGTGTGAGGATGACGAGGAGCAGATGGGTGAAGAACACCAACCCAACGTGGAGATCCTGCAGGAAGAAAGTCTGATGTTCTGCAGCAGCTGAAGCCGGACTCGTTACTCCCACATGATCTGAGCGGACCTCCATCAAAAGCAGAGTAAGTCAGCCGGACAGACGAGCTTTGCCGCCGCCGCCGCCGCTTTGATTCATTTAAATGATCTCAACACTGTTCTGTGTCCATCCGGGTGGAAGGAAGCTGCAGATGAAAGCGTTCCTGCCGCGTGGCTGGTCTTTGTGAAGGCGTGCGGTCGCCGGGCAGATTTCATATTGTCCGTTTATTCTTTGGAAGGTTTACCTGTCTCTGGGGTGGAGCTCCGCCTCCACCTGCACTGTCTGTCCCTCGTGGTTCGCTGAATCCCGACGGTCACAAACACACTTCCAGATGGGTTTCCATGGCAACCATTGTTGAGACGAGCCGCAGAGGAGCGTCCGTCAGCTCACAGACACACACCTCCCCGGGTTCTGGATCAGAACTTCAGATGAGATCAACGTTTGGCTGGAGGTCACGCCGTCTGAGTGTGACCTCTGTGTCTGCTGTTGAGAAATCTGTGTGCAGAGCCTCCAACTGCTCTGGCTCTTCTTCTATGGTGAGTGGTTAATGGCGTTTACCTGGACAGCACTTTCTACCTTCCTGGAAGGCCAAAGCGCTTTACACTCACAGGCCCAGCCACACATTCACGCCCTGGTGGGGGCTGCGCTGCCGAACACTGATGCCAAACGCTGGCGCCGACCTTCCACCAGAGGCAAGGCGGGAATTGAACCTGCAATCTTCCGCCCTTCCGCTGCACCACTAAGCCTCCTCCTCATGAGTTAACTATGGACACGTGGCGTTATCCTACTTATACTATGCTCACTGAAGAAATGAATGTTAAATGTTTGAGCTCTATTCTTGTCATTTCAACGCCTAAATTAGACTGTTGGATATGCGTGTGAGGCGTTGTCATGGTAACGGCTACAGAACCTGCAGCTGGTGTCTGAGGACTAAACATCCAAAGCATCGTTTCAGAGGAAACGTTCACCTCTTAGCGCTTATTTCTGTCCAGACGCCCGATATCCACCATGATCAGTAAATGTGGATCATTTGATGATCAACTAAAGGATTTCAAACGCTGCATCAGGCATTAAGGTCAATGAGACCATTCAAACCCGGTGATGCTGCCGACATTTTCCGTTTTGTGGCTCAAAGTAAATCTTCTTTCTGAGGACGTGTGCCGCCTCATCATCAGGGGAATTCTCCTGGACGTTGTCATTCTTCAGCTGACTTGATCCGTCAGAGGAAGTTTCTTCCTTCACTTCCTGTAATGACTCCACAGGCCGAACCGATTACCAACAGGACGGCGGGCGCCAACGCGCAGACGAGGTGGCGCTCGCTGGGCTGCATGAACGGAGGCTGTGATGGGCCAGCAGGAAACAGCAAGACTGTCAGAAGTGAGTAATCTTTTTAATTTGGAGGGTGTGCGTGTAATGGGGGGGAACCGGTAGCATCAGTGGCGTGAATAGAAATGATGATCTTATTAGAAAAAGCCAATAAAAGGAGAGTTCTGGTTCCTCAGAGTAATGACTCATGGTCTACGGAGATCAGACCTTCTTCAGCTGCAAACGCGTCTGAACTCAGGAAGGAGGAAGAGGAGGAGATGCTTTGGAGATGAAGTCAGTTTGGACCGGATCAGAGGACCAGCACCTCCTCTCCGATGGAGGAGCCAGAAATGGAGCCAGTCCCACGCTCAGAGTAACCACGGGTGGCGCCGTACAAAGTCTAGCCTGTCCCCAAATAACATCAAAGGGAACCGAGGGGGTGTGGCTGTCGGGATGAGGGGTAAATGGGTCTCAGTGGGCGTGTTCGTCCCACAAATTTGATCCAATCGAAACGATGACGAGCCAAACGCCGACACAGGAGGAGCCCGTCCAGAGGGTCACATGACCACAGGGCTGCTCCATCTGTCATATTGGAGACAGGAGGCGGAGAAAGGAGTTTGTGGAGGAAGGAGGTCCTGAGGGACGGGAGGAGCCGGATGTCATGGAGGTGAAGGAACCGGCGAGAGGACCTCCTCTGGACTGAGGAACTCGTCTGTCCAGTCCTGCAGCGCTCTGCGCTCAACAGCAGAAACCGATTTGAACTGCCAAAGCGAGGCCCAGGCTGGTCCTGACGGTCACACGGCAGTGACCAAGTCGTGTGTTTGAAACCCTGCTGGACCCAAAGATGTCCGTTTCCGATCCTGATCCCTGAACAGAAGACTCTGTTCCACTAAATCCTGAGCGAAACATCAGGGGTCTTCACTGAAACGCCAGAAGTCCCTTTAAACTCTCACTGACCTCAGACGACCTCGTCCTTCAAACACTCTACTAGGCCTGCTCATTTATAATAATAAATCACACATTTACTGCAATACGCATATCGCCAAAAATGGCAACAAATGGGTTCTGTAAATGAGCTAAAACAATCTTATGGCAGCTTGAAGTATTTAATGAATCAAATAAATCCCTTTATGAATTTAACCAATCGGATGGTCTCCTTTACATCATCGGCCAATCGGATGGTCTCCTTTTGTGTAGCCGAGGGTCATTTTGAGCGTAATTTAAATGATGTTGACATGGTCACACACTTGACTTAATTTTAACCCATGGCTTAACAACTTTCGACCTTGAAATCTGTGATGCTTTGTTTTCTGACCACATGCCTGTTTTGTTTAATGTACAGCTGCCATGTCACACAGTTAAATTTCCAGCCCCTTTTTTATGCAGTCGCACTATTAACTCCCATACGGCCGCACAATTCTCTGCAGCTTTTAACTCTACCATCATTTTACCAGAACATCAGAGCTGCAATTCAGATGTTGAGAACATGTCATCCTGCTTGTATTCAACCTGTCAAACTGTTTTAGACAGTGTAGCTCCACTAAAAACAAGGCTCTCCAGGTTGAGGTCTGAGCCCTGGTTAGATGAGACCACTCGTGCCGTCAGGCGAGAGTGCAGGAGAGCCGAGCGGAAATGGAAGAAAGACCGGCGATCTTATCAAAAGACCATGAAGGCTGCTAAAACTAAACATTTTTCAGACATCATTGCAAGCAACCAGCACAATCCTCGGGTTTTATTTAAAACCATTAACTCCGTTTTAAATGTTCCACAACCGGTCTCTCTTGAGAACTCAACTGAGGTTTGTGAGATGTTTATGACCTTTTTTATTGATAAAATCAAGAACATTAGGACCCTCATTAGCCCCCCCTCTTTCAGTCACTCCGTCTCCACCTCATGTTCTACTGTTCTCCACCGGTTTGAGCATGTCAGTCTGTCTTACTTGGAAAAATTAATTAGTCAGATGAAGCCATCAGGATCTCCCAATGATCCAGTTCCACCTCGTCTTTTTAAAGAAGTGTTTCCCACTCTGGCTCCCTAAGTTCTCGATTTAATTAACGGCAGTTTAATTCATGGGAGTGTGCCTTCGTGCTTCAAACATGCAGTAGTAACACCACTTATTAAAAAGCCTGGCCTGGACTCCTCCATTTTGTCAAACTTTAGACCAATTTCTAAGCTCCCCTTCCTTTCGAAGGTTTTGGAGAAAATTGTGTACTGCCAGTTAACAACGTTTTTAGAGGAGAACAGCATCCTTGAGGTGTTTCAGTCAGGATTTAAACCCCGTCACAGTACCGAGTTTGCGCTAGTGAGGGTTTCAAATGACATTTTTCTAGCAACGGATGCCGGTCACCATGTTGTTTTGGTTCTGCTCGATCTGGCAGCTGCATTCGACACAGTTGACCACCAAATCCTTTTGTCTCGCCTGGAAAGCTGGGTGGGTCTTCGAGGTAGTGCTTTAGAATGGTTCAGATCTTATTTAAATGAGAGGAGCTTCTGTGTCCGTCTTGGACGTGCAGAATCCCGTAGAGCAACTTTCACATGTGGTGTACCTCAGGGCTCTGTTCTGGGGCCTCTTCTTTTTTCATTGTACCTGCTTCCACTTGGGTCTATTCTCCGCAAACACGGGATTTCATTCCACCTCTATGCTGACGACAGTCAGATTTACATACCGTTAAAACAGGAAGAAGCATATTCTGCTCACCAGTTACTAGAATGTCTTGATGACATTAAGACATGGATGTCATGTAACTTCCTGCACTTAAACCAGGAAAAAACAGAGGTTCTGCTATTTGGTCCAAGTGATGTCTGTAAGGCACATGTCGACTTAGGCGTTTTAAATGATCACCTGAAACAGACAGCAACAAGTCTAGGTGTGAAACTGGATAGCAATTTAACTTTTAATGCTCATATCAACTCAGTGGTGAAATCCAGCTTTTTTCACCTGAGACAACTGGCCAAGGTTAAACCTCTCCTCTCCCGCCATGACTTTGAGATTTTAATCCATGCTTTTATTTCAACACGTTTGGACTACTGTAATGCTCTCTATGTTGGGCTTTCCCAGAATTTACTTGCTCGATTGCAGTTAGTCCAAAACGCTGCTGCCCGTCTTCTAACTGGTACACGGAAACAAGAACATATCACTCCCATTTTAGCATCTCTTCATTGGCTCCCAGTTCGCTTACGCATTGATTTTAAAATTCTCCTATTTGTTTTTAAAAGTCTCCATGGACTCGCCCCAAAATATCTGTCTGACCTGATTCAGGTGTACCCCCCCCCCCCCCCCCCCCGCTCCCTTAGGTCACCCAATCAGACACAGCTGGTCGTCTCGAAGACCAGGAGAAAACTGACAGGTGACCGAGCCTTCTCGGTCTTCGGACCAAAAATCTGGAACAAATTGCCCCTGTACCTCAGACAGATAGACTCACTTAGTATTTTTAAATCTGCTCTTAAAACATATTTTTTCACTTTGGCTTTTAACTGAGTTGGAATCCGGACCTATTTTATGTGTTTTATGCTTTATATTTTTATGTGCTTTTATTAATTTTTGTATTGTTCAGCACTTTGGTGAACCTTGTTCTGTTTAAAGTGCTTTATAAATAAAGTTGAGTTGAGTGAGTTGACTCTTATTTACATGAAACTGTTGCAGTGAAATGGAGATGATGTTTTTGGTTGTTATTTGTTCATGAATCAGACGTTTTATCGTCAATATATGGATATTTAATATCATAAATCCTTTGTTTTCCTCACATGGTGCAGCCTTACACTGTACTCTTTTCTTTTCTGGCTTCAGGAAGTCACTCTGAAACCGTCACACAGAACATTTTGCACACTTTGCACGTATGACATGTTGGTCTTCCATGATTCGTGCGTGCTCTACGTCATTCTTGCGTTCGTCATTCGTCTATGTCCGTGGAGGGTTTGGGACGACGGGTCTTTATGTGAATTCGGTTTTGAGCTGTTCACCACTTTGGTCAGTGGATTTAATCATATTTTACCTAGTTTATACACAATTATTACGTAAATGTCACACAATTGTGTGTGATTTTTGTGAGATGCTTACACAAATGTGTCTTTTCACGCCCGTTCCACGTTTGTCTAACAGAGTTTTCAGACATGAACCCCCGATGTCTAACTTCAACGTCAAAGTTATGTAACAGATGCCTGAATCACTAATGACCTGCAGAGAAACCGCTGTAATCACACGGTTCATGTTCCACGTTGGTTTACGTGTTCTTTGCGTGTTTATTTGTGGTTTTAACATGTTTATTCCTGAAATATCTGTGAAAATGTCACATAAAGACCAAACTTTTCTGACTTTTTCCACATAGATTCACGTCTGACCAGTTTTCATGCGTGCAGCACGTACATAGTGGCTGTGCGACACGGCCTGCAGGTCGGGTCTGAGTTCCCTCTCTGCTCTTCATCAGGCTGTCTGAATCCACAATCCTAACATTAAGTATCCAGAAAGAAACGGAGCATCGCTGCTCACTATTGGTAAATACAGACCACAATGCATTGGTGTGAACAATATGTCATTAAAAAAATGTCTGTACATTTGGTTTTTCTAAATCATCCAGTTTCCCCATCAGAATGCAGTGGATTCTTTAAAAGTAGTAAGCATGGGTCCAAACCTCCCTAAAATCCAGAACACTGGATAAAGTTCTGTTGGGGTTCTGGAGGAGGGATGGGATTGAGATGCCGCCCAAACATCTCAGAGGCTTCTGGGGGTTTGAGCTTCAGGGCTTCAAACTGGAACCGGACCAGCGTCTGATGGCTCATTGGGTGGTTTCTCAGCTCTGCTCCTCTCTGGCGCCTCCTTTACTCCTCTTCTTTGGAGCGAATGAACCCGTTTACCGAGTTTGATGGCGTGTTGGAAGGAGAGTGACATCAGAGACGCTCGGCTGAGTCTTCTTCTGAAGTCTTTTCAGTTTTCCCCGCCGTGCCCCCCCCCCCACACACACACGGCGGACACCATTCAGGAGGTCAGGGCGGTGCTCTGCGGCGAGACGAGGCCTTCCAGGAATAATTTCAATTCTTCATGGGAAACTAACGGGCGGAGGAGCACTGACCACGCAGGATTCCTCCGTCTGTCAGCTGAGAGCGTCCCGCTTGGTCGTCCTCTCACAGAGTCTTTAGGAGAGTCCAGACGTTTGGACGAGAGGAAGGACGGGGACAAACACAGACATTTGTCTTAGTACCCAGGACAACTTGGGAGACGCGAGGGAATAAAAAAGCGATGGAGGGAGGAATGAAAAGCAGAGATGCTGTTGGACGAGAGAAGAGAGACGGAGGACAACGGAAAGCCATTTCTTCCCAGAATGAATGGAGAGGAAGAGGAGGGTTGGACCTTAACATTCAGAAGAAGGATCAAAGAGGAAACAAAGAGAGAGAGAAAGAGAGAGAGAGAGCAGATGGAGGAGGAGAATGAGGAGTTCATGACTCCACCCTTGTGCGACGGGGCGTGTCTGCTCCAACGCCAGGCGGCTATTCAGCGCACTCATTTATACACCCCGTTTTCTATTGGGGGGGGGGGGGGGGGGGGTCTGCAGTTATTTCTGCTTTCCCCCCAGGTTTCTCCTCCTCCTGTCAGACCCCCCCCCTGGTGTCCTCTTTTGCTCCTTCGGTTGCAGAGTCCGTCTGTTCTCCTGCTGGACATGATTTCACTGAAGGGGTTACAGAAAGAAAACCTGTTCTCCATCTGCACCCTCAGAACCCAAACATCAAAATAACGTCATGCGTTTGGTTCTCAGTGTGGCTGAATTCCACACAAAAACAAAGAAATGTTTGGTTCTGCGGGTTTACAACAGGATCTCTGTCAACAAAAGCGGAGTTGCATTCAGATCGATGTGGATCTGCTGCGCCGGTTCCACGTGGATCTGCTGATCCGGTTCCATGTGGATCTGCTGCTCCGGTTCCACGCGCGTCTGCTGATCCGGTTCCACGCGCGTCTGCTGATCCGGTTCCATGTGGATCTGCTGCTCCGGTTCCATGTGGATCTGCTGATCCGGTTCCATGTGGATCTGCTGATCCGGTTCCATGTGGATCTCTGCTGATTCGGTTCCACGTGGATCTGCTGATCCGGTTCCATGTGGATCTGCTGCTCCGGTTCCATGTGGATCTGCTGCTCCAGTTCCATGTGGATCTGCTGCTCCGGTTCCATGTGGATCTGCTGCTCCGGTTCCACGCGTGTCTGCTGATCCAGTTCCATGTGGATCTGCTGCTCCGGTTCCATGTGGATCTGCTGCTCCGGTTCCACGCGGGTCTGCTGATCCGGTTCCACGCGCGTCTGCTGATCCGGTTCCACGCGGATCTGCTGCTCCGGTTCCACGTGGATCTGCTGATCCGGTTTCACGCGGATCTGCTGCTCCGGTTCTCCGGTTCCACGTGGATCTGCTGATCCGGTTCCACGCGCGTCTGCTGATCCGGTTCCACGCGGATCTGCTGATCCGGTTCCACGCGGATCTGCTGCTCCGGTTCTCCGGTTCCACGTGGATCTTGAGCTGGAAGTCTGTTACTTCTTCCTCGTGTTTCCAGTCCTACGTTTTTGAGGACATGTGTTGACAAGCTTCTGGGGATGAAGGACGTGTCTGACTGGCAGCTCCCCACTGACTGGACAAAGTCTCATCTCTGTCTCCAGACGGTCTCAACGGCTTCTCTGACTCAGAAGAGGTGGAGAACAGTTTAAGAGGAAACCTGCGAGAACGCCGTCATGAAGCAGAGATTCCTGCAGAACCCGGCGCCGTGGTCACCTGGAGAACCGGGGAAAGCATCGGCAAACTGGTGAGGGACTTTCTAGAACGGGATGTGAGGAACAAACCGAAGCTTTTCCACAAACGCAGCAGCTCAAAGGCCTCTGAAAGGACAACAGGTGGAAACCAGGAGCTTCCAGGTGTTTCTGATCGTTCGGCGTCAGCTGACCTTAGAAACGAAGTCGAGACCTCAGAGGATGAAGGCCGACTTCTTTTGGGACACAAACCGTTTTTCATTCACCTTTATTTAACCAGGAGAAAAACACTCATTGAGATTAAAAATCTCTTTTGCAAGAGAGTCCTGTCCAAGAGGCAGCAACACAACAATAACACACAACTTTCATGTACACTCACACTCAATCATAATAAACCGTCTCAAATGAAGCATTTACAGTTGGAAAGCTTTGTCTCTCGTTCATTTAAACGTTTTTTAAAAAAGACCAGGGAGATCAATTCTTTCAATTTAAACTCTTTCTGGAGTTTTTTCCAAATCTAAAAGCCTTTTTTCCATCTCTGTGCACCGAGAGCAGAACCGGTCCTGAGAGCTCAGGTTGTAGCTGCTGCTCTTCAGTTCTATGAGCTGCTGGAGAAAAGACGGCACCAACCCCAGAATGCATCTGTAAATGAAAAGGTACCAATGTTTCAGTCTGCGCTGGGACCAGGAGGGCCATCCAGAACAGTGATGGGTCAGTGACCTCATGTCTGGTAGAAAACAGTGTCTAGAGCATCAGCAGAAGCATTCATACACTGACCAAAAATATAAACGCAACACTTTTGTTATTGCTCCCATTTTTTATGGTCTGAACTCAAAGATGTGAAACATTTTCCACATACACAAAATAACCAGTTCTCTGAAATATTGTTCACAAATCTGTCTGCTGATTAGACAGCATGATTATTGCACAGGTGTGCCTTAGACTGGCCACAAGAAAAGGCCACTCTGAAATCTTCAGTTTTGTTTTATTGAGAGGGTCAGGGGACTCAGACAACCAGTCAGTATCTGGTGTGACCACCATTTGCCTCATGAAGTGCGACACATCTCCTTCACATAGAGTTGATCAGGTTGTCTATTGTGACCTGTGGAATGTTGGTCCACTCTTCTTCAATGGCTGTGCGAAGTTGCAGGATATTGGCAGGAACTGGAACACGCTGTCGTATACGCCGATCCAGAGCATCCCAAACATGCTCAATGGGTGACATGTCCGGTGAGGATGCTGGCCATGCAAGAACTGGGATGTTTTCAGCTTCCAAGAATTGTGTCCAGATCCTTGCAACATGGGGCCGTGCATTATCATGCTGCAACATGAGGTGATGTTGTTGGATGTACGGCACAACAATGGGCCCCAGGATCTCGTCACGGTATCTCTGTGCATTCAAAATGCCATCAATGAAATGCACCTGTGTTCTTCGCCCATAACATATGCCTGCCCATACCATAACCCCACCACCACCATGGGCTACTCCATCCACAACATTGACATCAGAAAACCGCTCACCCACACGACGCCACACACGCTGTCTGCCATCTGCCCTGAACAGTGTAAACCGGGATTCATCCGTGAAGAGAACACCTCTCCAACGTGCCAGACGCCATCGCATGTGAGCATTTGCCCACTCAAGTCGGTTACGACGACAAACTGGAGTGAGGTCGAGACCTCGATGAGGACGACGAGCATGCAGATGAGCTTCCCTGAGACGGTTTCTGACAGTTTGTGCAGAAATTCTGTGGTTATCTAAACCGATTGTTTCAGCAGCTGTCCGAGTGGCTGGTCTCAGACGATCTTGGAGGTGGACATGCTGGATGTGGAGTTCTCGGGCTGGTGTGGTTACACGTGGTCTGGGGTTGTGAGGCCGGTTGGATGTGCTGCCAAATTCTCGGAAACGCCTTTGGAGACGGCTTATGGTGGAGAAATGGAGATTCAATTCCCTAGCAACAGCTCTGGTGGATATTCCTGCTATCAGCATGCCAATTGCACGCTCCCTCAAAACTTGCAACATCTGTGGCATTGTGCTGTGTGATACAGTTGAAGATTTCAGAGTGGCCAGTCTTAGGAACACCTGTGCAATAATCATGCTGTCTAATCAGCATCTTGATATGGCACACCTGTGAGGTGGGATGGATTGTCTTGGCAAAGGAGAAGTGCTCACTATCACAGTTTTAGACAGATTTGTGAACAATATTTCAGAGAACTGCTTATTTTGTGTATGTGGTAAATGTTTCACATCTTTGAGTTCATACCATAAAAAAATGGGAGCAACAACACAAGTGTTGTGTTTATATTTTTGGTCAGTGTATAAGTCACATCACCAAAATCAAGGACAGACAGAAAAGTGGCAGAGACAAGTGTCTTATGGTCTTTAAATGATAAACATGATTTGAGTAAAAGCGTAAGTTTAGTTTCAGGCTGTGAGTCAGTTTCTGAATGTGGTTTAAAAGTTAGACAGTCATCAGTTAAAATACCAAACAGTTTGAGAAGATCGACTGGTCAGTTCCTCGTCTTAGAAGTCCATGAAAGTGGCAGGAAGGCTTGATTGACACTAAATTACTGAATAAATGTTAAATATTTACCTTGGTAAATGGCGTATACTTATATAGCGCTTTCTACCCTCTTTCAAAGGCCCAAAGCGCTTTGCAGTCACAGACACATTCACACACTGATGGCGGCTCCGCTGCCAAACACTGGCGCCAACGTACCACCAGAGGCAAGGTGGGGTTCAGTGTCTTGCCCAAGGACACTTCGACTCATGGTTGTGCAAGGCGGGAATCGAACCTGCAATATTACGATCATGGGTCGACCGCCCTACCGCTGCACCACGGCCGCCCCACCGTGACCTTCAAATCGTGAGAGCTGGAACGCACGTGCACGCACACACACACGTGCACGCTCACATGTTCCCCTCCTTGCTGCAGCAGAGTCCCTTCAGCCGCTCAGACATAACAATAAAATCCCTTACAGCCGCTGACGGACAGGATGCCCATATTTGGAAGTGGGGAGAAAGGGGGGCGTTGCTGTAGCTACAGGGAACTTGACGTGGCGGAACGGGTGGCTGACACCGCAGAGCCTGAGAACTTCAGAGCATCAGGACGGCCGTCTGCCCGAGTCCCTGTCACAGCGTGGCTGTCCGTCTGCTCCGCCGTCTCGTCACACTTCGCTCTCTCAGGTTCTGAAACACTTTCTCTTCGTGACCCGAGGGGAACTTTTCGCTTGTCTTTGCGTCACGCCGACATCAGGAAAGAACCGTGTTCCTTAATGTCTGGGATATAAACGTTCATCTGAATTTTTTTTGGCGTCACTGCCGTGGTCACCCACGTCCCATCAGGTGTCTAATGTGATTCCTCAAATATGGAATCGAACCCTCGACATCTCATTGTCAGGACCTCCGCTCCTCCACTAGGCCACTGAACTGCTGCCTTTATGAGCTGGTTCAGCTGCCGTTAACGGACCGAACAAGACGACCACAAAACGAGAAACGACCTCAAATTTAGAAGTTGACCTTTGACCTTTGCACTCTGAAAAACACTTTTCCTGCTCTTAACATTTTAATTGATTTGATGAATGTGACAGTTTTGGACATTATCACTTGAACCGCATCCAACCAGCCGCATCCAACCAGCCGCATCCAACCAGCCGCGTCCAACCAGCTGCATCCATCCAGCCGGATCCAACCAGCTGCATCCTACCAGCTGCATCCTACCAGCTGCATCCAACCAGCCGCATCCGACCAGCTGCATCCAACCAGCTGCATCCAACCAGCCGCATCCAACCAGCCGCATCCAACCAGCCGCGTCCAACCAGCTGCATCCATCCAGCCGGATCCAACCAGCCGCATCCAACCAGCCGCATCCAACCAGCCGCATCCGACCGACCGCATCTAACCAGCCGCATCCAACCAGCCGCATCCAACCAGCCGGATCCAACCAGCTGCATCCAACCAGCTGCATCCAACCAGCCGCATCCAACCAGCTGCGTCCAACCAGCCGCATCCAACCAGCTGCATCCAACCAGCCGCATCCAACCAGCCGCATCCAACCAGCCGGATCCAACCAGCCGCATCCGACCACATGCATCCAACCAGCTGCATCCAACCAGCTGCATCCAACCAGCTGCATCCAACCAGCCGCATCCAACCAGCCGCATCCAACCAGCCGCATCCAACCAGCCGCATCCGACCACATGCATCAGACTACCTGCATCCAACCAGCCGCATCCAACCAGCCGCATCCAACCAGCCGCATCCAACCAGCCGCATCCAACCAGCCGCATCCAACCAGCCGCATCCATCCAGCCGGATCCAACCAGCTGCATCCTACCAGCTGCATCCAACCAGCTGCATCCAACCAGCTGCATCCAACCAGCCGCATCCAACCAGCTGCATCCTACCAGCTGCATCCTACCAGCTGCATCCAACCAGCCGCATCCAACCAGCTGCATCCAACCAGCTGCATCCTACCAGCTGCATCCAACCAGCCGCATCCAACCAGCCGCATCCAACCAGCCGCATCCAACCAGCCGCATCCAACCAGCCGCATCCAACCACGCGGATCCAACCAGCTGCATCCAACCAGCTGCATCCAACCAGCCGCATCCAACCACGCGGATCCAACCAGCTGCATCCTACCAGCCGCATCCAACCAGCCGCATCCTACCAGCCGGATCCAACCAGCTGCATCCTACCAGCCGCATCCAACCAGGCGGATCCAACCACCCGCATCCATCCACCCGCATCCAACCACCCGCATCCAACCAGCTGCGTCCAACCAGCTGCATTCAACCATGATGATGATGATGATGATGATGATGATGATGATGGATGGTTGATAGATAGATAGATAGATAGATAGATAGATAGATATAAACTTTATTAATCTCCCAAAGGAGAAATTCAGGTGTCCGGTAGCAAAACACACAACCACACACAACAAACAACAGTAAAAAGACAGTTCACAAAATAATATCAGTTCATATCAGGCAGGTTCATTAAACAGCCTGATAGCTGTAGGGACAAATGAGTTCTTAAAGCGCTCTGTCCTGCAGCGCAGTGAAAGGAGTCTATTACTCCATGAGCTCCTCTGACCTGACATCGTGTTGTGCAAAGGATGTCTGGGATTGTCCAGGATGCTCTGAGTC
Organism: Oryzias latipes; assembly: GCF_053564925.1. Lineage (NCBI taxonomy): Eukaryota > Metazoa > Chordata > Actinopteri > Beloniformes > Adrianichthyidae > Oryzias > Oryzias latipes. The sequence goes on along the minus strand of NC_136257.1, from coordinate 34,221,068 downwards.
ACAGCCCTCATTCTCTTCTGCAGCACAGATCCCAGAGAGTCCACCCTCCTCCCGATCACAGATGCACATCTCTTAATCAGTTTGTCCAATCGAGTGCAATCCCTCGTGGTCATACTGCCACCCCAGCAGACAACCCCATGGAAGACAGCACTCGCCACAACCGACTGATAAAAGAGGAGCAACATGTCAGTACATACATCAAAGGACCTCAGCTTTCTCAGAAAGAACAGTCTACTCTGCCCTTTCTTATACAGAGCATGAGCCTGCTCCGACCAGTCCAGTTTGTGGTCAAGGTGCACACCCAAGTATTTGTAGGAGTCAACCACCTCGATTCCCCCTCCATCAATGATCACTGGCTGGTGGGAGGACTTCCTACTAAAGTCAATAATCATCTCCTTGGTCTTTGATATGTTAAGCACAAGACCATTGTCCCTGCTCCAGGAGGTGAATCATCTCCAGGAGGTGATGATGGGTGGATGGATGATGGATGGATGATAAATCCTGAACATACAGAATCTTCAGTTGTTGCATTCTAAAAACACGTCTGACTGCACGTTTTCCTCCCTTGCAGGCGTCTGCGCGTGCAGCAGCTGCAGCAACATCACGTTTAAAAATGAAGCTGCTGGAACACAGACGTTCACTCCTAAAGGGGGTCATCTGTCACTCTCCATCAGCTGATGAATAATTCAACAACATGTCAGCGATCCAATAAGCACACTGCCCCGAGCTGCTGGTTCAGGCGCGGCTCGGTGAAGAGAGCAGCCGCGTTCCTGCATGCACACCCAATGGATGGATGATGGATGGATGACGGATGGATGATGCTCAGGTGCTGCGGTCACCTGCTCACCTGTGGAGACATTAGTTACATGACGGCAATACAGTCTGATGCACTAAAAAGCATCAGAATCATGAAAAAAAACTTTTTCTTTGGTTTCATTGTGTGACATTTTTCATTATAAAACATCACAAAACACCAGAAGCCTTTTCTTCCTCTTCTCCCTCTTCCTCCTCTTCTGCTTGGTGTATTTGAAGGCAGAGTGAGGAAGAGGAGAACAAAGCAGCTATTACAGCAAATTGTTGCTGTCAGGCGCTGATTTCGTGGCCTGAATGCAAATTGACTGAAACACCTTTGTTAATTTGTCAGGTTTTCCAGCCGCTCGCACGGCTTCACCGTTAAAAAAAGTGACTCTGCTGCTTGAAGACCCTCTGGCTCCTCCAGGCCCACCAGGACTTGGTCATATCTCAGCCATAGAGGGATGAATTATTGAGCAGCAGGAGTTTTTTCAGCTCCGGGGTTTGTGTAATCCCTCTCTGATGCTATCGCTAAAAGTGATGACAGTGTGTTGGACTGTGCTGGGTGGGGGTGGGGGGGGGTGCCCTGTATGGTGAAGACCTCCACAGGTATGGGCTCTCCTTTAAAGGACGAAGACGTCTTTAACGCTGAGCAGGCTCGGTTCTGAGGGATGTAGAGGTTAGGGAGCAGATTCTGGGTTCTGGTGATGATGGAGCGAACGGGTCTGAAACAGTGAGGCAGAAACATGAAGGAGGGGGGGGGGGGTGGACGCGTAAAAACGTTTCATATGAACTTTTAGCAATAAAAAGAGCAGCAGGAGCTTTAGTTTTCCTGGTTCTGTCTTCACATAGAGGTTTGCTCCTCATCTGGAAGTTTCCTCCTGATCCGGCGACTCCTGGTTGGTGGAGCTGTCCAGGGAGAAGATCTCATTGGTTCTGGTCCAGACTTTAACTTCATGGATAAGAAATTCAGAAAAGTTTCAACAGTCTGCCACCTTCATCAGAGGTCTAGATCACAGAACCATCATCATCATCATCATGGTATCAACACCAGAGCTTCTCAGCTGGTCCTGAGGGCAAATCCGACACGTGTTCCTGCACACAGAACCGTCAGAGAACCACAAACACGTCCTGTTCGACAAACATCACGGAGCCTTCAGAGGAGAAGAATCTGGAAAATCTCTAGAATAGAAAATCAGGAAGTTAGATTCTTAGAGGAACTCTAATCAACAATATTCAATCCAAAGATAACAGTGACACTGGAATTAAGAGTATTTCAAAATAGTTTAATAATAGACTGGAAGTTAAATTCAAAGACACATTGAAAATATTGAAATAAGATGGGAAAAATGTATAAATCAGGTTTGAATGAAATCAGAAGCCATCGTTTCTATTAAAGGTCCCTTTATTGGACTAGAACATGTTATAATCTAATAAATTATTAAGTGTGGTCCATAATCTGCTTCCTGTTTGGACCCGTCTGACATCAGAGGATGACAGACAGATGCTGCTTTGGTTCTATTCTATCACATGTCTAGAGAAGTGGTGACGTGTTTTGACACATGTAAAGAATCTGTACACGTGTGAGGTCACTGTTTAAGTCTGAATTCAGTTATTTTAAACTTCCATCCGTCTTCCATCCTCCATTTGACCGTTTCCTCCTGATCTTTCAGTCCAAAAATGGTTTTTGGATGGATGATTGGCGTGTTTCCTCACAGGAAACTGCTTTTCTGGAACATGAAGATCTCCTGACAGGAGAAGCTCTCCAAACACGGATCCAGGTCGGGTTCTGGGAACATTTCAGGACTGACCTGAGATCAGGGCTCCGTTTCTGTCTCCACTGCTGTCTCTGGGGTTGCCAGGCAACAGCAAATAGCCGGATTGGTGTGACACAGACATGGTGTCGGTCCGTGTTCTCAGACAGAACCTAAAAGTACACGGTTTTGTCTCTGAATGTTCTCGTTTGTGTACATGAAGGTTAGAGGAGGAGCTTTGTGGGCTGAAGCCACATTTGTTTCTTAACATGAGAAGGGATGTATAAGTCGTCGTGACCGGGACGTTTCCTGGTCGACCCAGGATTCGAGCTTTGATGTGGAAGAGAAAAGCCTCCTTTTTTGAAGGACTCCTTCTCCACGGACACCAACGCTTGAGCTGGATTAGACCCGACTGCTCTGCAGGAGGAAGCTGGTGTGTTCCTGTCTCCAGCAGAAGCTTCAGCGTTTCATGAAGCTGCAGGAAAACTGAGGAGTTTGCATGAGGGGAACGTTTGGTTCTGTTGGATTTGTTCGTCTGGGACAGAGAAGTTCTGGTCCTCCTTTTCTCCGCTGGTTCTGAAGCCATCAGAATGTTTCTGTGGAGCTCTGTCAGATCTCAGATCTTTCCTTTGATGAACTTCTCGGTGTTGGATCGGTTCTGCCGTCACTGACAGGTTATATTTTAGGATTAAGGCTTCAGTAAATACTCCTGTGGCGTGAACCAAACGCAGACATGCATCTGATCTTATCTGCAGTTGTTAGTTTAGGAGAAAGCAGAACTTGAGGGGTTTGAAGACCTTCAGGATTTAGGAGACAAAGATCTAAAAAGCGGATTAAGACACGTTTCTGTTGTCAGCTTCAGGGAAAAAGCTGCACCTACAGCTGACAGGGATGTAATCCTAGTAAACTAGAGAGAATTGTCAGGATTTCAATCAGTCTAATCGTGATTTATGTTCTGCAGCAGTAATGACTGACATGAGCATGAAATAGACGTTAGACAAAGGAAACGGTGGAGCTGAAGCTGCGTTTTTGTTTCCTTCCAGACGTTTCTTTTTCTCGTCTGCTGTTCCTGAGCGGACCGTAGAAGTCGACGGGTGATGTCAGAGAGGATCCGTCCAGGTATATACTATCGGTCTGTGCCTGTTCCTAAAACAGGGATTCAAATAAAAACCCCACTCACCCTTCATCCATTCAAAGATCGAATCACTTTAAACCGACGTCTGATTGGATGAAACAAGAAAACGTGTCAGAGACAAAAGAGAAAGGAAGAAAGAGGACAAATATTACCAACATCAGCAGACTTTATGTGAATATGAAATACAAATGTAATCAACTGCAGAAATCGATGCTTTCAAAAATGACCCTAAAAAATAATATTTAACAACTTTGTTGCAGATTTAGTGTGGAAGGTTTTAATGAAAGAAACCTAAAAGATCTTGGTTGCCGGTTGAATTCCTTCAGGACTCAGGGCTTCGGTTCTCTGCATGTCGTGAGAGCAGACGCTCCACAGTCTGTTGGTTGGCGTGGAAACACGTTTCAAACCTTCTCAACAGACATACCTGCCTGGGTTTGGTTAGTAATCAGCGTAAAACATCGTTTGTCGGGGAAGTTCTGCCGGAAATGAGCTGGAAAGATCTTAAAGTCAGAGTTTGATTGAAACCTGGAGAATCAGGTTTGTGTTGTGTTTCATCTGCGTTTTGTGCGACTAAGCAGAAATGTGTGTTGGTAGGTTCTCAGCAGAGGCCGGTCTTGGCGGGTCGAGCTTGTGGGTTCTGCTGAGCGGAAACTTTCCCGCTCTGCTCAGCAAGGTGAGCCCAGCCTGAGCGTGAGAACCAGGTCAGGCTTCTGAGGCAGAGGAGGAGAGGGATGATGGAGAGATGAGGAGAAAGGAAGCAAAGAAATGCTGTGCAGACGTAAAGAAACGTGAACATGAAGGATTGGGAGTCACGCTGCTCGTTCAACGCATCATCCAACCGCCTTGATGCTTTTGTTCCGTCATTACTCGCAGCTTTAAAACGCCACAGATTTCTTCAGGCTAATCTCTTCCTCTCTTGTGCAGCTCGGATAACCCCTGTTCTGTCCTAGGCACTTTAGCATTGGGAGTGGGGTCATCTAGACCCACTAGACAGTGCTCTGAACCTTTTTTCTTCAATGATTTGTGATCTTCACTGGTGTCCATGGATTACATGAAATCTTTCCACCTTTATCCACCTTTGTCATGGTAGGGAGAACACCTCAATGGAAGGGGGGGGGGGTAATCTAAGACAGCACAAGGGCTAGACTAGACTAGATTAGATCAGACTAGATTGGGCCTCCCTGCCCATAGACCCTCCTTCGTGGTGAAAAAAACGGATTCCGAAAAAACTGAGACTCTGAGACTCTTTGGTTTGACTCTGTGGAATCGAACTCACGGTCTTGGGGTGGACACCTGTTTCCTTGGCCAGTGAGCTGTTCTGACAGCCAGATTTGCCACAAGGAACAATTATGGCTGTCCTTTATTTCCTGCTGAGAGTATAAGTTTGTCTATGGAGGAAATGGTTGAAGATCTTCATCCTTCATATGAAGAGGAGCCAGCTGACCCATGAAAGACTCCGCCCCCTTTCCTCAGAGTCAAACTTTGTTCATGACGAGTTTCTGAATATCACGACCTCCAGCATTTGTTGACAGACTTTGTCTTCAAACTGGATCCTTAAACCTCTGAACATTTCACACAGAAACAGAAGAAAGTCTTCATTTCAAAGACAGATGGTGGTTTATCCTTTATTAAATAGTAATAACATTAAAAAAAGAACTTTTTTCTGTACAAAGTCTACAAACGTCAGATGGAATGACCAGGCCAGCGCCTGGACGTGTCTCTGTGCATAAATGTCCCTCTCTGTGTTTAATACTGTCTGAAGCTACAGAGCGCAGCGGAGACGCCGCAGACGGCGAGCGTTCCAGGGGCACGCCGCTGGTGCGTCGCAGACATCAACAGGATAAGAGCTCCAAGGCACTTGGAAAACCGTCCAGAGGAAATGTTTCCTCCTCACAACAAAGGTTCGGATGAGTGTTTGCTCTGTGGGGGGTGGGGGGTGTACCTGCTCTGTGATCCTCCTGCGGTCTGAGGATCATGTGACCTGCAGAGGAGGTGTCATCCTCTGCTGGGTTGGGGGTTCTGATCCGGTCTGATGACATTTCTTTGTTTGAAACACTGGCATTTTAAACAAAGCCTTGTCACTCATTCTATGGCCTGACCCTCTCCTCTCTGTTTAACTAATCTAAGTGGCATTGACCCCCCCACAGAGGGACACTTGGGGGGGGGGGGGGGCATCAAACTGGCCCTGAAACGCTGGATTTGAGGATTTATCATGTTTTGTCTCACTTTGCTTCGTCCTTTCATCCCTTCCAGACTTTCCGTCTGTCTAATCTTTCTACCTTTTTATGTTTCCAGAAACCTTTCAGGGTATTTTTGGAATTAGTCAGCCAACCTGAACACTACTCTGATTACAGGCCATGGAATCTGATTACTCCTCAGTCTTTGTCCTCTCCCTGCGTTGGATGATAGAAGTGCAATTTTCACCACTTTTGGTGATTATTTTTGATAGAAACTGGACCAATTATGGGGCTTCCTGTCAGTTTTCCTCAGTGTTGGGGGGTCTGACAGGCTGCTGCACAAACGTCACAGGGGGTTGGTGGTGGTGGATGGGGGGGGGTCTGGTCTAAGGTGCAAGGCTGAGGGCCGTGTCTGTGTTGGCGTGTCTGTGTTGGCGTGTCTGTGTTGGCGTGTCTGTGTTGCGTGTCTGTGTTGCGTGTCTGTGTTGCGTGTCTGTGTTGCGTGTCTGTGTTGGCGTGTCTGTGTTGCGTGTCTGTGTTGGCGTGTCTGTGTTGCGTGTCTGTGTTGCGTGTCGGTGTTGCGTGTCTGTGTTGCGTGTCTGTGTTGCGTGTCTGTGTTGGCGTGTCTGTGTTGCGTGTCTGTGTTGGCGTGTCTGTGTTGGCGTGTCTGTGTTGCGTGTCTGTGTTGCGTGTCGGTGTTGCGTGTCTGTGTTGCGTGTCTGTGTTGCGTGTCTGTGTTGCGTGTCTGTGTTGCGTGTCTGTGTTGGTGTGTCTGTGTTGGCGTGTCTGTGTTGGCGTGTCTGTGTTGCGTGTCTGTGTTGCGTGTCTGTGTTGCGTGTCTGTGTTGCGTGTCTGTGTTGCGTGTCTGTGTTGCGTGTCTGTGTTGGCGTGTCTGTGTTGCGTGTCTGTGTTGCGTGTCTGTGTTGCGTGTCTGTGTTGGCGTGTCTGTGTTGCGTGTCTGTGTTGGCGTGTCTGTGTTGCGTGTCTGTGTTGCGTGTCTGTGTTGGTGTGTCTGTGTTGGCGTGTCTGTGTTGCGTGTCTGTGTTGCGTGTCTGTGTTGCGTGTCTGTGTTGGCGTGTCTGTGTTTCGTGTCTGTGTTGCGTGTCGGTGTTGCGTGTCTGTGTTGCGTGTCTGCGTTGGCGTGTCTGCGTTGCGTGTCTGTGTTGCGTGTCTGTGTTGCGTGTCTGTGTTGCGTGTCTGTGTTGCGTGTCTGTGTTGGCGTGTCTGTGTTGCGTGTCTGTGTTGGCGTGTCTGTGTTGCGTGTCGGTGTTGCGTGTCTGTGTTGCGTGTCTGCGTTGCGTGTCTGTGTTGCGTGTCTGTGTTGCGTGTCTGTGTTGCGTGTCTGTGTTGGCGTGTCTGTGTTGCGTGTCGGTGTTGCGTGTCTGTGTTGCGTGTCTGCGTTGGCGTGTCTGTGTTTCGTGTCTGTGTTGCGTGTCTGTGTTGCGTGTCGGTGTTGCGTGTCTGTGTTGCGTGTCTGTGTTGCGTGTCTGTGTTGCGTGTCGGTGTTGCGTGTCTGTGTTGGCGTGTCTGTGTTTCGTGTCTGTGTTGCGTGTCTGTGTTGGCGTGTCTGTGTTGCGTGTCTGTGTTGCGTGTCTGTGTTGGCGTGTCTGTGTTGCGTGTCTGTGTTGCGTGTCGGTGTTGCGTGTCTGTGTTGGCGTGTCTGTGTTTCGTGTCTGTGTTGCGTGTCTGTGTTGGCGTGTCTGTGTTGCGTGTCTGTGTTGCGTGTCGGTGTTGCGTGTCTGTGTTGCGTGTCTGCGTTGGCGTGTCTGCGTTGCGTGTCTGTGTTGCGTGTCTGTGTTGGTGTGTCTGTGTTGGCGTGTCTGCGTTGCGTGTCTGTGTTGCGTGTCTGTGTTGGTGTGTCTGTGTTGGCGTGTCTGTGTTGCGTGTCTGTGTTGCGTGTCTGTGTTGGCGTGTCTGTGTTGCGTGTCTGTGTTGGCGTGTCTGTGTTGCGTGTCTGTGTTGCGTGTCTGTGTTGGCGTGTCTGTGTTGCGTGTCTGTGTTGCGTGTCTGCACGTCTCGGTCTCCGGCAGCACTGGCCTCTGGGATGGCTGTCCTCCATTAGACACCGTAGTTCACTTAAGGCTAGATTCTGTGTCCAAAAGGTGACAAGACCGTTTTTATTCCGCTGCTTCATTTGGAACTGGCTTTGTTTTCAGCGGGGGGGGGGCACATCCATCGCTCTGCCCCCACCCTGCCTCCTCCAGCACCGGCTGAGCACACAGCTTTTTGGCAATCCATAGGTTGCACTAAAACAATCACTGATATAGTTTGACACAGTGTCTGTCCATCATACAGTCTGGAAAGCAAAAAAATAGATATATATTTATATGTTTACCAAAAACCAAACTGTAGAATACTGAATCTAAAGTACGACTCCATAACAGCATATTAGATTTTCATAAACCTCTGCTTCTGTTACTTTCCCTAAGAACGATAATCTGTCATGAGATCGAGCAAACTAGAAGTGAAGAGACGGTTCAGACCACAACAGGAAAAGAAAGTCTAGAAACTGAAAACAGAGCTCCACCAAGCGCTTTTACCCAAACAGCACCGAAACAGTCACCATCACTGCTCTATGCCACTTTCACGAAGCGCAGAACCAAGGCGGGAAAATGGACAACGCACAGAATCCATAAAGAAAGAAACCAAAAGGAAAATGTTCTCCTTCCTCCTCCATCTCCAGCTGTCTGAGACCAGCGTTCCAGTGATATGTTGGATTTCAGTTCAAGTCCCGCATGAAGAAGCGGAGCGGCGGGAAGCCGGTCCTGCAGACGCTTCCAGGGTTCCTTAGAGGAACGTTCCTCCAGCGTTCGAGCTCCAAATGGTCCGGAGGTTCAGCGGCTGCAGGCTCCAGTGTTCTGTCCTTTAAATGCATTTTTCATTCCTTCATTCACAGGCTTCCAGAGTTGAGCAGGCTCTCTGTTGCAGGCAGAGGATCAGGGCTGGGGCTCCACACTGTGCTCCCCCCACGAGACATCGGGGAGGAGTTGGAGGGGGGGGGGGGGGGTCAGAGGTGAAATTACAAAACGTTCTGGGTCTCTGCAGAAGGTCCCCTGCCCTCACGCCTCCGAGCAGCACCTCTGCTGGTTGATCTTCACCTTGTGCTTGATCCCGTCGTACAGCTCAAAGTTGTAGTTCTCCAGCGTGGTGGAGGAGCGGGACGACAGGCCGCCGTAGGAGCAGGTGCAGTACAGCAGCAGGCCGGCGCACACGGCGCCCAGCAGGACGCCCAGCGAGCTCATCACGATGATGGTGAGGAGGATGGGGTCCAGCGTGTACAGCCAGGCGTTGTCCTTCTCCGACACCAGCGTGACAGAGGACGGGTCCACCGCGGAGGACGGCGTGGAGAAAGACAAGGGCCAGCCCGGGAGGACGAAGCCTGGAGACACCAGACCAGGTTTCAGGTTAAAACGTTTGGGGCGGGGCTTCTCAAAGCTTTTGTAGCTGAGGGCCAAATTAGGAACTCGACATTAGACTGGGGGCCAATTTTGGTGAAAAAAATGGATAAACAGAAAAAGTTGCTTTTAATAACTTTGATGACCAAGTGTCATTTGTACAGTTAACCCTTGTGCTATCCAAGGCAAGGGTCATCTAGACCCACTAGACAGTGCTCTGAACCTTTTTTCTCCAATGATTTGTGATCTTCACTGGTGTCCATGGATTACATGAAATCTTTCCACCTTTATCCACCTTTGTCATGGTAGGGAGAACACGTCAATGGAAGGGGGGGTCATCTAAGATAGCACAAGGGTTAACCAGGCCCTCCATATGTTTTCCAGAGGTTGTTGCCCAGATCTTCTACTCGTCTAGTATTTGTATCATTTTACAGACTTTCTGTTGCTCTGGACAAACAGTGTCAGCTACTTTCTGAATACATTCTTTTGCCATCTCCCCGTTACTGAAGAGTTTGCTACACCGGGCCGTTTCCAAAGTCACAACAGAGCTACTAGCTTCAGTCCCAGCGTCGCTGGATTCAGACATTCCTGTAAACATCTGCTGTGCAGCATCGCCTCGCTGTAGTGTTGGAGCTCATTGTTGTTTTCCTCAACGGTAAATTTGTCATAGTTTTTATGATTTGTAACATAGTGATGATTTCTATTGATTTCTTTGAGCATTGCATTTACCTGCTTGCAAATAAGGCACATGCCTTCACCCATGAGGTACGACAAAGTAAACATTTGTCCACTTAGCTAGAAAACGCCTTTTCTCCTCGCCAACACAGCGTTGTTCCTCATAGGAACCTGCTCTGGCTCCCTTTAATTGAGGGCCATAAGAAATCTTCCCGCGGGCCGCCATTGGCCCACGGGCGCACTTTGAGAACCCCTGGTTTAGGGTCACGGTGCAGCAGGGGGGCGTGGCCTCCTTTTAGACTGGCGGTCTGCAACCATCAACACTTAAAGATGCATTCAGGTCCGTTTCTCACAAACAACAGGAGCCAGAAAGATAAAACACTGACATCAGTTAACTGTTGTTTTTTGGCATAAATGAAACACATTTATAGAGAAAATTGCCTTTTTTTCCAAATATGACATAGTTTGTATCCTTTCAAAATAAAAGTCCCCCTCCACCACATAGAGGCATCTCCCTGCAGCAGCGGTTGTTGGGAGAAGCTTCTGTGTGAGTTTTTATTCATAAACTCCTAAATCTGCCGACCAGAACGCATGTGAACCTTTCTGCTTTTGGTACCGGCCCTGGAGTTCCATCGATGGTACCGCAGACATGAGGCGGGGCTGAAACGGACCGCTCTGCCTGAAGGAAGCTGTCTGCATCACTTTGCATTGAAACACGGGAGAGGAGGAGAGGAACACGCTGAGATGCTCCTGCCAGCTCCTCTGCTCCTCCATGGGGAGACCCGTCTGTCAGAGGCTGTGGTGGAGCGTCAAGCCACAGGCGATTGGAATTCTCTCGTCTTGGACTGGAACTTGTAAAGCAGCCAATAAGGCCTCAGGTGGAGAAAAGAGGCGGGGTGACCTTCTGCAGAACCGCCAACGATCCGTCTGTCTGTACAGCAGCAAATCCACACATGGACGACTGTTTTACCGAGAACCTGCAGACCACCAGAGTCCCCCTTTACAGCAGAGGGGGGCACTGGGGGCCGCATTCCTGCATGTTTTCCAACATACCCTGCTCTGGCATGTTCTGATTGGCTGGACACACCTGAGCCAGGTAATCAGCCATGCAGACACACTGGCCCTCGAGGCCTGGAATTGCCCACCCCTGCTTTACAGGAACATCCGACAGAAGTTTTTTGTGGAGCTGCGAGGACCAGAACGATGGCGGCAGAAACATGGCGGCCGTCCCGCAGAACGACCTCGGCTTCAGAGACGGCGACAGGAAGCAGCAGAAAGCGTCCGACGGGAGGAGTCTCAGCCTCCAGCTGCTGAACGCGTGAACGTAAAATACAAAACATTCCACTGTCATGCACCCACTTCAACAGACTCCCAGCATGCATTGCAGAAGCTCACCTCCATCGATGGGGGGCTTTGGATTGAAAACGAGACCTTTTCCGAAATCCACAGGTTTGGGATCTGCAAAAAACACAGAGACGCTGTTAATCCCATCATCCGGACAACTGTCATGATGTCACTTCATCGCCGTCATGTGACCGATGAGGTCACTTCATCACTTTTCAAGCTGATCACTGTAACCCTTGTGCTATCCTAGGCACTTTAACATTGGGAGGTGGGTCATCTAGACCCACTAGGCAGTGCTCTGAACCTTTTTTCTTCAATGGTTTGTGATCTTCACTGGTGTTCATGGATTACATGAAATCTTTCCACCTTTATCCACCTTTGTCATGGTAGGGAGAACACCTCAATGGAAGGGGGGGGGTCATAGGATAGTGCAAGGGTTACGTAATTAAATATATGTGATTTAAGTGTCTTTTTTTTTGTTTTATTTTCTGTTTTTTTAATCTATGCATGTTATTTTTGTAATGAGTTTGATAAATCTGTGTAAATTCTTTATTGCTTTGACTATAATAACTATAATAAATCAAATCAATGAGGTCACTTCATCGCCGTCATGTGACTTGACGATGGAAACCAAAGAGCAGGATGGTCTCTATTCAATCACAGCTTTTCCAGGTTTTCCGGATTCCTGACAGAAGCAGCGGTGGGGGGAGGGGGGCAGAAAAGACGCTCAAAACAGTTTCTAAGAAAAATATGACATTTATTATCTTCATATTCATCACAATGTATTTTCATATCAAGACCATGAAGCTCAACAAGCTCAATCACCACATTGGCGTTCTGAGGCGGACTGCAAGGCGGCGTGGGGGCTCACCCCCCCATTTTGGTTGAATCAGAGAGACTGAGTCTGCGGCGCCCGGAGAAGATGGAATATTTGGGCAGCCCAAAAATGTTACTGTGGCAAAAAGAAACCAAAAGCACTTTATGGAGAAAAAGGGAGATGATGTGAAGATAAGAGAGCAAAAGCTCATTTAGTGCAGGTGGAACGAGAGACGGAGCTCATTTCCTCTGACGGATACCATCTTTCATTTAGGAGACGCCATCTTCATATTCCACCAACTTCTGATGCTCCTCAGGCGCAGATGAAACTTTTAAAGGACGCCTTTATGAGCCGAATATTTCCAATAAAACTATTTAATCAACGTTTAGAAAAGACTTTAGAAAATCTGAATCCACCAAAGGTTGGATGTTTTTGTCTGTGTGGATCATTTCAGAGCAGGACAGAAAAATCTGCAGAACGCTTCCATGAACAACAGAAAGCCGAGGCTCAAACTGAAGATTGTCCAGAGTCAGAACCAAGAAAACTAGAAACGGACCTGAAGTTCAGCATCACCAGCTGTGACAGTCAGTGGAATCTGTGTGAATCAAACCAACGACCATCCTAAACCTTTATCACAAACAGAAGGGAAGGGGGCTGAACCCCCCCAATGATCCGGCCTCAAAGCCCCACGGCCACGAGCGACGGGGGAAATAACGTTTTTTGGTTCAGGCGGGGTTCTTTGGTTGACCTGGTGAGGGGAAGGGGGGCGGAGTCCTCACTCTGAAAACGTGTCACGAGGAAAGGCGAGGTAACGATGTGGTGTGAGCGCTGGAACGGCTCTGCGGGCCTTTGGGAACCCGATTGGTTCCATTAACTAATTAGAAATATTAAAGGACTTCAAAGCGGTCTGTGGCGGGGGGGGGGGGGGGGGGGGGGGGGCTGATTTAAAGGCTCTCCATCAGACATTTTCCAAATCTTGCAAAAAATTTGATGGAGTGAGAAGGAAGATGGAAAAGTGCACGTGTAGCACAACACAAATCCAGCCGCGTGTCACCGCTGTATTTACTGCCAGGCCGCATTGATCGGGTTGTAGGGGGGTGGGGGGCGCAGGAATGAGTCATAAAAGGTGTAAATCATCACAAGTCAATTGAAATGGGAGGGAGACGCGCAGGGGGGGGGGGGGGGGGGGCAGAAATGATATGCAGGCAGAAAAGAAGTCCAAACTTGTTGATTGAGGCAGAAAGCAGCGTTTCCAGAAATGATGAAGGACGTGGATGTGAGGAGGAGGAGGATGAGAGGAGACAGATGTGAGGAGGAGAGGGATGAGAGGAGGAGAGGGATGAGAGGAGGAGAGGGATGAGAGGAGCAGAGGGATGAGAGGAGACGGATGAGAGGAGGAGAGGGATGAGAGGAGACGGATGAGAGGAGCAGAGGGATGAGAGGAGGAGAGGGATGAGAGGAGCAGAGGGATGAGAGGAGGAGAGGGATGAGAGGAGCAGAGGGATGAGAGGAGGAGAGGGATGAGAGGAGCAGAGGGATGAGAGGAGGAGAGGGATGAGAGGAGCAGAGGGATGAGAGGAGCAGAGGGATGAGAGGAGCAGAGGGATGAGAGGAGCAGAGGGATGAGAGGAGCAGAGGGATGAGAGGAGCAGAGGGATGAGAGGAGCAGAGGGATGAGAGGAGCAGAGGGATGAGAGGAGCAGAGGGATGAGAGGAGCAGAGGGATGAGAGGAGCAGAGGGATGAGAGGAGCAGAGGGATGAGGAGCAGTGTGATGGGAGAGCATCTAATGTGTGTTTGAATCCTGCTGAAAGCCTCCTTTCATGTGCTTCTGTGTTTGGGAGAACCTGCCCCCCCTCCACCTCCACTCCTCCTCCTCCCTCCTTCGCTCCGGCCCTCAGTGCTCCTCTGCCTCTCAGAATTACAGAACAATATCTATCTTTAGAAAGCTGCTTCTTTCATCCGGATCCATCTCTGGGCTCATTCTTTGGAGAAAAAGGGGGGTTTGCTTAATGGGCCCTTCTCCTCAGAGAGATCTAGCTCCGTCCATTCTGCCTCTCATCTTCTGTTTTCTCTCCTTTGTTTTCACTCCCAGGATTTGAAGCAGAGGAGCAGGAGCGGAGGGAAAGGCTCGGGGAATTAGACGTGAACTAAATGATGAGGAGCAGAAGATGGAGAGATGCAGCGGCAGAACATCTGTTCCTGCATCACCTGAACCACAAGAACAGCTGCTGAGGACCAGAACGTGACCTTCCAGAAGAACCACAACTCATGAGAACGGAAACACCAGCTTCTTTACATTTCAAAGTAAAAGCTTCAGATGTTCACGGTGACGCCCCCCAGACCACCGATGACGACGAAAGCTCATTTCAGACAAAGTGAAGACGTGACGCTCCTGAGCGTGACGGCGGAGGTTCTGAGCGAGAACAGAGGTGGAAGCTGGATGTGGAGCCAGAACACCGTCACCTTCACCGACGGAGCCCCCCCAGATGTGGGACTCAGCACCTCTACCCCCCCAGCAGACGTGGTCCAGATCCCAGCTTTCATCTCCGTTCCCGTCTGAGACCCCCACCCTCTGAACGGCGTTTCTGTCCTGGACGTGTGACCACAGCTTAAGGTGGGCCGCCAGAAGAACGGCTTCTCCTCTATTGTCTTCGTTACCGCGGTAACGAGTTCCCTCCAGAAGGTTTTTTTAGTCAGACGCTCTGATGAAGGCAGTCACATGATCGCGTGTTTTTTGCATGTTTGGTCTGAGTTCTTGGATGACAGTAAACCTGTAAACGTTCCTCCGTCATAAAACTGTAAACTGAGACACAAACGTCCTGGTTTCACGGAGGACGGCAGAGTCCAACCATGATCTGTACTTTGAACATGAACCGACAGGCAGAGCATCCAGGCAGCAAACGGTAGAAACAGCATCCATTCTCGTGTTGCTCAAAGGCACTACATCAACCAGGGGGCAGGGGGTGGGGGTCATTCTTTAAAGCACATAGAAAAGTCACATCCACAAAGAAACAGGCTCAGGATAACAGGAGGCTGGAAAAGTTCCAAAGTGTTCGTGCATTTCCTGCAGGCGGGGGCTTCCGCCCAAAAAGCAGGCACCGCTCCATCAGCTGCACAGAACCACACCCAGCAGATCCGCTCCGGCGTTCAGAGGTCCTCCTCCGCTCCAGAGAGGGTTTCCCTCCTGGCTTCAGCTGTGGAGGCCCCCCCATGCAGACCCTTCACAGCAAAGAGCAGACAGCGGATAAAAACCGCTCAGCAGCGGGAGTCAAAGCTGTCTCCTTTCTCCAGAGTGAGCATGGGTTCTGTGTGTGGGCCCGGTCCAGAGTGAAGCTGGTTCTGGGTCACGTTCCAGTGGAGGTTCTGGTTCTGGAGGGAGCTCTCCTGGCCGTGGCCACACGGCTGCTGGCTGCTGTGGTACATCACCGAATGATGGTGGCCACCGCCGCTCTTCTGGGTCGCCCAGTGGAAGCGATGACAGCATAGAGCCATCGCCGCGGTTACGGTCGCCAACAGCAAGAGGGCGCCGCCTCCAGCCAACACATAGTACCAGAAGGCGGGGAGCGGCTGCATCATTACTGTGTCAACGGTGGGCTCCATCCCAGATATGGCACCCCCTGCAGGGCGGGAGGACACGTTACTGGTGGGCTCGGCGAGGGGCAAGGCAGGCATGCAGAGTGCAGCGGCGAGCCGGAAGCTGCTCACTACCCCCCCCCCCCCCCATCCAAGCTTTGCATTCCACTTTAGATGCTTTTTCTGTCTGTTTTCACCCCAACACGGACACTTCACCTGAAAACTACCGTCATCTCTGAACGAGCTGAACATGGCAGTAAAACGGTTCCTGGGACCACGTCGTCTACCCCCCCACAACCAAACGCCGTTTCTCCAACACTTTCACCATAAATGGAACATTTGATTTGTTTTTGTCGACTTTTTACCTGTCAAACTAAAAGACCTCCTCTGCGTGCTCCTGACAGAAACGCCAGATTTCTGGACTTCAATGTACAGAAAAGTCCAGACGGGTTCTAGTTCCTCTGTTGGTGTCGGGTTTCCGTCTGCAGCTACAGAACCTCACAAAGCAAACGTCCATGATGACGTTTCAGGACAACGTTCCCAAACGTTGCGGCTTCTTTTCTCCCCGGTGACTCAAGCCGACGTCTCGTCTTAGACTAAAGCCTCAGCCCCCGCCGTCCTTACGGGTGGATGCAGGCCGTCACGTCAGCAGGTCGGTCCAGCCTGACCCGCAGGAAGTGTCAGATTTTTCCTTTCTTCTGCCCCCCCCAAATCCTGCAGACTGTAAGGAGCCCGTTAGTGCTGTGCACGTGATACGTGCACGCTCCCTGCTGCAGCCTGACTGTTAGAAATGAGGACATTAGCCAATCAGAGTGTAGTTTGTGTGGACGTCCCATGAGCACTTACGGATCACGTGCACACCACGTGCGTGCGGCTTTTGTGCGGTCGGGAAGGAGACAGAACTGACACCTCACTAAGGACGCCGTACGACAGCAACACCCGTACGTCACAAGCGTGTGTAACCTCCATCATCCTTATGAATACTTCACCATACCCCCCCCCCCAACGACCATCCACAGCCCCCCTTCACAGACCCCCCCCCTAAAATGAGGTGTTTCCATCAGGCTCCATGTTTTCTGTGAGTCTGAGCAGATCTGGGATGTTTGTGAGAATGAGGAAGACTAGCATGTTGCTGTTCACATGATGGAAGGCGTGTTGGCCCGTGTAGAAGGCGTGTTTGTCTGTGTGGGAAATGAAAGCTTGAAAAGCCGTCACGCCTAGCTGCAGCCGTCCTCACTGACGCACAATCCCGGTTTTCGTCGCCTGACGGATGCAAACGGCACAAGCGTGAAGCTGCACGACGACCACAAAGGTCCATGCCATGCGCCCGATCGCAGGAAACAAACCCCCCACTCTCTGAGGACCCGGGGGGGGTATAAAGGTCGGTGCAGCCTTTTCTTTGGGACGAGATCACGCTGAGTGAGGGAAACAACCGAGTTGCAGGGAGGATAAAAGAGAAGGAATGAATGGAGGGAAATAGAGAGAAATGGGGGGGGGGGGGGTTAATCCCGCCATGATATCTTTAATCCTGCATTAAAGGGTTCGTCTGAAACTTCAATACTCTGTCAACTCGCTGTGCACCAATCCCACTGAGAGAGAGGCTGTGGAGGAAGACGAGGAGAGAATGAGGAGGAGGAAGAGGAGGAGGAAGAGGAGGAGGAGGAGGAGGAGGAGGAACCGGCTGATGAAGAGAAGCTGAAGACGAGGAAATGAAAAGTGCAGAGAAAGATGCAGAAGCTGAGGGGAAGCAGCCGACTTCATTTAGGCTTTTTGAAAGTTCAGACGAGCTTCTTAAAGAGTTTAAATTGGCTTTGATTGTAAAGCTGCTCAATGCCCCCCCCCCCCCCCCCCGTGGATTAAAGACAGATCACTTCAGGGATGGGGGGGGGGGCGCAGCGTTTTTAAGCCTTTCCAGGAATAATTCTCTGCAGGAACGTTTCAGCAGAACTCTGACCCGTTCGGAGCGGCCTCTCCTCTCACGACGTTTCTCGTCCTCGTCTTTTCAGAACCAACACAAATGGTCCAAGCTGCAACCGGATGGAGGTGAACCGGGCCGTGCCAGGCTAAAGGGGGGACAAACTGGATTTGCAGTTTCCCTCCACTCACCATGAGGCATCACTCCAGTGCAGAAAGAACTCAGCGCCTCATGGCCTCGACGAATCCAAACCCAGAGGGACCTGAAAGCCCCCCTCCAGACAAAAGAAAGTTTGAGTGTCAGACCCCAACAACACAGAGTGTTGGGGTGGGGGGGGGGTTTCTGCCCCAGGGGCAGGAAGCTGGTCACGGGAACCTTTCTGAGCTGTGGTGTCGTGACAGATCGGTTTGGTTCCGACACGATGGTCTGTTGGGTCTGGATGTGAACATGACCGCAGCGGGACTTTACTGAAATGAGGAAGCAGTCTGAAGGTCAAAGGTCAAAGGAAACGCTAACAGATGCTTTTCCTCATTTCTGAACCTGATTTTTTTCTGGTTCTGCTGGCTTTTCCTCAGAACCTGCAGTCCGTTTGCTCTCACAAGCTCCAGGTAAGGAAAGCCAGAGGTTCTGGTCCAAACCCAGATCTGAACAGGGCAGATCATAGCCTAACCACTCTATTGCCCCCCTCCAGACTGAGCTGTCTGAAGAGGTGGGGGCTAATTGGAGGTCAGCGTTTCACGCAGACGGCATCAGGAACTTACTGGGTGGAAACAGGAACCAGAGGTGAAGGAAATGAGAGGAAGGAGGAGGAGAACAGCAGGACAGGAAGGAGAAAAGAAAAAGACATTTCCTGAATTAAAGGTAAAGAAAGAAGTTCTGGACTGAATCTCATTAAATTACAGGATATTTCAGCCTCAACAGGGTTTGATGTTCTTCATCATCCGACTCGTTTGTTTCCAAGGAACCGTTTAGGGAGGAAAGAGTTCATGCAGGGTTCAATATCTGAAGTAGGAAGAGGGAAAGTGGACGCCGGCGACACGCTCAGCACGCTGCAGCGGACACGCAAACGCCGCCGCTGCAGGAGGAAATCTGCAGTCGGTTTCCGTCATCCTTCCCCACGAGACGGAAGATCCCGACTGGATCAAGTCCAGAGAAATCCATGAAACTTTCAGCTTTTAATCTTAAGCATAAATGGGGATTTTCTTCACATGAAGTGGACGTCTCAGAGTGTCTGAAAACAGACACTGAGAAAAACCAGAACTGATTTGTTTAACATGACCACAAGGCGGGTTTTTCTTCTGGCTGTAGGTTTGGGTTGAAAGCCACATGCAGCAGCTCATCTGCAGGATTTCTGCTGAAGCAACAGCCGGCTCCGTGCAGAGACACACTGCTGCCTCCCCGATGCTGAGCGTCCTGCACCAACAAAGCTACAAATGCACACCAGCACGTCTGGATCTGAGGAACAAAATGCACCACCAGAAACTCCACGTTCTGCCGCACTGCAGCGCCGAGGATGGAGGCGGCTGAACGGGTCACTCAGCGCGGAGCTGCAGGCTCAGCAACAAGCAGGCAACAAACAAACAAACTGAGGCGACACTTACTGCTTATTTCAGGAGTCAAGGCAAAGAGAGGCTCTGAAAGAGACGGACAAAACAACACAACACGTCACCAGGAGGTACGACAGCATCACAAACTAACTTCTGCTTCGTCTGGGTGTAGCCCTTGTGCTATCCTAGGCACTTTAACATTGGGAGTTGGGTCATCTAGACCCACTAGACAGTGCTCTAAACCTTTTTTCTTCAATGATTTGTGATCTTCACTGGTGTCCATGGATTACATGAAATCTTTCCACCTTTATCCACCTTTGTCATGGTAGGGAGAACACATCAATGTAAGGGGGGGTCATCTAAGATAGCACAAGGGTTAAAGTTGCTTTGGTTTGGAAAACACTGTGAACGTTCATGGATAATAATCCTAATGTGCTGTAAAGGTTTGTTAACCATTGTTGGTCCTTCAGAACAGAAGATCATTCATGATAAAAGTTTCCAGATGTGATGTCAGAGATCCATGATCCTCCAGGTTTGAAGTTATTTCTACAAACTGAAGTGAAATTCAGACATTTGTCCTCTTTCTGTCTCATTTATCATCCTCTCTTTGTCTTGGCAGTCATTTCTAACGTTTCTGTCCTCCTAATCTCCCATAAACAGTCATAAAGATAAAAGAAAACTTGGCTGGAAGACGGGATGAAAGGAGGACAAACTGGGAAGAGAAAGGCGGAGGAGGTCTGCAGGAGATCAAAGGGTCACGAGGTTCTGCTGATGTGACAGAAACGGCAAAAATGACAAAACAGGAAAAAAAAGAAAGATGTGAAAAATGAAGGAGGAAGGAAGGAAATGACGGAACCAATAGAAGTAAAAAAAACATGTTCTTGGACGCCGTTTCCCCTTTTCTTCTCCAGATTGTGTCAGCACATGCACAGACTCACGTGCACACTGCTCCAGCTCGATGCTGTCACTCATGTGGATGTTGTCGATGCGGATGTGGCCTCTCGTCGGGTTCTCAAAGAAACCTTCAAACACCACCTGAACCGCAGGAGAACGACACGGAGGTGAAGAACGGAACCTCCCGGCTCTGAAGCTGCTGGCGGGCCTTCAGCCGCCTCACCTGATACTCTTTGGGGCTCTGGGGCAAGATGGTTCGGCCCTCCCTCCAGTGAGGCCCCTGGTCCCCTCTGAGCTCCCAGAGGAGGGTCTCGCCCAGGTCGCTGTCCCTCAGCAGGACCCTCAGGCTGCCCTGGGCCTCCCCCTGGAGCTGGTAGTGGAACTGCAGGCAGAGCGGGCCGCGCTCCGGCTCCACCTCGGGGCTCAGCAGCCGGGCCTTCTTCTGCTGGCTGTGGCCGCCGGCGTCCAGGTTCAGATAATTCCCTGAGAAATCTGGAGAGGAGGCAGAGAAGAAGAGGCAATGCTTTCTCTGAGTCTGAGTTCAGACCAAATCTTCTGTTTTTACAGACAAGAAACTCAGAAAATCTGACTTTTAGAAAAATAGGTTTGAATTTTACTTAATAATTCTGAATTAAGCACAATTCTGATGAAAACTTCATAATTAATTAAGGTATTGATCAATTCTAAATTCAAATAGTTGTTTTAAAAAAGGTTCCTGTATTATTGACTTTAATTCATATTTTTTTAAAATTGGGCTTTTTCAATCATGTATCTTTGAAATGTTAGATTGTTTTAAATTCCACACATTGTATACGTGGACGATACACATGGAACAGCTCAGAGAGATACAGACGTGCCAGACCATTCACACATTTAAAAACCAAAAGTAAAATCTCAAAGTGATCCTGATAGACACAGGCAGCCAGTGAGGAGAGCGTAACAGAGCAGTGATACGCTCACACCGTCTGCTCCCCCTTAACAGGCGGGCCGCTGAATTCTGAACCAGCTGGAGACGGCGAGCAGAGACGGTCAATACCACTGTAGAGAGTTCCAGTAGTCCAGTCTGGAGAAGATCACAGAATGGATATCTTCTTCCACAGCATGAGGAGGAAGGTATGGCTTAGCTTTGCTGATTAGCCCCAAGTGATAAAAACTAGACTGGACCACAGCACTGACCTGCCTGTCAAGGTTTACCCAAGATTCCATCTGAAGGGTCCACACATCATAGTGACCCACTGTTCAAGTCTTTTTCTGCCGTTCATGGACATTATTTCTTTTCTTTTCCAACTGCAGGGTTTTTCTGCAACACAACAAATTCTTCCCCCCACGCGGGGAAACTCGTTGAAACTTTTATTTGCCATAACTTCAGGATAGTTCTAGCACAGCTCTACAACAATTTAATGTTTTTGCTTAAAGAAATTTCAGCTTCTTCTGCAAATATACATGCAGCTCCACAATAATAGCAACAGTCGGAGGTGTTTCTGCAGAAGATGCCATTTATCTAGTTACACATATTTCCAAACACGCTCTGGTGATAAATATCTAGCCGCTGTAAAATCTTTCTGCACATGAAACCACAAACAGTTTCTGAGAGCTGCACGCATTTGTCTCATTAATGGCTTTACTGCATCTTCCAGGCTGTGATGCAGGCAGAACCACCATCATTCTGTGGCCAAACCACAAACAGGAGAACCTTTCCGTCATGAGGGGACGGACGTCCAGAACCCTCCTGTGAGAGCGCCTCTGCTTCTCTGAATGCAACTCCATGCTTGTTCGTAGCCTTTGTCTGGACTTGGAGGACTGGAAGACGGATGGACGGGTTAGAGAGCAGCTGAGGAATGGATGTGAAGAAAAAGAAGAAAACAGGAGGAGGATCGTGTTGTTTTCACCACATGACCAGCCCATAATCACCCTGCTGCTGTTTTTGTGCTTAGTTGTTTCTGCAGCAGCTTCACTGAAGACCAACAGCCTGAGCGCCTCAGCGGCAGGACGTCTGGAGGATTCTGGACGGCAGGATGCTCGCTGAACACATCTGAACGGAGGTGAAGCCCCCCCCCGCAGGCCCCGAAAATAACAGTAACCCAAATAAGAGCTGCTCATTAAACACTCAGAGGAAAGTTGCAGTGTGGTTCCGAGGTTCTGCGTTTGATCTCAGCCGACGTACAAAGGGAGGGAATTAATTAACAAGTCTCCGCGGGGGGGGAGGCAGATTGTCTCTGAGGGAGGAACACGTATGTGTGTGTGTGTGCTTTTCTGCATGCGTGTTCAGGACACGGTTCTGGACAGACTTTAGATTCACTGATTCATTAGTTTTAGCAGGTGCTGCTTTTGAGTTACTGAAGTAACTAAAGTCACGTTCCTCTGTTTGCAGCGACTTCAGGTCCTCAGAAATGCTCATCTGTAACCTTTCAGCACATAACAGCCACCGCTGTGAGGGATCGCTGTCTGCAGAAATCCCCACAGAGTGAAGAACTCCAGCCTCGGCATATCTGAGATCAAAAGATTAATTTATGAGCTGTGTTTCGCCGGCTTTTCTCTTTTAAAAAGCCTAAAAAGGCTCTTAATGACAAAAACTGGGGATTTGATTTGCATCCGGAGACGGCTGGCAGACGGGGCGCCGGGCTAATGTTGCTGCAGAACAGGACTTAATGTCATGTTGCTGTCAAACAGAGACGCTGCTGAGTCAATTTCACAAAGTCACAGCATCACACACACACACACAGGGCAGCGTTTGCACACCAACATGCGCTCACTCACACAGTCGGTGTAAAGCTCACGCCGCAGCTCTGTCAGCTCGTGAAGGAGCTGCTCGGCCAACCACAAACCGGATGATTCCAACAGATACCAGGAAAAAACCCGCCGGACGGCAAGGTCGTGTGTGTTTCTGGGCACAAAATAACCCACACTTGTGGAGTGTTGTGCACCTCGACTTGTGGAGTGTGTAGCCTGGGGGAGGGATGGAGAGCGAACGCCGCAGAAGTCATCATGTGACTTATCTGAGCGCTCGGGGCTCCATGCAGGAGCCTTTCAGTGTGTTTGAGAGGCAGCCACAGAGGAGGGAGCGGTAAGCGTGACTGATAAAACTGTCTCTGTGCTTTCACGTTAGAGATGGACAGATGTGAAGGAGCCGGCAGCGCTGATGGACACCAAGGGGAGGTCAGGGATGGAAAACGCAGGACGACGGCAAAGAAGGGGGAACGAACGGGAAGAGAGGAGTTTGTGATGAAAAACAGCAAAATGCTAAAAACACAAACAAGAAGAGGAAAAAAGCAAAATCCTAACAAGAGAGAAAAGAGAAAGTTGTGGATTACAGCTGCAAAAGGAGCCCTGACTTCCAGCAGATGAAGGTGAAATCCTTGCATCATGGTTGCTTCCGGTGGATCGTCTCACTGCTGGGACGCTCCACCTCAGGACCACTGCTTGGTTCTTAATTAGCTCCAGCGTGGAGGAGCTTTATTTTCCATGAAAAAGCAGACACGGAGGATGTCCAGAAAGACAGATGTGTTTCAGATCAGCACTGCTTCTTTTCTTATTGTTTTTTTTAACTCGATAAATAGACCCCGCCCACAAATCCTCCTAAAGCCTGCTGATGAGGAACACATCGGAGCTGCGGGTCAGTGTGGTATTGGTGGATGAATCAGGAAATAAAGACCAGAGAGCGACGATGAAATGCCAGAATAATAAGTCATAGTAACCCTAAGGTCAATAATTTGGTTTTAAAATCAAGAAAATATCATTTTTACATGTAGAAGCAGACGCTGATGTTCCTTCTGTCTTCTTATTTCTACAATGAAACTAAAACCAACTTGATGAAAGATGAAGATTCATTTTGTTTAGTCTAGTTTCTGCTGCTTTTTAGGAGGAAATATTTAACAGCTTTATCTGAAAAAGCCAACAATATTATGGCTACATTCACCTCAGTGCATTACATGGTAAATGCAATTTCACATCACCATTCATCCTCTAAATGTATTTAGCTTGTTTAAAGCCTGTGATTCAACACTGCTCTTCATTGAATGCTAAGCAGAACAGAGCCGACCTGCAGAACCTGAACTCACAGGGACCCTGATCCAACCAGAAGGAGCTGCAGTTCCAGAGGAAAATGCAGGATTGAATGCTGTACTGCTGAATGGAAATGACACTTAAAGGGTCATAATTAGCAAAAAAATACATTTAAAATAAAGAAATGATCAACCCTGTGACCATAAGTGGTTGGGATAGGCTCCAGCAGCCCCGTGACCACGAAAGGGAACAAACGGAAGAAGAAAATGGAAGATGGAAGAAATGATCAAAATTGACCATAAATAAAGTGAAAACAGCACAATAACAAAAAATATATTTTTGTGAAAAAGGCCAAAGCCGGGTATCGAACCAGCGAGCTTCTGCACCAAGGATTCCCCATTTATTTCAATGGAGGCAGAAATCCTGGAATATCTGGAAAAGTTCTAGGATTTGAAGGACCAAAAGTCACAGCTGGAAAAAGATGAACGAGATGAACATTTGAATAGTGGAATGGATGAAATAGATGAAACACAGTAGGAGGAGTTAAGCTGCAAAACATGGAGGAAGATACTAGAATAAAGAAAGAGAAACAGGAAAACTATGATTGAATACTTTATAACATTCAACCAATTAGGCCTCACGACAGAACGTTGATTCAAACAGACAGACTAACCCGAATGAGAAGAACACTATCTAGATTTCTGGGGTTGGCAAAAAGGTTCCTGCTAATAATTTAGCACTTTCCAACAGGCCTGCACCTTAAAGAAGTGCACGTCAGATTTCAAACTGTTAACTGTTTTCCTTCCATGATACCTCCTGAATTTGTAAGCCAGAGTCAAAAGTGCGAACGATGTTGTGAGTTCATCTTCTGTCAGGATTCAAACACAACATTTACACTGATCTGTTCATGTTATACTTTCTTATGTTCGCTAACCACACCCTGCTAGTCACTTTGACCCCAACATTTGGATTGTTTTGGTGCTGCCAGTGCTCTGGTGCTGTTCTAGGCCACACAACCCCTGGCCTACCTGCAGTGGGGCAACATGGTGAAGCAGAAAGGTCTGAGGTTCGGTTCCTGCCTTGCCTTTGACCACATCGGCTCATGTAGTCAAAGTTTGGTGCCTGGATGAGCGAATGGGACTTGTGATTGGGAAGTAGTTTGGGCCTTCATCTCAGAATCAGAATCAGAATTCCTTTATTGTCATATGCACAGCTTACACCGACATACGAAATGATCTTATCTATATATCTAAATGGGATGGTATGGGCCACTCCAGGCCTCTGGGACCGTATTCCTGCATGTTTTCCAACATGCGCTGCTCTGGCATGTTCTGATTGGCTGAACACACCTGAACCAGGTAATCAGTGATTAGTGGGGCTTGGAAATCTGGAAATCTGACAGACACACCAGTGCTCGAGTTACCCATCCTGTATGCGCTACGTCACGCCACTCTCCCTTGGACTAGAGGAGCATTTTGTT
This sequence comes from Oryzias latipes, assembly GCF_053564925.1. Lineage (NCBI taxonomy): Eukaryota > Metazoa > Chordata > Actinopteri > Beloniformes > Adrianichthyidae > Oryzias > Oryzias latipes. The sequence continues at coordinate 34,195,566 of NC_136257.1, read as the reverse complement.
GTGAAATTATAAATGAGCTGTTTAATCAGACCTTTCAAAAGGAAAAAGCAGAAAAAAGAGTCCAAATATTACGACAAAGGTATTTAACCTGGCATGCAGCCAATGATGAGCATCTGCTGGAAAATCTGGGCCAACAAGACAATTCTTGAAATGCATTAAAACTATTAGTTACACAAGAAAATCTGTGACGAAACCATATGGACTTGAATTGACAGCAAAGCGATTTCATAGGGATGCACGGTGGTGCAGTGGTCACAGCAAGAAGGCCCTCGGTTCAAGTCCCAGCTGTGGGACCTTTCTGTGTGGAGTTTGCATGTTCTCCCCGTGCATGTGTGGGTTTTCTCCGGCTTCCTCCCACCGTCCAAAACCTTGCTTCATAGATTAACTGGTTACTCTAAATGTTCCGTGACCCTTGTTCTATCCTAGGCACTTTAACATTGGGAGTTGGGTCATCTAGACCCACTAGACAGAGCTCTGAACCTTTTTTCTTCAATGATTTATGATCTTCACTGGTGTCCATGGATTACATGAAATCTTTCCACCTTTGTCATGGTAGGGAGAACACGTCAATGGAAGAGGGGGGGGGGTCATAGGATAGCACAAGGGTTAGGTGTGAATATGAGAGTGCATGGGTGTGTGATTATGGCCCTGCAACAGACTGGAGACCTGTCTGTGTTAGCAGTGAGCATTGGTGTCTCTGGGAAAGCTGTGCGATTATTGCTCTTACTGTCCGACCCCAGGGCCAGGTCCTGCCTCGTTCCATGCGTGCTGTGACCAGGTGAGCTGTGGACGGCCGTGTGCAGGGACCAGCTCGCTCCTGAGTGAGGATCCGCCGACCAGCCGCACAGGCTCTGCTCGAAGTCGCACACAGCTGACAATGACGGGGTTGTGGCTACAGGCAGAGAGAAACGAGGCACATGTCAGGACCGTCACGGATGATGGATCCACAGATGAGACTCTGCTGAGACGACAACAGTCGTGTGGGATTATTATTTCCTTTAGTTTTTGCTCTTTCTTCTGTGACATAGACATGGGATAGAAATATCAAAATGGGAAGCAAATGTTTAAAATGAAGCTGCCATCAATCCCACTGAGACAACTCGCCTGACAGTCCGTTGACCCGTAGCTGTGAAATCAAATTCCCAGTGTGTGTCTGAGTGTGTACAAGGAGGCAAGATACTCTGGCAGCCAGAGCTTATTTTCCTTCAAACTGAGCTTCCTGTGGGACTCGAAGGCAACATCCTTCAATGTCCCGAGGCCCTGAGGTGCACAGTGACATCATGACATTGACCTTGGCGGCGCTAGAGTGTATGGCAGGAATCGATGGATGTGTTCTGCTAGTAGATTTGTGTTTATCAGAGTGGAAATGGTTCAAGCGAGGAGCCTTGAAATCAGTGTTTACGTCTGTCTTACCAGATCTCCATGCAGGGGTGGTGCGCTCCACCCTCGGAGAGGTGGGGGTCGCCGTGTCAGGTAGGGTGGTGGTTTCTGTCAGAGGAAGAAGTGATGCTTTTGTTCAGAACAAGACAGTAGGATGACACGGCAGCGGAAATATCACCATCATTAAAACTGGTTTGAAGCCAGACGCTCATATTACAAACATTTACCACTTTTGTTTTGGATGTTCTAGAACAGAGAAAGCTGCTCCGTAGAGTAATTAGGATTTTCAGGAAACATCATACTCCTTAGGCTGATCTCTCTGTATTCACAACGCCATTCCCAGCCTGTTTGTCTAAAAATACCAAGAACAACAAATCAAGGCTGTGTCCAGAATCCCTCACTGCTCCCTAACCGCCACAACATCCCTAGATTAGAACCGAATTCAGACACTCATTTTTTTAATATGACGCCATCTCTGTTCCAAAGTAAAAACCTAATAAATATGAACATTCTACAAAGACTTTGTATGAATTTACTGAGTTCTGATGATGAAAACCTGGATGATTTGTAAAAGAAAAGTTTAAAAATATTTCAAATGACAAATCCTTCATGTACAATCCATTGTATTCACCGATCTAGTGAGCATTGGTGCACAGCAGTTTTTAACAGAGACTTCTGGGAAATTTCCAGTGCACTGGATTTTGGAATTGTGGATTTGGACAGCCTGGAAAAACGTGAATGCCAGGTTTAGTTCACTATCTGGGGAGTGCAGAAAACTGGACAGAGCCCAAGTCTTCACTAAATGGAACTGAATCCATGTACAGTTGACCAAAGCCCCACAGGGGAAAATCTTACAAGCTTTTTTCTTGGTTCAGAAATAAGGCACTGTAAGTGTTAAATCAATAATAAGATATTTATATTTTAAATTTGACCTTAGAGACCCGCTCACATGAAAATTGTCTTCGAACATGTTGATTTTTCTGATGATGAACTATTTTAATACAATTAAATGTATATGAACATTCTTACTGCAGTGGTATTTTCCATTTTTTCCACATAGAGCACAAACACATCTAAATCCATTTGAACCAAAATGACTGTGAATCCACATTTATAGACTAGAAATCTCGTCTGCAGATGGTCTGGAGCGTCCTGTCCACTCCTATCAAAAAACGTGCCGGACGCGTCCGCGCTTTCATCGCAGGCTAATGAAAAAAAAACCTCAAACTCTGCTCCTTTTTGCTTCCAACTGTCCCTTAATATCGGATGAAATTTCTGGATTTCTGTGGACCACAGTGTTCCAGACAAACATTAGCAAAGTGCTGCTTCTTCTCAGGACAAATGTTCTCCACCATATTCATCACGCAGTCTTTCATAAATTCCCCATCGGTAAAAGGTTTGCTGAGCTCTGCAATCAGAGTTTCTACCTCGAGGCTCGCTTTTGTGACGTTTTCTCTTGACTCACGAGTTCTGGTGAAAAACGCTGCCATGCCGTAAAACACTTTCCAGTTGCTTCATTTTTTCGTACCGTTTTCCGTCCATTTAGTTCGTCAAAGTTAGCATGTCTGGTCTGGTGATGCCTTTTGATAATAAACTCCTGAAAAGCAGCCAACGTCTCTTGGCATATTAGGCAGACACACTTGTTTCATCTTTCAGAAAAAGAAATATTTCCCCTGGTCCCGAAAGCGGCAGCCCTCATTTTCAGCCAATCAAAATCGAGCAATCGTACACACAGTTCTCAGAGTGTCCGGGGCCGCAGATGATTGATTTTATGACATTAACTCACGGACCGGTGAAAATTTGGAGCTGGACTTTGGACACGCCAGCTATTGGGATTTAATTAATAATAGAATTTTTTTTATTTCAAACTAGACCATAACCCATACAAATAGAGGGAGGGGGGGTATCTCTTGATTATTTGGTCACCATCGGGTTTTCAGGGCTGCGACAGCCTTCGTGGGGGGGTTACAACAAAGATTTGATCCAATTTAGTAAAAAAGTTGTTTCATCTTAATGCAGCTGTGAAGATAAAAACCTCGGAGCGGAAAACGTGGATTTCTATTGTCCCAATTGTTTTCAGGACCGGATGATTTATCCAGCTTTTTAATTTATGTTAACCCTCAGAAATACCTCCATAAAGATTCAAATGCTTCCAAATGTCCTCATGAAAACAGACGTCCTCATAACAGAGGGAAAGCACCGCGGTCCCCACAAGCATAGAAAGACAAACATACATGAAAAGGTCCTGCGTGACGGTTTGGTTTGGCGTAACCCCTCCCACGAATTCCTGCTCGGACTCGAACGCTCTGAGCTGAAGCAGAGAAAGCCTCCAAACGCGCTTCCTCTGCTCTCAGCTCTAAAAACGCAAACATTAGGCGCTGTCATGTTAAACAGTGTGGTCAAAGAGACGTTCAGGGACAGCCGCCTGGACCTGTGTGTCAGTGTGTTACAGATCGATAAGAAAACCACACAAGCGTGCACAGGGGTGTTCCTCTGCGACTCCATTACATCCTGCTCCCATAAAAACCTTTTCTGTTGCTGCTGAAAATCTTTAAAGGCTTCAGGCGGAAATTCACAGCACAAACACAAGTGACAGCATTCATTAATGTTGAAATTAGAAGATCATTTTGGGCTGGTGTGGCAACCAAACCACAAACTTCTCTGTAAATTGATGTCAGGAGGTCGTTCTTTTCCTGCTTCTCTATTCTGCCTCATTTCTTCATCTTCCCTGTTCCTCTTTTTTTCATTATTTTCCAACAACATGTCTCAGCTCTGACCTGTAAAAACAGTCAGCACAGACGTTCCTGTTGAATCACACACATCCTGGAATAGAAGCTGCGTTGTTTTTCCTTCCTCATTGCTCCTTCTGCCGTCCCTCAGGTATATTTTCATTACCACGCGGCTCCTGTTTCTCTACGCCTCTAGCTTTGTTTTTCTCCCAGTAGAATCTGATTCTGATTCTTTCAGCTCCACTCTGTGCCACGACTCCATTGACTGCTATGTTATGTGGATTTGAACCCCCACCTCTGTAAGTGTGGGCCCACTGCTGATTCACCTCGTGCTCTGTTGGGTTTGATGTTTCCATGACTCAGCGAGCGAACCGTTAACCTTCACGTGTTTGCTGAAGTTGCTCAGCAGCATCCATCAGCATCCAGCAGCATCCAGCAGCATCCAGCAGCATTCAGCCGCATCCAGCAGCATCCAACAGCATCAGCAGCATTCAGCAGCATCCAGCAGCATCCAGCAGCATCCAACAGCATTCAGCAGCATTCAGCCGCATCCAGCAGCATCCATCAGCATCCAGCAGCATCCAGCAGCATTCAGCAGCATTCAGCCGCATCCAGCAGCATCCAGCAGCATCCAGCAGCATCCATCAGCATCCAGCAGCATCCAGCAGCATCCAACACCATTCAGCGGCATCCAACAGGCATCCATCAGCATCCAGCGGCACTCAGCAGCATCCAGCGGCACTCAGTAGCATTCAGCACCATCCATCAGCATCCATCAGCATCCATCAGCATCAGCAGCACTCAGCGGCACTCAGCAGCACTCAGCAGCATCCAGCAGCATCCAGCAGCATCCATCAGCATCCAGCAGCATCCAGCCGCATCCAGCAGCATCCATCAGCATCAGCAGCATCCAGCAGCATCCAGCAGCATTCAGCAGCATTCAGCCGCATCCAGCAGCATCCAACAGCATCAGCAGCATTCAGCAGCATCCAGCAGCATCCAGCAGCATCCAGCAGCATCCAACAGCATTCAGCAGCATTCAGCCGCATCCAGCAGCATCCATCAGCATCAGCAGCATCCAGCAGCATCCAGCAGCATCCATCAGCATCAGCAGCATCAAGCAGCATCCAGCAGCATCCATCAGCATCCAGCAGCATCCATCAGCATCCAGCAGCATCCAGCAGCATTCAGCAGCATTCAGCCGCATCCAGCAGCATCCATCAGCATCAGCAGCATCCAGCAGCATCCAGCAGCATCCATCAGCATCCAGCAGCATCCAGCAGCATCCAACACCATTCAGCGGCATCCAACAGGCATCCATCAGCATCCAGCGGCACTCAGCAGCATCCAGCGGCACTCAGTAGCATTCAGCAGCATCCATCAGCATCCATCAGCATCCATCAGCATCAGCAGCACTCAGCGGCACTCGGCAGCATCCAGCAGCATCCAGCAGCATCCAGCAGAATCCATCAGCATCCAGCAGCATCCAGCGGCACTCAGCAGCACTCAGCAGCATCCAGCAGCATCCAACAGCATTCAGCAGCATTCAGCCGCATCCAGCAGCATCCATCAGCATCAGCAGCATCCAGCAGCATCCAGCAGCATTCAGCAGCATTCAGCCGCATCCATCAGCATCCAGCAGCATCCAGCGGCACTCAGCAGCACTCAGCAGCATCCAGCAGCATCCAGCAGCATCCAACAGCATTCAGCAGCATCCAGCAGCATCCAGCAGCATCCAGCAGCATCCATCAGCATCCAGCAGCATCCAGCAGCATCCAGCAGCATTCAGCCGCATCCATCATCATCCAGCAGCATCCATCAGCATCCAGCAGCATCCAGCAGCATCCAGCAGCATCCATCAGCATCCAGCAGCATCCAGCAGCATTCAGCAGCATCCAGCAGCATCCAGCAGCATCCAACAGCATTCAGCAGCATTCAGCCGCATCCAGCAGCATCCATCAGCATCCATCAGCATCCAGCGGCACTCAGCAGCACTCAGCGGCATCCAGCGGCACTCAGCAGCACTCAGCAGCATCCAGCAGCATCCAGCAGCATCCAGCAGCATCCATCAGCATCAGCAGCATCCAGCAGCATCCAGCAGCATCCATCAGCATCAGCAGCATCCAGCAGCATCCAGCAGCATCCATCAGCATCCATCAGCATCCATCAGCATCCATCAGCATCCAGCAGCATCCAACAGCATTCAGCGGCATCCAGCAGCATCCATCAGCATCAGCAGCATCCAGCAGCATCCAGCAGCATCCATCAGCATCCATCAGCATCCAGCAGCATCCATCAGCATCCATCAGCATCCATCAGCATCCAGCAGCATCCATCAGCATCCATCAGCATCCAACAGCATTCAGCAGCATCCAGCAGCATCCAACAGCATTCAGCAGCATTCAGCCGCATCCAGCAGCATCCAGCAGCATCAGCAGCATCCAGCAGCATCCAGCAGCATCCATCAGCATCCAGCAGCATCCAGCAGCATCCATCAGCATCCAGTAGCATCCATCAGCATCCAGCAGCATCCAGCAGCATCCAACAGCATTCAGCGGCATCCAGCGGCATCCATCAGCATCCAGCGGCACTCAGCAGCATCCAGCGGCACTCAGTAGCATTCAGCAGCATCCAGCAGCATCCAGCAGCATCCATCAGCATCCATCAGCATCCAGCGGCACTCAGCAGCACTCAGCGGCATCCAGCGGCACTCAGCAGCACTCAGCAGCATCCAGCAGCATCCAGCAACATCCATCAGCATCAGCAGCATCCATCAGCATCCAGCAGCATTCAGCAGCATCCAGCAGCATCCAGCAGCATCCATCAGCATCCTTGCCTCGTAGTTGTGCTGAGCACAAACTCACCGCGTTGTTTACATTTCAGTTACAGTGGACGTCTGAAGGATTACTAAATAAGCCGGAACAGCAGTTTCTGCACATGAACGTCCACCAAACTCCACATTTACATCGGATAATCAGCCGCCAGCTGCTGACATTAAGCTGCTTTCATTTAGTGCCCTTTACTGTTGTAATTAGCTCCCCACACTGGGGGTGGGGGGTATGCAGAGGGGGAAGCCTAACTCGTTCCGCCTCACTCCACCATTTTCCTCATTAGTGACCACACACAGCTTCCGTCAAGCTCCTGCTTCCACTTCCTTCCTCCTCATCCTCTGTTCTGCTGCTGGACAGACTGATGGGAATGACAACGTTTTAACTGTCATCATTTGTTAGTTTGGTTACGGGTGGAGACTCAGTCCTGGACTGGGACACCCTCAAGCCCTCAAGGTCAGAGCGACCCAGACCCCTCCTCCTCTGAACTCACGTGCTCGCTCTGAAGGAAGCAGGAGGTACCAGAGGCCCACGGGCGTGTTGGAGAATTGCTGACGGAGCGGCGGGAAATGGAAAGAGAAAACTGTTCAATTATGGAAAGAGCTGCGGCTCTAAATCTATCCGCGTCGGGCCAAGGAGAACGACGGCCGCCAAGCAGCAATAGATGGGAGGACTTTGCTGCTCCACTTCTGAGACACGCTTGGTGTGTTTGTCTAACGAACGTGAAGCAAACGGCTGAGACACGTCAGTCACCGACACGCCGTCAGGTTGCTGTCAGGATTATCTCACGCTTCTATTGAAGCCTTTTGTGAAAGTGTCAAACTTTTGGCCGATCTCCGTTTCAGACAAACACCTTCAGAGTGGTTTCTTGATCTGCAAATTTGACGGACATTCCTGCTGGACCTTCTCGAGAACCATCACTCACGTTAGGGTCCCTCTACGGCTGCTCTTAGATTCCCTTTTGCTCAAAGACGCCCAAATGTCGGCTCCTAGCGTCACATTTGTTCACCAGACAGAGGGGGTTTACTGAGTCAGAGGAGAAGGAGCAACCCCAATCATTACCAACCCACCTCTGTGTTTCACTGCTGGTTTGTGTTTTGTCCTTTTAGTTTTTAGACTCACACATTCAAACAGAAGTGGCGCTCGAGTTTCCTAGGGTTTTTTTCAGATTTAAAGCTTTTTTTCTTTGACTCACACACTGATTGTCTGGACACTAAACTTCCTATTAGCAGATAACGGATCATCAAACATTCATTCATTTCTCCGCAGAGCAGATTTATGGCACTTCAGTTTAGAGCAGGCAAAAGTGTTTGAACGTTGGAGTTCAGACATGGCTGCATTTTTTTATGAAATGTTGGTCATCCGTGATCCATTCGTGATACACTTCATTCATACGTGTTTCTCGTGTTCGTCAATGTGCACAGAAAGTTTCGGCTGACGAGTCTTTCCGTGAATTTGGTTTTGAGCTGTTCACAATTTTTTGTTGGTTGAGAATTCCGCAGTTCATGCATATTTTGTGTAGTCTAGACGCAATTAATAAGCAAATCTTACACAATTGTGTGTGATTTTTGTGAAATGCATTCATAAATTTGTGTGTTTCCCCGACCGTCCCACGAATGTCTGACGGACTGAGTGAACAGCAAAAGGACCATAAGTCACATGAGCTTCTATAAGAAAGGCTGGGTAGCTCGGTTGGTAAGGTGAGAGGCGACCATGCAGGGATCCAGGGTTCGATTCCTGGAGTGGGGATAAACAATGGTACAAACGGCGGAGCTTTGAAAGTGTCTGAAGGGCAGAGCCTCCAGCTCCACAGCCTCTCCTCACTTCCTCAGCCAATCGCTCGAGCACCACGAGGAACGTGATGGTAATCGTGGCCTCAAGTGTCAGATGCAGGACGACTACAAGTGAGCCGATGGGAGGAGGCTGGCGGCGTGAACGGCGTGCGGCAAACATCAGCACAGCGACACAGAAACCTGGAAGTTCTGTTTGTGATGAAGATCTTCAGCGTGGGGCATTCCTTTCTCCAATGGTTGATCATGTTACACAGAAGGCGCCGTTTCTGAACGCTGCTCCCCAACATGAGCCCAGGGAAAAGACGTGTGGAAAATGCAACAAATCCAAGTCAAACTCTGAGGATCTGACGCGAAAGGAGACGCTCAGCTGCTGCAGAACTTAAAGCACATGCTGGGTTTTTAGGATCCGGTTCTGGAGACGACACAGCAGCTATGAATGGACGGTTGGACTGATGGGAAAACGGAGGATCGGGGAAGCGCCGTAAAGTCACGGTGAGCAGAAACTAAATATTTACACTGGAGCAGCTTCAGCTGTTTTGCACACTGACACATAAACACAGAGGAACCCACAGAGAGCCAGGCCCAACTGAGCGTTTCCATGTGTGAAACCAGAACCAGAGGAAGACCAGATCCCCTCAGCTGTCCCGAATAAATCACACATTCCTGTTTTTCATTCCAAAATGCTAATGCTCTGTGGCTGTGTGCTCCATTTTAAATCACTTAACGCCGTCGTACGCTTGTAACGCGGCTCCGGAGGTCAAACCGACTTCTGTATGATCTCCTATTTAGGATGTGAGTTTGAAAACATCTGTGAGGCCGACGCAGCTCTGCAGGAGTTTGATTGAACTCAATCAGGAAAATGCAGATTTGCATCTCCTTATTAGTGTTGAACTGAAATCGTTCAAACTCATTGATGACTTTCATAAGAAAGAAATGGCTGCAGAAACCAGGAAGGTTGTGAAGTTAAAGAGCCGACGAGTGCGATGAAGTCTGGGGAGGAGGTGTGGTGTCTGAGCGGCGGTGGGGGCTCCTTACAGGAGCTCTGCAGAAGCCCCAAACATCAGCCCTCAGCCCCCTCCTCATCAGTGTTTCCCACGTCTGCTTCCCTCGAAAGGAGCTTCTAGTGACGCTTTTTATTACAAAATGAGGAAAATCAAAAGCAGGTTTCACTAGAAACAACAAGAAAATGTTATTTTTCTTATCTGACAGCCCTTTCAGCCTCTGTAATACTTTTACAGACTTTTACAGATCCATACTCAAATGTAGGAAAGTAATAGAATGTACCTTTCACTTTTTTCTACTAAAACAAGACTTGATCTAATCCTAAAAATGAATTTTCTCCATGTTTGTCAACTCTAAAGTTTTCCAAATAAAAAGTGACTTATAATTTTGTTGCCTTAAGTGTTCTAATGTACCCGACAGATATTATAATATACTCATTTGATGATTTTAGGGGATGTAATCAGAGTTTTTATGGCTGAAAACAGGCGGTTCATTCTAACAAAAAGGTTTGTGGAGACAAAAGAAAAGTTAGAAAATAGTTTTTCCACAGATATAAATGAATACTAGGTTACTGTTGGAATGAAAATACGACTATCTGGTACTTCCAAAGGAAGTTCCGGATGATTCTAGAACATGTTCTGCAGCTGTGTGGGCGGAGTTTAAGCTCAGGTGTTCTCATGAAGACAAACCTGACAGCACTGAAACCTGTAGGACATTAAATCAAAAAAAGGTCCTATTTCTGCTGTGAAATGCTGGATATGTTTTTTACCCCAAATTAATAAAATGCGGGACAATGAAAGTTTTTGTTGACAAACAGCTTAATTCTGCTTTGCTTATGGAAAATCACATTGAGAATTTTCCAAACTTTTGTGTTTATGTAGAGTGGAAGGTGAAGTTTGTCTGAAAAAGTGTTGTAAATAAAGGTTTGAAATTTGAATCTAAAACAAGGTTTGTGTCTTTAATTACTGATCCTTACTGCTGCATCTGCTTTTAAAACCTTAACGCTATTTCCTAAAATCTCTACAAGATTCAGTGAAATTCTCTGTTGCTCGGCTCTGAAGTTGACTGAAACAACATCAAACCGGGTCAGACCTTTGAAGCTCCACGGCGAGGACGCTCCTTGGGTGAAACCCCTTCTTAGCCTCACCATCTGAAGGAAAAGGTCGACCAAAAACGGGAAACCCTGAAAGTATTCCACCAAACTGTCCAGAGTTACCGTCTTTCTGTGACGTCGCAGCTCCATCATGAAGCTGGATCTTCACAGAGACGTGCGGCTCGGGGCTTTTCCTAACGCGGTCACACTAATTACCTCCGGAGATCTCCAATCAACTGCCCCCACTTGGATGAAGGGGCAAACATGACGTAAAGTTGTGTTGTCTGTTGTGTCTGGTTGTCAGGAGGAAGATGATTCTGGTTCATGAAGCAGCAGCAGATCAACTAACAGCTATTCTTAGACTCTCACCCCCCGATAAGAAGACGTGTGATCAACTCTGGAGAACTTTCATCTGTCTGTCAGCGTCTCTGTGATCCTGGGTTTGTCTGTTGATGTTTGTGTGTGTGTACCTGTGTGTGTGTGTACTTTGTTGTCCACCTGCAGGCGTTGGGATGCGTGAACAGCAGCTTTAATCTCTGCGGTCAGACGCCTGGATGACACGCCGCCGTCACGGCTGCAGCGCCTGATTGCAGACGGCAGTCACATTCCTGCTCTTGTTGAACAATAATGAGCAGCTAAGCGGCGTCATTGTGCGTCTCGCTTAAAGTCGGAGCTGTAAATGTGGATTTTTTTTGGGTGGGATTGTCAGGCCGATGTGAAAACAATCCAGCAGCAGTAATGGAAAGTCGTGTCTGGATCCTAAATAATGAAAAGCAGAAAAAAATGAAGTTGTTTGTTTTTCCCCAAACAGGAAGTAAAGTTAACTGGAGGAAAACGTTCTGGTGACTGTCCAGAGGAATGAAGAGTGTTCCTCATGAGAGGAAGAGAGCTGATGTTTTTCCTTCTTTGCTTGTTTTTTCTTCCACTCTGCATGTGTGTGTGTGTGTGCGTGCACGTACGTGCGTGCATTCAGCAGAAGCCGCTTCAGCCCACCGGAGTTCTCCGTCTCTTTATTCTTGTGTTTGCGTCTGAGGCGTAAACAGTTCTGTTCAGCGGACTGAAGCTGATGCTCTGCTAAATATTTCATCTTCCTTCCACAGCGCAACACAACAGCAGAACAAACACACACAGGCAGGAAGACGCACAAAGAAAGCCTCCTCTGAGCCCCTCAGCTGGGCTCTGGTCCAGCTGTTAGTCGGCCAGAGTAACCCGAGTGAAAGCAACAGGGCAGACGTGACACTGCAGCCTCCTCTCAGTGTGCGGCTGCCGTCAGGACGGCGGGTCATGTGATGTGCGAGCGAACTGCGGTGGCGTCTGAAGCACAGCCCCCGTCCAGAGGGCCGACATGTGGCGGGCCGACATGTGGCGGGCCGACATGTGGCGGGCCGACATGTGGCGGGCCGACCGTCTACGAACCTGCAGCAGAGAAACTGCTTCTCTACAGCCACGGCTGCAGAAAAACCGATCTGCATGAAGACACGTCCGTTTAACGCCATCTAGGATTCCCATCAGCTTGGCGTTTTCCTGAGGTTACAGCAGGAAACAAACCTCAGGTGTGTTTTGTGTTAGAGGACATCTATACCTGAACCTGATCCATCAGAAACACAAACCTTATTTCTCCTCCTCCTGATTACAGCACATCTTCCTTTATGCCAGCTCAGAGGTAATCAGTGCATCCTTAATGCCCCCGTCACGAGGCGCCGGCTGCTCAACCCTGACACGTCTGGGATGGACTGCTCCCACCTGAACCCCCCCTTTCTAAAACTGCATCCATCAGCAGCCGCCCACAGCGCCGCACCGGTCCAGCGGGAGCAGGTGTGCGTCGCTCCTCATTCTCGTCTCCACCTGTCACACGTCACGACTGAAGCAGGTCGCGGCGGCGCAGAGAGCAGACTGTGACCGCCGTGGCGGCGGCAGTGGCGCCCAGAATCTGTTCAGCTGTATTTACAGTACAGCTCAATGTTATTGCATAAGATGACCTGCTCTGTTCCTGAGGTTTAGAGCAGCGCAGAAATAATTTGCTGCCACGGCTAACAAGGTCGGTTACACACAGTCACATTGTAAGGTGCACAGCTGAGTAACATGCACACTAACGGGCTGCATTCATCTCCCTCTGAGCAGTTTACAGCCTCCCCAAGCAGTTCAACCGCACAGAAAATGCCAGAAACCTGCTTTATTCTGGAGATTGAGGATTGATCATCCTAATCCTTCACTGCTTCCATGTTAACTCAATAAGCTGGGAGCACAATGCATCACACAGCTGGGCACTATTAGAGAAAGTCCACTGACCTAGACATGGTAATCCCTGTCCAGACATGGTTAACAGCCTCCTATGGAGCTGCGTGATTAACTTCAACCAATATATATGTGTGCGTGTGTGTGTGTGTGTGTGGGTGTGTGTGTGTGTGTGTGTGTGTGTGTGTGTGGGTGTGTGTGTGTGTGTGTGTGTGTGTGTGGGTGTACTGACACATAAACACATCTACAGATGAACACAGCACCGACTCAGAGGGATTTCCCCTCATCAGGTGGAACCTTTCACACACTTTGATGTGTGACGGTTTTCAAACCGTTTTCACTGGCTTGAACGGAAGTCAAACCAGTTTGTGGTTTTACACAGAAACAGTCCAAGCCACCGTTTTTGTTTTTTAGCTGCGTGAAATCCGCTCACCTGGCCTATCGCAGCCGAGGACCTCCATCCTCATGCCGATCCCAGCTGGAGACCATCGCTCCGGGAAGACCCGGATGTACTGCGCCACGATCTCATCGAACCGCCGCACCTCTGGAGTATCGTAGTGGCTGTTCCCTTCAAAAACCTGCAGAGAAAAAGTGGATGCTGCTTTTTCAACCTGATCCGTGGGGTCGCGCTGCGGGCGACAGGTCGTGGTGAACACTTAAGCCACCCGTAAGGGTGAGGAAGGGGGAAGTAGGTGACATGCAGGCGTGTCAAACACATTTTTCTGTTTTTCAAACGTACAAGGAGCCCGTTAGTGATGTTCACGTGATACGTGTGCGCCCCTTGTAGCAGCCTGACTGGTTGAAATGGGGAAATTAGACAATCAGAGAGTAGTTTGTGTGGACGTCCTACGGGCACTTTCTGACCACGTGCACAACCCGTGCATGCAGCATTTGTGTGCACGTGCACGTGGTCTAACTTCCATTATCCTTATAAATCCTTCACGACACACACGACAATGGGACTTCTTTAGGGGACTTCATCCATGATTGCAGCACCATAGTCTGCTCTTCCTTTGGACTCCATCTGTTTTCACTGCAACGTCATTCCAGCTCACAGCTTCCTCCTCCAGAAACACGGAGACCTGCAGCTCCACACACGTGTTACACGCGTGCTCATGCCACAGTGGATCAGGATTCTTGTTCCTTCTGCTGTCAGCCTTCATGTCCTGCAGCGTCACGAGCTTCTGCCTTCACAGCTGACTGAAGCTGGATAAAGCTCCTCCCACCTCAACGATGCTGCAGGTTCTGATCAGAACCGACTCTCACCTCAAGCTCCACCCCTAGAGTCGTCAGGTAGAGTCAGGTGTTGAGGATTCTGTTGTCATTGTTTGTAGATGGTTAGTATTGCTGACTGAGCGCGATGCGCCTAAACATGTCTGAGGAAAGAATGGACGCTACCTGGCCCTCTGTCATTTGGTGGGGGGGTGGTCTGCTTTTTGCAGACTGAAAAAGTGTTTTGAGAGACTTGAGGTATTAAACATTCAGAAGGCTTAAACTGCTGTCACTGTGCTGCAGAACGTCTTTAACTCATCCCAACCTGCTTTCATGTTAGGCTACTATTTTTTTTTTCTAACTTTTTTATCAAATGATATTCAGCTCCATCTGAGAAGGACAACACCCCCCACCCTCAAAGTTACCTGGTCCTGAGTGAAGAAGTAAGTAATGGGACAACGTTACAATGTGCAATCTGGGGCAGCGAAGACCACGTTTCAGAGGAAATAGTTGGACATGGTGGTGGCGGTGTGATGATGTGGTGCTGCTTTGTAGCTTCAGGACCTGATGTCTTCCATCAGTCCATGATTTGGGATCTGAACTTGGGTTCAGCAGCTAGAATCTGTGTTTCATTTAGTGCTTCAAATATTCAAGAACATAAAATCCAGAGGGAGCAAATACTTTTCCACAGCGATGTGTGATCATGTTGCGATGCTCATCACATTGATGGAGATGTTTCTGGATCTCAAGTGAAGCTGAAGAACTAAAGTTGCATTTTCCTGAAGGTACATCGACAAACAGGAGAAACAGTAATCCTGTGTAAAGTCACACAACCGGAGTGATCGGCGTCGTGTCCCGGCTCAGCGTGACACACGCCACCAAAGTAACAACCGTGGCGCTTTGATTTTCTAATCATCCTTGAAGCAACTGCAGTCTCTGGAAACAAAGACTGAAATGAATCCAGATTCATCACTTTCACTCAATGAACGGCATCTTCTCGTTTGAATTGGGAAAAAATGTAAAAACTTTGAATTTTTTAGACAAAAATCCGAGGAGGCGTTTAGCACGGCCAGAAGATCTCAGTTCTGCTGTTAGAGCTTTTCAGGAAAGCGTCTCTCTCTCTCAGCGCCGTGGACTGCCAGCAGAGCTGAGCGCTGATGCAGGAAAGACATTTTTAATTAACACCCTTGAGAGACGAATGGATGATGAGCAAACGAGTGGATGAGAGACAGAGAGAGTTCAGGATGAAGAGAGACTGAAACAGAAGCAGGAGGAGAGGTGATTAAACAGAATTTTGATCCGGTCTGACGCTGGAAAACCGCTTCTACCATGAGGAAATTCAAATAAAGAGAGTAAGACAGAAGGAGAGGAACAGGAGACACGTCTGAGGGACGATGTGTCTGTGAGGAAGAGGAGGGTCTCTTTACTTTAGCGAAGCCGGTCTTGCTGTCAGGGATGTAGCTCCAGTCTTTGCCGTTTAAGCTGTGAGCCAGTTTGTACTTTCGGACAAACGCTCGGTTCTCGGCGCTGGTGCTGCCCTCCAGCCCTCTGGCTCCCTGAGTGATGACGCCACGCACCATCTTTGGCACGCCAAGGTCCACCTGCAACACACACATCACGCCGTTTCTGCACGGGCTGACAGGTGGACGGAGCTCCAGAGGACCAGAAGAGGTCACGGCTTTGGGACTGTGACAGAGACCAGGAGGGTCCAAACGTTTTCAAAGAGGGTCAATCGGCCTGCATTCTATAGACGCTCATAACATTACATGGAAATGAACTGGAATTTCATTGCAATGGGAGACCTTTCATTTCTCTAGATAAAACTGAATACATTTTACCAAAATTTCAAAGAATTTCATATTTGAAGACCAGAAATAAAATAAAAACGTTTGTTTGGAGAAAGAAAAACTTTAATCAACATGAAATCTGGTTAAAACAAATGGTTCATTTTATTCCTGATTAAATGTTCACTGTAAGGATTTATGATCAACCATGTGACCGAACATTTAACTAGACGCAGTGAATCCGAGCCTTCCTGAAGGACCGGTCTCCCGCTCTGCCTCTGTGGTCTGGACTGTGATTCAATGTCTGGATTCCTCTGATTTTAATACCAGAGGAACATTCCAGGTGTGAGATGATGAGGAAATACTTTCTTGTGTCGTTGCACGTGAAAACAGCTCAGACATTTCAGGTATATTTGTGGGGGAGGCACAGCGCCGCAATAAGAGTTCCTCATTGTAATATCACCTCCGAACCCCAGATACACACCTGCAGCCACTCCTCTCCCACGATGGGCTGTGTGGGGTTGGGAAACCAGCCGGACCGACTGGCCACCAGCCGGGCTGCCCCCATGGAGCCGTGGATGTCCCTCATGGAGGAGGCAGAGATCTGCGAGTCTGGCAGCAGCCCAGACAGCATCCCCTGCAGCTCGGAGCAGGGAGCATCTGAGGAGCAGAGGAGAATACTCAACGCCATTGTTTCTCCAAAGAGACAATAAAGGGGATTCATGCTCATCGTTCCAGGTTCTTTCAATCCAAAACTTTGTCTGCTTTGCTTTGGTTTGTATCATGTTCAACGTGTTAGGATGATATGATGAAAAAGAACAAGAAGTTAAGAATCAGGCAGAGACTCAGGGAGGGCAAAACGTCCCGCCACATCCACAAAGACTCACCAAAACCTGCACACACCTAGTACCCTGAGAAAATGAAGTATGGACATAAAACACCCCGCCCCCAAAAGAAAAAAAAAGGCCTGTTCTTCACTCGCAGGCCACCCGAACATAAAATGGTCAGAGTGGGTCAGTGAGTCAGAGCGGGTCAGAGCGAGTCACAGCGGGTCTGAGCAGGTCAGAGCAGGTCAGTGGGTCAGTGACTCAGAGCGGGTCCGAGCGACGGAGTGAGTCAGAGTGAGACAGAGCGAGTCAGAGGGTGTCAGAGCGGGTCAGAGCGGGTCAGAGCGACAAAGTGAGTCAGAGTTAGTCAGAGCGAGTCTGAGTGGGTCAGAGCGACAAAGCGAGTCAGAGCGAGTCAGAGCGACGGAGGGAGTCAGAGCGAGTCAGAGGGTGTCAGAGCGGGTCAGAGCGGGTCAGAGCGACAGAGTGAGTCAGAGTTAGTCAGAGCGAGTCTGAGTGGGTCAGAGCGACAGAGCGAGTCAGAGTGAGTCAGAGCGAGTCAGAGCGGATCTGAGCCAGTCAGAGCGAGTCAGAGTGAGTCAGAGCGAGTCAGAGCGACAGAGGGAGTCAGAGCGGATCTGAGCCAGACAGAGCGACAGAGCGAGTAAGAGTGAATCTGAGCGACGGAGGGAGTCAGAGTGAGTCAGAGCGGATCTGAGCCAGTCAGAGCGAGTCAGAGTGAGTCGGAGCGACAGAGCGAGTCAGAGCGACGGAGGGAGTCAGAGCGAGTCAGAGGGTGTCAGAGCGGGTCAGAGCGGGTCAGAGCAGGTCAGTGGGTCAGTGACTCAGAGCGGGTCTGAGCGACGGAGTGAGTCAGAGTGAGACAGAGCGAGTCAGAGGGTGTCAGAGCGGATCAGAGCGGGTCAGAGCGACAGAGTGAGTCAGAGATAGTCAGAGCGAGTCTGAGTGGGTCAGAGCGACAGAGCGAGTCAGAGCGAGTCAGAGCGACGGAGGGAGTCAGAGCGAGTCAGAGGGTGTCAGAGCGGGTCAGAGCGGGTCAGAGCGACAGAGTGAGTCAGAGTTAGTCAGAGCGAGTCTGAGTGGGTCAGAGCGACAGAGCGAGTCAGAGCGAGTCAGAGTGAGTCAGAGCGAGTCAGAGCGGATCTGAGCCAGTCAGAGCGAGTCAGAGTGAGTCAGAGCGAGTCAGAGCGACAGAGGGAGTCAGAGCGGATCTGAGCCAGACAGAGCGACAGAGCGAGTAAGAGTGAGTCTGAGCGACGGAGGGAGTCAGAGTGAGTCAGAGCGGATCTGAGCCAGTCAGAGCGAGTCAGAGTGAGTCGGAGCGACAGAGGGAGTCAGAGCGGATCTGAGCCAGACAGAGCGACAGAGCGAGTCAGAGTGAGTCTGAGCGACGGAGGGAGTCAGAGCGAGTCAGAGTGAGTCAGACAAGTCAGAGCGGATCTGAGCCAGTCAGAGCGAGTCAGAGTGAGTCAGAGCGGGTCTGAGCGACGGAGGGAATCAGAGCGAGTCAGAGGGTGTCAGAGCGACAGAGTGAGTCAGAGTTAGTCAGAGCGAGTCTGAGTGGGCCAGAGCGACAGAGCAAGTCAGAGCGAGTCAGAGCGAGTCAGAGTGAGTCAGAGCGAGTCAGAGCGGATCTGAGCCAGTCAGAGCGAGTCAGAGCGAGTCAGAGCGACAAAGGGAGTCAGAGCAGATCTGAGCCAGACAGAGCGACAGAGCGAGTCAGAGTGAGTCCGAGCGACGGAGGGAGTCAGAGCGAGTCAGAGTGAGTCCGAGCGAGTCAGAGCGGATCTGAGCCAGTCAGAGTGAGTCAGAGCGGATCTGAGCCAGTCAGAGCGAGTCAGAGTGAGTCAGAGCGGGTCTGAACGACGGAGGGAGTCAGAGCGAGTCAGAGTGAGTCAGAGCGAGTCAGAGTGAGTCAGAGTTAGTCAGACCGAGTCTGAGTGGGTCAGAGCGACAGAGTGAGTCAGAGTGAGTCAGAGCGAGTCAGAGTGAGTCAGAGTTAGTCAGAGCGAGTCTGAGTTGGTCAGAGCGACAGAGTGAGTCAGAGTGGGTCTGAGCGACGGAGGGAGTCAGAGCGAGTCAGAGTGAGTCAGAGCGAGTCAGAGCGAGTCAGAGCGAGTCAGAGCGAGTCAGAGTGGGTCAGAGCGACAGAGCGAGTCAAAGCGAGTCAGAGTGAGTCAGAGCGAGTCAGAGTGGGTCAGAGTGAGTCAGAGTTAGTCAGAGCGAGTCTGAGTGGGTCGGAGCGACAGAGGGAGTCAGAGCGGATCTGAGCCAGACAGAGCGACAGAGCGAGTAAGAGTGAGTCTGAGCGACGGAGGGAGTCAGAGTGAGTCAGAGCGGATCTGAGCCAGTCAGAGCGAGTCAGAGTGAGTCGGAGCGACGGAGGGAGTCAGAGTGAGTCAGAGCGGATCTGAGCCAGTCAGAGTGAGTCAGAGTGAGTCGGAGCGACAGAGGGAGTCGGAGCGACAGAGGGAGTCAGAGCGGATCTGAGCCAGACAGAGCGACAGAGCGAGTCAGAGTGAGTCTGCGCGACGGAGGGAGTCAGAGCGAGTCAGAGTGAGTCAGAGCGAGTCAGAGCGGATCTGAGCCAGTCAGAGCGAGTCAGAGTGAGTCAGAGCGGGTCTGAGCGACGGAGGGAGTCAGAGTTAGTCAGAGCGAGTCTGAGTGGGTCAGAGCGACAGAGGGAGTCAGAGCGGATCTGAGCCAGACAGAGCGACAGAGCGAGTCAGAGTGAGTCTGAGCGACGGAGGGAGTCAGAGCGAGTCAGAGTGAGTCAGACAAGTCAGAGCGGATCTGAGCCAGTCAGAGCGAGTCAGAGTGAGTCAGAGCGGGTCTGAGCGACGGAGGGAATCAGAGCGAGTCAGAGGGTGTCAGAGCGACAGAGTGAGTCAGAGTTAGTCAGAGCGAGTCTGAGTGGGCCAGAGCGACAGAGCAAGTCAGAGCGAGTCAGAGCGAGTCAGAGTGAGTCAGAGCGAGTCAGAGCGGATCTGAGCCAGTCAGAGCGAGTCAGAGCGAGTCAGAGCGACAAAGGGAGTCAGAGCAGATCTGAGCCAGACAGAGCGACAGAGCGAGTCAGAGTGAGTCCGAGCGACGGAGGGAGTCAGAGCGAGTCAGAGTGAGTCCGAGCGAGTCAGAGCGGATCTGAGCCAGTCAGAGCGAGTCAGAGTGAGTCAGAGCGGGTCTGAGCGACGGAGGGAGTCAGAGCGAGTCAGAGTGAGTCAGAGCGAGTCAGAGTGAGTCAGAGTTAGTCAGACCGAGTCTGAGTGGGTCAGAGCGACAGAGTGAGTCAGAGTGAGTCAGAGCGAGTCAGAGTGAGTCAGAGTTAGTCAGAGCGAGTCTGAGTTGGTCAGAGCGACAGAGCGAGTCAGAGTGAGTCGGAGCGACAGAGGGAGTCAGAGCGGATCTGAGCCAGCCAGTCAGAGCGAGTCAGAGCGAGTCAGAGCGACAAAGGGAGTCAGAGCAGATCTGAGCCAGACAGAGCGACAGAGCGAGTCAGAGTGAGTCCGAGCGACGGAGGGAGTCAGAGCGAGTCAGAGTGAGTCCGAGCGAGTCAGAGCGGATCTGAGCCAGTCAGAGCGAGTCAGAGTGAGTCAGAGCGGGTCTGAGCGACGGAGGGAGTCAGAGCGAGTCAGAGTGAGTCAGAGCGAGTCAGAGTGAGTCAGAGTTAGTCAGACCGAGTCTGAGTGGGTCAGAGCGACAGAGTGAGTCAGAGTGAGTCAGAGCGAGTCAGAGTGAGTCAGAGTTAGTCAGAGCGAGTCTGAGTTGGTCAGAGCGACAGAGTGAGTCAGAGTGGGTCTGAGCGACGGAGGGAGTCAGAGCGAGTCAGAGTGAGTCAGAGTGAGTCAGAGTGGGTCAGAGTGAGTCAGAGTTAGTCAGAGCGAGTCTGAGTGGGTCGGAGCGACAGAGTGAGTCAGAGTGGGTCTGAGCGACGGAGGGAGTCAGAGCGAGTCAGAGCGAGTCAGAGTGAGTCAGAGCGACAGAGCGAGTCAGAGCAAGTCAGAGTGAGTCAGAGCGAGTCAGAGCGAGTCAGAGCGAGTCAGAGTGGGTCAGAGCGACAGAGCGAGTCAAAGCGAGTCAGAGTGAGTCAGAGCGGGTCAGAGTGGGTCAGAGTGCCAAGGGTTTGGGCGGGTTGTGGCCGTAATATGCAGCTTGCTGCTTTATTAATTTTTCCTTTCACAAAATTTTATTTTGCTTCAACTTTGGAAAGATCTCCCTAAAGAAGAAACTGCAGATGAAAGGGATGTAGTTTATTACACTGACAAATGTGCCAAGCAAGCTTCCCCCCACCCTGCCAAGATCAATGAGAGAAAACAGAAGCAGGAATGTGTTGAGGGTTCAGTGATCATGAGAAACGCTGAGGAAGAGGAGTAAATGGAGAGATCAACAGACTGGGCTGCAGAACAGTGGAGAGGTTGATGGTGACTGATGGTGATGCTCCTCAGGTCCTCACTCTGGTTAAAGTTTAATGCTGTGCTGTTTCCAGTCCTCAGTGCAGTAAATAATGCATCAACAATAAACAGAAGACGGCGCCCGGCTCCACCCACGTCCAGCTCCGCCGGCGTCCTCAAACCCAATAACAGGTGAGGAGTCTTACAACAGAAAAGTGGTTGTTTTGTTTTCTCCTCATCTCCACTCCTCGGCTGCTGCCTCCAGCAGGTCTTTGAATTCTGGACTGCAGTGGAATATCACGGCCCCACATCCGGCAGAACCCGCTCTGATGTTACACACCAGGATGAGAGCTCTTATCTCACACGTGCACAAACTGATACGTGCACTAAAACCCGCTCTGATGTTTCACCCACTCACACTGTAGCGCAAACTCCCACTGAGCTCTTCTGGAGGAGCAGAGCTGAAGCTGCCATGCAAATGTGCCTGACTGGACACACCGCACGCACACACACACACACACACACACACACACACACACACACACACACTACGCACGCACGCACACAGCCTTGGAGAAGAATAATGGCCGTCCTGAAAATAAGTGATTGATAAAGTGCTGCAGCGCTAACATAAAATGAGATTAGGACGGCGGACGGGGAAAGAGCTGCTGAATGAGGCAGGAACCAGCAAGATTTAAGACTGGCAAAGGAGGTGGGGGGATGGAGGGAGGTGTTGAAGGAGGCCATCAGTAAAGGCGATGGGAGGACGGGGAGAGCAGGAGGAGGAGGAAGGGAAAACACAGCAACACTGAAGACATATAGGTAGAAAGTGAGAGAAAAGTAGAGGCGGAGACATAAAAGTGTGATTTAAGTTAATGACATGTCACTGACTGACTGCTTTATTTCTGCCTTTATGGGCCGCTGTGAGGCATTATCACGGGGGGGGGTTGGACGGCGTCCATGTCTGCAGAGTCTATGAGGAACCAGAGAAACGTCGGATCAGTCCAGACGACCGGCTGGATGCTTTTAGATGTGGAAGGAAACGTGGAAGACCGCCATGTGGATCATTTTCAACAATGAGCCAGACACCGTGAGACAACATTCATCCATCCATCCATCCATCCATCCATCCATCCATCCATCCATCCATCCATCCATCCATCCATCCATCCATCCATCCATCCATTCATTTGTCCATCAAGTCATTCACCCATCTGTCTTTTTGTCTGTCCGTCCGTTCTTCTATTCATCCATCGTCGATCCATCCATCCATCTATCCGTCCATCCAGCTGCATTTTAAGTGGAGGTCAGGTGTGTCTTTCGGTTCCCTTAAGGCTCACCTTTACTCACTCTTACATGTTTCAGATGTTCACTAAAACCTGTTGTTATCTGCACACTCGTGGATAAAAATGTCCCGTATAGGTTTGATCATTTTTCGCCTGTAGGGCAGCTCTGACTAAGGCTTCAGATACTGGGGATGGCCAGCAAAGAGCAAGGACAGATGAATGCGCGTCACACTCGGCGTCATGATGTTTTGGAGAGACGGTGATTTGTGCGGGGGCTGAAATAGCCCTGCTGGACGGGAGCGTATTTGTCCTCTGGATGACGGCGACGGCGGCAGCAGGAAGAGGCCCTAACCCAATAAAGACACAGCGGAGCTGAGACACAGCCCGGTCAAACGGATTGAAACCCTCTCTCTTGTGCGGCCTTTCCAAACACACACACTGACACACACCAACAGCATAATTAAGTTTTATCTATTTATAGTATTGAGCTGATTATGCTGGTTGAAATCATGTTTGTTTGCCAGAGCTGCAGATGAAAGCTGAGAGCCTGTTACTCTCTGATGTTATCACCCACACATCACCCTCTAGTATTATTCTATTAGGCCCAGTGTGTGTCTTCCTCTGTGTGTGTTGGTGATCTGTGAGTGGGAGTCAGAGAAAGTGGGATATGTATATGAAAGAGAGGGCAAGAGTGTGAGAGCAGCAGAGTGGGTGTGTTTTCTGCATGAGAAACAGAGAAGTAGATAAAAGTATCAGCTGAATTATAAATAGCACTGATGGAAACACAAATTACCACGCATCCGTCTAAAGACTTTACTTCACTCTAGCTTCTCGCCCCTCAGTCGACCTTTTGTAAATTTCTCTTCTTTAAAACACAACTTTGTTTTCCAAGAACTTCAGAGAAAGAGCAGAAAAACTCGGTTTCCAAGTGAAGACAGTAAATCCGTCTGACCTGTGATCTGACAACCGTAGAGCTCAAATCTGAGCGCGATGCCGTTCTTCCACGTCTGCGGCCGGATCCGCACAAATCGGGCCAGCACCGGCTGTGGAATCCGGTTCAGAACCACCTCTGTTGCGTCGGTGTTGCCGTGAAAAATCTGCAGACAGACGATGGCAGGAATGTTTGTTAAGCGAGAGGTGGCTTTCACATTCATCCATGTGGGGATCAGTCCGTTCACTCCCATCTGGGTTTAAATGAACATTTATTCACTTGCATCAAAAAATAAAAGAATTATTTTGGGTTTTAGTTTGCAGGTACATTTCTCTATAAACATACAAATGCTGGTTATAAGACTCAGAAGTGGTTGAACTTTACACGACCTCAGCCTTCATGATGGAAACTGTGGCTGTAAATGAGGAAAAGTAGCAACTTTATTTTGTATTCAACAGAAAACTATGTATAGTTTTGACATAAGTGGCCCAAACTCATAAACAATGAATGCATAATAGATTAATTTGGTTTAAACTCCTGGGTTCTGTTGTGGTTTTGTGATATAAATGAAACTTTCTGGTGTTTTGACTTATAAATATGTTTTTGTGGTTATTTCAAACGTTTCAGCCATATATTGCCCTTTTATCCCTCCATTGTGGCTCTTCAGCTTAAAAGCAGAATGCCAATGATTTGAAAAAAACAGTAGGTTTTTTTAGTTGAGCTTTGTTAATTACGTTTGTTTTAATGCGAGGAGATCTTAGAATAAAATCACCTTTTCTGTACCACTGCTGACATTACTCTAAATCAGGAGGCCTGGTGTTCTTTACCACTCCTCCAAAATGCAGACGTCAGATAACTGGTCAAAATGATAGACAAACGTTTGATTTATTGTTCATCATTACAATAAATATAAATCTCATATTCTACTGCACAACAGAGTTCATTTGCTGTGTGTGGGCTAAAATTATAATGTATAGAATTAAATTTATATTTGTAGGTTTAAAAAAAGGGTTTTATAGTAAAAGAAGACAAAAATGACGACTCACCATGTTCATAATAGAAAACACCAAATCTGATTTGACTTTCTTGTATCTTTAATGTGAGTAAATCTGCAGGAGGTGGATTTTATTTAGAATAGAATAGGTATGTACTGATGTCAAAATTAAAATACATTTAAGAATTAAAAAAGGAAGAAAAACAAAACACTGGTATGATTCATTTCTTCCCCTAATAAAGCCTGTAGATTAGCATAGTGCAACGTTACCTTATGTCAGCATTTATACTTTTTGTTCACCTTTTATGTAAGCATTGCTAAATGTTTTCACTGACCTTAATGTCATATGTAAACCTCAACACTGTGGTTCTATTTCTCTTTTACGGCAAATAAATCTGTTCCATCTCCAAAAACCAACATTATCATTTTTAGTTTAACTGCTGAGGTAAACATTTTAATGCTTTATTTTCTAAATATGACAGAAACGCTTGATGTTTGTTCACATCACAACATTTGTTTTTGTATTTGGTATCTAGACTAGTACTAGCAGTAGAATCCAAGTGTTGGAATACAAACAATCATCTGTGACTGCACGCCATCATCTGCGACTGCACGCAAATGGAGGAGTATGCACAGACTCAGCCAGAGCTGATGCAGCATCAACTGTACAAAGAAGAGTGAAAAAATCAACTCCTCTTGTCCTCTGAACCACAAACACACAACAGCAAACAGTTTCTCACACACAGTGCAAACACAAACCAGTCATCTCTGGATAAAAACACACTCCAACTATGTTAGTTTGGTCTCACAGCCTTTGAGGACGTGAAATGATTTCCTCTGAAAGCACACACACAGAAACAGATAAAAGGAAATTGAATGCACATGGCCAGAAGCACTCTGGTTGTCTCCTGACATTGGGACTTCATATCTGTGTCTATCTGACGGAGTGTCATGTCTCCACCTCTCCGTCTCTTTCTCCATCAGTCATCTGTGAGCTCTCCACATGAAAACACAGCAGGGCCTCTCCCCTTCATTCCCCTCCACTCCTTGACATCTCTATCTGCTGCTGCTCTGCCATCCTGATGTACAGCCATGCGTGCACGGAGGAGGAGCAGATGTCCTTAACACCAAGGCTTTGAATCCTCAACACTTTGTCTTATGTTGCAGCGTGTGGTGTTAGCAACCAGTGAGCTTTATTTAACAAAGCCAAAGGCCTCGCAATTACTCGCTTGCATACGCATTTATAGGCGTTTTGTTTTGCTTGTTTGTGTGTGTAAATACATTATTTTCCCTGAGTTCTCCATCCATCAAGCTGCAGGCCTGTCACGGACGGCAAGATATGGATGGAGAAACTCCCAGAGCCAGCTGGGAATTGAACCCATGACCCGGCGGGTAAAGAGCACAAAGTCAGACGCTGTGACCTGTTGTCCGTACAAAAGCCTTCATAGTGGAAACTACCGACATCTGAATGATGGAAAAAGGCCTAAAGGGCCTGAAAGAATTAATGGGATTGTGGTAGCAGACTGTAATTACAATGAGCGAGTGTGTGTCGACGTGTAAAAGTGTAATTATGAGGTCTCACTCTGAGGAGCTGGGGGCTGGCGGGGGCTTTCTGATTTCCCTTGTGCATAGCCAAACATTTCTGTAGCACAAGTAGAAGCTGACAGACCCACACACTGTGGTGTGGCCTTCTGCACGCCGCATGAAGGTCTATCCTTGGGTCTGTCCTTTACCAGCTCTAAATAGAGTTCATGTGTGTAAAGCATGAGAGACCAGCGGTGTGTAATGCTGTGAACACGCCAACATCCATCTGGAGTCCGGTGCTCAGGGTCGACAAACGCTGCTGTCATCCCAGCTGCTGCTAATGGAGCCGTTGGCCTTCCAGTGCTACCATTACAGTGTGACCAGGCCGGGACACGACCAACCAACGAACCAGGTACGCGTCCATCATGTCATTCTTTGATTTACCATCAGTTCAGTTTGCCCCGCTCACAAAACCCTTAAGGATACTGAAGACTTACTCTTGGATAGAGACAGTCAACTCGCCAAGGCCTTTCGGGTTACGTTCACACCGGCCCGCCCACAAACCTGTGTTACCAGCTTCTACAATGCTTCTGCAATCGCTATGGAAGTTTCACGTCTGTTTTCAGGCTCTATGTACAATCCTGGTGTTCATTGAGCGCGTGCTAACCAAAAGCCGATCAAAGGATCTGGAAGAGTCAGGCTGTTCCAATAACGGCTCATTTGGGGGCGCTGTTGTCCAAAAGAAGTTCTAACAAGGACAAGAAATAGAAGCAGGAAGAAGAAAACTGACCATCATCTATTTCTATAAATTACACATTTTTAACCCTTTAATACGAGAGTTGTCCCAGTAAACATAAAATATAACACGCTACGCCAGGCTGCTCATCTCCGCTTCAGAATAGTTGTCTGATCCGGAATTTCACACTGGCCAAACAAAACTGGATATGATGGGAACAAATGGTGACACCAATCAATCCCGCCAGACTAAAAGCGTCCAAAACCTCTCAGCTGGGAACGCGTCGTATTCCGTCCAAAGACGGAAAATGGAAATCAGTGGTTTGTTGCTCCTGCCTGCAGCCGGAGTGAGACATCAGTCTTCTTCCTTCCATTAGCTCCAGCTACAACATTCTGCAATTTAAACAACACTGCACACGTATAAACAAAAACACCGGCTTTGATTAAAGTCGGTGCAGAAGCATAAATCAAGCGTTAGCTTCCTCAAGGGGGGACTCAGCGGTTTGCACTCACCCACTGTTTCTCAAAGTTGCAGCCATGTAGCTCCCCGCTGACTGATGCGCCTCCCTCCCCAAGTGCACCCAAACATCCAAGCAATATCCATAAAAACTGGGGAAACCGGTACAAGTGCAGCAAGAAGACCGGAACTACGCTCAATCTTTGGGTTACAAACATGCAGTTTAGCTAATGCAACAACAGTCACCCCATTTCTAACAGTCATTTCTGAGATCCAGCCCTGAAACTAATGAAACCCCCAAAAAGACAGCAGATACACACAAATACACACACAGTTAAACACAAATTAAGAAGGAATGAACCAAAAGGGTTTAATTTAAACCTAAAACTTCTAAGAACATTTTCTATTTCAGCATCGGCTCATTAATCTGGAGGAAAACTCGCTTTTTAAGAGTATGTAACTAATTATCTGTTTCCCTCCAACTGTTGTGTCGTGTTGTAGGTCTGCACTGGTGAGGATCCGTGGACTCATGGAGGCTTAAAGTGCTCCAGCCTCCGTCTCAACCTGTCAATCAGCTGACGGTCTACAGCTGAACACCTTTTGTCAAGTGTTGTGTTTTTGTAAGCGTGTCTGCATTGTTTGCTGCTCACTGTTCCCAAAAGTGTTTGGAGGCAGAAGAAGACGACACCATGAAAGGTGAGGGCTTTTCAAATATTTACCTCCACAGCCCCACCTGGATCAAACACCAACAGCAGAAAAGGAGCAGCAGATGTCCGTGAGCGCCGAGGATCTAATTTAAGTTTGCAGGAAAAAAAGGTGAGGAAGCGACTGCAAGAAGATGAGATGACAGATGAAAACAGTCATCACACGGGGAAGTGGAGAGCAGGTGAGCGCGTGCAGTAAACCTGCAGGGTCGCAGTCAGTCAGCCGGAGACGACGTGCTGAATTATGCAAATGTCCATGCTGAGCGTGCTTCAGGTGTGTGTGTGTGTGTGTGTGTGTGTGTGTGTGTGCACGGGGCCATAGAATAATAAAACACCCCCATCTCCTCTCATTTCATCACAGCAGCACAAATCTGAACACACAATTTCAGAGAGGAACCCCACGGCCATTAGAACTGACAACGGACGGTTCAGCGCACAGGAAACGGAGTCACAGCTGAACTCCGGACCAACACCAAGGTGAGTTTCTTCATGGATGTTCTTGGACATGAGGTGGACGGCGTTTGGACGGTTTTTAGAAACGCTGTTTAGAGCTATAAAGATCCGTTAGAGGCCTGACTGACAGGTAAACACAATGGTCACATGGGTAACTGGTCTGAATCCAGCCAATGGGAAGACACTTGTTGCTTCCCTAGTTCAGCTTTATGTTACCAAAATAGGAGCGGAAAAAACTGTTTACGTGTTTTTTCCACGTATTCCTGTTTAGGGTCATTGGGTTGCTGGAGCCTATCCCACCTACTGCAGGGAAGAGGTGGGTTCACCCTGGACTGTTTACTCACATTCACACCTAAGGCACTATTCACAATCATGCCCACACATGAACGACTGGATTTTGAACCAACCTCTGGCTCACTGTTAACCACTGCACCACAGCAGGCCTGATCAGCTAACTTTTCTGGGTGTGGAGGAGTAACGGCTCCACTCTAAGTCCATCCCATGATGAGAAAACTCTCTGATCAGGGTCAAAGGTGAGAGGTGACCGTTGGTCGTCACGTGTGAGTGACGTCTACATCAACGCTCTAATCTGATGGTCGTCTTCAGCTCTTTCATTTGACGGGACAAAAACAACCTTTTCCTTCTTCATCCCTCATCTTCACAGCCGAATCCACAGACATGTGGCACCATTTAAATAATCTGTTTTTTCAAGGCTGTTTTCTGTTTTGATTAGTCAAACTTATTTCTTCTTCTCTTGTTCAGCCTCTCCATCTTTTGACCCTCCCCTCCTCGCCCGCTCTCCTCTGCTACATTTTTATTTTCTTTACTACTCCTGACATCCTTGCAGGCCGCCTCGCTGAAACCTCTGATCTTTCCGGAGGGATTTGTGGTCAGCACCCTCGTCTGCTGTTCTCATTATTCCTCCTCTACTTCTTGCCTCACTTCATCCGTCCATCCCTCCTTCTTTTACTGTGTGATTCCCCTCTGAATACCCCCACCCCTCCAGCTTCTTTCCTTCACTCACTCGTTCCCCTGAACCTTGCGCCCTCCCTTTGGTTTCCAACGCTTTTCCTCCCTCTGCTTCCCACACTATCAAAGTTCACAGTTTGACAGATTTTGCCTGTCTTTTTTTCCAGGTCTTTTTTCCTTTCTGGAAATGTCCCTCATCCTCCGTAGATGCTCATCTCCTCGGCCGCCCATCTCTCCTTCTTTCTCCTTTCAACAGATTCAAGTGAGAGAAGGAGATGTTGTTTTTGGCCAAGGTCGTTCTCTAGAACGGCTACGGACACGTCTGCCTCGGGTCACTCAAGCGGCTGCGTAATGACATCTGTACCACATCAATCCTGAATAAAAACCTGTCCCAGGAGGTTTTAGGTACTGATGGAACCGCCTGAGAGAAAAGCAGAAGCTTTTCTACATCTGAAGATCTCGACTGTTTTCTTGAAAGCAGAACGAGACCAGAGGCGGTTCAGCCGTCTAAAACCTTCACTTCGCTTCATGGTGTTGCTTCATACAGGAAGTTTATCAACCTGACATGAGTGTTGCTCTACTGCCAAAACAAGGAGAAGGAGAAAAATGTGGAAACTTGGAGCAAAGTGAGGAAAACGACCATCTGACCAATTGATTTTAGAGACACCAAGATGGCGGCAGACATGATCGGCCGGAAGCAGAAATGACATAAGTTCAGGCGGATACAGACATTTTTCTGTTTGAATATATGATTTATTTTTTAGAAGTGAAGAGTTTTTCCAAAAATGCAGAAAAACACTGAATGCAGAGGCTCCTTTTTTATTTTAAATTTGTGCGTGCTTTATTTGGTAGCTTGAAGGATCTTTTTTTTTTTTTTGCATCTTTGGATTATTTGATCTGAACACTGACAGTTAGACCCGCTTAAACTACACTCAGTTAACACCTAACTAGCTAACTTATAAAGCTAAGTTGACCTGTTTTCCACCTTCATCACCGTCTCATTTACCTTCAGCATTAGGCAAAAGTAATTAAAAAGTTCAACAGTAATTTATTCTTTTCTGTTAGCTTTAACAGAAAGTGTCTGGGGAATTCTAATAAACAGATTTTAAGAAATTCTTTATTATTTAAATTCTTAGACAAAAACAGAATAGGAGTCAAATGATTTTGAACTATTAAGGGACATAGGACATAAAAAATGATCTGAACAATAACTCTGAAGCTTCATGATCTGATGCTCGCTGCAGGAAGGTGAACTTCCATCAGAGCTCCAGGTGATCATGTATCATGATCTGTGGGTTTACCTGAAGCTCCTTTCCAGGGTTATGTCCCGGTCGGGGGGGGTGACACCATCACCTGATCCTAAAGCGCCTGACGCAGGTCTGCTGGTGAATCTGACCTGAACTGACCCGCTGGTGCAGCCTGATGGATGCATAGCCACTCAGCTTTTACTAAAATGATCATATGGTTCCATTTTGGTTGACTTCGCCTCGTCCTCAAACTGCTGCCTGGTTTCTGAGCTAACATCACATCTGGAGCGTCTTTCCTACTTTTACTCCTGCGGGATCTGCAGTCCACAAGCAGCAGATGGTGGAGCTGGGTCGTTCTCTCCCTCCCAGGGCAAAACGTTTGCATCTGTGAGAGTATAAGTGCTCATTAAGGAGACGTGGCGCGAGACCACAGGACAAACGTGTGTGACCACACAGTGCGGGGAGGACGCTAGCATGGAAAACACCCCCAAAGCCTGGAGGCGGGCAGCTCGACTGGTAATTGCCGGTTCAAGCATTAGGACTCTCCGTTCTGCCTGCTTCATCACGGAGACGCCTCGGCCCTCAGCCGCCTGACGGAGCATCAGAAAACTCTACGTCTAAACGCTGTTCTGTTCCACAGAAAACACACTCAGAGCCACGTCTGGGAAACTACCGTTCCACTCCACCACAGCAGCTCAGGTTGCTCCAACAGCAGAAAGCCCAAAGACCTGCTCAGTCAGATCAGAACCGCAGAACAACAGAAAGCAGATGTGATTGGAAAAGCAGCACGTGGAGGTTTGACCTGCAGTCACTGAAGTCTGGCTGTAAACCCAAATGATTGGCAGCTGAACAACAATAATTACAGTCAGCGGTCCAGTATTGGGCTTGTGGTCGCCTCTGTCTGCATATTTCCATCTCGGGCTTCTCTCCACCTTCTCCACCCATGCATGCCAGTCACCACAGGTCTCTGTTTCTCTGGCTGGACCGGTTCCAGCTTCTGGTTCCCACCTTGTGGTTTTTGCTGTGCCTGTAGATCATCCAGTCCTCTCCGTTGGTGCTGAGTTCCAACTTGAAGGTGGTAACATAGTAGGTCTTCTGAGTTTCCTTGGAGATGGCGCCCTGTGTGGCGATGCCAGTGAGCACCTTCAGGGTATGGAGGTCCACCTGTGGAACAGAGGAGATCTGTTTGAGGAATGAGGCTGGAGAGGCGTTTGGACAAAGTCAGAAACAAGAACAAAAAACCAAAATGATGGCATGTTTTTTTCTTCTGCTCTTTATCACCGATTTTACATGACAATGTCCTGGTTGATGGTAATAAGCTGCAGATCATCTTAATTTCCGCCTGTACAAAAGCCAAACTCCCCTCCCAGTCTGGACAAAAGGCTGCTGCTGCTGCTGTTGATGTTGCTGCTGTTGGTACTGCTGTTGCAGCTGTTGCTACTGCAGCTGTTGGTACTGCTGCTGCTGTTGGTACTGCAGCTGTTGCTGCTACTGCTGCTGCTGTTGGTACTGCAGCTGCTGCTGCTACTGCTGCTGCTGCTGTTGGTACTGCTGCTGCTGCTCCTGCTGCTGCTGTTGGTACTGCTGCTGCTGTTGGTACTGCAGCTGTTGCTGCTACTGCTGCTGCTGTTGGTACTGCTGCTGCTGCTACTGCTGCTGCTGCTGTTGGTACTGCTGCTGCTGCTCCTGCTGCTGCTGTTGGTACTGCTGCTGCTGCTACTGCTGCTGCTGCTGTTGGTACTGCTGTTGCTGCTGCTGCTACTGCTGCTGCTGTTGGTACTGCTGTTGCTGCTGTTGGTACTGCTGCTGCTGCTACTGCTGCTGCTGCTGCTACTGCTGCTGCTGCTGTTGGTACTGCTGCTGCTGTTGCAGCTGTTGGTACTGCTGCTGCTGCTACTGCTGCTGCTGTTGGTACTGCTGTTGCTGCTGCTGCTACTGCTGCTGCTGCTGCTGTTGGTACTGCTGTTGCTGCTACTGCTGCTGCTGTTGGTACTGCTGTTGCTGCTGCTGCTACTGCTACTGCTGCTGCTGTTGGTACTGCTGCTGCTGCTACTGCTGCTGCTACTGCTGCTGCTGCTGTTGGTACTGCTGCTGCTGTTGCAGCTGTTGGTACTGCTGCTGCTGCTACTGCTGCTGCTGTTGGTACTGCAGCTGTTGCTGCTACTGCTGCTGCTGCTGTTGGTACTGCTGCTGCTGTTGGTACTGCAGCTGTTGCTGCTACTGCTGCTGCTGCTGCTGTTGGTACTGCTGCTGCTGCTACTGCTGCTGCTGCTGTTGGTACTGCTGCTGCTGCTACTGCTGCTGCTGCTGCTGTTGGTACTGCAGCTGTTGCTGCTACTGCTGCTGCTGCTGCTGTTGGTACTGCAGCTGCTGCTACTGCTGCTGCTGCTGTTGGTACTGCTGCTGCTGTTGGTACTGCAGCTGTTGCTGCTACTGCTGCTGCTGTTGGTACTGCTGCTGCTGCTACTGCTGCTGCTGCTGTTGGTACTGCTGTTGCTGTTGGTACTGCAGCTGTTGCTGCTACTGCTGCTGCTGTTGGTACTGCTGCTGCTGCTCCTGCTGCTGCTGTTGGTACTGCTGTTGCTGCTGCTGCTACTGCTGCTGCTGCTGTTGGTACTGCTGCTGTTGCTGCTACTGCTGCTGCTGCTGCTGTTGGTACTGCTGCTGCTGCTACTGCTGCTGCTGCTGTTGGTACTGCTGCTGCTGCTACTGCTGCTGCTGCTGCTGTTGGTACTGCAGCTGTTGCTGCTACTGCTGCTGCTGCTGCTGTTGGTACTGCTGCTGCTGCTACTGCTGCTGCTGCTGTTGGTACTGCTGCTGCTGTTGGTACTGCAGCTGTTGCTGCTACTGCTGCTGCTGTTGGTACTGCTGCTGCTGCTACTGCTGCTGCTGCTGTTGGTACTGCTGTTGCTGTTGGTACTGCAGCTGTTGCTGCTACTGCTGCTGCTGTTGGTACTGCTGCTGCTGCTCCTGCTGCTGCTGTTGGTACTGCTGCTGCTGCTGCTGCTGTTGGTACTGCTGTTGCTGCTGCTGCTACTGCTGCTGCTGCTGTTGGTACTGCTGCTGCTGCTGCTGCTGCTGCTGCTGTTGGTACTGCTGCTGCTGCTACTGCTGCTGCTGCTGTTGGTACTGCTGCTGCTGCTACTGCTGCTGCTGCTGCTGTTGGTACTGCAGCTGTTGCTGCTACTGCTGCTGCTGCTGCTGTTGGTACTGCTGCTGCTGCTACTGCTGCTGCTGCTGTTGGTACTGCTGCTGCTGTTGGTACTGCAGCTGTTGCTGCTACTGCTGCTGCTGTTGGTACTGCTGCTGCTGCTACTGCTGCTGCTGCTGTTGGTACTGCTGCTGCTGTTGGTACTGCAGCTGTTGCTGCTACTGCTGCTGCTGTTGGTACTGCTGCTGCTGCTACTGCTGCTGCTGCTGTTGGTACTGCTGTTGCTGTTGGTACTGCAGCTGTTGCTGCTACTGCTGCTGCTGTTGGTACTGCTGCTGCTGCTCCTGCTGCTGCTGTTGGTACTGCTGCTGCTGCTGTTGGTACTGCTGTTGCTGCTGCTGCTACTGCTGCTGCTGCTGTTGGTACTGCTGCTACTGCTGCTGCTGTTGGTACTGCAGCTGCTGCTGCTGTTGCAGCTGTTGGTACTGCTGCTACTGCTGCTGCTGTTGGTACTGCTGCTGCTGCTCCTGCTGCTGCTGTTGGTACTGCTGCTACTGCTGCTGCTGTTGGTACTGCTGCTGCTGCTGCTGCTGTTGGTACTGCTGTTGCTGCTGCTGCTACTGCTGCTGCTGCTGTTGGTACTGCAGCTGTTGCTGCTACTGCTGCTGCTGCTGCTGTTGGAACTGCTGCTGCTGCTACTGCTGCTGCTGCTGCTGTTGGTACTGCAGCTGTTGCTGCTACTGCTGCTGCTGCTGCTGCTGCTGCTGTTGGTACTGCTGCTGCTGTTGGTACTGCAGCTGTTGCTGCTACTGCTGCTGCTGTTGGTACTGCTGCTGCTGCTACTGCAACTGCTGCTGCTGTTGGTACTGCAGCTGTTGCTGCTACTGCTGCTGCTGTTGGTACTGCTGCTGCTGCTACTGCTGCTGCTGCTGTTGGTACTGCTGTTGCTGTTGGTACTGCAGCTGTTGCTGCTACTGCTGCTGCTGTTGGTACTGCTGCTGCTGCTCCTGCTGCTGCTGTTGGTACTGCTGCTGCTGCTGCTGCTGTTGGTACTGCTGTTGCTGCTGCTGCTACTGCTGCTGCTGCTGTTGGTACTGCTGCTACTGCTGCTGCTGTTGGTACTGCAGCTGCTGCTGCTGTTGCAGCTGTTGGTACTGCTGCTGCTGCTGCTGCTGTTGGTACTGCAGCTGTTGCTGCTACTGCTGCTGCTGCTGTTGGTACTGCTGTTGCTGTTGGTACTGCAGCTGTTGCTGCTACTGCTGCTGCTGTTGGTACTGCTGCTGCTGCTCCTGCTGCTGCTGTTGGTACTGCTGCTGCTGCTGCTGCTGTTGGTACTGCTGTTGCTGCTGCTGCTACTGCTGCTGCTGCTGTTGGTACTGCTGCTACTGCTGCTGCTGTTGGTACTGCAGCTGCTGCTGCTGTTGCAGCTGTTGGTACTGCTGCTGCTGCTGCTGCTGTTGGTACTGCAGCTGTTGCTGCTACTGCTGCTGCTGCTGTTGGTACTGCTGCTGCTGTTGGTACTGCAGCTGTTGCTGCTACTGCTGCTGCTGCTGCTGTTGGTACTGCTGCTGTTGGTACTGCTGCTGCTGTTACTGCTGCTGCTGCTGTTGGTACTGCTGCTGCTGCTACTGCTGCTGCTGCTGCTGTTGGTACTGCAGCTGTTGCTGCTACTGCTGCTGCTGCTGCTATTGGTACTGCTGCTGCTGCTACTGCTGCTGCTGCTGTTGGTACTGCTGTTGCTGTTGGTACTGCAGCTGTTGCTGCTACTGCTGCTGCTGTTGGTACTGCTGCTGCTGCTACTGCTGCTGCTGCTGCTACTGCTGCTGCTGCTGTTGGTACTGCTGCTGCTGCTGCTGTTGCAGCTGTTGGTACTGCTGCTGCTGCTCCTGCTGCTGCTGTTGGTACTGCTGCTACTGCTGCTGCTGTTGGTACTGCAGCTGCTACTGCTGCTGCAGCTGTTGGTACTGCTGCTGCTGCTGCTGTTGCAGCTGTTGCTGCTGCTGCAGCTGTTGCTGCTGTTGTTACTGCTGCTGTTGCAGCTGTTGCTGCTGCTGCCTTTGCAGCTGTTGCTGCTGCTGTTGTTGCTACTGTTGCTACTGCTGCCACTGCTGCTGCTGCTACCGCTGCTACTGCTGCTGCTGTTGCAGCTGTTGCTGCTGCTGCCTTTGCAGCTGTTGCTGCTGCTGTTGTTGCAGCTGTTGTTGCAGCTGTTGCTGCTGCTCCTGCTGCTGCTGTTGGTACTGCTGCTGTTGCTACTGCTCTGCTGCTGTTGGTACTGCTGTTGCTGCTGCTGCTACTGCTGCTGCTGCTGTTGGTACTGCTGCTACTGCTGCTGCTGTTGGTACTGCAGCTGCTGCTGCTGTTGCAGCTGTTGGTACTGCTGCTACTGCTGCTGCTGTTGGTACTGCTGCTGCTGCTCCTGCTGCTGCAGCTGTTGGTACTGCTGCTACTGCTGCTGCTGTTGGTACTGCTGCTGCTGCTCCTGCTGCTGCTGTTGGTACTGCTGCTACTGCTGCTGCTGTTGGTACTGCAGCTGCTGCTGCTGTTGCAGCTGTTGGTACTGCTGCTGCTGCTGCTGCTTCTACTGCTGCTACTGCTGTTGGTACTGCTGCTACTGCTGCTGCTGTTGGTACTGCTGCTGCTGCTACTGCTACCGCTGCTACCGCTGCTGCTGCTGCTGCTGCTTCTACTGCTGCTACTGCTGTTGGTACTGCTGCTACTGCTGCTGCTGTTGGTACTGCTGCTGCTGCTACTGCTACCGCTGCTACCGCTGCTGCTGCTGCTACTGCTGTTGCTGTTGCTGCTGTTGCAGCTGTTGCTGCTACCGCTGCTGCTGCTGCTACTGCTGTTGCTGCTGCTGCTGCTGTTGGTACTGCTGCTGTTGCTGCTGCTTCTACTGCTGCTACTGCTGTTGGTACCGCTGCTGCTGCTGCTGCTGGTACTGCTGTTGCTGTTGCTGCTGTTGCAGCTGTTGCTGCTACCGCTGCTGCTGCTGCTACTGCTGTTGCTGTTGCTGCTGCAACTGTTTTCACTCCAACCAAAAACTGCATTTTTTCAGCTCCATTTGCTGAGATACATGTGCGTCACATCAAAACATTCACTTTTTTTTTTTTCATTTGGTTGACTGTCTTTTCTGTTTCTGTAATGTGTTGATGATTTTGCCTCTTTGTCTAAGTCCCCCCCCCCCCCCCCCCCCAAACCTCTGATGTTTCCTTCCAGTTCTGTGCAGAGGCGGACCCGAGCTGCTGCAGAACCGTTGACAGAAAGCAGCTTTTTCAATCTGCAAACGATTCCCAGGGTTCCTCTGGGAGATCTGGGGTCTTTGCCCCTAAGGCCTGTCATTGTGCGTCCTAATGATGGTAATACACATAAAACAACACATCCAGCGTTTTCGGATGATTGAAATGTTTCTGTTTTAGGACTTTCTGTGATTCTTTTCTGAAGAAAAGTCTTTAGTCTGAAAGATTAAAAAAAATTCTACAAACTTTTAGCATCAAACAAAGTAAAAACAATTATCTTTCTGTCTCACATCAAACCAAACCTTTAACTATAAAACATCATTAGCTAGTTTTTGGTTCCAGAGGAGAGAAACTCAGATCTTTGTTTTGGTTGGTTTGTGTTCTTTTCTGAGGTTCGTTAATGAACCGATAATGACGCCTGTCTGAAGTCCAACCGAACGCCACGTTTATGGTCGTTCATAACAAAGCTGGATTGTTGGGATCATTTTTCTGTCCATGTTTGTGATTTCTAGCAGGAAAGATTTTCCAAACAGAGTAAGTAAAGTAAAGTAAAGTAACATTCCTGCAAGAATTTATCAAAAGCCAGTCTTGCTCAAGTGTTGGGGTCAGATGAAAGCTGCTGACCCGTGTCCCCCTGACAAGGCTTCAAATGGTGGTTCTTTGGCTCTAGCTGTACTCTGTTATGGAGACATTCTCCCGCTTTTATGGACGGTGAAAGAACGTGACATTTTTTCAGATTCTTCTATTTAGGAGTGGACAGAAGAAGATGAGGAAAGTTCAGCCCAGCCTCATAACATTTATCCTCCTCCAGTGGAGCTGTTAAACCCCAGAGACTAATCTGACTGTGCTGCACGTCCCGCTGGGGGGGAGGCACAAAACAATCGGGGAGGTAAAACGCTGCGCTTGTTATCTGTCAGAGAGACAGGTGTTTTAGATTACTTCCAACACACACATGCAGCCGCCCGCTCCAGCTGGGCGAGAACCAGATCCGCCAAGACAACTAATCAATAACCCAGAATCCAGAGAAAACACGGGCAGACAAAAAAGAGAGGCAAAAGGAGGTGAAAGGAGACACAAAAACAAAAAGAGATGACGAGAAGATGAAAGGAAAGGGAGAGGAAGAGGAGGATGCTAAGGGAGGAAGGTTCCTCATCAATCACAGAGCTGTTACACTAAGAAAGGCAGCTGGAGTTGTCATCATCAATCTGTACTCCACCTCCCAAACCGGACCAGAGCACAACACAATGGACCAGAACGAGGAAACACACACAGCTGTTCAGTCCTTAGATTAAATTGCTCTTTTAAATGCAGTGACTCTGAGAAAAAAAACAGTTGAACCCTAAAGAATTCTGATTCAGCTCTTTGGTCGGATGATAAGAACACAGAGCAGAAACTGTTGTCATCATCCAGGAGGTTTTCCTGTTTGTGTGTATTTGTTAGGTTCTGGCAGAACGTCAGTGAGGTTTGGGTCTGTTATCGGATCCAAACCTTCTCGTTCTGACAAAGATCTGCGGCGATGCTTCAGATCAACATGAGGCAGTTTGAACTACGCTTGAACCGACAAAACGATCTGCTAAACATTGCAGTTTATTGTTGGCTCAACCACTGAATGTTGTCTGGGGTTCGAGGCTTCATCCCCTATAATAATACCGTCACCACCATGCAGGCCTAAGCATCACCTTTATGCCATGAGTACGTGGAACTTCCATTATGAATACTTCACAATACACCTCCCACATGCACAACAATGGTACGTTCCATTTACATGCAGTGGCTGTACGAGCCTCAGGAGAACTGCAGAAGCACCTGAGCTCCCCTTAACATGCCGCCGCCCCTCTCTATGACCCTCCAAAGACAACCCACAAACCCATAGGGGTCAACCCCCCCATAAGGATACAAGTGATTCAGATAAAACGCTGACTTTGTCCTTTTTCAAACGTTAACATCAAGGCAAAAGAATTTCACGTCAGCTTTTCCTCTGCGTTGGGTGTCGTGGATGGGACACTGGGTCATGTGTTCATTCTCCATCTCAAAGCGTTGTTTTTTTCCTTCGACCTCGCCTCTGGACCGTCTTCCAGTCAGTAACAGAGATGAAACACTGAAATAATCATAATCATCAATGTGGAGCCGCTGCCAGACAACTAACCCTTTCGGCTCAGAGTGGTGTTGTCAGAGTGTGCTGCTGTACAGGGACTGTTTTAAGGAAACAGCTGTGAGGCCTGACATGTGGTCCGGCGGGGTTTCGCTTCTCCCAGGAGCTCCATCTTACTTTGACAGATTTGCTGTGACATTCACTCCTGAGAAGTTTGGCAACTGTCCGGATCGTTTTGCTCGTGTGAATCAAATTCATTAGAGTGAAACAGTGAGGGGAAATTCTTGGGAAATGGCTTTATAACAGCTTCCAGATTGACGTGGAGCAGCAGGCACCTCCCTGAGACTGCAGCTCAGGTCTGCCTCGATGCTGAGCTTTCACGGGTCTGCAGACGATGGTCAGCTATCATCAAGGCCTGGCGATTAGCAGCCTTTGGCAGCAAGTTTCTTCCGCATTACCATTGTGCTTTTTAAAAATGTATTAATGGGTTTTTCATTTCAGTGTTGTCTTAACTTGGATGCCCAGCGATGAGCTATTGTGTCGTTTTCCTAAGGTTTGCTTTTCTAAGGCAAGCAGACGATGTGAGACAGATAGCGGCAGCAGAGACTGATGGGACCTTGGCTTTGTTCAGCGTCTTGGCTGCAACCAGTTCCTGTGCTTTTCTGGGACGGGGTCTGGCGTCGGTGCAGGTCAGAACTACTGCTTCTAGTCAGCATCTGTCTCCCATTATCTGTGATTGAGTCATTGCTTCTAATATACATTTGGGTACATAGCTGATCCAAGCAGCCAAACACTCACATTCCTGCCTCTTAAACTCTCCTAACTGTTCTTCCAAGTACAGAAAAGGATTGTTAGGAGGTTGTTAAAAAACTTTAGACTGGATGAATGTTTCCAGGACCTTGGTAGGCTTAGGTTTGATCTGAAAGCTGGCAGCCAGACTAGTGAGCAAACTTGGCATTGCAGTTGGATTTGGTTCATTTGATCCTGAGGTGCAGCGTCTCACCAGGAGTTTGTATAGCTTAATGTAGAATCCAAAAGTTTGTAAAGAAATAAACATAAAATCCCATCAGAATAAAAAAAAACTACTAGAAGGTACTGTTGAAGAAAAATGGCAATACAAGTGGTGCAAAGATGATGTTTGGGTTGCATGTTGAAATAAATGTTTCTTTGCTAGAAAACAGAAATAGCTCAAATATAAACAGCTGGAAGCTAAAACCCCGACTTTTAAACTTAGAGGCTCTTAAAACGACGCAGCTTCTTTGGTGAGACAACCAGAAGGTGACAACCTACAAGATAATCTGCTGTTTACACAGAGTGTCTGACTGAGAAGTGCTGGTCTGGGTGACCCGACTGAAGCTCCCTGCTGCCTCCTCTCCGTCCGCCTGATAGCCTCATAACTCACGCTAAGCCGGGGGATGGCACAAAGCTGGCGCTGCGATGGGATACAGGAAACAATGCCTCACCCAGTCTGCTGGACCTCGATAGCGCTGAACCTCCCACTCCCCTCAGTGCGGACGCAGGCAGACTGACAAATACATTCTGCTCTGCAGTCACCATGCAAACACCCAGAGAGCACGGCTGCTGAAGCACAGGGGCCAGACTGGGCTCGGTTTTGACACTTATGAAAAGAATACATAAAAATGAATTTTAGCTTTGAAGCTAATCTTGATCTGATGGCAGGAACTGATGTGAATTTAAAGAAAAACTAAAATCTGTTTAAGAAAGTTCTTGGTGAGTTTGGTTTATAGTAGAAATGACCTCAAAGCTTTCCTGTCCTGTTGTGATTTATTAAACTTAATGTTTTGGGTCATTAAGTTAAATCTACACAAAATCTTTTATTTCTTTATTATCAGTTGCGGCTTTATGTTTCTGTTAAGCCAAAATGATCACCAAACAAATTGGGGGCTTGTCCGTGATAAATTGCATGCTTAACCCTTGTGCTATCCTAGGCACTTTAACGTTGGGAGTTGGGTCATCTAGACCCACTAGACAGTGCTCTGAACCTTTTTTCTTCAATGATTTGTGATCTTCACTGGTGTCCATGGATGACATGAAATCTTTCCACCTTTGTCATGGTATGGAGAACACGTCAATGGAAGGGTTAGAGTTATACATGTTCTTTGATGCACGGGGGGGCTTGTTGTGCTTTTTAAAGAACTTCTTTCTGGGTTTGTCCTAAATAAACAAACCAATGAAAAGGACTACCTGAATGTATTCCCTGATGCTGTCTTCGTTGGGCGTCCACGCGTTGTCATTGCAGTTGAGTCTGGCCTGACGTGGAAGCCAATGTCCTTCTTCAAATGTTGAGGAGGCGGTGATCTGTTCATCGGTGATCTTTCCAGACTCCATACCAAAAGGGTTACTGCAATGAAAAGCTGCAAGAAGAGACAAAGCAAAGGGATTTAGATAAATACGTCCGTTTCATTCATTGTGAAATGTAAATGAATATAGACTTACTCTCGCTGACTTCTTTATGCGTCATGTTGTACCGGGCTGAGAAACCGTCTTTGGCCACTGCTGTGTCGGTGTGAAAGGCCAGGGAGAGAATCCCAGTGGATGAGTGGATCTCAGGAGGAACTCTTGTACCACAGTATCGACCAATCAGAGGACCCACTGTGGAGAGCCGAGATTTATTGGATTACCCATCAATCTTACTAAGGAGGAACTGCCAACCATGTAAAGACTGAAGTCATCTTTTCTTCCTGTTTGCAGCGACTCTTTGTTTCAGTCTCTTCTTTCATGACATCTGCTGCTAACTCCACCTCCTCCTCATCGCTTCTCCACGTCTGTCCCCTCATTTGTTGCACCAAAGTGCAAAGCTTGCATTTGTATAAATGCATTGAAATCAAAGGATCTCATCGATTCCTCGCCTGTCTTCCTCTCAGAGCTGACTGTACTGAGACTTGTCAATATGCCAACGCAAACAGATGACTGTGATTTACAGCCCAGGGATGTATGGATGCGTGCATGTAAAGACTGGAACCACAAATAGTGCATTGATCCTCTAACCCCCCCCATCTCACACAAAGATATACACATGAGGAGGTCTTTGAGGAGGAGGAGAGAAAATAGGCAGTGATCGATCACTAGTATTGATTTTTTCTCTCTTCCCTTTGGAAAAAAAATGTGTGGAGGGGGTTTTAAGAGGGCTTCTTGGGTAAATAATGGCAATAACTCCTTTCTGGATGATTTACAGTGAAGGAAAAGGAGGGAAAACGTTGAGCAGAGCGGAACGGCTTTATTATGCTGTAAATTATAGCAGAATTTAATTGACACTCTTCTACATCAGAGCTCAGAGCCTGCTTTTGTCTCTCTGTTCTTTATGCAGGAAATGAGGATGGAAAGGTTTGAAAGCGAACAGTTAAGGCAGTTTATCAGACGCGATAAAATCTGAACACAGGCGTTTCTGCAAATGTTGCACGTGCACGGTGCACGGATAGGAAAACTGCTTTATCTGATTTGGTCTTTCCATTTGTTAGATTTTGCTGTCTAATGAAGTGAAGCGGAGGAGTCTGGTTGTTTAGGGATCATTTTTCTTCTTAATCTAAACAAACTAGTTTGCATATTGTCTCTCAGCGTCTCTTTGCACTCAGAGACGTAAAAAATGTAACATTAAAGGCCGCAGACTTTTCCTGTTCAGCTCTTCCTGACGGGAAGATCCCACTCTGGAAGAAGTAAAAGTCCTTCCCATCTGACTGCTGCCCTCCACCCCCCTGTTATTTGGGGGGCAGCGCTGCTCGCCACGCCGTCCACCGGGTGGCTGGCTAACGTAGCGAGCCAGCCCACTGAGGGCCCACCATGGAAACTGCGGACAAACCCATTTGGGGTCCCATTTTCTGTCCACATGGGGCCCACTTGGCCTTGCTGGCTGTCGACCTTCGCTCACACAAAACCATACAAAACTACAAAGCAAAGTTTACATTTTCCAAATAAAGGTATTAGCAAACATGACATCTTTTTTTCCAAGCTTCTTCTAAGAGCTGAATTTGCTCCGATAACATCATCTTTGCAGTCTAAGATGCTTTCTTTAGGCAGAGTTCTCTTAAATTCGCAGCAGAAACCTTTTCATCTTTCTGAGGTTTGCAGAGGTCTTGGTGCCTCAGATGCATCCTCCAAACTTCCCCTGGCAGGTAAACCAGAAATATCGCAGCCCTGTGTGCCTCTCCCTCTCACCTCCGGTCTTTTTTCCCTCTGCTGAGCGACTCCTACTTTATTTTCCCCTTGAAAACTCCTGCCTTTTCTCTACAGTAGGCGCCAACATCCTGCCTGTAAGCCTAACTTTCATCTACCAACACGTAGCTTCTAAAATAGTTGCTGCTCCACCTCAGTCGATAATGATGTGGGCATGGCAAGACACACACATTTTTGCCTGCACTGACTCACAACAGCGAGGTGTTAAGGCTGAACGTGTTCACCAACCCCCCCATCCCATCTAGCCCGCTCAGAAATGCGATGTGAGCCGCAGCAAAACCAACTGTCACATGCGTGGCGGGAGCCGTACCTCCTGGGAGACCGTCCCACACTTCCAGCCAGTCGTACTTGCATTCTCCCTCCCCTCCTGGGAGGGGGTCATTTTCCAAGTCGAACGTGAGGAAGCTGAGGGTGACATCCATGCTGGGGGGGACCACGATGATGAAGAAGCACTCCAGGTTGTGGGGGTATTTGTCGGGGAAGCCCGGAGACTCGATGAGCCCCGAATGGCTGGTAAAATTCCGAGAACAATCCGAGCCTGTAAGAAGAAGAGAGGTCGGAATAAAAGACGTTTCTGCTTCCGGATTTGAACCATTTCTGACGTAGTTCACACTCAAAGCAGCTTCCAGCCTAAACCTTTGAAGAGAAATGAAGCAGTTTCCTGTGATGAACTGCATTGAATAATAACCATGTTCAAAAACAAGATCTTTTGTGGCTAATATTATCAGCAAAGTATTTCATAAAAATATGAA
This sequence comes from Oryzias latipes, assembly GCF_053564925.1. NCBI lineage: Eukaryota > Metazoa > Chordata > Actinopteri > Beloniformes > Adrianichthyidae > Oryzias > Oryzias latipes. The sequence continues at coordinate 34,151,549 of NC_136257.1, read as the reverse complement.
TGACAGGTTAACAGAAGCAGCCATCTTCTTACTGAACGTACTGGCTTCAGTGTGGCGTCTCAGTGCCCGACTCATGTTTGGAGCCTGACTATTCCCAACCATCAACTGTATATTAGACCTGGACTGAGTGAGTGTGACGTCATCCATCAAAAATGTATTATTTTCCAGCTCCAGCCAAATAACCCTTGTGCTACCCTATGACCCCCCCCCCCCTTCCATTGAGGTGTTCTCCCTACCATGACAAAGGTGGATAAAGGTGGAAAGATTTCATGTAATCCATGGACACCAGTGAAGATCACCAATCATTGAAGAAAAAAGGTTCAGAGCACTGTCTAGTGGGTCTAGATGACCCCACTCCCAATGTTAAAGTGCCTAGGATAGCACAAGGGATACAGTCAACTCATTGGCCAAATTGTCACGATATAGACGCTGCGATGTTGGAACCAGATGTTAGTAAGCGGCGATTGGCCTGAGTCAGTCTGGGTTTCTGTGGCAAACCCTCTGACCAATGAGGAGTGAGCATGTTGGAAGGCCACACCCCTACCAGAAAGCGAGCAACAAGAAATCTGTTAAGTGTTTTGAAGGTTGGACGTGGGGGGCAGCAGGCTCCACCTACTTTTATTATGGGATCTGATTGGTCAGTTTATAACTTGAATAACTTGAACTACAGAAAAAAAAATCATGAAAAAAATTAGAATGATCAAGAATATGTTAAAAATAGGTATCAGATCCAGAATGGTTCTTCTGACCAATAACAGTTGATTATTTCTCTATAGAAATCTGTGTGATTTTGGCTTCTTGGAGCCACTTCATGTCTGGATTGTCAGGGGGCGGAGCCACTCAATTCAATTTCATACACAGTCAATATGTTCATCTCAAACCCCAAACCCACCAAGAACCATTTGTAGTTACTGATAAAACCCAACTCCTACCAAACCACTACACCAGAGGTCTGACTTTTACCAGCTGCTGGTTTGATTCCCTCCTTACCCAACCGGAAAACCCCGCACCAGCCCTAAATCTGTTCCTCACCTGTCAATCATTTTGAAGCAACACATGGGAGTTTTTATTTTCTGATGTGTATTGTATTTTACTGTTCTTTAGCTGACGTTTTCACCAACAAACAGCATCAATCACACGACTTTAGCAAATTTAAAGGACTTTACAAATAAAAGAGCCAACATTTCTTCCATAAACAAAGACATGAGAAACAGTTAAAATAAATTCTACTTTTGTGCAAAATCAAGAATATTTTCCAGCTACGGAATCAAATAAAACAGTTTCCTCTACTCTGCTTTCTCATTGGATAAGCCTGACCTGCAGAGAAGTAACCCCGTTTTTTACAAACATCCTCCATTCTGCTCCACTTTTTGCTCTGATTTTTTGTTATTGTGATCCTCTGTGTCAGGAAAACACCCCCTCTCACAAAGACTCTCCCGGGGCGTCCCAAGCGTCTGGCCCCCCTGCAGAGACTGTCGGGGAGGAAGGCGGGTCTGCATGGCAACAAGCGCATGTGTGAGCGTGGACTGAACGCCTGACCGGCTCTGTAGCCTGCAGCCGTTTTGTTCCCCCTCTCATTACTTGATGTTCATGGACACTCCAAAAACATTCCTGCCCTCCTTCCTTCCGATCTGTCCGCGCTCATCGTCTGTGGGTGTGAAACCGTCCTCCACCTCGCCTCATTTCCGTTCCGTCGTCCTCACTTAAAACAGCAGAAGTTTGTTTTTCTGTCTCAGACAGGAGGGCGTGTGGATGTGCAGGCAGAGTGTTGCTGGGTAGATTCTGGGATTTGTTGAAGCCTGAAAGATTCCACAGAGTCGAGGTTTTCCAGCAAACCTTTGAGGGACACACTGGCATCAAACCACCGACTGGAATGTAGAAAATAAAATGTTTGCTGAAGGCTGAAACGCAGACGTTCCTCTTAGGACGAGTCGGCGCTCAGGTCAGAGAGCTGAGGTCACATGAAGCTTCCTCACGGCAGACATGATGCAGAGGGGATTTTCTTCAGCTCACACACTGACGGCGACCACACGCAGTTTAACAGCTCCAGTAAAACCACCACCTCACTTTTCCCCGCGCGTGTTTGCATTCCACCTGGGTGTCATTTCGGTTGGATTCATCTGGAGCTGAATCCCAGCTGACGGTGAACTTCAGCTCCTTTGTGTCTGTTTGTCTTCATGAACCGACTGTTTAACCAAATCTCTGCCATCACACTGAGATCAAGCTGCCGCACAACAATCCCCCCACCGTGATCCCACTGCAGTTTACTAAAGGCTCCAACCAGGCAATATTTTAATGCCATAATTCAGGGAAATATTTTGGGAATCTCTTGATGATGTTTAGTTTCCCATCCTGAGATCACTGAGTCCAAATGTATGAAGCTTTCAAGTAAAATCCCAGAGCAAAGATGCCCTTTGGAGCTGGAAAAAAAGATTCATGGAATGGAAAACTGTAACAGACCCCCCCAAAATACAAAGCCATTTCCAAAACCACAGACGAGATTTGGTCAGGTTATGTTTCTGCAGGAAAGCATGCTTTCAAACTGGTCACTTTAGTTGGATGTGATGCATCCAAAAAACTGGTTTAAAAATGGCAATAAAATATATTCCTACTTTTGACACCCACAACATTCCTGTTACGGTTTGAAATACCCAAAAAGGGTCTTCTAGACCCGCTTAATCTCTTTCAAGCACTGCTGGGTGAGGGCAGGGGACACCCTGGACAGGTCGCCAGTCTGTCGCAGGGCCACAATCACCCACCCATGCACACTCACATTCACACCTAGGGACAATTTAGAGTCGCCAATGAACCGATGAAGCATGTTTTTGGATGGTGGGAGGAAGCCGGAGACCCTGGAGAAAACCCACGCATGGACCGGGAGAACATGCAAACTCCACACAGAAAGGTCTGTCATTGATGTTCTGGTTCAGGTCCCCCAGCAGGGACTTGAACCAGGGGCCTTCTTGCTGTTAGGCTAGAGTGCTAACCACTGCACCACCGTACACCAAAAGAAAAGTAAAAATAGTCAAAGAGATGAACGCCAGTCGAACAAAAGCCCCCGAAATCGCTCAAGTTTTGGCACTGCAACACGTGAAGTTCATGTTTTAGCTGAAAAAGTCATAGAAATTCTCTCCTTTTAGAATGTATTCCTAACTTTTCCTGAAGTCACCATCATTTGGTTTTCCAGAAGAGACGTTCGCTCGTTACTGCAGATCCGTGATGGACTGATGTGAACGTTCTATGATCAAAATGGAGGAAGAATCCAAACGCACAAAGACTAATGGAAGCAACGAAGGTTATCAGAGGGATTGAAAGATGAACGCCCACATTAGCCTTTGTGTGTGTGTGTGGGCTGCACACACACACACGCATGCACACGCACACACACACACGGTTTGCAGAAATTCAACCATCGGCATCTGTGTTTTGTTTTTTGAATTTTTGTTTCTGGGTTTGAGGTTAAATGCAAAAGTTGTACTTAAAAAAAAAACAATCAAAAATTTGAACTAAATGTTTGCTGCGGGGGTTCAGGGTTGCGTGCAGACATGCGTGCTGCATTAGTGAGTAACCGTCATGCCTGCATCAGTGCATTCATGTGTGCGTGTGAGTTCTGGGTCACAGTGACAGCTGGGGGCACACGGCCCAGACGGTCACATCTGATTGGCTGCCACACTTCCAGGTCTGTGGAAACATTGGTTGGAATTTGTGCGACAGTTTCCATGGCAACAGAGTTGTAAACAACAACAAATTATGCATTCATACTTAAGCCCCTCCCATTATCTGGCATGATTAATAAACATGGCTAGCATGCAGAGAGTGTGTGAATGTGGAAGAACTAAATCTCAGATTAATGTGTCGGAAAATCCAAGACTGTCCAACATTTAGAGGACATTAGAATCAGAAAACGGAAATCTGGACGTTTTCTCTCTAAACTTGTGTGCATCGAAGCACAACTAAGTTTTGGAGTCCTGAAAGGTTTTAAGTCTCCTCCTGAAAGGTTTTAGACTCCTCCTGAAAGGGTTTAAGTCTCCTCCGGAAAGGTTTTAGACTCCTCCTGAAAGGGTTTAGAGTCCTCCTAAAAGGTTTTAGAGTCCTGAAAGGTTTTAGACTCCTCCTGAAAGGGTTTAAGTCTCCTCCTGAAAGGCTTTAGACTCCTCCTGAAAGGGTTTAGACTCCTCCTGAAAGGTTTTAAGTCTCCTCCTGAAAGGTTTTAGACTCCTCCTGAAAGGGTTTAGAGTCCTCCTAAAAGGTTTTAGAGTCCTGAAAGGTTTTAGACTCCTCCTGAAAGGGTTTAAGTCTCCTCCTGAAAGGCTTTAGACTCCTCCTGAAAGGGTTTAGAGTCCTCCTAAAAGGTTTTAGAGTCCTGAAAGGTTTTAGACTCCTCCTGAAAGGTTTGAGTCCTCCTGAAAGGTCGGTTTAAAGGCCGTGCTCCCCTCACTTGACTGTAGGACTTTTGTGTGCAGTTCTGTCTTTTGATGTGGAAGAAAGGGACCTCTCCTCCACTTTAAATCCATGAAATTAGAGAGAAAACCCTGAAATTCCTGTAATTCGGTTTCTTTCCTTGATTTTATAAGTTATGATAGAAAACTCTGCAAAAGGACCGACAGAGAGCTCAGGCCCACGGGTAGGTCTCTGGGTTTCCGAGCATGTTTTCCACTCAGAGACCTCTGATTCACGTGGAGAGCCTCCACAGGATGGACCAACCTGATCCTTGGTTTCATGTCTGTGTCTCAAACTTAACAAATCTTTTTTTTTTTTTTTTCGCTTTTTGGATTCAGAATAAATGCAACTCCAAATGTGAAGAGTTTGTTTTTTCCTTGAAGCCGTTGCAGTTTAGAGCACTTTAGTCTAGTTGGTCAGCTTTAGATCAGCCTGCGTCTATTCGTGACAATAAATGCATCTGTTCAAAGCTGCTTCAGCCCATTCAGGGGGTCTCCAGCAGACCCCCCCCCCCCCCCCCCATCAGACGTGTCAGAAACTATCATCTAAAGGGGCTCACGGCAAACGTTTGGCTTCACAGGGGCGTTTGCTCCAGGATCCTGATCCTCCTCCAACAAGATGTTTTCAGGTCAGAGCGGGAAAAACAGGAACCATAAAAACTGTCTGAAACAGGGTTCTGTGCAGCAGGGTTCTGACGTGATCGGGTCCAAAGAAAGTTCTGAGAAAAAATCCCTGCTTTAGCTCTGCCAGAAAAAAAACGGGTCACTTAGGTCACTGTGATCTACTTGTTGAAACAGTGAATTAAAATCCAGTCTCGACTCTGTTGCTCCACTAAAATCTAAAAAGATAAGAATCAAACTTACACCCCCCTGGAGAACTGAGGAAATTAAACTATTGAAGAGACGTTGTAGATCTGCAGAAAGACTCTGGAGAAAACACAAACTTGAAATAAACTATCACTTATACCAAAACCATGTAAAACTATATAATCAAACAGTAAAACAGACCAGAAATTCCTACTTTGCGAACATCATTTCTGTAAATACAAATAACCCCAGAGTCCTCTTCACCACAATTGAGTCTTTAATCAACTCAAATGTGAACAAAAACACAATGCCAGCCTCCGCCTCATTGTGTGAGGCCTTTGCAGACCACTTCAGGAGCAAGATTGATTCTGTCAGATCAAACATCATAAATGGACAGAAAAGCCTTTTTATTGGAAATGATGGGTTGATTTTACCTGAGGAAGCACTGGACAGTTTTGACCTGGTTGAAGCTGCAACACTTGGTCGAGTTTTCTCCCAAGTTAATCCAACAATCTGTTTTTTAGACCCCATCCCTATTTCACTTTTTAAATCATTTCACGGGACTTTTGAGAGTGAGATTTTAAATATTATGAACTCCTCTCTACAGACGAGTATTTTTCCTGTTGCCTTTAAGACTGCAGTGGTGAAACCGTTACTCAAGAAAACTGATTTAGACCCTTCAGTTTTTAATAACTACAGACTTGTGTCCAACTTGCCAGTTTTAAGTAAGGTTTTAGAGAAACTTGTTTTTATTCAGTTGAATGAGTTTCTCTTGCAAAATAACATTTTTTTAGATAAACCAGTCTGGCTTTAGAACAAACCCGCCCCTCAGCCCCCCAACCCCCGGGTTCAATGCAACTAACGGGGGCACACCGGGCCGGGCGGCTCGGGGGACTCGAAACAAGAGACGCCAGAGGACAAGCAGGGCCGAAAGTCTGGGAGCCCCAACACAAACCCCCCAGCCAAGGGTGAGAAAACCCTCATGAACGGTCTAAAATGTAGACGTAATGAATAGTTACAATGTAAAAACAACTGAAACATGACCAAGTTAAAAATTAGTTAATGCATAAATAACTAAATTTAAAAAAGTCTAAAACAACCTAGAATATACGTTAAAGTTAAGACGTAAAATATCGTATAAAATATTAGAGTAAAAATTCTAGATCCTACACGCAAAATCAAATAAAAGCTAAATTAAATTAAATAGATGTGTCTTAACCCCCCCCCCCCACACACACACACACACACACGTACACACACACCTACACACACACACACACACACACACACACCTACACACACACACACACACACACACACCCTGCTCTGCAGATCTTTTGTCTCTGCATGTTTGTTCTGTTCAGTCTCCAGATTTTACCACCTGTAGTCTGTTCTTCATCTGCTCACCTGCCTCTTCTCACTCATCACCCCTCCCACTTTACCCCCCATGCATGTTGTTTGTCAGACCCTGTGATGCTCAGACTCCACCTTCATTTGTTGTTAGTGATGCTGTGCTTCAGTGAGGAACCACAAAGGTTTCTTCCACTAGAGATTATCCTGTTTCATTTACGCCGTTTTAAAATTACAAACGAGGGATAAAACACTGCCCCCCCCCAAAAAAGGTCACTTATAAAGTTATTTAACCTGTATATGAACACAAGTGTCTCACATACTTCAAAGTGTTAATCAAATAATTTTGCTGACACTTTTTAAAGTTTCTTGTTTTCAAAGTTTCTTCTTGTTCTGCAGGTTTATGACTTACAGCCCAAAATAAATCATCTCTGTCAGAAATCAGACTTTTTCCATCTCTTGTCCTGGGGGGTGTGACCTTTGACATCTTTGTTGCTTTAATGTCCGTCAGGTGGTAATGTACACACAAACACACGCACGTGCGCGCTCTCACACACACATGCACTCACACAGGAATGACCCCCCGCCCCAGTTGGTGCCAGCAAGTGAGAAACAGCAACCACCACACGTGTTGTGTTAGTAACCTCAGCCCCCGTGTGTGTGCACGTGGGCGTGCAGGACGGTGCGTCTCAGGGGAACAGGGCTCAGGACTCAATTAAGGCGGCATGCGAGGAATGCTTTCAGGGGGAACGGACAAGATGGCGGTGGGGCCGCCGCCGCGCGCCTCTCTGTCTCACTGCCCTTGATCTCAATTGGTCTCGCTTTGTCTGACCCACTGCAGCGTGAAGGGGAGCGCACACACACACACACACACACACCCACACACACACACACATGCCTGGATCCTGATGCAGCATCTCAAATCCTGCTTTAGCTTCACCTGTGAAGAACCACAGCGGTTCTCCTCCATCCTCACCGGCTGGCTCGGTTCAGCTCAATGAAGCGGGTCAACCACATGAACTCTGGTTCCCATGAGCGTCCAGGTTCACTTCAGGATGAACCCGAGCGCTGCAGTGCAGGGAGCTGATGATGTCATCGCCACGTGTTACGAGGAGCAAATAAACCGTAGACTACAGCAGAGCGCTAGAGCCGCCATAAAAGCAGAAAAAACCCCAAATATACCAGAAAACAGCCATGAAATTATGAGAAAGTGAAAAAATGATAAGAAAATGTCACAATTAGGAAAAAAGGCCACAACGTTGAAAAAATATAAGGAAAAAAATCCAAATATTACAAGAACAAATTTGTAAAAAAAAAGTCAAATTGAAACTTCAAAAAGTAAAAATTGTGAAAAAATATCAAAATTTTGCCAGAATAAAGTCGTAAAATCCTGAGAAAATGTCCAAATTTTCTGAGAACAAAGGGGTAAAGTTATAGGAAATATTAGCAAGAAAGTTATCAAAACTTGAGCAAAAAGATCACAAGTTTAAAAGTCGTACACTTATGAGAAAAAAACTTTGTAAGGTTTGTAAAGTTGTAAATGTACGCTTCAAAAATTTATAATTTCATGAGGCAACTGTTTGAAAATAAATGTTTCATTTTAAAATGTTTCAGCAAAGGCAATGAGACATCTCCTGTTTTTTTTGTTGCATATAATTCAGAGAAGTGTGACGGACGACAAAGTGCTCAAAAATGTCACTGAATCTAATTTATTTTTTGTTGTAAAATTTATATTAATGAAATTACAACTGTATTTTTGAAAAAGCTGGACTTTTAACTTCGTACAATTGTGACTTTTTAAACCATAAATCTACATTTCTTTTGTAAAATGTTGACTTTATCATCTATAATGTACATATATTTTATTTTCCTTTATGGTGGCGCTAAAACACGGTCGTAGTTGACAGCCGGCACTGAGGATGACGTAATAAACGTTTACCATCACGTCTGACACTGAGGGAGGACGAACAGCGATAACCACAACGTAACCACAGTGTTTGTCGGATTCTCTTCTCGTTTTCCCGTCTGATTTCAAACTGAGATTGTTCCCGCGGATCGGTCCACAAAAACGCTGAGTGTAAAGCAAACCCAACCAGACCAGACCGGTTAATGAGCATTAGGGTGGGACGGTCTTTTTAGCGTGAGCTTTTTTAGTAAGAAAACAAACACAAACAAGGCCGACTGGTAAAACTGGATAAATCACCACTTTTACATCTTTTTACTCCTACGTCTATCTCTGGTTTCTTCTTATTTTCCTCCCAGGCGACACTGTTTTACAGGGAAGTTCTCAAAATGTTCTCAAAGGAGTTCCCAGAATGACAAAGAAACACGGAACCAAAGGACCAATGTAGAGGTTTACTGTGGATCCAAAAGAACTTTAATGATTTCTGTTGGAGCTCAAACCAAAGACATCCTTTCTACATTTTTAACATTACTTCTGTCTTTCAAGCAAAGAAAAGTTTCCTGATGCACTAAAGTATGGAAGCACATGTGTCTCATTTTTCAAAATAAAGGTCCATACCGGAAATGCTTTTTCCATTTTCACAATAAAGCTGCGTTCGGCTCACCTGTTTTGTAGATTTCGTATCGCAGTGAGAAGCCCGCCCCCTGGTGGGCGTAGTCGGACACAAACTTTATGAGGAGCGACGGCCCCGAGGATATGATGGGTGCGGGGGCGATGTTGCTGCAGTGCTTCCCCAGCACATCAGCTGACTCAGAGTTCCCGTCATGGATCTCCACGTAGTCATACCTGCAAAAGACAACAGACGCTGAGGAACGGCGTGTCTTTGCTGTGAGTCACGGGTCAGAACCAAAACACAGTTACTGATGATGCAGAGAACAGAACGTCTGCTCGCGAGAAAGAAAGTCTGTAATACACATTTTTCTTTATGAGATCTCTTATTTTGGAGACAAAATGTTGAACCTTCAAGCACATAGAAAACCTTTAACGTCCCAGAAGGAACATGGTTCCTGCCTTCCACCAGATTAACCCTTGTTCTATCCTATGATCCCCCCCCTGCCTTCGCCCAACTGTAGCTTGGATAGGCTCCAGCAACCCTGTGACCCCAAAAGGGATTCAGCAGGTTCTATCGATGGATGGACAGACAGATGGATGGATGGATGGATGGATGGATGGATGGATGGATGGATGGATGGACAGATGGATGGACGGATGGATGGATGGCTGGATGGATGGACGGACAGATGGATGGATGGATGGACAGACGGATGGACGGATGGATGGATGGACAGACGGATGGATGGATGGATGGATGGATGGACAGAAGGATGGACGGATGGATGGATGGAAGGACAGAAGGATGGACGGATGGATGGATGGATGGATGGATGGATGGATGGATGGATGGAAGGACAGAAGGATGGACGGATGGATGGATGGATGGATGGACGGACAGATGGATGGATGGATGGATGGACAGACGGATGGACGGATGGATGGATGGATGGATGGATGGCACATGGTTCCTGCTTCAGCGCACAGAGCAACAAAATTTCCAAACATGCTGCCGTAAACAATGGCAGAGTGACGGACAGGATCACTGTTCACTCACTCTCATACTACAGACTTTTATTCTGAAAAGTCTGGAGCTCAGCAGGAAGCAGGACTTTAACATGTGTAGTAATGACAGACACAGTCTTTCCTAAAAAGAAAATCTGCCTGTAGTGATGTTTTGCTTCAGGCCTCAAACACAAATTGAAAGTTTGAACTGATCAAGTCAGAAATGACTGACGTCAAGAGTCTCTTCAGACAAATGTTAAGATGTATTGTTGCACGTTTTGTCAACCGAAAAGCCTTCAAGGTGAACCGCTCTTTTCTGTACAAAGAAGAATGGGCGGTTTTACTTTCTTCTAACCAACATGGAGGACCAGCAGCTGCACTGAAGACAAACACACCAGTCCGGCTCTGAAATGCATCTCTGAGGAGAAATTCCTGAAGTGAATTACAAAAAAGTCTCTTAGTGAATTCTCAGGCCTGCTGGCCCCCACATCCAACGTTCAAAACCTTTGACGGATTTCCAAGTGGTAGGGGTGTGGCCTTCCAATAAGCTCAGTCCTGGTTGGTTAGAGTGGTTGCTATGGAAACTCAGACCAATCACAGCTCACTGAAGACGTCAGGCTCCAACATGGAGACGTCTATATCGTGAAAAAATGCCCACTGATTTGACTTAGTTTGGTTGGAGCCAGAATAAACCATTTCTATGGGGGACGTTACTCAGTCCAGTTTTCATATACAGTCAATGGTTCAAACCTCGATCTTTGGGACACGACTTTGTTTTGGTTTGATTTAATTTGTCCAAAAAACAAAAACAACAAAATTTAGAAAAATGTTTGGGTTTTTTTTGCTAATAAGCAAGAGACAATAAAGAAAAACCTTTCAGTTGGTTGATCCTCAGCCTGGTGTGATTAATAAAACTATAAATGATAAATCCTTGCTCATTTTAGCACACGCGTGTGACGGTTTCAACATAAACACACTGGTATGAGGCGGGAATGCAACCGCTCACTTTCACCACCATTTGGTTCAATGGTGTCACACACGGTCCGATTGTGAACGCAGAACTTTGTCCTCTCTGGTGTCAGAGAATAATATACATTAATATTTGTTCAGCATTAATATATATTTAACTATATAAAACTTAACTAAAATCAAGTAAAGTTTGATATTTAAACTGAGTAACAGCATTTTAAGACTTCTGGTTTGAGAAATCCTATTTGGGATGATTTACCTTTTTATCTGCAGATTACAGATAGATTCAAATCAGAACCTTCTCTGGACTTTTACATACGTGTTTCAGGTTATAGATTTAAAGAGTCTTTTTCCACATGTGTCTGCTCCAATAAGGTTCTGGCCACAGAAAACCCGTTTACTTTGGTTTTTCCGGCGTTTCTTGTAGTTGGAGAGAAAACATGAACCGTCTGCTTCTCGCCGCCTCACCTTTGACAGACGGAAACAGGTGGAGCCGCCTCACGCCTCCCTCCATCCAGCTTTGTGCTTTCAGGAGGAGGCAGGAAGTAAAGATCTGCAGATTATGGCTGTGGGGAGAGGTTGGGGGTTTGAGTTCTTAGCTTCTTACAGACCGTTCAGACTCTTCATCACAAAGACTTTCAGCTCAGTGAAATAGTGGAGAATTTAAAACTCACAGCATGAAAAACAAAGAACCAGAGAAGATCAAATGATGGATGGATGACTAATGTTTACATAAAAATCATCAATATTTAGCTAAAATCAATCTATGTTTAGTTAAAATGATTGTTGTTTAGTCAACCATGACCAATGTTCAAACAAAGATAATTAATAATTAGTAGAAATGAGCATTGTTTACTTTAAAAAAGGAATGTTTGGTTGAAGAGAATCAACGTTTTGCTATTAATGACCAATAAAACAAAATCTGAAGGTTTTTTTAAACATTGACCCAACAGGTCCACCAGCTGTACCTGGTTAGAGCCAAACTTACCGAGCAGACTAATGTACATACTGTCAACAATAATCTGACAGAATATGCTGTAAAACTGATATGAAGATAAATCCCAGTTAAATCAGGCTTCTCCACATGTTTGCTTTCCGTCGTTTGTCTCTGATCATCGGGCAGAAGAGGAAGTGAAAGGACCGGCGGAGAGTTTCCCGAGCAGCAGATGGAGCTGACTCACACAAACACGACCTGCTTCACACCGAGTGGCGAGGATGACGTGATGGAGCCTCAACAACAACAAGACACACTGCAGGGATTTTCATGAAGAAGCCAAAGTGCGGCGACAGCTCTCCGTCACCGTGGTTTCATGCAGGACTTCCAGCTTCCCACATGCTCCAGGCACAGCTGATCTTCTCCAGAAGCCACACAAATCAACATCTACGGAGGTTAAGTGAGGCTGAAACTGACGGACGGAGCTTCAAGCAGGACAGTTTCTCACCATCATCAACAAAAGTTTCTGCATCTCATGAGAAGCCAGAGCTAAAAGTGAACTTTAACCAACGTTAAAATGATATACAGAATATTTAGTCCATGCTTGAAGAATAAATCCATGATCCTGAAAGGACTGAAGGTAGAATCAGCAGCCAGTCCGTCCCTGAAGAAGCTCAAAGAACCAGAACTGATATCACGTAATAGACCCATTACTGCAGTGTGTGTGTGTGTGGGTGTGTGCATGAGAGTGTGTAAACGTGGACATGTGTGTTCAGGCAGAGTCTCCAGGACAACCAATCGATTCCTCATTATGGTTTTAACACACATTGATCAGGATTGGTACTTTACTGACACACACCTACTGTCACGCACACACACCTACACACACACACCAACACACACACACAGAGCTGTTACAGTAACAGAGATTGATCAGGACTCTGGTCTTTATTGCCTGCAGTGACTGAAGGTGGTTCTTATTCCTGTGAGTTTCTGGAGGTCGCTGTCTTTGATATTAAAGCCTAAATGAAATAAATCAGTAATAATCTGAGGATCCACAGAACCACATCCTGATGTTCTGCTGCAGAAGGTTCTGGTCAGTTAGCTTGATGATAAAAAATAAATAAAAAAGCCATCAACCCAGAGAGAAGAGCTGTCACTGCTCCCAGAAGAAGGCATTGATCTCCTGGATGTGTAATTCAGATGAAGATCAAAACCCCATCAGAGGGTTTCCAGCGTCACACTGCATGAAGTTTGGAATCACATTTAAAGGAAGAAAAAACAAACAGAACAATTTTCTCATTTTTCTTCAGCAAGGGAAGTATGCGGCACCTTCATAAGCGTTTTTCTGACAAACCAATCTGTTCCTAATTATGTCTGTTTGCAGACACAGAGTTCTTCAGAGCAGAACACTGGTGTGAGTCTGACCACAGCTGGACAGCGTCCACCTCCAGCAGGTGTTTCTGTGGTCAGGAGCTTTTCCTCCTGGTGTCGGTTTCCATTTGGAAAATGTAAATAATTAGAGGCTCATTTGGCTTTTATTGATGCGGTAACTCTCCCTCCTGCAGCTGAGAGCGAGCGGCTTCACCTTCATGTCGGGCCGCCGGTCCGGATGCTGCGCTCTCCTGCTGCTGGGGGGGCTGTGATCTTAATGCGACCGCGCAGGCGGCTAAATGCACACAGCTGGTAGTCGCCCTGCCACTCCACATGCGGCAGCGCTCCCCCCGCCTCAGCCTGCACCTCTCTCCGACCCCACGGCCGCCGTCACATCACATCACTGTCTGCGCCACTCCTGCCTGCAGCCAGGTGCGTCTGCACGCCTGCTGACCATCCTCCCACCTTTCCGGCCTCCATTTTTGATAAGGCAGGGAGCCGAGAACTTGAATGACGGATGGAGGCAGAGCACAAAGACAAGGTCTTCATCATTAGCGGAACCATTATCATTGACTGCAGCTTCTCTGTCATATAAATCACTTCTACCTCGCTGATTTACTCGACACCTGCAGCTGTACGACCGCGAAGAGTTCACCAGAATCACTGTTGGATGTCTAGTTTCTGTGCTTCAATCTGTCGTTTTTGGAGCAGGTTTTAATGAAAGAGGAGAGTTTCAGTAAAAAAAGAGAAAAGGTTCAGAAAAATAAAAGCCGAGACGGATGGAGGGCGAGGAGCAAAGGCGACTTGCTGAGAGCAAAATGTGTCAGTCGGTATGTTGGTCACGATTTCTGATATTAAAGGTTGAATAATGATGGTGGAGGAAAGACGGGAAAAGAAAATGAGAAAACAGGAAGAAACATGCAGCAGATTGATCCAGCTGGACACAGGAGAGGCTGATGAAGGAGGACGGAGAGGGAGGTGCAGGAGCAGGTGAAAGATGATAGATGGAGTCATTGGGCAGCGGTTCGGGCAGGAGGGGTGAGGAAGGGGCAGATGAATTGGAGGGGGAGAACGGTGGAGGAGGTTGCTGTCAGGATGATTTGAGCCTGCCCTCCGCACAGCCTGACGCTGCACTTTTCCCTGCGAGGCTGCTCTGCAAACGGCCCAGATACCCATCTTCCCCTCAGAGACGGAGATGTAAAGCGCCGGACGAGGTCAAGCCGAGCTCCTCTGCTCCTGCCTCCTCGTCTGAGGGGGGGCAAGTCTGTCAAATGAAGAGAAACTAACGGAGGCCATTTTTTTGCTCAGCTTCCAGCGTTCTTAATCGGACCATTGAACATATAGAATCAATAAGCCCTCAAGACCTATATGTAAAACGGTTTCTTTCAGTTTCGGAGCAGAAAAACACTTTTCTGTCTCCACATAAAAGTGTAAAAGTTTTAGGCCAACTCCACTCATTGACCAGAAACAGGAAGACGTCTGCAGAAACATGTGATGGAACTATAAGACAGTGTCAAAAGAAGAGTCTAAAGTCCTCAAAACCACATTGTTATGAGAAGAATTATTGCAAAAATCCTTGTTACATAAAATCTTTCTGTTCAGGAAATAAATCCGGTTTTCTTTCGTGTCTCTAGATTTAAAAAATGACTTCTGTGTTAAAGCATCAAACGATTGGGACAACCTTCCTTTGTGTCCAGGTTCTCTGACCACATCATCAACACTCAGGAACGCTTCAACGACTCAACTGAGAGAATCTTTCCATTGTTTCTAATCGGTTTTCTGATTTGTTTTTCTGTCATTTACAGGAGGGGGGGGGGGGGGGTATCCAAAGTCAATATGTTTGTCTGTTAAGTGATTCTGTAAATCAAATTGTCTCCAGCTTTGTTGCTCTTTTGCTTTGTCTTCTGTGCTCGTATGGATCAGGATCAGACGACTTCCTTAAAAACGAGAAGAAGGCGATCCTTCTTTAAATCGGTTTAGTCTAAAGATTTAATGAAAAAATGGCAGATGACTGGATGAGCTGTTTGTTACTTTTAACTGGACTGTTTTAAACCAAAAAGTAAAGAAATGTGGGGAAAAAACAGGCAGAACTGCTGCTGATCAAACATGACAGCAGAGGTAAAAACTGATCTGCAGACCAAAAGTTGGACCTCCTTCAGTCTCACCAAAGAACTGAACCGCAGTAAATCACAGACACCGCAGGACGTTCCAGCCACGATTCTGATTCTTGCAGAACATCTCTGCAGTCCAAACTTCAGGGATTCACGCAGAGCTGGGATGAGTCTCTGTCTGGAGTTTGTGTTTCTACAAAGCCTTTATCCATGCTTTCTACTTTCTCCTGTTCAGGACTCAGACATCTCCACTCCCTCTCCTGCTCTAAGCCCATGAGCAAATATGCTAGAGGGATTCATCCAGGAGGTGCTGAGAGTTTTGTGTTCACACTTTGATGCAGCTTCAATCTGGATCCAGGTGAGTCCAAGAGCAGCACCCTGATGGTGGTTCTGCTTCCGTCTGTCAGAGCTGAAACACCTGAGCCTCTCTTGTTTTCCAGAGGAGGCTTCGTTTCTCATGAAACAGCCTCTCAGGATGCATCCAAAGGGTTGAGCAGAAGTGAAATCATGAGCTAAGTGTGAATTTTTTTGTCAGAGGAGACACAAAGCAATTTCTGTTGGTGCACTGCTCCGTCACGAGGTCTGAAGTGACTCAGCACCGCGCAGATGCAGCAGGTCTGCGACTAAAGCTGGGCTGCTACCTTCAGTCATGTGACGGAAAAAGGAAGTCATGGAGAGTTCTAGCGGGAATTTTTCATTGTTTCCATTTATCTGAGTCGGCACCTTTTGTCAATCTCTGCTACCAAGGCAGTGAAGACGCAGATGTTTGAGTTTGAGGCAGATGTGATCAGATCCTCTGTTCCATAAGCACACTCTGATAAAAATGGGCTTTTTGGTGTTCTGAACACATTATTCTAACATTTTTCTGATGATGGAGGACATATTAAGAGAATTCGGGTTGAAATTGCCGTTCTGAGAATTTCTTTGTTCAAATGGTAAATCAGGAGCAGACAAAAAATGTTGTTTGTTAAAGATCACTTTTGTGACGTAGATAATATTATGGGCGGGGCCACAAGCTTCCTGCTCCGCCCCATTCTGATCATCCACCTGCAGACCAAATAGATCCATGAACGTCTTTGTTGTCCTGGTCTGAGCTGGAATCTGGATCTAAGCTGAATGGACGGATAGATCTGATACTGCCACTTATGTTAGCTTAGGGTTGTGAGGGGCTGTAAACTAGATGTAAACAAAGACATGATGGGAAATGGAGGCGCCAACAGTTCTGCCCACAACTCAGAGGTGAATTTCTAATGAACTCCTGCCGCTCTGCAGAAACTAGAAAACAACACGTTTTGGGATTTTGGCTAAAAACACTAAAATCATAAATAAAAGACCCCAGGAACACTTTGACAATAGGTCAGAAGACGATCAGAGAGGGACTTTCATAAGATTGGAAGAAAACTAAAGAACTAATCCTGATTTGGTCCATTTTCGCAGATGAAAATCTTGTTTTTTTTTTTACTAAAAGGAGAAGTTGGTTTATTCCCTGCATGAGTATAAGGTGGTTGTGGATTAACCTCCCTGTGGATGGAGTATCTCTGCCTCCCACAGAGCTCTTTCACAAGTCCTCTTCTCCTCCACGCTGTCATCTTCTGAACCTCACAGCTACATTTTAGAAACACTTTCAGGCGTCTTCAGAGTGAAAAGCTCTTTAGTGCCGGCCCTCCTGAGCATCACTGAATCTGAAAACACAACTAACACTCCTCAGGTCACCTGGGCAGGAGGGTTTGCAGCACTCAGACTTTTTTGTTCCCTTGATAATGTTCAAGTGGTTTGGACCTACTGGTTCTGGAACTACAAAGTGTTAATGATTAGGTACCAAACACTTGAACAGAAACACCTGAAGAGCTTGAATCCTCTGGGTTTCAGAGAACGGTGGAGTCAAATGTGACAAAGCCGGTAGAAATGTTTCAATCCAGACTTCACTCATGATTCAGGTTCAGATCTCCAGAAAAACCGGATCCACAAAATACTGGAAAACCTCCGGGGACCAAATCTCATCCACAGATGGTTTGATAACCAGAATGCTTCATGCAGAGACGGTCATCTGATCATCTTCAGTCAATTTCAGCAGAAGAAATTTATTTTAGAGAAAAAAAGGGATAAATCAACAGAAGCTGCGAAGTATTGATGCTTCAGCTCCAACAAACAAACATCTGCATCATTTCTGTTCATGTAAGTCCACAGAAACCCGCTTCCATACCAGAAACGACTGGATCTGGGATGAAACTGTGCGTTTTTGAATCAGCCTGTGAGTGCATACACACGTATAATATAAATAATAAGCATATACGCTACGCTGTTATAGCATACGTGATGTCAGGAATTGGATTTTTCTTTAGGAGCTGTAGAACAGGACCAGAACTTTCCAAACTAGAAGTTGCCTCGTTGTGTTTTGCCATTTTCTTGTCCGTTTTATCCAAAAACAATTTTTTCCCATCGTTTTCTTACAATCTCTTTGTCTGTTCTTATCTCTGCAGTCCATGTCTTTTTTTTTTACAAGATGTTTTTTTAAGACGGTGCAGCCAAAGCCAAACCACCAAAAACAATGACGGACACCAAATCCTCTAATCTCTCCTAATTCATCCGATGTGGAACATTACATGTGTTGTAATTAAACTTGGATTATTAGAGGCTGACAACCACGAGAGGTCCCCGAGCGATTACTGCAGTAAATACTGCAGAAGCAGACGCTGAAGTTCAGCCGCTCTCGCGCAAAAAGGGAGGAGCTTAAGGGAGACAAACGGCCGTTTCCTCACCTGCAGTCCAGCTTCTCGATCTCAAAGTGAGGGTTGAAATTGAGGACGATGCGTTGAGAAGACTCGGGCGCCGTGATGATCCAGCGGCAGTTCTGATTGGCCGGATACTCATGCGGGTAGCCGGGGGTGGTGATGTAACCGGCGTCGCTCGCGTCCAAGTTGTCGCCGCATGGCTCCGATGCTAGAAGGAGAAAGGAGTTGAGGAGTGAAACCATTGCAGAGGATTCAGCTTTCAGCAGACACCTTCACCTAAAGACACCTACAGGTTTTACAGTTAGAGATATGAGGGTCATCCAGCGACTGAGCAGGGATTTGAACCTCTGTCCGACCATTAGGCAGACAGGCTGCAGTGTCACTGGGTGGAGTGGGTGTGAAAGTAGATGCAGTGAGATGTTTATGTTGGATCTCCCCTTGAAAATATGAGATAAGCGTGCTGACTGATGCACAGCCTCCTGGGTTCCTTCCAACGTATCCTGTAAACGGGTTTGGAGCAGATTTCTGGAGGTGATACGACGTGGAGGGAAGATTTCCTTGTGTGTGTCAAAGGTCATCCCAGCATCTGGACGCACTAAAAGCTGTGTGTTTTTCATGCGTGAACGGCGTTGGGTGTCCCACACACCAGTCCTCCCAGAAGCCCTGCCTCCTGTCTTAAAGCGAGTCCACTTGTCAGCAGTCATACGTCCGTGTCACGTCGTTCATAGCTGCAGACTGACCCACCAGAGGCAAGGTGGGGTTCAGTGTCTTGCTTAAGGACACCTCGACACATGGGCGGGAATCGAATCTGCAATCCTCCCATCAGAGGTAGAGTATTGTTTGGTCTGGACAGAGAGTGTGCATAAAAATATTCACACGAGCAAACTTTTTTGGGGCTAGTATGAGTGTTCTAACCAAATCAAAAAGGTGGGTGTAACTCCCCCCTCTAAGACAAAAATGGTTGAGTCCAATCCAGAGTTCTGATGAGCTTTCACACTCTCTGGAACAAATGGACAAGAAGACAACGTTTTTCGGGACAGATTCCCACCAGCAAATCTGATGGAACGGTGGTTTTGGTCTATTTTGGCCAGAACAAACCCGATTGGGGAGGTTTTCTTAGCTTTCTTATCACATTTTTTTACTCTTTGTGTGGATGGATAGCTTCAACTGTGAATCCACAGAATTTAATTGGGATGAATTCCTGCTGAGTCAGCAGATTGTCATCCTAAAACTAACAACATTATGGAAAACTTCACACTTAAAATCATTTCAGAGATCATTTGCTAAACTTTAACCAGTTTTCTCTGAAACAGGAAGTGTCTCTGTACGAGCAGCACAAAATAAAAGTTCAAACTGTGACTTTGCTTCTGTGAGGGAAACCAGGGTGGAGTGGGTTCTTCAAATGGAGAAATCCTCCATGAATGCCGGCTTCTCAGAGGGAAGTGCTTTTCTGTTATGCAGCCCTAAACTGGTTTCCTGTTTTTGGGAGAAAAAGAAGAACAGTTCACGATCCAGCTCCTCTGGGTTCGTGTTACGCCTCAGTCAAGGCTAAAATATGAAGACCACCTGACTAGAAAAAAGGGAGGAAGTTCCTCTGAGAAGTTTGTGTAACAGGATGGTCCGATCCAACTTTCTGTACAGTGACGGCCCGATTCCTGTCCCCCCTCCCTGCACGGGTGACACAGCCAGCCAAGCCAGTCTGCAGAGCAGAGCATGACGGCTAATAATAGAGTGGAAACTATAAAGTTACTCAGAGAGGAGTCACATGTGCAAACAGGAAATCACAAAAACATCAGGGAGCACTCCACCACTTATCTTCAAGATCAACTCCAAACAAACAGACGTGAGATCTCACTGCTAAAAATGACACGTTTGAGCCTCCAGGAGAAGACCTGCACCCAGAACACCCCATGACGGACACGCTGGTGTCTGTGTCCGCCTCCCTCGTGCTGTTAGTCCAATCAGCCTCTCCTGTCTGTGTCCAGTCTCCCCGGTGACTACGGTAACACAGGAGCAGAGTTACCAGAAGAATGTAACGGAGGCAGATGCATTTCAGGGCAGCGCCACCTGTGTTAGTGTTTAAGCATGCTGGCATCTCACAGCCACATCAGCCAAACACCTTTTTAGCTCGCTGCTTAGCCAGCGTTATCCCGGATGGAGTGGTGAAGCGACCAGCCACAAACCACGGATCGGTGCGAACATGCACAGGGCTCGACATAGCCATTTGTCCGCTGGCCCGGTCCTGTTTTTCGAGCAGTGCGGACCACAAGACTTTACTTTTCACTTGTCCGCTCGGGCCACTAAAATATTTAACGGTTTATATATTCTTCACCTTTTTCAATAAAGTAAATTTTGCGAAAACGTGTAGATTTACCTCGTCTTCATAATTTAGTTTTTCTGCTAGTCCTGTGTTCAGACTTCAAGGGTTTCTATGGGAAACCTTTGATCACTTCTCCTCTCCCGCCTGCGCGCGCGCGGCTTTCACTGCAGAGCACCACGCGGCACGCGCTCACTACTTTTTTTTCCCAAACTTTATTGAATGTAACAATTCAATACAAAACAATGTTAAACAGCAACAACGAAGGCACAAGCCAGTGGGTTATTATTACATTTGATTATAAATCCGACACCGTCACTGAAGAGAGACTGAAGCATGTCAGAGATGTGGAAGACATGGCAGGAATAGATAGGAATATGTTGGATGGAGTAGTGGGTATAATTAGTAGTATGGACAGCAAGATATTTAATGAATGCATTGAAGATGAAACTGCCAGTTTAGCTCATGCTGGTTTGCGGCGCCCTCCGTCCGTGAAACCCGGGTTCGACTCCGGGCTGCTCCCTGTTCCCTTCTCTACCTCTGCCGGTTCCAAGCCCGGTTTGAGAAGGTTGCGTCAGGAAGGGCATCCGGCGTAAAACATTGCCAAATTTACCATGCGACTTGTTCGCTGTGGCAACCCCTGATGGGAGAAGCCGAAAGTGGAAGAAGATTGAAGATGAAACTGTATCCACTAAGCTTTAAGATGAATGTCAAAGAATCAAAGGCAACTCCAAATACCTGAATCTCAGACTCAAATGCAGTAGAATGTTAAACTACTTAATTTTGTTTTTCTTTACAACACTGTAAGCAGTAAGTATTTCTAGTTCGCTGAATGATCTCAGTTAGACCTGCACAATATGAGGAAAACTCGCGATATACGATATCAGAGATTAAAATTGCGATAACGATATAATTTGCGGTATATAAACAAACAGCAAAATAACCAAATAACCATTCCCAGTTTAAAAATTATACTCCAAATGACCCACGTTGACATAGGTTACAAACATCTAACATAACAGGGCTCCATCTGATTGGTCAACAATGTGAAGGCGTCCATCCGATTGGTCAAATGCATTAAGGGATTTATTTGATTCGTTAAATGGTTCAAGCTGCCATTAGATTGTTTTAACACATTTAAGGTTTATGATTTATTGCGATATTTGCCGTTAGAAGCACCATGAAAACTTCTGAACTAGTGTTACCTACTACACTGCAGTGCTCTCTTCAAAACATCTGAAACAGACTAGAGCAGATTTAAGTTTGATATGGTCTATTTTCAGACATTGAAAAGTGTAGAAATAAGTGATGTCACCAGAATGCACCAAATTGCACCATATTAAAAGTTTCCGGGGGGGCATGCCCCCGGACCCCCCTAAAGTTGCAAGCACCTGCGGAGCGGCGGGTCCCGCTATGCGCGGTGTCGGGCCAGTAACTTTCAGGCAGGGCCAGTAAGTTTCAAAAACTACTGGCCCTGTGGGCCAGTGCAAATTTCTGGGCTATGTCAACCCCTGATGCAGCACCTTAAAAAGCCTCTGCAGAGGAGAGTTCTGGGGAGTCTGTGCAGCAGCAGCTGCTCTCATCGTGGTGCTTCTGTCAAATTGGAAAAGTCAAGTCCATGTGGGCTGAGATTAAAAAATCCAAAACAATCTTTACTTAAAGATAAAATATCAAATGAACAAACTCCATCATTTGAATTTTCTTTTCTTCATTTTAAGGGTAAAAACATATTTTTTGTTTAGTTTGTTATCCAGTCCTCAACTTTTCTAGAAATAAAAAAATGCTTTTAAAATTAACATTTAAAAATGTATTAATATCAAAGGATAAATAAGTTAGACAGAATCATGAATTAAATAAAAAGAGGAGCAAGTTTCAGTCCAACTGTTTCAGGACAGTAATTTTCTGGTTGGACCCTTTTGCCCTTAAAAACTCCCATCCTTTTTAGAGGCATCAATGCTGGAAAAAGTTCTGGTCCATTTCGGTACATTTGCATCACGCAGCTAGACCATCGCTGAGGAACACCTCCACAAATTGTCCATCATATCCATGGGTCTACTCAGATTCTCTGCCTGTCGAGGTCATGAAGATACTGAAGATGCAGGTCTGGCATCTGTTGAGATGTGAAATATTCTACATGAATACCGCTACAGCACCACCACCTGCCTGAACAAAATCCCACACCACTACAGCACCACCACCTGCCTGAAAAACATCCCACACCACTATAGCACCACCACCTGACTGAACAACACCCTACACCCCTATAGCACCACCAGATGCCTGAACAACATCCCACACCACTATAGCACCACCACCTGCCTGAAAAACATCCCACACCACTATAGCACCACCACCTGACTGAACAACACCCTACACCCCTATAGCACCGCCACCTGCCTGAACAACACCCTACACCCCTATAGCACCACCACCTGCCTGAACAACATCCCACATCCCTATAGCACTAGTAGGCAGTGAGTGCAGGTTTTTCAGCGAAGGGTCGTTCTTGTCTTTCAGTTGTTTTTCAGCCTTAAATGACCTGCTCATAGAAAAACAGTGAGCAGCAACACCTGCAGTTCAATGCATGACAGCAAAGGGTTTCTGCCTCTTTATGCATTGCTGTGAGACGTTGGCTCGTCCAGCTCCTCCTCACCTTTGCCTCAGAGCAGATGAAAACAGTCTGATGTATAGGGAGGAAGTCTTATGGAGGCAGGCGCTGTGTATCGCTGGCGTTAGGCGTCAGCTCAGTTCTATGACTCTATAAATCCACGGACTGAAAGTCATTCAGAAAGGACACGCATTAAGGACTGCACTGCTGCTCACATGGTTCCACACAGGGAGACGTTCCTGCAGCTCTGAGCATAGACATCAGCAGGCAGACTTTGTTATGTGTGGAGAACAAGAAGAAAGCATTTAAATACCTCTTCCAAAACAAAATCAATCGTGATGCTAATTTATATTCTACACTAAATCAATCTTCAGAGTGTTTGTGTGTCAGAGCGGAGGATCTGCTGAGCCAGGAAGAAACCAGAGTTCCTGTCCAGAATAATCAAAAAGCTAAAAGATAGAATCATCCTTTAAATGTGGCTCACAGCCACCAAGCCTGCTCCAATCAGATGTGGTGTCACGTCAGGCTCCGCCACCCCAAAAAATGCTCCAGAGAGCAGGGACGTCTGAGGAGGGATAGACAAAAACACGGTCACGGTTCCGTCTCCATTGAAAACATGTCGACCAAAATCTGAGTTTCTAAACCAACAACTGTGGAAACACAAAACATCACACAACTATGTTGATTCAAAATCCGGGCCAAGCACACACACAGAAAACATTTAAACAAACACACACACAATGATGGGGACCAGGATTTTGGTCCCCACTCCCAAATTGGTCCCCACTCCGTGACTGTGTAACCAGATCATTGTCCCCACGATGGCATGAATACCAACACACAATTCCACACACAAATGACCATATTAACACACAGCAGCACATTCACACATACACACACCTACAATCACAAAAATATTTACACACACATACAGACATGCATGAACACATTAAAACACACACACACACACACACACACACACAGTAAATGGTGGTAAATGGTGCTAAGCAGTGGAGCACAGATATAAGACAGGTCACTGCATTATTTATGGCCCTCTGCTGTGTTTAGTATTGCATCCTGATAACACTTATTCAGCGACTTTTCCTACATGTGCACATCTCTGGCACACAAACACACACACTTTTCCTCTCAGAACTGCTCTGCACAACTGAGCAGGATCTGTATTTTCAAATGCAAATGTTCTGATCTTCATCTTCCCGTGAGGCTGAGGTCTGTCTCAGGTTCGATTCTGCTTTTCCTTCCATCAGCTCCATCAAAGCATCGACGTTTAAAAAAAAAAGAAAAAATTTGAGTTTTATCCAGATGAACAGAGCGCTTGTTAACGGAAGTCTGCTGTCCGCCCACGCTGGCCCAAACACCCCAAACTCCACACTGAGTCTTGTTATTTGGACGCCCCAGAAAACTGGTTGAATGTTGTACACTCAGCTTGTCGTGACCTTCTGAACCAAAGCCTGAGGGAGACGTCAGACGGACTGCTTTCCTTCTCTGTTCTTCTGCGGTTCTCATTGATCTGTTCTCTCACAGCCTCAAACCAGAAATGCAGATGCAGAAATCCCGCTTTCCAACTCTTTGTGTAGCATGATGGAAACAACAAGCTGGGAGGTATTGTTTGGACCTGAACCAGAGAACCACAGAGCTGTTCCTGAACCCGGAGAGCAGAGACAGGAAGAAAGGATGAGAGGGAGAACAGTACAAGAACATCTGTCTCTCATCATCTGAAAGGAGAAAGTCAGCAGCTCAGAAAAGCTCAGCAGACAGAAAATGGAGCCGACACACAAACAGGTGGGGCTGAGTCCAGGTGCCCCCGCAGCAACGCTCAGTGGAAAACTACCCGCCGTGTATGTGTGAGGAGAACCGAGACGGAGAACTTCTCCAACAGAGGAAAAAGTCAGGGGAAAACCGGGAGTCATAAAAAAGCCGAGTGATGGATGAAAAGTCCTGACACGGGAACGTGCTCCTCAGCTCACAGGAATGAAGAATGAGTTTAGGAGAGCAGAAGATCCAGAAGATTTAAGAGGAACTTCTGACGGAGAGACGCTCCAAAGAAACTCAAAGCTGTGAGTCTCTTTAGACAGACAGGATTCAGTTCAGCTGAAGGATTCTGAGCTCCTCCTCTGATAAACCTGCAAAAGCATCATGGAAACGGGGGAGGGGGGGGCACGGGCACCCCTACAGCAGCCCACCTCCCTCCTCATAGAAATGATCAGCAGAACCAGCAAACGTTTGGACGTCAGGAACCTTTTCAGAGGTTGATGGAGCTGAAACATCTTCAGCTGCCCCCACCCCCTCCCCCCAAACTGTAAAAGTCCAAACAGCTTCAGAGAAACGAGTTCGATGAAGATTTTGGAACGATAAAGGCCTGAGAAACAGTGCTGTCTGCTTTAACTCAGTGAATCATTTCATGTTTTTCAAAGTTTCTTTGTCTTCAGGACAAACATCTATGTGAACATCCGTCCACCTGGTCTGAAGGTTACTGCAGTTCATGAGAAGAACTTTCAGTAAACTGGAGTCCAACGACGTTCTGACAAACCTCTCCTTCACTTTGATGCGTTTAATGTTCACTCTTTGAAAGATGAATAACTGATTTTCTGATCGGAAGTCCAGGTGAACAAAGATCCTGGACGTTCTCTGCCTTTAGGGTCTTCAGGATCTGGACAAACAGGAGATGTTCTGGAGATCAAACAGTTTATCCTGAGACCTCCTGGTTCAGACACCTTCATCCTTCATCTCTGATGAAGTGAGTGACGTTGATGGATCTGCTAATCAGCAGATCTGATCTGATTATCTGACCGTTCTGTGTCTGAGTTTAAACCAGTCTGGACTATTCAAATATGTAGTTGTAGATTTAGATAAGTTAATTCTTCTCTATGAGTTCTGGTACATCGCCTGTCCGTCCTGGGGGAGGATCCCTCCTTCATGTGGACACCCCTGAGGTTTCTTCTTTTTTCCCAAAATCTGTTTATTTAGGAGTTTTTCCTTACAGAGAAGGAGGTAAAGGCAGGGATGCCAGTTTGGTTCGGTTCGGTTCAGCTCTTGTATTTTCTAACGGATTTTTGTTTTGCACAATTAGTGAAGCCTGTTGAGACACCTGGGTTGTAACATTGGACTATATAAACAAAACTGAATTGAATTGGATTTCAGAAATCTTTGAAGCAGAATTCTTTTGTGCTAAACCAGCAGCTGAACAGCGACGATCCTCCAGCAGCTTCATGCTTGTCTCTGAGCCGGTTTCTTTCTTTCACCGTTTGCCTTCATGAGGTCTGTGGTTTCCTTTTCCTGTTCCTTTTCTGTTCGTGTCACCCTCCCTTTGTCAGAAATACAGACCAGTTTGGTGTCATTGCTGAGCGTTTAGATCCACATGATGTTCTGAAGGTGGACGGCATCGTCCCGATCCATCTAATCTGGATCAGAAATGTTTCTTAAAGCAAATTATGACAACAAAAGCAGACAATTAAATGAGAGTTGGTCACGGAGTGTGAACGCAAGAAAACACGGACTGAGAGAAACATTGAGAGGCTGAAGGGAAATCCCACCGAGGTGGAGGACTGAAGCTGATGGAGGGGAGGGAGGGGGGGCTGAGCGTTCAGGGAGGGAGGTGTGGAGAAAGATATGGTCAGGGACGGCCGTGAACTGGCAGCAGGATGACTCAGTGAGGCCTCGTCCTGGGGGGGCACACTCACAAAGACACATTTTTCTTTGTCCATAGGAGGGCGTCCAGATTTGTTCCTCTGAAGGAAAAACTGTCTTCTGCTTTAAAGACGAAGGTCAGAAAAGCTACGGCAACAGGAGAGGTCCACCAAACTCACAGCAAACTGGATGTTCATGTCAGAAACTCCCAAACACCTCCCCCCCCCTTCCATTGAGGTGTTCTCCCTACCATGACAAAGGTGGATAAAGGTGGAAAGATTTCATGTAATCCATGGACACCAGTGAAGATCACAAATCATTGAAGAAAAAAGGTTCAGAGCACTGTCTAGTGGGTCTAGATGACCCAATGTTAAAGTGCCTAGGATAGAACAAGGGTTACACCCCATAAGTCAAAGTCCCCCCCACACCCCAATCAGGTCCTCTTTGACAAGTTTGACTTAAAACATCAAAGTTTGTATAATTAAACCATTTTTCTAACGTTCTCCTTCCAGACTGAAGTGAAGTTACGTCACATTAAAATGTTTCTGCTGCGTTCGGTCCAGTCCTCCTCCAACGAGAAGCAGATCTTTCAGCCTCTAATCGCAGTCTGGCCTGGACCCCCCCCCCAGCAGAGGGACAGGTGGATCTGGGATGGTGGTTCCACTCTGCCCCCCAGTCCCCCCATGCTACCACCACCTCACCATCGCTCCCTAAACTCTCCTCACTGATCAGGTTTTTGTTGCTGCGCAGATGGAACTGCAGAGGAACGAACAGAACAAACATGCAATTTGAGGAAAATACAGATTTCTACAGAAAATACTTTCTGCAAAACATTAGAAATATTATCTTTTTGCATTAAGAGGGGCTGCATGGTGGGGTAGTGGTTACCGCTTCGCCTAACAGCTAGAAGGTCCTTTTCAAATTCTGGCTGGGACTTTTCGGTTTCTGCGGCTTTTCTTCCACAGTTCAGCAAACAGTGTTTAGTGCTCACCTGACAGTCGCTGGGATAGGCTCCAGCAACCCTATGACCGGATTCAGCAGGTGATGAAAATGGATGAATGGATGGAATTAAGACTGTTTGGAGGCAAATGTTTTATCAGAAGAAAAAAGCTAGATTGGAATCATCTTAAAAACGTATTTGAAGCTTTTGACTGACAGCTGTCTCTCCCAGAATCCTCCAACCAACTCCGGTTTCTGCTGAAAGCTCAACCCAAACTTCATGGAGCAGAGTTGACAGAGATGCCCCCCCCCCCCCCCCCGCGCGTTATCATCCCGCATCTTCAGCAGAGACTCTACTGAGGCAGAAAGCTTCTCTGAGTGCCCAATTATGTCCGTTTATCTCCTTCCAGGCGCAGCTGGGATCAAACGGAATGAAGAAGCAGTTTCAAACAGAGAGGAGAAGAGAAAAATCATTCTTCCGATCCCTTCAGCTCCTATACCCACCTCCACCCGCCCGCAGCTCCGCATACACTCGGTAGCTCTCCTCCCTCCGGAGGCAGCAGTGGAGAGGAGGCCGTGACGCCGAGGGAGCTTCGGTGTGACAGGCCCACAGCTGAGATCGTTCCTGTGGTTCTCAGTCACAGAGGAGGTCTGGAGAGGAGCTAGAGGAGGCCTCAAAGCTTCTCCACCAACAACTGGTGCAAACTGCTGCGTGGATGACGTCAGCAGACATGAGAATGACCCAAACACCCAGAAGTACTTAGGCTGAAGTGATATGTGCGTGAAAAAGTTCTTATGGGCAGAAGCGCGCGTTGGGGGTGGGGGTGGGGGGTGCTCTTGCGCCTCCTCTTGATGCTTTTCTAAAACAGCACCTGGAGGCTGGACCTCCTGACCCAAGTCATGGGATCTTCAAAAGAGGAGCAGACAGAGGAGGCCCAGAAGAAAACAGAGCCCCGCTTTAAACAAATCAGTCTCCCTTCTTTTTCCTGCACGTGCGTGAAGAGTGTAATCTGTAATCACGTCCATCTTCCTACAGTTACAGAAGAAAATACCCCCCCTCCCCCGCGTGCGCCTGCTGGAGTTTCCTCCACCGCTGCGTAATTTGCGCGTAAAGTTACACCGTCGCTGTGGCGCGTGACTGCCGTTAAGAGAAAAATCCAGCTGGTAGCGGCGCGCGGCGGCGTTCGTTCATGAATAGCTGCTGATCGACAACCGCACGCCGCGAGCGCGTTCACTAAACACAGCCAAACCGCAGCGGCGGCAGCGGGAAACGGTGGCCCGGGCGAAACCAGCGCGTGCGCGTGAGCGCGGTGGCAACACTTGAGGAACGGAAAACTGTCGTTTCTGTCGGGAGGGGAAAAAAACCCGGAGATGAGCTCTGAAGGTGTGGATGGAGCTTGACTGTGTCACGCGGACATTTCCCTGCGCGTCTTCTGTGATGCGTTTTTATGATTGCGGGTAAAAAGTTCCTGATATCCGTGATCGAGCTCCATCAAACGAACGGAAACCGGTACAAAAACCGGTATCGGTACCGGTCGAGCACACAGGTCTTCGTAGAACCGGCTAAGATCGTCCAGCTACAGACTCTGCAGAGGATTAATTTACAAACAAATGTTTTTAAATCTAAATTCAGCATTTGGGTTTTTTATTCTTTTTAATGATGGAGGATAAATTTAAGATGTGAACAAATATGGAGTTTGATTTTTAACCATCATTTCACCGTAAAGAAAAACACATTTGAAAGTTTGAAAAGCTCAGCTGGAAACTCCTAAGTTTTTCCCAAAGCTCAGGTTCGTTTCCAGGAAAACAAATAAACAGATAAACAGAGCTGCGTTTGTTTTAAGCAGCAAAAGTGTGAACTTACCTCCTTTGGATGTTTTTGCCCCTGAAGGCAGCAGAAACGCCAGCATACATCCCGTGAGCCATGCGGGTACATCCATCTTCATCCTTTATGAGGAGTAAACTGTGAGAAGTGAAAACACTTCCTCTCCTCCCGGGGAAACGGACGGACAGCGCGTCGGTCCCGCTGGCGCAGACTCTGACTGAGCGGTCGGTCCTGCGCTTCCTGCGCACGCGGCGCTGTCCAAGAACGCGTAGCTGTTTCTGAATCGCCTTTCCCCTTTTTCTGACTCTTTACCCCCCAAAAAATATCCAAAATCAGCGGAATTGTCGCCCCAAACAGAGTTTCATTGCCGCGGCATCCTTCGCTCTGCGCGCAGTGCGCGCGCCGGGTCTCTGAGGGAAAACGCGCGTGGGAACTGACCCTGAAAACGCAGGTGACACGTGAAGCTTTAAATATGGAACTCAAAAATAAAAGAAATAAAAACCACCTGGACTGTCAGCAAACCCTCTCTGGGTTTCTAGAATTTGAAAAGTCCATTCCGTCTCGGAAACGATCCAGAATCTCCGGTTTAACTTCTTCAAGTCCTTGAAGCGGAGCTGCGCTCATCTAAACGCGCCACTCCGCTTATGGTGCGTAACGGAGAGGGCGCGCGCGGTGCCCTCCGCGCTGCGTCGCAGGCTGCGTGTCTCTCCGCGTTCTCCTCTCCGCGGGCTCTGCCGGTGCGCTCCTTCCTCTCCTGACTCCTCTGACTGTGTGGCAGCGAGCAGCGCCGCTCACTCAGTCCCCAGTTTCGGGGCGCGTGCGCGTCGTACACGTGAGCGCGTATCGGATTACAGTTGGCAGCTCGGCCCGCCTCTGTTTAGCCCCTCACTGATTAAAGAGCAGTTTGTTCTCAGTGCCTGATCTCCAAAAACGGTTTGGTTTTAAGCTAATTTCTCTTAAACTGAAGTTTTTTTCCTCTCCTTTCTCTCACTGCTGAGGAAAACATGGACATTTTTTACGACAGAAAAAAGAAAGGTTTCCGCACAAACAGATTTATTAGTCTGGAGCGGGAAACGCGGCAGCGCTGCATCATGGGAACAAACGGAGCCAAGTTTCACACAAATGTCCTCCTTTTTTGGAAACACATTCACTTCTGCCCCCAAAGAAAATGTTGTGACTTCTTTAGAGAAGGCGGGCCCTTGGACGCAGACTCACGCATGCACACGCACGTAGACACGCACACACACTTGTCTCCAAGTATGAACCAAACGCTGGTCTCCAGCTGGAGAGGGTCAGAGCTGCGGCCGTGCACTTTTCACGCTGAGATTTAGGTTTCTCAGCAGAGGTGTGCGGGGTTTCCGTTGCAAGGTTTGTGCGTGTGCGTGTCCCCTCGCTCCCAGATCCGTGTCAGGGGGAGGTGTGTTTCAGTAAAACCCCAGCTCGTGGTCTGTTAAAGTAAACCAATCTGGGCTCGCGGGTTGCCTCCCCAGCGCGCACCCTGCTCATATTGGCGCACAGAAACGCGCACGCGCAGGCCCTAATGGCACAGCTGAAGTCACCGGCAGCTCCGTGAAACTAAATTGGGTTTGGTGTTGAGATGTCGTGGTGAAGTCCTCTGTGATGGAGGAGCTAATCACAGGCTCTCTGGTGATTTTTACACCACAGGCACATTATTTATGGAAACGAGCTTCTGTGGGAGAAGAAGTTCTGAGTCTGCGCCACGATCTGGAGGCAGGAGGGGGGGGGGGGGGGTTCTCAAATGTCTGCATCACTCTGGGAGTAACTGCTCCTCGTAGAGGTGCTCACAGGAGGAGCACTCTGCAGGTCAGAAGGTATTTTCTGTGGCAGATCAGTGTCTGGTGGGGGTGTTGCTCGGTGCCGGTGCTCCTGTGACCCCTGTAACCGGGCCCTCAGGTCCCTCTGGCTGCCCGTCCTCCTGCATCTTTCCACTGAAACCAAACCCACCCTTGTCCACTGCAATCTGCCAGCTGATGAGACCACGAGGGGCACATGGCGTGTAAATGTCTGAAATTTGTACAGCTAAGAACCTCTGAGGCACAGAGTGAACCCGCCTCAACTTTAGGTTCGAACTGTTTCGCTCAAAGTGGACCGAAGTGGTCTTAGAAACACAGCAGGACCAAAAACCATTTTCAGAGGTTTCAGGCTTCCTCACCCAAAACTGATGGTTTCATAAACAGACTGACAGCAGAAGCCCAGAAGGAGACGTTCCCGTGGAGAACTCTGCATCTGCATCATGTTCTTTTGAGCTTTGGGATTTCTTCGTTTTAAATGGGATGTTGTCATTCTCAAAGAGAAGAAAGGTTTTTGTTTTTTTGTTGCAGATCGTTGAAGAATTTCAGAGATTTTTCAAAATGAGCGTTTTCACTGCAGGAAAACTTTCATTTCTTTCCAATTTGCAGATGAAACTTGTTTAAAGTGAAATAAAAACCACATTTTACTTTGGAAGAAGAACATGCCGTGTCACTGCTGACGGCAGGAGGAGTAAAGATTGGATGAAACAGTCCTGATCTCTGACGATCATCAAACACAAAGATCAGCTTTGAACAGAACCTCTCTGTGCTCAAACTCAGCTTTTAATTCAAGATTCTTGGACTAACAGGAGAAAAATCCCACCAGTTTGTGTTTTTCTGTTACATTTAAGATGAGAAACGACGAGACAAAGGCTGGATGAAGGCTGGATGAAGGCTGGATGAAGGTTAGATGAAGGTTGGATGAAGGTTGGATGAAGGTTGGATGAAGGCTGGATTAAGGGACAGATGTGAAACTTTTCAGCGTCTTTATGAAAACAGGCAGCAGAGCTGTGAAACCCACAGGAAGTTGATCTTTGCTCTGCGCCATGAGCACAACTCCTCAGCTGGCTTGTCAACAAGTAACCCCCCCCCCCCCCCCCCCCCCCCCGTTCTCAGCCTGCTGACTGTCTGCACCTCCACCTCCTCCAACTCCTCCTCCTGTTCTGCTTATTCGATGAATGAAACGTGCAGCCCTTCTTTCAGGCGCTCCGTCAGCTCTCTCATCCCAGCCTTTGCTCCGTCTCACTTCCGTCTTTTCCTGGAGCATCCGCTGCTTCCCGCTCCGTTTCTGTGGGACGCTGCGTGAATTCTGGGCTTCAGACTAAACCTCCTTCTGTATCAGAAAACATCAGCCCGGACCACAGAATCCAAGCTGCTTCTGCAGGACAAAGCTGGAACAGATGTTCCTCCGGGGGAGGTGACATCCCAGATCTGTGGAAACGGAGCAGGTCTGAAAGTCTAAATGTGATCAGACCGGGATTTCAGTCCTGAAGAGTCTGCGGACGATCACATCTGTCCGAGCTGCTCTTCAATCCAACAGAAAGGCAGAGGAAGCATCCACATCCACTCTGAACAGAAATATGAAAGCAGCACTTCACACGCACCTGTGTGTGTGTGTGTGTGTGTGTGTGTGTGCACGCTCCACCTGCAGCTGCCTCACCTGTGCATGAGAGCGACCGGCTCAGGATAGACGGTCACAGCAGGACGGACGATTCAACCTGCAGAGACACAAGAAGAGCGGGACGATTTCAGCAAAAAGGGGAAAGAAGGACACACACACAAAATCACTCAAAAAGACACAACCAAACGCAAAAACAGACACACAAACACATATTCACAGAGTGTGTGCACATACACAAACATGGACAGAAGAAGATTCCCAGCATTCCCTGTGAAACTTTCACGTCTTCTTCTTCTCTGATCCAAAGCTGCAGTTCCTCCTGAAGCCGTTCTTTGCAGAGATCTGCACTCGTTCTTTTTCCCAAAACGAAGAGAACGTCCCAAAGTGACGATGTCAGCGTTTTTTTACATATTTGTTAAAGTTTGACTTCATGCAAAGATTCACACTTTTCCAGACTGACACATCCTAAATCCTGTTAGTCTCTCATGGGAGATTATTTTGGTAATCTGAAGACTCCAGATACTGGGTTTACCTGCTGCATCCACTGGATTTTACCGTATGGATTTCCATCCTTCCTTCCTTCTTTCCATCCATCCGTCCTTCCTTCCAAACAGAGAAAAATGGGATTTTCTCCAGCTTGCATCTGTGTATTCTTCCATTTCCTCCTGTCCTCCATCCATTTATGTCTTTCTTTATCTCAGCCAGACTGCAGAAATAGGATTTTCCCTGGAAGAAATTCCAATTATTGCCCCCCCTCACCACCACCACCAGCCCCGCTCTATTTCCTATAAATAAACACCTTACTGTATATTTGTTCACCAGCGTCTCGCTGCTCAGTACACAACATAAAGCAGTAATCCAGCAGTTTGCCGTGTTTATATTTGGCTCTGTGTTGTCAGGAGTAACCTTCAGACTGTATTTGCTGCTCTGCGTCTCCTAAACACCTCCTTCTGCAGGAGGAGACATGACTGTGGATCTATGGAGGGAGGCTCAGTTCATCTGTCAGCTCCTGTTTTATGAATGAAGACGACGAAACTCCAAAGAACAGAAAGGCAGCGTCTTCACAGTAAAGTCTGGACTCCTCTGCATCTTCAGTCCTGCTCCTCCTCCACGACGGACGCCGTTTATCCACAGCTGAGCCGGTTCACCTGCAGCTCCAGGTTCACCTGCAGCTCCAGGCTCACCTGCAGCTCCGGGCTCACCTGCAGCTCCGGGTTCACCTGCAGCTCCGGGTTCACCTGCAGCTCCAGGCTCACCTGCAGCTCCGGGTTCACCTGCAGCTCCAGGCTCACCTGCAGCTCCTTTTCTGAAAAAAAAACTCTGCACCCCCCCCCCCCCCCCCCATACAACAACCCTCTCAATCTCTTCTGCCGGGCTTTTCCCTTTCAGATGTCCGTGCCGTTATTCCTCCATCCCTGGAATCTGCCAGAGCTCCCCTCCAATAACTCCTCTCCCAAATCATATTTTTGTGGTTGCTTAAAGGTCAGAAATGTTTCTCATTTCCGTCGTCTATTACATGGATGTAAATGAAAAGTAAAGACTTGATTGGAGACAAAGAGTAGCTGGCAGTGATGTAACTCCTCCAGACGGATGCCGTTATCTGCTCTGAGGACGTCTAATCAGGGAGGGGGCTCCTGGCCCCTCGCGTTATCACCATCAGACCCCCCCGTTTTTACAGTCTGTGTGTGTTCAGGATTGGGTTGTCAGCGATCATCCCATCATCTCAGGCAAACACCCGAGGCAGAATAAGGATTTACCCCCTTCTTTTGTTCAAACCACACGACCTCAGATGTGACGACAGACATCCTGATCGTCCTGCTGCAACTAACCCCCCCCCCCCCCGAACCTGCTGACCCGTCAGGAGGAATTTGATTTCCTTCTTCCTGTTGTAACTCAGTCAGAGTGGTGGTGGGGGGGGTCAGCACATTGAGTTTATTTCGGATCATCAAACGGCGTCACAGTGAGATGATTGACACTCAGTTCAGTTTGTTTCTGAAGCCACAGGTCAAATCTGAGGTCATCCCACAGAGTTCTGCTCAGAACAGTAGAAATATTCCAGCCAGGTTCTGGAGAGCGTCATAATCCCATTTAATCCAGATTATTAGTGTTTTCACATCTGATGAATCCACAGATCAGTTTTTGGTGAACTTTGTGGAGCGATGGTTTTGGTTTTTTCTTAAAGTCATCCAGTTGTGGACTTGCTGAGAATTCTGGGTTTTGTTGTTCTAAAAAACGTCTTAGATTTGTTTGTCAGAAAAAAATAAATTCCTGTTTCTGTCAGTCATCCAGGCCCTGAAATAACAAACAATCCCACACCACCACACTACCTCCACCTGCTGTGCTTTTTTCTACAATACCACCATATTTAATAAATATTCCAGAAAGTTCCTCTTGTGTCCGATCAGAACATCAGTGCAGACGTGGTGCACCGATGCCTCCCTGCATCACTCAGAGTGCAGGGAGGAGCAGGGAGGTGCGATGGGATTTTCCCATAACATGGGGTGTGTGTGTGTGTGTGTGTGTGGGGGGGGGTGTTCAGAAAAACTCAATGGATGTCAGACGTGAGAGCAGGACGTCGGTCTGATCACAGGCTCCCAGTTTCTGTTCTTCTGGATGCTTCCTGTTTCTGTGGGAAAACGGCGCGAAGAGAACTTCTGGAATCATGCGGTAGAACTTCTCACAGAACCAGAACTACTAGAAAAGCTCTCAGAACAGAAGCAGCTAAAGCAGAGATGCTGCGATTCTGGACAAAAGGTCCTGATCATCATTTGACCGCCACAGATTTTTACCTCATGCACTTCCCTCTTGTGTGTGTGTGTGTGTCAGTGTGTGTGTGTACATATTATGTGTGAGTGTGTGTGAGTATGTATCAATTTTTGAGTGTATTTTTTGTGTTTGTGCATGTAGTGTATGCACGTGCAAGGGAGTGTGTGTTTTTATGCATGTGTGTCTGTGTGCTTTTTGTGGGATTTTGTGTGTGTTCTCGTATGCGTTTGTGTGTGCAGTGTCTGTTTCTGTGTTTGTGTCCGTTTTGTGTGTGTGTGTGTGTGTGTGTGATGTTGTGGTCATCTGTGTTAGGCCGCAACTCTGACTCGGTTGTGTTTCGCTGACGCCTCCATGTGATGCTTCAATGGATCCATCGGGTCTCATATGCCCCCAAATGTCCAGGTTGATGGACATTGGTTGGAGGGGGGGTGAAGGGGGGGGGGGGGGGTCAGCAGATGTTTTATTTCCCAGACTTTAATGTGTGTTAAGACAAAGAGCGACACACAAAAGACAAAAGGATGTGTGACGCTGTCATGTGTCATTAACAAGCTTGATGACACAACAGGGACATGTACACAACCCCCACCCCCCACCCCCAACCTGCCCCCGCTTGCCACAACTGAAACATGATGAAATGTTTAACACAGAGAGTGATCAGATGATCAGACGCGGG
The DNA here is from genome assembly GCF_053564925.1 of Oryzias latipes. Classification (NCBI taxonomy): domain Eukaryota; kingdom Metazoa; phylum Chordata; class Actinopteri; order Beloniformes; family Adrianichthyidae; genus Oryzias; species Oryzias latipes. The sequence goes on along the minus strand of NC_136257.1, from coordinate 34,115,105 downwards.
TCACATGATCAGATTCTGCTGAAAGCCGTCAAGCATTTCTATAAACTCGTTTTCTTTGGAGTAAAACTTCTTTCTACGTCACAAAGGTCCGTTCTGGTCCTGCATGCTTCTACCGGATGGGACATGCTAGTGTTTCAGATTTTGTTTTACTTGAAGATCAAATCTGCATGTAGTACCTCCTTTGTCCAGCAGGACGCGCAGCTCTTCATGAGCAGATGGCCGTTCTTCTCCGGTTGGACATTTTCTGAGAGCATGCCATCGTGTTTTGGACAGAAATTCCTCCCGATAACCTCTGGAGTCTGTCATAACGGTACAAGCGCTCCAACGCTGCAATCAGAGAAACCCAGAACTCTAATGACCCTGAGCTTTACTCAGAGACCTGAAATATGATCTCAGCCTTGAGTCTTTCACTGAGGTCCAAGGTAGAGAGAGGCAGGAGTAAATATTTATTCCTGTGGAACCACCAAACATGAAACCTTCTAACAAATGCTTTAAACGTCAAATGAAAGAAGGAATTCTGCTTCACCGTTTAAGTTGAAACTTTCTGATGAAATGCTGAAAAAAGTTCCTGAAATGATTTGAAGACATTATTTCCTGTCTGGGATTATTTTGGAACCACAGGAGGAGTCAGAGATGAACCCTTTAACACCAAAGCTGTCGCCGGCGACATGAACCAACACAATCTCTACCAAAAGTAGTAAAGCTTAGTTTATTCATTTCGGGGTCAAGGGGCTGCTGGAGCCTATCCCGGCCACTTGTGGGCAAAAAGCAGTCTGTCACAAACAGACCCCCACACACACGGTGGGAGGAAGCCGGAGCCCCCGGAGAAAACCCACGGATGGACTTAGAACATGCCAACTCCACACAGACAGGTTCTTAGGTTCGTCAGGCCCCCCAGCCGGGACTTGAACCAGTGGCTTTCTTCCTGTGAGGCTAGAGTGCTAACCACTGCTCCACCCTGCAGAATAGTGTAGTAGTAGTAATACGCAACACTTTACAGTAATAAACTGTGGTAAAATAGTAAGATATGCAACACAGTAGAGTGTATTAAAGTGAAATATGCAAGACTTTGTAGTACAGCGCAGAGTAAAACATTTTCTGATAGTAAAGTAGTAAAATATACAACGTGGTGCAGAGGTAGAGTGGTCGACCTCTGATCAGAAGATTGCAGTTCACTCTGTGCACCCATCTGTCACAGTGTCCTTGAGCAAGACACTGAACCTCTCATTGGTGGTTATAGGATGGCGTCTAATCCCCAGTCCTTCTGCGGCAGAAACGGTTCAAATTCAACAGGACAGATTTGAAGCCTCCAATCGGCTTAAAGACAATAGAACAGAAGATCCGTCTAAAGAACTCCAGAACCACACATCAGACGGACCACCAGGCCGTCCGCATGCAGCTTTTTGGTGGAGAAGCTGCTCAAAATCAGGAACTCGAAGGATCAGCTTCTGTCCGACAACTGCAGTAAAGTTTTCCGTGTCCGTCTCTTCCAGGGCCGTGTTCCCTCTTTAGGGGGTGTGACGGAAAATAAACCAGCGATTACAGAAAAGACCCAAACGGAGAACAACAGGACAGTCTCTGTGGACCAACACTTTCTCTTTAGGGCTCTTAACCCTTTTATGGGCGACAATAAAACAGACAAATGGTCAACAGTCCACAAAACCACAAAACCAGACGGTCAAAAGCAACAATCAGACGAGACTTTCGGCTTCCTTCAAACACCAGAACAGAACTGCAAGTGAACCAGCAGCCAGAAAACAAGAACACTATGAGCGTGGAGGGAACCGGGTTGGTTCCTGCAAATGTTGTACTGATGTCTGATGTCCGGTTCCAAAGAAGGAGATTCCTGCTGAAAGTGTGTCCGCTGTACTGCAGACTAAATCCCATCATGTGACTTTTACCATGTTAACACTGAACAAGTGGCAGTGAAGGACAGCGGAGGGCTTCCTGCTTTTCACAGGACATTCATACTCCGTAGCAGTGGATGCAGTTTATTTTCCATTGAAGAAACCCAGCTGAGTGGATTTTGTTCGTGGAGGAAAGCTGCTTGAACAACTTTCTTTCCAGGTTTTGTCAAAATGTGTCGGATGTCTGTTTCTTTTTATTGTTTTAAATTGATTTAGACCAATAAAGTAACTTTATGTTAGCATGTAAAAGAAACTACGGTTGTTTGTCACAAGCTAACGTCTCTTTCCATTATTTCCTAGGAATTGCACCAGGGATAAACGGGCCTAATAGCCATTAATAGTCTCTTTTGTTTGTTTCAGGTTGTGTCTGGAACCTGTGACCCAACCTTTGACCTTTTGCACTCTTCAGGTGTTTCCTCACCTGTGGCTCCATGTTCCTATTCAACCCTGGAGACCCTAAACCGAGGAAACAAACCAAAACAAACACGCCCCCCCCCCCCCCCCCCCCCCCCCCCCCCCTGCTGTGAGCGCTCTCTCTCCGCTGTGTTGATCTGTTTTCTTTCCCATTTAGGTTTGATTCTTAAACACCAAACTAATTGCAGCAAATCAAATGATTGAAGCCGATTTGGAGGAAACATTGGAGAAAACTCCTCAGTTTTCTTCAGCTGAGCTGAAAGGCTTTAACCTAATTGAAGTTATTTGAATGGAAATGAGTTTGAATGGAAAAAACTTAATGGCAGAGCGTTAAACAGGTGCTGCAGAATGAATGTGTGTCTGAAGCAGATCGCGTATTGTTAGTCTAATTTCCCAGCAGCCCCCTGCAGACACTTCGCTTCGTTCCAGTATCAAACAGCTGTGACGGAGAGCTTTTTAAAAGGCTCACTAATTGTTGTAATGGTCTGTTCCTCTGCACTCTCTCCTTTTACCAGGTCTTTCTTTGCTTTCCACGCGGCGTCATAATGACTCGCTCCTGTCTTTCTCTCTGTCTTCTCCCACAAACGCAGATTTCTGAGTGACAGTTTAATAAGGAAAGCTTTTCCATTATGGAGACAAAAGAGGAGAACGCATCAATTAACACCCACTTCCAAACAAGCCACAAACACGTTTCAGGAAAGGTAAGACTCTCTAACGTGTCACAAACAGCACAGGACCCCCCCCCCCCCCCCCAACGGATAAACCAAGAGTCTTCTGAAGCTACACATGGAATCACCAGGAATATTCAGCATTTTCAGTGAAAACAGCTTTTAGAACATACCTGAACTCTGTAAATATGTTGATTTTGACATGGAAGCATGAAGCTGACCAGTTTCTGAATTTCTGATGCCTGAAATGTGTTTTCAGCCACAGAGGAACCGTAGGAATATTTTATGTCAATTTAATGCAGATTTCTACGCAATAATAAAACAGCAACAGTCAAACATGACGGTGAAAGTGTCATGGTTTGGGCCTGCCTTACAATTCAAGACCCCATAAACTTGCTTTGAACAATAGTTTCCGTCCTCGGTCTTTGGACCCTAAAGGAAAAGCTTGGAGCGTTTGCTCAAAAGCTTTCAGGTGGAGCAGCAGAACAAAGATCCAACAAACCTGCAGACATCTGAACCACCCAACAAAAGCAGAGCAGACACGTTTTTTTCCGCCAAACACACAATCAAACTTCCATTTGCGTCCTCTCTGCTCGCTCTCTCTCAGCAGATCTCATGACTTTCAGACACATTTTCCTTCCTTTCATCCATCATTTCCTCATTCCAACCATTTTCTCAACATGCTGAACCCCTTTGGGGTCAAGGGGTTGCTGGAGCCTATCCCAGCTGCTGTTGGGTGAAGGCGGGGTTACCTGGACAGGTGTCCAATCTGTCACAGAGGGTGCAGGAAACGGACTCAGCTGTTAACCAGGAGACGATCAGACCGATGGTGTGAAGATGCAGGTCCTTCCTCACAAGTCAGCGTCCGAAAGCCATGTTTGGACCGCAGACGTTTGGACCGCAGACGTTTGGACCGCAGACGTTTGGACCGCAGACGTTTGGATCGCAGACGTTTGGATCGCAGACGTTTGGACCGCAGACGTTTGGACCGCAGACGTTTGGACCGCAGACGTTTGGACAGCGGACGTTTGGATCGCAGACGTTTGGACCGCAGACGTTTCGATCACAGACGTTTTGACCCCAGACGTTTGGACAGCAGACGTTTGGACCGCAGACGTTTGGACCGCAGACGTTTGGACAGCGGACGTTTGGACCGCAGACGTTTGGACCGCAGACGTTTGGATCGCAGATGTTTGGATCGCAGACGTTTGGATCGCAGACGTTTGGACCGCAGACGTTTGGATCGCAGACGTTTTGACCGCAGACGTTTGGATCGCAGACGTTTGGACCGCAGAAGTTTGGATCGCAGACGTTTGGACCGCAGACGTTTGGACAGCGGACGTTTGGACCGCAGACGTTTGGACCGCAGACGTTTGGATCGCAGACGTTTGGACCCCAGACGTTTGGACAGCAGACGTTTGGACCGCAGACGTTTGGACCGCAGACGTTTGGACCGCAGACGTTTGGACAGCGGACGTTTGGACCGCAGACGTTTGGACCGCAGACGTTTGGACCGCAGACGTTTGGACAGCGGACGTTTGGACCGCAGACGTTTGGACCGCAGACCTTTGGATCGCAGACGTTTGGATCGCAGACGTTTGGATCGCAGACGTTTGGACCGCAGACGTTTGGATCGCAGACGTTTGGACCGCAGACGTTAAGAACCGCAGACGTTTGGACCGCAGAAGTTTGGATCGCAGACGTTTGGATCGCAGACGTTAGGACCGCAGACGTTTGGACCGCAGACGTTTGGATCACAGACGTTTTGACCGCAGACGTTTGGACAGCGGACGTTTGGACCGCAGACGTTTGGACAGCGGACGTTTGGACTACAGGTGTTTCGACCTCAGACGTTTGGACCGCAGACGTTTGGACCGCAGACGTTTGGACCGCAGACGTTTGGACCGCAGACGTTTGGATCGCAGACGTTTGGACCGCAGACGTTTGGATCACAGAGGTTTTGACCCCAGACGTTTGGACAGCAGACGTTTGGACCGCAGACGTTTGGACCGCAGACGTTTGGACAGCGGACGTTTGGACCGCAGACGTTTGGACCGCAGACGTTTGGACCGCAGACGTTTGGACAGCGGACGTTTGGACCGCAGACGTTTGGACCGCAGACGTTTGGACAGCGGACGTTTGGACCGCAGACGTTTGGACCGCAGACGTTTGGATCGCAGATGTTTGGATCGCAGACGTTTGGATCGCAGACGTTTGGACCGCAGACGTTTGGATCGCAGACGTTTTGACCGCAGACGTTTGGATCGCAGACGTTTGGACCGCAGAAGTTTGGATCGCAGACGTTTGGACCGCAGACGTTTGGACAGCGGACGTTTGGACCGCAGACGTTTGGACCGCAGACGTTTGGATCGCAGACGTTTGGACCCCAGACGTTTGGACAGCAGACGTTTGGACCGCAGACGTTTGGACCGCAGACGTTTGGACCGCAGACGTTTGGACAGCGGACGTTTGGACAGCAGACGTTTGGACCGCAGACGTTTGGACCGCAGACGTTTGGACAGCGGACGTTTGGACCGCAGACGTTTGGACCGCAGACCTTTGGATCGCAGACGTTTGGATCGCAGACGTTTGGATCGCAGACGTTTGGACCGCAGACGTTTGGATCGCAGACGTTTGGACCGCAGACGTTAAGAACCGCAGACGTTTGGACCGCAGACGTTTGGATCGCAGACGTTTGGATCGCAGACGTTAGGATCGCAGATGTTTGGATCGCAGACGTTTGGATCGCAGACGTTTGGACCGCAGACGTTTGGATCGCAGACGTTTTGACCGCAGACGTTTGGATCGCAGACGTTTGGACCGCAGAAGTTTGGATCGCAGACGTTTGGACCGCAGACGTTTGGACAGCGGACGTTTGGACCGCAGACGTTTGGACCGCAGACGTTTGGATCGCAGACGTTTGGACCCCAGACGTTTGGACAGCAGACGTTTGGACCGCAGACGTTTGGACCGCAGACGTTTGGACCGCAGACGTTTGGACAGCGGACGTTTGGACCGCAGACGTTTGGACCGCAGACGTTTGGACCGCAGACGTTTGGACAGCGGACGTTTGGACCGCAGACGTTTGGACCGCAGACCTTTGGATCGCAGACGTTTGGATCGCAGACGTTTGGATCGCAGACGTTTGGACCGCAGACGTTTGGATCGCAGACGTTTGGACCGCAGACGTTAAGAACCGCAGACGTTTGGACCGCAGAAGTTTGGATCGCAGACGTTTGGATCGCAGACGTTTGGACCGCAGACGTTTGGACAGCGGACGTTTGGACTACAGGTGTTTCGACCTCAGACGTTTGGATCGCAGACGTTTGGACAGCGGACGTTTGGACCGCAGACGTTTGGATCGCAGTTGTTTGGATCGCAGACGTTTGGACCGCAGACGTTTGGATCGCAGACGTTTGGATCGCAGACGTTTGCACCGCAGACGTTTGGATCGCAGACGTTTGGATCGCAGACGTTTGGACCGCAGACGTTTGGACCGCAGACGTTTGGACCGCAGACGTTTGGACAGCGGACGTTTGGACCGCAGACGTTTGGACCGCAGACGTTTGGATCGCAGATGTTTGGATCGCAGACGTTTGGATCGCAGACGTTTGGACCGCAGACGTTTGGATCGCAGACGTTTTGACCGCAGACGTTTGGATCGCAGACGTTTGGACCGCAGAAGTTTGGATCGCAGACGTTTGGACCGCAGACGTTTGGACAGCGGACGTTTGGACCGCAGACGTTTGGACCGCAGACGTTTGGATCGCAGACGTTTGGACCCCAGACGTTTGGACAGCAGACGTTTGGACCGCAGACGTTTGGACCGCAGACGTTTGGACCGCAGACGTTTGGACCGCGGACGTTTGGACAGCGGACGTTTGGACCGCAGACGTTTGGACCGCAGACGTTTGGACCGCAGACGTTTGGACAGCGGACGTTTGGACCGCAGACGTTCTGACCGCAGACCTTTGGATCGCAGACGTTTGGATCGCAGACGTTTGGATCGCAGACGTTTGGACCGCAGACGTTTGGATCGCAGACGTTTGGACCGCAGACGTTAAGAACCGCAGACGTTTGGACAGCAGACGTTTGGATCGCAGACGTTTGGATCGCAGACGTTTGGATCGCAGACGTTTGGACCGCAGACGTTTGGATCGCAGACGTTTGGACCGCAGACGTTAAGAACCGCAGACGTTTGGACCGCAGACGTTTGGATCGCAGACGTTTGGATCGCAGACGTTAGGACCGCAGACGTTTGGACCGCAGACGTTTGGATCACAGACGTTTTGACCGCAGACGTTTGGACAGCGGACGTTTGGACCACAGACGTTTGGACAGCGGACGTTTGGACTACAGGTGTTTCGACCTCAGACGTTTGGATCGCAGACGTTTGGACAGCGGACGTTTGGACCGCAGACGTTTGGATCGCAGTTGTTTGGATCGCAGACGTTTGGACCGCAGACGTTTGGATCGCAGACGTTTGGATCGCAGACGTTTGGACCGCAGACATTTGGACCGCAGACGTTTGGACCGCAGACGTTTGGATCGCAGACGTTTGGATCGCAGACGTTTTGACCGCAGACGTTTGGATCGCAGACGTTTGGACCGCAGAAGTTTGGATCGCAGACGTTTGGACAGCGGACGTTTGGACCGCAGACGTTTGGACCGCAGACGTTTGGATCGCACATGTTTGGATCGCAGACGTTTGGACCGCAGACGTTTGGACCGCAGACGTTTGGACAGCGGACGTTTGGACCGCAGACGTTTGGACCGCAGACGTTTGGATCGCAGACGTTTGGATCGCAGACGTTTGGATCGCAGACGTTTGGACCGCAGACGTTTGCACCGCAGACGTTTGCACCGCAGACGTTTGGATCGCAGACGTTTGGATCGCAGACGTTTGGACCGCAGACGTTTGGACCGCAGACGTTTGGACCGCAGACGTTTGGACAGCGGACGTTTGGACCGCAGACGTTTGGACCGCAGACGTTTGGACCGCAGACGTTTGGATCGCAGACGTTTTGACCGCAGACGTTTGTATCACAGACGTTTGGACCGCAGACGTTTGGACCGCAGACGTTTGCACCGCAGACGTTTGCACCGCAGACGTTTGGATCGCAGACGTTTGGATCGCAGACGTTTGGACCGCAGACGTTTGGACCGCAGACGTTTGGACCGCAGACGTTTGGACAGCGGACGTTTGGACCGCAGACGTTTGGACCGCAGACGTTTGGATCGCAGATGTTTGGATCGCAGACGTTTGGATCGCAGACGTTTGGACCGCAGACGTTTGGATCGCAGACGTTTTGACCGCAGACGTTTGGATCGCAGACGTTTGGACCGCAGAAGTTTGGATCGCAGACGTTTGGACCGCAGACGTTTGGACAGCGGACGTTTGGACCGCAGACGTTTGGACCGCAGACGTTTGGATCGCAGACGTTTGGACCCCAGACGTTCTGACCGCAGACGTTTGGATCGCAGACGTTTGGATCGCAGACGTTTGGACTACAGGTGTTTCGACCTCAGACGTTTGGACCGCAGACGTTTGGACCGCAGACGTTTGCACCGCAGACGTTTGCACCGCAGACGTTTGGATCGCAGACGTTTGGATCGCAGACGTTTGGATCGCAGACGTTTGGATCGCAGACGTTTTGACCGCAGACGTTTGGATCGCAGACGTTTGGACCGCAGAAGTTTGGATCGCAGACGTTTGGACAGCGGACGTTTGGACCGCAGACGTTTGGACCGCAGACGTTTGGATCGCAGACGTTTGGATCGCAGACGTTTGGACCGCAGACGTTTGGACCGCAGACGTTTGGACAGCGGACGTTTGGGCCGCAGACGTTTGGACCGCAGACGTTTGGATCGCAGACGTTTGGATCGCAGACGTTTGGATCGCAGACGTTTGGACCGCAGACGTTTGGATCGCAGACGTTTGGACCGCAGACGTTAAGAACCGCAGACGTTTGGACCGCAGACGTTTGGATCGCAGACGTTTGGATCGCAGACGTTAGGACCGCAGACGTTTGGACCGCAGACGTTTGGATCACAGACGTTTTGACCGCAGACGTTTGGACAGCGGACGTTTGGACCGCAGACGTTTGGACAGCGGACGTTTGGACTACAGGTGTTTCGACCTCAGACGTTTGGATCGCAGACGTTTGGACAGCGGACGTTTGGACCGCAGACGTTTGGATCGCAGTTGTTTGGATCGCAGACGTTTGGACCGCAGACGTTTGGATCGCAGACGTTTGGATCATAGACGTTTGGACCGCAGACATTTGGACCGCAGACGTTTGGACCGCAGACGTTTGGATCGCAGATGTTTGGATCGCAGACGTTTTGACCGCAGACGTTTGGATCGCAGACGTTTGGACCGCAGAAGTTTGGAACGCAGACGTTTGGACAGCGGACGTTTGGACCGCAGACGTTTGGACCGCAGACGTTTGGATCGCAGACGTTTGGATCGCAGACGTTTGGACCGCAGACGTTTGGATCGCAGACGTTTGGATCGCAGACGTTTGGATCGCAGACGTTTGGACCGCAGACGTTTGGATCGCAGACGTTTGGACCGCAGACGTTAAGAACCGCAGACGTTTGGACCGCAGACGTTTGGATCGCAGACGTTTGGATCGCAGACGTTAGGACCGCAGACGTTTGGACCGCAGACGTTTGGATCACAGACGTTTTGACCGCAGACGTTTGGACAGCGGACGTTTGGACCGCAGACGTTTGGACAGCGGACGTTTGGACTACAGGTGTTTCGACCTCAGACGTTTGGATCGCAGACGTTTGGACAGCGGACGTTTGGACCGCAGACGTTTGGATCGCAGTTGTTTGGATCGCAGACGTTTGGACCGCAGACGTTTGGATCGCAGACGTTTGGATCATAGACGTTTGGACCGCAGACATTTGGACCGCAGACGTTTGGACCGCAGACGTTTGGATCGCAGATGTTTGGATCGCAGACGTTTTGACCGCAGACGTTTGGATCGCAGACGTTTGGACCGCAGAAGTTTGGAACGCAGACGTTTGGACAGCGGACGTTTGGACCGCAGACGTTTGGACCGCAGACGTTTGGATCGCAGACGTTTGGATCGCAGACGTTTGGACCGCAGACGTTTGGATCGCAGACGTTTGGACCGCAGACGTTAGGACCGCAGACGTTCTGACCGCAGACGTTTGGATCGCAGACGTTTGGATCGCAGACGTTTGGATCGCAGACGTTTGGACCGCAGACGTTTGGACCGCAGACGTTTGGATCGCAGACGTTTTGACCGCAGACGTTTGTATCACAGACGTTTGGACCGCAGACGTTTGGACCGCAGACGTTTGGACAGCGGACGTTTGGACTACAGGTGTTTCGACCTCAGACGTTTGGACCGCAGACGTTTGGACCGCAGACGTTTGCACCGCAGACGTTTGCACCGCAGACGTTTGGATCGCAGACGTTTGGATCGCAGACGTTTGGACCGCAGACGTTTGGACCGCAGACGTTTGGATCGCAGACGTTTTGACCGCAGTATTTGGATCGCAGACGTTTGGACCGCAGACGTTAGGACCGCAGACGTTCTGACCGCAGACGTTTGGATCGCAGACGTTTGGATCGCAGACGTTTGGACCGCAGACGTTTGGACCGCAGACGTTTGGAATCGCAGACGTTTTGACCGCAGACGTTTGGATCGCATACGTTTGGATCACAGACGTTTGGACCGCAGACGTTTGGATCACAGACGTTTGGACCGCAGACGTTTGGACAGCGGACGTTTGGACTACAGGTGTTTCGACCTCAGACGTTTGGACCGCAGACGTTTGGACCGCAGACGTTTTGACCGCAGACGTTTGGATCACAGACGTTTGGACCGCAGACGTTTTGACCGCAGACGTTTGGATCACAGACGTTTGGACCGCAGACGTTTGGACCGCAGACGTTTGGACCGCAGACGTTTGGACCGCAGACGTTTGCACCGCAGACGTTTAAAGACTGAAGGGAAACTTGGAGCAAATGTTAGAAGCAGCTTATCACAGAAACCGTTTCAGCTACGATCCGTTTCCTCCACACAGAAATGTAGATGGAAGCAGCGATGAGAGGCGATTGGACGGCACCAGCAGTTCCTCTTTCACTTTACTGCGTGTCCTCCTCCTCCTGAGAGGGAGCAGCTGGATCTGCCCCGTGATTTGAAGGAATCGAGGAAGCATCTGGCAAAAGGATCAATTCTTTCTCCAGAGCAGTTCAGGAAAAGCAGGAGAGCTGCTGGATCCTGCAGGACCGGATCCTTCCTCTGGGTTTCTGGGAATAAACACAGTAAAAGCAGCACCAACCTGCATAAGCTCGACTCAAAGGAAAATGAAGTTTGTTCAGAAATGCGTGAGGAGCTGCAGCTTGAAGAAAGTCGTCCCCCTAACAGAGCAGCTGCTGGAGCATTTTCCAGCTTTTTCATCCAGTAAAGGGGGTCTTACAGGACTCTTTTACTGTTTTAACACTCCCCTCACTACGATGTGTGTGTGTGTGGGGGGGCATTAGTCATGTTTCTGAACGTGTGTGAAGACAACCAGACTATCTACAACATCTGGTTCTCCGCCACAATGTTTTTGTAAAAAAGTAAAATCTTTATCTGTAATATCATAACACAGCTAAATCTAATGCGAGGGGGGGGGAGTCTGATGTTTGGGGTCATCGTTTTTCCGGAATCCGTTTTTTTTGGGAGTTTTTCCTTACCGCGAAAGGGGGTCTAAGGGCAGGGATGCCAGTATAGCTTAGTCAGTTTGTTAGTTCATTTTAGTATTTTCCTATTGAACTCTTTGTATTCGTGATCCTTTTGAGTTTATGTTTTACTTCGAAGCCCATCGAGACGACTGTTGTTGTGATTTTGGGCTACAAATACAATTGAATTGAATTGAATTGAATTGAATTGAATTGAATTGAATTGAATTGAATTGAATGCCACCGATGAAAGAGAAAATGAAACATTTTTTTCTAAGAGCTCAAACTCCTTCAAATATTCCTTTTTAAACTTGATTTTACTGAAAGATGTGAGAATTTCTGGAAACCAGATCTGAAAAAACTCAAGTTCTACAATCCAAACAGGTTTAAAGTTTCAGCGACCTTACTGTGAGGCTTCACACCTGATAATTTAGCGTGGGGGGGTAACACTTGTTAATGGTCAAATATGGACACTCAGCAGACGTGGGCACAGGTCCAACTTTGCTCCGTAGATTTAGATCCACAATCCTGCTTCAGCCAATCAGGCCAACGAGAGTTTACTGAAACGCAGACGAGACAAAAATGTGAAAACGTCCACAGCAACTGCCCCCCCATTAGATCGGTGGGGCCTGAAACCCACAGATGTCTCAGGAATGGATGCAGTGGACGGTTCTGGGTCCTAGTTTCTGTCTTCAGCTGGTCAACATGGCGGCAGGCCGCATGCCAAGGGCGGGGTCCTCCTCTGAGGGGAGACAGACGCCGCTGTCCTCAGTGAGAAAGAACAACGGCTTCTGCCCAGGACTGTTCATGCTCCAAGAGAAGCTCCAGAACTCTGATGAAGTTGAGACAAAACTTCTTTCAGAACCAGAACTTTTGTGTTTCACTTATCTGAAGCTGTTGATCTGGCGGTCGGCGCGCGTCCGGGCGGTCGCCGCGCGTCCTCGTCTACCTTCTCAGCCTCGTGACTGCAGCAGTTTGTGTTCACATATGCAGATCTGCACCAGATCCTCCGTGAGTGGGCTCGGATTCACACCACAGCCGGTCCGTGCTGGTGCACGGGGTGTGAATCTGGGCAGTGCGTGGTAGCCAGCAGGCGCCGGGGGGCCGGGCTCTCTTCAAAGACCACATTCAGACTCCGGGTGGGTTCAGACGTCTGCACTTGTGTTAAAAGGAAGCAAGAAAGTGAGATAAGAGGCGGCAGCAAGCGCTTTCTTACTTTAAGCAGAGTGTTGCTTGTTTATCAAACAGGGTCACTTTGTGTGTCTTTGTGTGTTTGTGTGTCTGTGTGTGTGTGTTTGTGTTAGATGGAATGAAGCAGAAAGGCAGGAAGCCAGAGGAGGCCTGCAGCAGAGGCTTCAGCGTCTCAGTGTAACTGAAGAAGATGAGCAGAGTGAAGCAGAAAGAGAGAAGGGTCAAGTGTTTGATAGAGGAATGAAGAATGAGCGACTCGATCCTGATGCTTCTTCCTTAGAAACTGTTTGTGTTTGCTCTCTGACCTGTTAGGAGGAACACAAACTACTCAACTACAGGAGGACTCAGCTTTTCCTTCAGCTGCAGACAGACAGACAGACAGACAGACAGGAGTTAACCTTTCCATATCGGATCTAGAACTTTCCTTTTATCCAAATGATTTTCCAAAACTCAACGATCCAAGAATCACATTTTATTTCTGGAAATGTTTGTTCGTGTCAGAATTTCTGCTGCCTGTATTCCTATTGGCTCACTGCTAGATCCATTTCCTCTAAGTCCTTCTTAGTCAATGAGTTAATCAATGATAACAAACTTAGTCTACTAGCTTTAACAGAAACTTGGCTCCAACAGGATGACTATGTTAGACTGAATGAAGCACCCCCCCCCCCCCCCCCACTTATGCTAACTATCAGAAATCCAGGATTTCAGGGAAAGGAGGGGGTTTGGCAGTAATATCACAGTCTAGCTTACTTCTCAGCCCTAAAGTTAAAAATGCTTATAATTCATTTGAACGCATCATATTGTCTTTAAGTCACCCAAACAGGAAAACTCGAAAACCTGTTTTATTCATAATTATTTATCGCCCCCCCCCCGGCCCGTATTCAGAATTTTTAGCTGAATTTTCCGACTTCCTTTCGACTGTTGTCTTAGATTGTGATCAAATTGAATCGGTTAGTACAAAAGGGGCCCAAGTGGCAGTTATATTTATCCATGAAACCTGACCAGAATGACCAGATAGAGAAACTGAACGCCTGCATCAGAGACATCAAGACCTGGATGACAATTAATGACCTCCTCTTGAACCCAGAAAAAACTGAGGTCATTATACTTGGTCCTAAAAACCTCAGAGATGCTCTGTCTGCTCAGATAGTCTCCCTGGATGGCATAAGTATAGCCCCCAATTCCACAGTTAGAAACCTTGGGGTTTTACTTGACCAGGATTTATCATTTAAGGCTCACATATCTCAGGCGTGTAGAACTGCCTTTTTTCACCTGCGGAATATTGCTAAGATCAGAAATCTACTTTCTAAGAGTGATGCTGAAAAACTCATCCATGCATTTGTTACGTCGAGGCTGGATTACTGTAACTCCTTGTTAGCAGCGTGTCCTAAGAGTTCCTTAAGAAGTCTCCAGCTTGTTCAGAACGCAGCAGCTAGATTGTTAGCAGGAACTAGCAGAAGAGATCACATCACTCCTGTGTTGGTTTCACTTCACTGGATCCAAGTTGATTCCAGAATCAAGTTCAAGATCCTCCTGTTAACCTATAAGGCCTTACATGGAATGGCCCCATCCTATATTAAGGACCTCATAGTCCCTTACCATCCAATCAGAACACTTCACTCACTAAATGCAGGACTGCTTGTGGTTCCTAGAATTAGTAAAAGTACGGTTGGAGGTAGAGCGTCCAGCCACCAAGCCCCTGTCTTATGGAATAAACTCCCAGCTCATGGAAGAGAGGCCGACTCAGTTTCTACATTCAAAGTTAGACTGAAAACATTCCTCTGTGGACAGGCTTATTGTCAGACTAGTTAGTATTCAGAGATTATTTAACTTAATGTTAGTTTGTTTAAATTAAACTTAATAACTATTTGTTTTAAAAGGCTGCTAGAAGTTGAAGCTGGGGTAACTATGGTGCACTGGGGTTCTGTCCTCTTTCCTTTTTTTACTTCTACCCTTCCTCTCCTCTACTCTTGATATTCATTATTTAGTTCTCCATGCCTCTGTTTGGTGCAGTGATTCATGTATTGTCCCTCTTTCAGAGAAAACAGTCGGTCCAGAGGAAACAGTGGGATCAGTGCTGCTTTGTGATCATTGACACAAAGGAATCAAGTTGTTGTTTTTGGTCCAACAGTTGTTGAAGATAAAAACCCAAAAGTTCTTCTGACCTCAGCTGGGACTTTCTCGGTCTGAGGGATTTGATTTCCTTTAACTGTGTGTGAGAACGCCAACCAGATCCCTGATAGTTTGATCCCCAAAAAGACACACAAAAACAACATTCAATTGAATTGAATTGAATTCAATTCAATTCAATTTTATTTGTAGCCCAAAATTACAACAACAGTCGTCTCGATGGGCTTTGAAGTGAAACATAAACTCAAAAGGATCATGAATACAAAGAGTTCAATAGAAAAATACTAAAATGAACTAACAAACTGACTAAGCTATACTGGCATCCCTGCCCTTAGACCCCCCTTCTCTGTGAGGAAAAACTCCTAAAAAACCGGATTCCGGAAAAAACGAAGAAACCTCAGGGGTGTCCACATGAAGGAGGGATCCTCCCCCAGGACGGACAGGCGATTTACCAGAACTCTTAGAGAAGAATTTACTTATCTAAATCTACAACTACATATATAAAAGTCCAGTGGACGAGCTTCATCCAGCCGTGGTTGTGGGGACAGTCAGGGGCGCAAGTCGAGCCGGAGACAGGAACCACAGCCAGGTGTAGGAGCAGGAGCAGAGACGAGGTAAACGGCCAGGAACTGGAGCACGGATGAGCCAACTGGAGTCTGGAAGCACTCGCACTCCCCAGGAGGGAAAAGAGGGACAATACATGAATCACTGCACCAGACAGAGGCATGGAGAACTAAATGATAAATTATGATCAAGAATAGAGGAGAGGAAGGGTAGAAGTAAAAAAAGGAAAGAGGACAGAACCCCAGTGCACCATAGTTACCCCAGCTTCAACTTCTAGCAGCCTTTTAAACATGAGTGCCTGCTAATCCACAGACTCACACAGGAATCTGCACCTTCGTCCTCAGCGAGGTGCGAGGAAAAGCTTCTCACCTGCTGCAGATCAAGTTTCCTCCTTCCAGCCGGGACTATATTTGCTGCCTCAGACGTAACGCAGAGTCATTCTCCTGCTCGCCGTCTCTGCCTCCTCCTGCATGCAGCCTCCACCCTCCCACACACCCCTGAGGGGGCTCTGTTACCCCGCAGGTGTTGGCGTTCCTGCGTCGGCCTTCTGAGGCTTTCCAGATTGTTCTGTTTAGACAAGCGCTGACACGGCGCTGCTGAGGTGAGGGATGACGGCCTGAAGCTGCACGGCAGCACCTGACATTTAAGGAGAGCAGCCGTCTGCACCACAAAGCTCTGCGGACGGCGTTTTGGCGCTCACGCCCGCCTGACGGACCCTCGGCCTCCTTCTCTCGTTCCAGCTGGAAATGTCTGCGCCTTTAAAGCTGGACTTGGGCTCAACTGAAGAGCAGAGAGAAAACACAGCCGGGTTCAGGAGTTCTGCAACACCTCTGGACTCGGGTCTTCACCCTGCCAGACATCAAACCCAAGAAGAGACGAAAAAGAGTCACAACTATCAGGAGACAAGGATGAGAATCTGAGCTTCAGTGCAAAAACACATACGACCAGGAGACACACAAATGTCTCTAACATCCACACGAACACAACGTATGTCAGTTGTGTAGCATTCCTGCAATATCAGAGTGAAATTTCTGTAGAAAAGCATCAAATCCTTTCATTTTTCTGTCTTCCACTAACCCAGACCCCCCCCGGATGAGGTTCAGCCTCACCTCTTCCCCCATACCTGCACTTCCACTGGTCTCAGCCAATCAGAGCGCTGCTGCATTTAACCCACACAGAAAATACAACTCTTTTTAGTGGTTAAACACAGAACCCGTCTGAGGGTTGACCCGTACAGGTTCTGCGGGTTCTTGGGTCGTCCGGGTCCGTGGAGGGTCATAGAGAGGAGCGTGTGGTGCAGGTGTGTCTGCAGTTTCCTAGAGGTTGCTATGGTCACCGCATGGAAATGGAACGATTGTTGTGTGTGTGTAGTATTTGTTAGGATAATGGACGTTACCAACACTTATGAAGTACGGCTGATGATGTCATACAGCGTCCTCACGCCACGCTCTAGCCTGTTGTTCCAACATGTTGTTCAGGTGTTCTCTACGACCCGTCGGCCGCAGCATGAATGTTTTCTCTCTTCTGGATCCTCCGTCTGTCTCCTTCCAGCTGGTTTCAGCTCAATGAAGTTCTGGAAAGTTATTGTCCTTCATCATCTTGTTTGCTTTTCCCTCCTCCTATAAATGAACCTTTCAGTCGGTCGCCATATTTGCAGCGAAGCCAAAGTCTTTGAAGGCTGATGCAACCGCTCCAAGTCCTCTCATTTCCTCCTTCCTGCAGCCACTCAGTGAGGCGGGAAAAACAGACACTTTGGAAAGCAGGTTGGGGGGGTTGGGTCTCGTCCATGTGGACGGTGGTGCAGTGTCCTGCAGGCTTGGAGGACTGTTTTCGGTTGTTCAAGGGGAGTGTGTGTGTTTGTGTGTCCACGTGTGATGGTTCCCACAAACTCAAAGTTCCTCCACACCAAACGTCCATCCAGGGATCTGAAAAAGTCGAAGAAAACGGAAGGAATTCTGAGAAATGTGAGTCCTCCGATGAAAATACCAGGCAAAAAAAAAACGTCTCTTCAGCTCAGAGGGTTTGATTCCTCTCTGTTCCTACATGCTTCTACATGGGGGCGTGTTAGGGCGGCGTGGGGGCGTGTTAAGGCGGCGTGGGGGTGTGTTAAGGCGGCGTGGGGGCGTGTTAGTGCGGCATGGGGGTGTGTTAGGGCGGGGGGTGTGTTAGGGCGGCGTAGGGGTGTGTTAGGGCGGCGTAGTGGTGTGTTAAGGCGGCGTAGGGGTGTGTTAAGGCGGCGTAGGGGTGTGTTAGGGCGGCGTGGGGGTGTGTTAGTGCGGCGTGGGGGTGTGTTAAGGCGGCGTGGGGGTGTGTTAGTGCGGCGTGGGGGTGTGTTAGGGCGGAATGGGGGTGTGTTAGGGCGGCGTGGGGGTGTGTTAGTGTGGCATGGGGGTGTGTTAGGGCGGCGTGGGGGTGTGTAAGTGCGGCATGGGGGTGTGTTAGGGCGGCGTGGGGGTGTGTTAGTGCGGCATGGGGGTGTGTTAGTGCGGCGTGGGGGTGTGTTAGGGCGGCGTGGGGGTGTGTTAGTGTGGCGTGGGGGTGTGTTAGGGCGGCGTGGGGGTGTGTTAGGGCGGCGTGGGGGTGTGTTAGTGTGGCGTGGGGGTGTGTTAGGGCGGCGTGGGGGTGTGTTAGGGCGGCGTGGGGGTGTGTTAGTGCGGCGTGGGGGTGTGTTAGTGCGGCATGGGGGTGTGTTAGGGCGGCGTGGGGGTGTGTTAGTGCGGCATGGGGTTGTGTTAGGGCGGCGTGGGGGTGTGTTAGTGCGGCATGGGGGTGTGTTAGGGCGGAATGGGGGTGTGTTAGTGCGGCATGGGGGTGTGTTAGTGCGGCATGGGGGTGTGTTAGGGCGGAATGGGGGTGTGTTAGTGCGGCATGGGGGTGTGTTAGGGCGGAATGGGGGTGTGTTAGTGCGGCATGGGGGTGTGTTAGGGCGGCGTGGGGGTGTGTTAGTGCGGCGTGGGGGTGTGTTAAGGCGGAATGGGGGCGTGTTAGTGCAGCATGGGGGTGTGTTAGGGCGGAATGGGGGTGTGTTAGTGCGGCATGGGGGTGTGTTAGGGCGGCGTGGGGGTGTGTTAGGGCGGCGTAGGGGTGTGTTAGGGCAGCGTGGGGGTGTGTTAGGGCGGCGTGGGGGTGTGTTAAGGCGGCGTGGGTATGTTAAGGCGGCGTGGGGGTGTGTTAGTGCGGCGTGGGGGTGTGTTAGGGCGGCGTGGGGGTGTGTTAAGGCGGCATGGGGGCGTGTTAGTGCGGCATGGGGGTGTGTTAGGGCGGGGGGGGTGTTAAGGCGGCATGGGGGTGTGTTAGGGCGGCGTAGGGGTGTGTTAAGGCGGCGTAGGGGTGTGTTAAGGCGGCGTGGGGGTGTGTTAGGGCGGCGTGGGGGTGTGTTAGGGCGGGGGGTGTGTTAAGGCGGCATGGGGGTGTGTTAGTGCGGCATGGGGGTGTGTTAGTGCGGCATGGGGGTGTGTTAGTGCGGCATGGGG
The DNA here is from genome assembly GCF_053564925.1 of Oryzias latipes. Taxonomy (NCBI): domain Eukaryota; kingdom Metazoa; phylum Chordata; class Actinopteri; order Beloniformes; family Adrianichthyidae; genus Oryzias; species Oryzias latipes. Next base: position 34,096,051 of record NC_136257.1, on the reverse strand, counting down.
GTGTGTTAGGGCGGCGTGGGGGTGTGTTAGTGCGGCGTGGGGGTGTGTTAGGGCGGCGTGGGGTTGTGTTAAGGCGGCATGGGGGCGTGGTAGTGCGGCATGGGGGTGTGTTAGGGCGGGGGGGGTGTTAAGGCGGCATGGGGGTGTGTTAGGGCGGCGTAGGGGTGTGTTAAGGCGGCGTAGGGGTGTGTTAGGGCGGCGTGGGGGTGTGTTAGGGCGGCTTGGGGGTGTGTTAGTGCGGCATGGGGGTGTGTTAGGGCGGCATGGGGGTGTGTTAGGGCGGAATGGGGGTGTGTTAGTGCGGCATGGGGGTGTGTTAGTGCGGCATGGGGGTGTGTTAGGGCAGAATGGGGGTGTGTTAGTGCGGCATGGGGGTGTGTTAGTGCGGCATGGGGGTGTGTTAGTGCGGCATGGGGGTGTGTTAGGGCGGCGTGGGGGTGTGTTAGTGCGGCATGGGGGTGTGTTAGGGCGGCGTGGGGGTGTGTTAGTGCGGCATGGGGGTGTGTTAGGGCGGCATGGGGGTGTGTTAGGGCGGAATGGGGGTGTGTTAGTGCGGCATGGGGGTGTGTTAGGGCGGCGTGGGGGTGTGTTAGTGCGGCATAGGGGTGTGTTAGGGCGGCGTGGGGGTGTGTTAGTGCGGCGTGGGGGTGTGTTAGGGCGGAATGGGGGTGTGTTAGTGCGGCATGGGGGTGTGTTAGTGCGGCATGGGGGTGTGTTAGGGCGGCGTGGGGGTGTGTTAGTGCGGCATGGGGGTGTGTTAGGGCGGCGTGGGGGTGTGTTAGTGCGGCATGGGGGTGTGTTAGGGCGGAATGGGGGTGTGTTAGGGCGGCATGGGGGTGTGTTAGTGCGGCATGGGGGTGTGTTAGGGCGGCATGGGGGTGTGTTAGGGCGGCGTGGGGGTGTGTTAGTGCGGCATGGGGGTGTGTTAGGGCGGAATGGGGGTGTGTTAGGGCGGCATGGGGGTGTGTTAGGGCGGAATGGGGGTGTGTTAGGGCGGCATGGGGGTGTGTTAGTGCGGCATGGGGGTGTGTTAGGGCGGCATGGGGGTGTGTTAGGGCGGCGTGGGGGTGTGTTAGTGCGGCATGGGGGTGTGTTAGGGCGGAATGGGGGTGTGTTAGGGCGGCATGGGGGTGTGTTAGTGCGGCATGGGGGTGTGTTAGTGCGGCATGGGGGTGTGTTAGGGAGGCGTGGGGGTGTGTTAGTGCGGCATGGGGGTGTGTTAGGGCGGCGTGGGGGTGTGTTAGTGCGGCATGGGGGTGTGTTAGGGCGGCATGGGGGTGTGTTAGGGCGGAATGGGGGTGTGTTAGTGCGGCATGGGGGTGTGTTAGGGCGGCGTGGGGGTGTGTTAGTGCGGCATAGGGGTGTGTTAGGGCGGCGTGGGGGTGTGTTAGTGCGGCGTGGGGGTGTGTTAGGGCGGAATGGGGGTGTGTTAGTGCGGCATGGGGGTGTGTTAGTGCGGCATGGGGGTGTGTTAGGGCGGCGTGGGGGTGTGTTAGTGCGGCATGGGGTTGTGTTAGGGCGGCGTGGGGGTGTGTTAGTGCGGCATGGGGGTGTGTTAGGGCGGAATGGGGGTGTGTTAGGGCGGCATGGGGGTGTGTTAGTGCGGCATGGGGGTGTGTTAGGGCGGCATGGGGGTGTGTTAGGGCGGCGTGGGGGTGTGTTAGTGCGGCATGGGGGTGTGTTAGGGAGGAATGGGGGTGTGTTAGTGCGGCATGGGGGTGTGTTAGTGCGGCATGGGGGTGTGTTAGTGCGGAATGGGGGTGTGTTAGTGCGGCGTGGGGGTGTGTTAGGGCGGAATGGGGGTGTGTTAGTGCGGCATGGGGGTGTGTTAGGGCGGCGTGGGGGTGTGTTAGTGCGGCATGGGGGTGTGTTAGGGCGGAATGGGGGTGTGTTAGTGCGGCATGGGGGTGTGTTAGTGCGGCATGGGGGTGTGTTAGTGCGGCATGGGGGTGTGTTAGTGCGGCGTGGGGGTGTGTTAGGGCGGAATGGGGGTGTGTTAGTGCGGCATGGGGGTGTGTTAGGGCGGCGTGGGGGTGTGTTAGTGCGGCGTGGGGGTGTGTTAAGGCGGAATGGGGGCGTGTTAGTGCAGCATGGGGGTGTGTTAGGGCGGAATGGGGGTGTGTTAGTGCGGCATGGGGGTGTGTTAGGGCGGCGTGGGGGTGTGTTAGGGCAGCGTGGGGGTGTGTTAGGGCGGCGTGGGGGTGTGTTAAGGCGGCGTGGGGGTGTGTTAAGGCGGCGTGGGGGTGTGTTAGTGCGGCGTGGGGGTGTGTTAGTGCGGCATGGGGGTGTGTTAGGGCGGCGTGGGGCTGTGTTAGTGCGGCATGGGGGTGTGTTAGGGCGGAATGGGGGTGTGTTAGTGCGGCATGGGGGTGTGTTAGTGCGGCATGGGGGTGTGTTAGTGCGGCATGGGGGTGTGTTAGTGCGGCGTGGGGGTGTGTTAGGGCGGAATGGGGGTGTGTTAGTGCGGCATGGGGGTGTGTTAGGGCGGCGTGGGGGTGTGTTAGTGCGGCGTGGGGGTGTGTTAAGGCGGAATGGGGGCGTGTTAGTGCAGCATGGGGGTGTGTTAGGGCGGAATGGGGGTGTGTTAGTGCGGCATGGGGGTGTGTTAGGGCGGCGTGGGGGTGTGTTAGGGCAGCGTGGGGGTGTGTTAGGGCGGCGTGGGGGTGTGTTAAGGCGGCGTGGGGGTGTGTTAAGGCGGCGTGGGGGTGTGTTAGTGCGGCGTGGGGGTGTGTTAGGGCGGCGTGGGGGTGTGTTAAGGCGGCATGGGGGCGTGTTAGTGCGGCATGGGGGTGTGTTAGGGCGGGGGGGGTGTTAAGGCGGCATGGGGGTGTGTTAGGGCGGCGTAGGGGTGTGTTAAGGCGGCGTAGGGGTGTGTTAGGGCGGCGTGGGGGTGTGTTAGGGCGGCGTGGGGGTGTGTTAGGACGGCGTGGGGGTGTGTTAGGGCGGAATGGGGGCGTGTTAGTGCAGCATGGGGGTGTGTTAGGGCGGAATGGGGGTGTGTTAGTGCGGCGTGGGGGTGTGTTAGGGCGGCGTGGGGGTGTGTTAAGGCGGCGTGGGGGTGTGTTAAGGCGGCGTGGGGGTGTGTTAGTGCGGCGTGGGGGTGTGTTAGGGCGGAATGGGGGCGTGTTAGTGCAGCATGGGGGTGTGTTAGGGCGGAATGGGGGTGTGTTAGTGTGGCGTGGGGGTGTGTTAGGGCGGCGTGGGGGTGTGTTAAGGCGGCGTGGGGGTGTGTTAAGGCGGCGTAGGGGTGTGTTAGGGCGGCGTGGGGGTGTGTTAGGGCGGCGTGGGGGTGTGTTAGGGCGGCGTGGGGGTGTGTTAGGGCGGCGTGGGGGTGTGTTAAGGCGGCGTGGGGGTGTGTTAGTGCGGCGTGGGGGTGTGTTAGTGCGGCGTGGGGGTGTGTTAGGGCGGAATGGGGGCGTGTTAGTGCAGCATGGGGGTGTGTTAGGGCGGAATGGGGGTGTGTTAGTGTGGCGTGGGGGTGTGTTAGGGCGGCGTGGGGGTGTGTTAAGGCGGCGTGGGGGTGTGTTAAGGCGGCGTAGGGGTGTGTTAGGGCGGCGTGGGGGTGTGTTAGGGCGGCGTGGGGGTGTGTTAGGGCGGCGTGGGGGTGTGTTAGGGCGGCGTGGGGGTGTGTTAAGGCGGCGTGGGGGTGTGTTAGTGCGGCGTGGGGGTGTGTTAGTGCGGCGTGGGGGTGTGTTAGGGCGGAATGGGGGCGTGTTAGTGCAGCATGGGGGTGTGTTAGGGCGGAATGGGGGTGTGTTAGTGTGGCGTGGGGGTGTGTTAGGGCGGCGTGGGGGTGTGTTAAGGCGGCGTGGGGGTGTGTTAAGGCGGCGTAGGGGTGTGTTAGGGCGGCGTGGGGGTGTGTTAGGGCGGCGTGGGGGTGTGTTAGGGCGGCGTGGGGGTGTGTTAGGGCGGCGTGGGGGTGTGTTAAGGCGGCGTGGGGGTGTGTTAGTGCGGCGTGGGGGTGTGTTAGGGCGGAGTGCGTTTGCCCGTCTACATGGCGGCTCTTTGATCTCACTGCCGTTTTTTTGCTGTTTCGTGGAAAAAGCAGCAAAGCTGCAGCTGCTGCATATGGATCATAATCATCAGCTTCTCTAACATTATTTTTACATTTTAGCCTCCATACAGTCGATGAAATCCCAGCAGCACAAAACTGTTTCCTTCTCCTCCAGAAACTTTTCTCAGCGCTGAACTGGAATTTCTACAATGAATTGGTAATCTTTCTGTTTTTTCTATGAATCATGGGATCAAAGATCTCGTTTTTCACAGACGACCTCAGGAAGCAGGAATCTGTTTGTTTTTCCTTTTCAGTTCAAATGCAGCAGATTGTTTGTTCTACTGGATTTTTAGCAGTTTTGTGACTAAATGTAATCTCATCAGAAGGTTTTCTCCGTATTGTTCTTTAGTGGAACGTCACGTGTTCTGGCGCTCATGGCGTTCGGTCTGGAGTGACGTTGATCCACAGATCATCCAGCAGAGCAGCTTCGGCTGGTCCTCGTCTCAGAGGACGGACAAACAGCTCAACCGGGCCGGACAAAGGAGAGCAACTGTGGGACAGATGGAGAGAAGAAGAGGAGGACATTTGGAGGGTCCTGACCCGGTAAACCCGCCTCAGTCCGTCCATCTCCACTCTGTCGCAGCCTTCCAGGAGATAACGCAGAATTGAGCAGAGAGTCTGTCCGCCGCAGCTCCGTGCCAGAACAGGACTCCTGTCATTGTGGTGAGAAGATCCGAGTTTGGCACCGGTATCAGCAGAATCCTGTAACCAGAGCCGGACGAGCCATCTGTGGTATTAGGAGCGCTGCAGGGACGGACGCCCTTTCTTCAGAGTTTGAACATTGGTGTGACACTAATGAAACACAAAGATTAGGTTTCGGCGGCGCCTCGGTCAGGGCGCTTTGTCGTGTTTGCTGTTGCTGCGAGAGCAGGTGGGCCGCCGTCATCAGCCCGTCTGCAGGAGCTTATTTCACGACGAGACACTCCAATCCAGCAGAGGACAAGTCAACAAGAGATTCTGGAATGTTCCACTTTTCTCTCATTCAAAGTGAGAGTGTGACGTCACCAAAACAGCTCCGATTCTGCCGCTGGCTGCTTTCCACTCCAAACTGGTGAAGCTGTTAAAACAACGACTGGAGGGGCTGAAAACCCCCCAGACAGAGGAGACCGGGGACACAGTCCACCTCTGAGACCTCAAAGTGACCCCAGAAGTTCTGAGACAGAAGGACTCCAAAGACAAGCCATGTCGGAGTGTTTCCAAACCAGAAAAAGAAGGACTCTAAATGTGGTTCTGATGGGCCTCTGGAGGCGTGAAGGACAGAAACTGTTTCTTCACAGACTCTGCTGACTTGGACCCCCCTGGAAAAGGGGCAGATGTCATTTGGGAGGATTAGCAGAGCCTGTCGTCGGTCCCTTCAGGGAGGATTTGGTCCGAAGGCTCAGAGCTCCCGGCGGCTGGAAAAGGGTTTCAATTAGTTCCAGTTCTTCTGATCCATGAAACTGACTTTAGTCCATTAAACTCTCAACAAGCGCTGAATGCTTTGGGGGGACTTCACGGACTCGGACTCGGACCGTCTGCAGTAGGAACGAAGGTTCAGGATTTTAAGGTCTGAGGGGAACCGCCTGAAGATCTTTGTGCCGTGAAGTGGACTCGATGACCGTCCGTATGGCGAGTGACCCACACGTCATATGCAGGCGTCCAAAGTCCTGCAGCACGGATGGAACAGTGTCCACGGAACCCGCTTCGACCCACAGAACCAAAGCAGTCCGGTTCCGGTTCCTGGTTCTCCTCTAACGATGACATTTCTGCTCCATCCTCTGCAGTTCAGAGCTGGAAAGACTCGATTTGATTGATGCTCATCAGAGAAAACATCAGTGGTAAGAAGAAAACGTCGGTTCTGTGACGATAAACATCAGAACGGATCTGCTTCTCCTCACGACTCCGGTCCAGAGTAAACAGCCCGACTGTTTCCGTCAGCGTGAACATCCATCCTCTCTGACAGACGGTCCTGTGTTTGTTCTGAGCTCTGCTGATGGAAAACATCCGTCCTGCAGATTCATGCAGACTTTTATAAAGTTATTACAGGAAAAGCCTGCAGAACATTTACAGGAAAAGTCAGTAAAGAGGAACCTTTCAGAAAAAGTTCATAGTTCACATCATTAACCCTCCACCCCCGTGCCTGACTGTATTTAAATAAAGATGGAGCATCAGGGAAAGTCCTAGACTTTGTGAATGTGATGAAAGTTCCTGTTTTTCTCTTGTGGTTTCATCAAACACAACTTTGAAAGTTTTTCTTTAGGGGAGAAGATTTCCTCCATCAGACCAACACTGAAGAACTGAAGCTTCTGGAGTCTGAGATGCACCCAGAAAAAGGCTTTTATTGACGGGTTTAAACCCGCTGTGGGAGTTCTGTCCCACTTTGATCTTCTGACCCGTTTTCAAAGAGTTCCCATTCTGATGATGTCGTTTTGAAATCAAATAATCTGTCATTTTCTAGGACATAGTTTCTGCAGAGCAGAAACATGAAACATGATGGCCTTCCCATCATGTTTGTTTACACTCTCTCCCGCTAGCTTACAGCCCCTCTCCCCCCCAACCCAACGTTAGCAGTGCAGCAGAAATGGCGAGCGCTATAGTCTGGATAGTTTGGATCCGGATTCCAGCTCCAGGGAGACTGTGGCCCCCCCAGCGTATATTCGAAGTCACACATAGGATCAGCTTCAAACGTCATTTTTTCAGCTGGTTCACAACAATTTGAAGATAGAAAAACTCAGAAATGCAGTTTTAAGCTTAAGTTTTTTATGTCCGTTCTCTTCATCAGAAAAAGTTAAAAACACCAAAAACACAATTTCCAATTAAAGCTACAAGTAGCATTTAGCGGGCCCGAGCACGTGCCACCGCCTGGCACGAGCGACCGCCCCGTGAGCAACGCCCTGCTCGAGCCATTCTCGTCGTTTTTTCTTGTCCATTCTGGAGCTCCAAGCTAATGTTAATATGACAGCAGCCTGTGGGGGGGGGGGGGGGGGGGGACTATAATCTGTTGCCTTAAAGGACAAAGACTTTTGCATATAGCATGAAAAAAATTCTTAAATCTAAGCCTCGATTAGACCTGCTCATTTTCTCATCAAGTAGAAGAAGGTTTTTATCAGATTAAGAAACAAGCAATGATGATAATTGCTATCACTGTCCCTAAGGATGAGAACAATAGAACTCATTCAATTTTCACTACAATGTCTAGATGAGTGTCAGCTATGTCTGATAACTTGGCCAATTAGCTGGACCGGGATCTTACAAAGTGCATGTGGTTTAACGTCCAGTGTGATGAGTCTGTGGACGGCAACAGTACAGCATAGCTTTTGGTTTCCACAAGAGAAGAACTCCTGACACATCTGCCCTAACAGACAACTACAAGAGGAGTTGAAATGTATAACACGGTGAAGGAGTTTTTGTGCAGAAAAAGGTACCATTAGAAAAGCTGGTAGCCATACCTGCAGACGGGGCTCCTGCTATGATTGACCGACAAACAGGTTTCATCACTCACTGTAAAGCTGACCCAGACTTTCCAAAATGTCTGCATTACTGCTGCTTCTTTCACCAGTAGGCCTTATGTGCAGAAGTGATTGGCTCTGGACATATAATGACTCCTATTGGGAAAATCATAAAAAACCTCAGCTGCAAAGCAAAACAGAACAGGATTTTTAAGGTGCTATTGGTGGAGATATCTGCTGAATATGGTGAATCTGAACTTGTATTCTTGACTGACATTACTGGAAAACTAAACCACTTGATCTGCGAGCTGCAAGACATTGGTAAAACTATATTTTTTTATTGACCAGCCTGCCTGAGCCAGTGTTTTTCTTGTGGGGATCTTTTCTGCCAGGGCTTGCCAGCTTGGTCAGTGGATGTTGCTGCAGTTGTCTCCCTTGCTGGGACAGCTGGAGTTAAACACAGCAGCCTCACGGCTGTGAAGTGGACCCCGTTGCTGTCCCAGTCTGGATGGGCACTGTGGTGATGTTCCAATGTTCAGGCTGGCTCCTGGTATGAAGAGATTCCCAAGTACCATTTCCTAACCGTAGAGCCAAGGATGTGTTTACATGTTTAGGTCAAAAATGTGATGAACAGCTTCATGTTGTCTATTGATGTAAGTTTAAACCTAAACATGTTTCCCTGTTACTAATCCAGTTGATATGGTTCTCCATCTGTGTCTAGGTGATAGAAAAGCATTTTTTTATATTTAGAGCTCCAAGCAAACAAACAGTTGTCTATATAAGAGCTTTTACAATTGTGGACTTTTAGCAGGTCTCTGAATACATGTGACCAATGTATGGTGGATTTTCACAGACTTTGTGTAAAACTGAAGGTGAGAGAGACTTTGGAGAAGTGGCTACATTGCTCTGGACTTCTTTGTTTCATCCACAGAAGAGTAAAATAAGTGATTGATTTTGAAAAGCTGCTGAAAAATTTATCTTTTTAAAATTGCAATTTCTAATTTGGGTTTTACATTTTGTGTTCCATTTTTTGTGATTGTATTAGAAAGATTTGTTATTTATTTGGTGTTTAAAGGTGGTACATAATGTATATACACAATCTTCTTAGAGACATTTGCTATATGTTGTGTTTGTTGTCGTTGTAGTTTAATTTCTTTGGATGTATTGAAAGGAAATGAAAAGAAGTTGCAGCATTGATTAAAAAAGCATAAAAGAGACATTTACTGTCTGATGTTACATCTGTAGGAGTGTACTGAGGCTGGGTTTTGTTTTGGAGCACATTCATATATTTTGTTTGTAAAAAAAAAAAAAAGATAAAATATAAAGTTAATTGTATTTTGGATGAATAAAAAAGCAATGATTAGTGCTAAGGATGTATAAAAGACAAACAAAACAAAGGAAATTGCTGTATTTTAGTGTTGAACTAGGCTTTCTAACTGTTCTACTTTCTGTCTGCCACTCCTGGCTAATTTACATGTGAGCACACAGCCGGGGGGGGGGGGCTAACTCCACTCCTGCAGCAGGGGAGACTGATGAAAAGCTTGAGGATGTAAGATTGAATAAATAAAATCCTAGAGTTGACCAGTTCATTTTATAAATGTAAATATTTTTTATTTTGGTGCTGATAAACTAAACAGAAGTTATGATAAAAATATTTGCTTGAGTCAAAATGTCCAAAAATTTGCTTTCAGCACAATAGGGTGATTAAGGTGGTTAAATGTTTCTCGTACGTATAGTGCTGCTTTTCAAACGTGGAGCTTTGTAAGACGCATCTAATTCTGAAATCTCAGCTTCCTGAGACAAACGGCTGATTTCCTATGAAGCTTGATTATATGATCATGCTTCATGATCATTTATGAACATATATAGCTCGTCCAAAATTGTCATATCCATGGGTTCAGAATGGAAGTTTCATCAAATCTATTTAATTTCAGTGAGATCAGACAAGGAATGTGCACATGAGAGCAACATTTGTGCATGGCGAGATACCCAACTTCGCCGCTCTGTCACGACCACACCCCCGCGTTGAAAGATTTGTTTTTCATCAGAGTAAACTTCAATGGTTTTTCAACAGGTGGACGTCATTTTGAGGTGTGTCGGCTCATCCTACTTGGAGCAGTGATGCTCCAAGTAAAACATGTCATTTCCTTTTACCAGCAGGTGGCGCTACACCTATTCCAGATTCTTCCACTGCAGATGTGTTCAAAGTCAGACTACAATCATGCACATCAACTTTGGATCATATTGGATTTTGCATGGCTGAGTAATGGCCATTTTTCTTTTCATGGCGTGTTTTCAAAATGACCTCCATTTTCGACGCGCCGCCACGGTCACAAACAACCGTAAAAACTTAAAAGCTTCGCAATTTAACATCGGACATGTGTTTAGTTTACAAAACCAAAGTTTGGAGTCATTATTCACAAATCTCTAGGAGGAGTTCGTTCTAGAGCGAGGCCTGCAAATGTCCAAAATGAAGCAAAAATGACATATTGACCTCAATATATCAGACTTCCTGTGCGAGTGACAGGTGGGTCCTTTCAGACTTTTTTGTAGGTCTCCATCTGAAGAACATGCCCTGTAAAAATCAAGCTTGTACGTTAAAGCGTATGCGGGGCGTCGGGACAAAAGTCACTGTAGGTGGCGCTATCAAGCCGTTTTTCTGCGCCCATGCCAATCTCCTATAAAATACGAAATTTTTCGCGACTCCTGATGTGTGTGCCAAATTTGGTGAGTTTTGGGGTATGTTAAAGGCCTCAAAAAGGCGACTCTTCCGGTAGAATAATAATAATAATAATAATAATAATAATAATAATAATAATAATAAACATTCGAATTACAATAGGGTCCTTGCACTCCGTGCTCGGGCCCTAATTACATTCAGTGCGTTTTAGGTTAGCTTTTTATTTTGTTAGCTATTTCTTTATATATACATTTGATTGTATTTTTTTAATATTGATTTTCTTTTAACCGTGTAGCAGCAGCAGTCGTCCTGAATCTTTAGTCATTTTCAGATCCACTGGAACAGATGTTTTTCTCTCCTTCCTTCATCTGTCTGGACTCAAACGTTGGACGTTTTCAGGGTTGGAGCGTTTTGGAGGCCGTGAAACCAACGTCTCCGTCTCATGTCTGCGTTTACAGCAGGACGCGTCCTGAACGGCGAGTCCTCCATTCAGGTTTAAAAGACAACGCAGAACGTCTCCGGTGTGCCCCCCCGCCCCCCCAAAGAGCAGAGTGAGAGGTTGGCAGTGACCAGGACGGACCAACAGCTCCTCATGGACCCCCCAGAGAACCGGACCGGGTCGGTGTGACGTCATCCACAGAAAACTGCTTCTGCCCCCCCCCCCCCCCCGTGCCTGCTCAGTTTCTTACAATCTGAGATTTTGTGACATCACAGGTGAAGGACATCCCACCAAAGACATGTGTCAAATTGAAACCAGGTTGTGTGTGTGGGGGGGGGGGGGGGGGGGGGGGGGGCACACTGACGCTACGTTCATACCGGGCTGGAAAAAGCGAACACTTCAACTCTGCAGACACAAGTCGATGTCATTTCGGCATTCAGGCGTCACTACGCGACTGTTTGAGTCTGCGGACAGCCGCCACTGAGCGTGCATTAAAGGTTAAACCAGTGGACCAATCAGGGACCTGGATTTGGTAGAGGCGTCTGGATGGCGTCCATTTTCATTCACGAAACTGTCAACTGTGTGAAAATCGATCATGAAAGAGACTAAATTGTTGTGGTGTGTGTCTGGATTCTCTGACACCAAGTCTTTCAAATATCGGACTGGAGCTGTGGGAGAAAAAGTCTGGAACCAGATTTGTGAAATTTGTTCCACTTCAACGTCTCATAAGCCTCTTCCAGCTGTTGGTACATGTGCCGCCGGTATTGGGTAGAGGCAGTCCAGTGTGGACGCCGTGTGCTAAAAGCGTGTTCCCTTTTAGCTCGTTCTCAAACCCGTGTCACATGACCTTAGGCCCTCCATGATTGGAGGACGTTCAGCTGAACATCATACGCCTCCTGATGGATGTTAAACAACCGCACTTCATCCCAGCATCTGGATGACAGTTACCGTCTCCATGGCAACATACTTGGCTCCTAGTGTCCGTGCGGCGTCTTGACCTTCTTCTCTCCCGTCAGACTCAGATCTTCTCATGACCTCGAACGGCTCCGATCAGAAACGTCCCAAAGTCGCCGCCACACTAAGCGCTGAGGCGGATTTTACCAGCTAGCCTCTGCGTGTGACTCTTCAGGAAGTGCGTCTGTTTCAAACGCCACTGAAGTGATCGGTACTTGTCAGCTCGAGCAGGACGTGATGAAGACTTCTGTTCCCTGACAGTGATGAAGAGCGATTTGGAGGAGCTCATACTTGTAAAGACAGGCTTCAAATACAGTGTGTACATCCAAAGAAATAAGATGTCAAAGGAACAAAAAGCAGCTGCCAGGAAGGCCCGAGACGGAACAATAGACGCGCTCACTCATCCGCCAGCTGCCAGCGCCGCATGCAGAATCCTAATTACAGCGGCTTACAATGCTAATTAGAACTATTAATAAGAACCGCTAATAATTACAGCGTGCCAGACCTGCCCGGGGAGAGAGGTCAGAACAATTACACACCAGTCTGTCAACGCCGCCGTCAAGCTGAGAGTCAGCCTGTCAAATCTGAGGGAACAAAGGAGCAGAATCCTGAAGCAGGCGGGCGCCGCCGCAGCAAAACCCGGTCTGCGCAGCTGCTGCAGCCGCAGACGGAGGAAGTGGACCTGTGCTCTTCACCTGCAGGAGCACGAGGATCCAACCCGACGGGATCCAACCCGACGGGATCCAACCCAAGGGGATCCAACCCGACGGGATCCAACCCGCCGGGATCCAACCCGACGGGATCCAACCCGCCGGGATCCAACCCGCTGGGATCCAACCCGACGGGATCCAACCTGACGGGATCCAACCTGAAGAGGTCTAACCTTAGAGGATCCAACTTGAAAGATTTTTCCTCCTGATCTCCAAAATCACAGAGGATTTCTTTCTTCAGGGACCAAACACGGGGTGGAGGCCTAAGTCCAGATGCTGCTGAGACCTGCAGAGGATCAGGCAATGAAAGAGTGAAGGATCGATAAAATTAAGCATAAGGGGGCGGGGCTTAAGAAGACTTCCTGATATCTGAATGATTTGATAGTTTTGTCTGTTTATCTTCACAAACACCTCCCCAGCTTTGGTTGTTCAGCTGCAAAGACCTTTTCCATGACCCCCCAGAGATCAGATGAAGGTTCCCCAACACCGTAGCAGAACAATGTTGACCTGCGCTGTTGTTGGTTCTGGAACCACACAGAAAGGTTCTCAAAGCTCTCCGTGGCTCACCTGACCTCCGAGGGGCCTTCAGGGGGGGTTAGTGTGATGTCATTTCTCTGGATTTTAAAGGATGTGGAGTTCCTGGACGACACCCCCTCCCCCCGGAGGACACCTCCAGCAGAATCAGACTCTGTAAGAACCATCAGAAAATAATCTGGAAATGCAGAAGCCAGAGAGGGGAAGTGCATCATGGGAAGGTTCTCGTGTGGATCCTTTAAGGTGGACGGCGTCTTCTGGATCCAGAGATCAGGCTAGTGACTGAGCAGCTGTCCTCCTAAAGACCCCCCCACCACCACCACACACACACACACACGCACGCACACACCCACACACTAAGGAGGGCCGCTGTGACCCACAGAACTTTCCGCTTCACTCTTTGTGAGGTTCTGATCCGGAACGTCTTCCAGGCCCAGACGTCCAGTGAAGCCGCAGAAACTGAGTCTGATGTGCTTTGATGCTTTTTAATATCAGGTTTGACCAGCAGACACCCCCCCCCGATAAAATCCCAGCTTCCATCTGTGAGTCCAAACCGGTCGAGCGTCCATGAAGGAGAACTTCGCCGTCCGCTGCGGCGGCTTTGGGCTCCAAAGTGGAGAGAAACTTTGCGGCACAATCAGGGTTCCTGATCTGCTTCTCCTAATTGATAATTAGTCTTCTATTAACGAGGGACCGACTGGATCTCTTATCACTAAAGAACAGCTTATCAGCTGCTTAAGCGATGGACTAAATTGGGTTGACGGCGTCAGCGGGCGACCTTGCAGGGTAGGGGGGGACATGAGGGAATCGTTCCTCCTGACTCGTGTTTAATTAAGCCGAGATGTGCTGAGCGCGCGGCGGGAGGAAAGACCACGCCCCCTGCCACGTCTTACAAATCACTTTTTATTGAAAAAGTTGTACATGTAAATCTAAACATTCAGAGCCGTTATAAACTTATCAAAAGGAGATTTCATACAGAACCTTTCTAAGAAAGATGATTCTGTTGGTTCCTTCATGATCGCTGCAGAGAACCAGCAGAACCAGAACTTTTCAGCGTCTTGGGTCGTACCTTCAGCTGGAGCTTCTCCACAGGCGGCGTGATCTGATGACGGCGCCGCTCTGAGGTCTTGAGTGGGAACATCTGGAGGATGATCTCCCTGCAGAACCACAGAAACACCTGCAGTTCTGCTCAGACCAACTACACCAGAACCGCACAAATACAGGCGTGTTCGGATTTCAGATACATGTGACATGTGAGCAACATGGAAACATCATGAGCTGCTGTGGCTCCAGAAGCTTTATCGGGTCTGGAGTTCAGTACTAGGTTGGTTTGGGTTTCTGGAACATTTACTGTGGAAACGTCAGTGAGGCCAGCGTCTCAGACGTTCCAACAGGATCTCCGGTTCCTGCAGAAGAACCGCATGCAGATCTGCAGTCATCACACGCTTAGGTCTGAAGAAACCAAACTGTCTGGAAACGTTTCATTTTTTCTCTACATTCACGCTGAAGGATCTCCTACAGAACCAAACCTTCTCCAGTTCTCACTTTAACATCCAAATCTTCCTTTTTCCAGCACTTTCATTGATCCTTCTGATCACCTTCTTCTCTACATTCTTGTCAAAAGATCTGCAAACATCCAAACTCTGACAGAAAAAGATCTACAATCTTCTGGGTTAAAATCAAACATTTTAAAAGAAACGTGAGTTAAAAAGCTTCAGCTTCAAGTCAAGTTAATACTGAGAAGCTGTGACGGCATCGTCTTCATCACATCTTCCTCATGCCCCCCCCCCCGGGGCCACATGGACCCGTTCCAATCAGAGTTTAAACCGATTAGGAAAATGTTGCTTTTTTAAAAACAAGGTTCAGAGCAACACAGCTGCAGCTGAAATCCTGGATGAAGGTGGAAGGAAAGCTCTGAAGGGGAGCGGCCTGCAGGTGAGACCCCACCTTAGAAACGCAGCGGCCTGCAGGTGAGACCTCACCTGTGAAGGGGAGCGGCCTGCAGGTGAGACCTCACCTGTGAAGGGGAGCGGCCTGCAGGTGAGACCTCACCTGTGAAGCGGAGCGGCCTGCAGGTGAGACCCCACCTTAGAAACGCAGCGGCCTGCAGGTGAGACCCCACCTGTGAAGCGGAGCGGCCTGCAGGTGAGACCCCACCTTAGAAACGCAGCGGCCTGCAGGTGAGATCCCACCTGTGAAGGGGAGCGGCCTGCAGGTGAGACCCCACCTTAGAAACGCAGCGGCCTGCAGGTGAGACCCCACCTGTGAAGCGGAGCGGCCTGCAGGTGAGACCCCACCTTAGAAACGCAGCGGCCTGCAGGTGAGATCCCACCTGTGAAGGGGAGCGGCCTGCAGGTGAGACCCCACCTTAGAAACGCAGCGGCCTGCAGGTGAGACCTCACCTGTGAAGCGGAGCGGCCTGCAGGTGAGACCCCACCTTAGAAACGCAGCGGCCTGCAGGTGAGACCCCACCTGTGAAGCGGAGCGGCCTGCAGGTGAGACCCCACCTTAGAAACGCAGCGGCCTGCAGGTGAGATCCCACCTGTGAAGGGGAGCGGCCTGCAGGTGAGACCCCACCTTAGAAACGCAGCGGCCTGCAGGTGAGACCCCACCTGTGAAGGGGAGCGGCCTGCAGGTGAGACCTCACCTTAGAAACGCAGCAGCCTGCAGGTGAGACCTCACCTTAGAAACGCAGCGGCCTGCAGGTGAGATCCCACCTTAGAAACGCAGCAGCCTGCAGGTGAGATCCCACCTGTGAAGGGGAGCGGCCTGCAGGTGAGACCTCACCTTAGAAACGCAGCAGCCTGCAGGTGAGATCCCACCTGTGAAGGGGAGCGGCCTGCAGGTGAGACCCCACCTGTGAAGGGGAGCGGCCTGCAGGTGAGATCCCACCTTAGAAACGCAGCAGCCTGCAGGTGAGATCCCACCTGTGAAGGGGAGCGGCCTGCAGGTGAGACCCCACCTTAGAAACGCAGCGGCCTGCAGGTGAGACCCCACCTGTGAAGGGGAGCGGCCTGCAGGTGAGACCCCACCTGTGAAGGGGAGCGGCCTGCAGGTGAGACCCCACCGTAGAAACGCAGAGGCCTGCAGGTGAGACCCCACCTGTGAAGGGGAGCGGCCTGCAGGTGAGACCTCACCTTAGAAACGCAGCGGCCTGCAGGTGAGACCCCACCTGTGAAGGGGAGCGGCCTGCAGGTGAGACCCCACCGTAGAAACGCAGAGGCCTGCAGGTGAGACCCCACCTGTGAAGGGGAGCGGCCTGCAGGTGAGACCTCACCTTAGAAACGCAGCGGCCTGCAGGTGAGACCCCACCTGTGAAGGGGAGCGGCCTGCAGGTGAGACCCCACCGTAGAAACGCAGAGGCCTGCAGGTGAGACCCCACCTGTGAAGGGGAGCGGCCTGCAGGTGAGACCTCACCTTAGAAACGCAGCGGCCTGCAGGTGAGACCCCACCTGTGAAGCGGAGCGGCCTTTAACAGTTCCATCTGCTGTTTAGAAATCAGAGCTGCTGAAACCAAAACATGAGTGACTGGAGGAAGTTCCTCAGTTTGGTGGGACTGAGATGAAGAGGAGAAGCAGGAACAAAGGTCCACGCTTGAAAATGATCAGGAGAGCGTCCGTTCATGCATGCAGCCTCTGCTCAAACGCTGAATACGAGCAGCACGATGGAAGACAGATTCCACTTCAACTCACAAACATTTCAAATTTTGTTGCTTTAAAAAAATGTTGGCTTTAACTAATTTTTCAGTCAGTGTGTTAAAAACGTGAAAAAGAGGCAGAAATGTGATCCTGAAGCACAAACCGTCAGCAGCTTCCGGTTTGTGACGGTAATCTCTGTAAACACACGTCTGCGGCAGGAAGTGACTCAGCAGTTTAACTGACTTCCAGCTGATTTTTCCACGTAAATGTTTCCAGAATCCCAGACAAAAACATTTAAAGTATGAATGATAAAAAGCTGTGAGTTTAATTCATAATTATATTCATAGTGAAACGTCTGTAGTCTTTGCTAAAACAGATTTGAACAGATGCTCCTGTCTGCTTCTTCTCCGGGAAACTTCTGTGGTCCTGTTTGGTTCTGATGAACCGGGTTTGGGTCATGACGGCCTCGTCCGTTGGAACTCCCAAAGGTGGTGTCAGCGTGTTGTTGGACGCCGTGATCTGACAATAATTCATCCTGAGCGCCAACAGCTGGTTGTGAGGCTGTGAAGAAGACGGATCTTCATCATCGTGCAGAGACCAGAACACAGATCCGTCAGTGAGTCTCAGAGCCGAGTCAGTGTGGAGGCGGTTCTTCCAGTTCTCCTCTGGACCTGCCGGGTCTCCTCAGCTGCAGTTCTGGTCTTCTTCAGGGTTTGGGTCTGTTTAGGGTTTCTGCAGCTCTCCTCCTCACTGCTCTGTGTTTGGGTTCAGCTGCTGCCTGCAGACAAACAGGCATGTGGATCAGCACACAACACACACATGGATACACACAAACACACACATGGATACACACAAACACACACTCATGGATACACACAAACACACTCATGGATACACACAAACACACACTCATGGATACACACAAACACACACATGGATACACACAAACACACTCATGGATACACACAAACACACTCATGGATACACACAAACACACTCATGGACACACACAAACACACACATGGATTCACACAAACACACACTCATGGATACACACAAACACACACTCATTGATACACACAAACACACTCATGGATAGACACAAACGCACACAAGGATACACACAAACACACTCATGGATACACACAAACACACTCATGGACACACACAAACACACACATGGATTCACACAAACACACACTCATGGATACACACAAACACACACAAGCACACACTCATGGACACACACAAACACACTCATGGATACACACAAACACACACATGGATACACACAAACACACTCATGGATACACACAAACACACACTCATGGATACACACAAACACACACATGGATACACACAAACACACTCATGGATACACACAAACACACTCATGGATACACACAAACACACTCATGGACACACACAAACACACACATGGATTCACACAAACACACACTCATGGATACACACAAACACACACTCATTGATACACACAAACACACTCATGGATAGACACAAACGCACACAAGGATACACACAAACACACTCATGGATACACACAAACACACTCATGGACACACACAAACACACACATGGATTCACACAAACACACACTCATGGATACACACAAACACACACAAGCACACACTCATGGACACACACAAACACACTCATGGATACACACAAACACACACATGGATACACACAAACACACTCATGGATACACACAAACACACACATGGATACACAAACACACACACACATACACACAAACACACACTCATGGATACACACAAACACACTCATGGATACACAAACACACTCATGGATACACACAAACACACTCATGGACACACACAAACACACACATGGATTCAAACAAACACACACTCATGGATACACACAAACACACTCATGGATACACACAAACACACTCATGGACACACACAAACACACACATGGATTCACACAAACACACACTCATGGATACACACAAACACACTCATGGATACACACAAACACACACATGGATACACACAAACACACTCATGGATACACACAAACACACACTCATGGACACACACAAACACACTCATGGATACACACAAACACACACAAGGATACACACAAACACACTCATGGATACACACAAACACACACATGGATACACACAAACACACACAAGGATACACACAAACACACACATGGATACACACAAACACACACAAGGATACACACAAACACACTCATGGACACACACAAACACACTCATGGATACACACAAACACACTCATGGATACACAAACACACACTCATGGATACACACAAACACACACATGGATACACACAAACACACACAAGGATACACACAAACACACTCATGGATACACACAAACACACACTCATGGATACACACAAACACACACTCATGGATACACACAAACACACGCAAGGATACACACAAACACACTCATGGATACACACAAACACACACATGGATACACACAAACACACACTCTTGGACACACACAAACACACACTCATGGATAGACACAAACACACACTCATGGATACACACAAACACACACATGGATACACACAAACACACACAAGGATACACACAAACACACTCATGGATACACACAAACACACACTCATGGATACACACAAACACACACTCATGGATACACACAAACACACACAAGGATACACACAAACACACTCATGGATACACACAAACACACACATGGATACACACAAACACACACTCTTGGACACACACAAACACACACTCATGGACACACACAAACACACACTCATGGATACACACAAACACACACTCATGGACACACACAAACACACTCATGGATACACACAAACACACACATGGATACACAAAAACACACTCATGGACACACACAAACACACACTCATGGATACACACAAACACACTCATGGATACACACAAACACACACATGGATACACACAAACACACACTCATGGACACACACAAACACATTCATGGATACACACAAACACACACATGGACACACACAAACACACACTCATGGATACACACAAACACACAAGCACACACTCATGGACACACACAAACACACTCATGGATACACACAAACACACACATGGATACACAAACACACACTCATGGACACACACAAGGATACACACAAAAACACACTCATGGATACACACAAACACACTCATGGACACACACAAACACACTCACGGACACATACAAACACACTCATGGATACACACAAACACACACATGGATACACACAAAAACACACTCATGGATACACACAAACACACACAAGGATACACACAAACACACTCATGGATACACACAAACACACACTCATGGATACACACAAACACACACAAGGATACACACAAACACACTCATGGATACACACAAACACACTCATGGATACACACAAACACACTCATGGATACACACAAAAACACACTCATGGATACACACAAACACACACAAGGATACACACAAACACACACATGGATACACACAAACACACTCATGGATACACACAAAAACACACACATGGATACACACAAACACACACAAGGATACACACAAACACACTCATGGATACACACAAACACACACTCATGGATACACACAAACACACACTCATGGATACACACAAACACACGCAAGGATACACACAAACACACTCATGGATACACACAAACACACACATGGATACACACAAACACACAAACACACACTCTTGGACACACACAAACACACACTCATGGATAGACACAAACACACACTCATGGATACACACAAACACACACATGGATACACACAAACACACACAAGGATACACACAAACACACTCATGGATACACACAAACACACACTCATGGATACACACAAACACACACTCATGGATACACACAAACACACACAAGGATACACACAAACACACTCATGGATACACACAAACACACACATGGATACACACAAACACACACTCTTGGACACACACAAACACACACTCATGGACACACACAAACACACACTCATGGATACACACAAACACACAAACACACACTCATGGACACACACAAACACACTCATGGATACACACAAACACACACATGGATACACAAAAACACACTCATGGACACACACAAACACACACTCATGGATACACACAAACACACTCATGGATACACACAAACACACACATGGATACACACAAAC
The DNA here is from genome assembly GCF_053564925.1 of Oryzias latipes. Lineage (NCBI taxonomy): Eukaryota > Metazoa > Chordata > Actinopteri > Beloniformes > Adrianichthyidae > Oryzias > Oryzias latipes. The sequence goes on along the minus strand of NC_136257.1, from coordinate 34,075,355 downwards.
ACACAAACACACACTCATGGATACACACAAACACACACATGGACACACACAAACACACACTCATGGATACACACAAACACACAAGCACACACTCATGGACACACACAAACACACTCATGGATACACACAAACACACACATGGATACACAAACACACACTCATGGACACACACAAGGATACACACAAAAACACACTCATGGATACACACAAACACACTCATGGACACACACAAACACACTCACGGACACATACAAACACACTCATGGATACACACAAACACACACATGGATACACACAAACACACACATGGATACACACAAACACACTCATGGATACACACAAAAACACACTCATGGATACACACACAAACACACACAGCTCTGACCATCAGCAGGACGTCCTGAGGAGCTTACCTGGACTGGTCTTCCTCCACAGGAGTCCTACCTGTAGGCTCCTCCCACAGTTCCACGTGTCATGGTGTCATAGCGGGGCACACGGAGTGGAGGGGTGGGAGATGGGGGCACGTCCTGCCGCAGGGGGCCCCTCTGCTGGGGGCTGGGGCACAAAAAGGGGGTTTGGTTACTTTAAGGGAAACAGAAGCAAAAATAAAACCGTAAAACTAGAAACAGAATCATAGTCGGGATCTATCAGCTGGTCAAGGGTTCAAATCCCGGGATGGACAGTCGTTGCATCTTTGGAGACCCCCCCCCAGAGATCAAAGGAAAATGTTACAACACAAGTCTTTCCTTCCAGAAGCAACAACGAAACAGGTATTTCTGACCTACTGAGGGGTTTCTTTAGCCCCCCCCCAAACAGTAATGTTGGTAGGGGGCTGGAACTGGACCCTTCCTATTATATATAAACCCCATTACAGGAGGTTCTGTGGGGTAAAGGTGCTTTCACTCACCCCGGGTTGGGGTAGTATCCAGGGTCCACGGGTCGATGGTCCCCGGGTCTTGGGTACGGGGGGCCGGGCTTGAAGGTGGAGTACGTTGGGACGGACTGGGAGTTGGAATCAGGGTACATGGTAGCCTGGGGGTATCCCTGCTGGGTCTGGGGGGGTCCAGGATAAAGACCTGACCATGGCTGCATGGGGTACTCGGCAGGGTCCAACGGGCCGCGTCTGAAACGGAACATTTGAGACAAAACGGCCAGACTTGAATCCAAACAGGAAGACGCAAACGAGAATGTGGACTCAGCGTGACCCCCCCCCCCGCTTTCTGAAGGCAAAGCTTCACAGAGAGACGCTTTTCTGAGAAACAGTTTCTCGTTTGAGCCCAAATCCACAAATCCTGCCAGCTACATTTCTGATCCACGGGGGAGGGGGGTCATTTGCTTAAGTCAAACAAAAAACCCAAAAGAACCATTTTCAGAGAAGGGCAAATCTGATGCTGGCAGAAAACAGCTGGTTCTGGTTCTGGTCTCAGACGGGTTTTATCTGACCTCAGGGGCTTCTAAAGCGGCTGAGAGGAATCTGTAACAGAACCAGCAGCAGGAACCTTTAGAAGCTGGTTCTGAAGATCCAGAAGGAACTTTTAATGCAGAGACCAACGATGTTTGTGTCGTAGAATTAAGTTTCAGCAAATGTTTGTTGTTGCTAAAGATTAAACAAACAAACAAACAAACAAACAACCTCCTGACCAACAGAACGGCAGCAGCTCCAGGGGGGTATTCCAGGAAGCATGTTTAAACTAGCCTGACTTTGAGCCTGAACTCTGGCTGAAATCCACCTGAACTTGCTTACTCTGGGTATGTCGGTTCCAAAAGACCGGATATGAGTTGGCGTAATTACGCTCGACTTGGTAACCCTGGGTTAACGCACGGTACATAAAGACATTCTCAATAGATCGCCGATTTCTGGAGTCACCATGGAAACGCGTGGAGAAAAAAAAAAAAAAAGATCGACACTTGAGACGGAAGTGAGACGGAGTCTGAGATTTTAATGACGGCGGATAAAAATTATAAGTCCATCAAAAAAGTAACACGTCTGAAAAATAATTTAAATGATTTAGTTAAATTTATTCAAACTCAATAATTGTTTATACAACTCAAATTAACGTATATATCTAACTAAATATCACATTACTCCATTAATCTTTTTTCAATCTTAATTACTTATATTTCTTGAACTCTCATATGTCCAAGTTTGAGCCGGCAGATATGCTCATTTTTATAACAATAAAAAGAACAGAAAATATGCACGGAGTGCAAAAATTCATTAAAGGATTTTCCGTCACTGTCGTAACAGTTAAGAGTGGTGGGGTGCTATATAAACTCATCATCCTCTACTTTACTCTCACTCATGGTGCAAAGACGTAAGCACAGTAGGACAAAATAGCTCGGCAAAACACGGTGAAACACAGTAAAACAGCTAAATAACTAAACACATTTGGTCAAAAACCCACACTTAAACCCAAATCCGTCCAGACAGGCAAAGGGAATGATATCCCAGAATCCCTTGCGGTGCCGATCTAACAGCAGCATTAAAGTTACACCTACTTAATTGAATTAATTTGAACAAAAGGAAAATAATTGTCTGAAACTACGTGTTATTTTTAAGGTGACCTAACAAAAAAAAGATTTATCTTAACTGAAGCAAATAATGAAGTTAGATCAAAGTAAAAAAGTTTCTCTTTCCAACATCCATATGTGGTCTTATCATCCTCTCACGGGGGAAAAAGTATTATCTGAGCTTCTTCATCCACTAAATCATCTTCAAATGGACACGCCATGCTGCTTCACCTCTCTGTAAACAAACTAAGCTTCAACTAAACCTGCCCCAGACCAGGTTATGTTCAGAGCATGAGTTGCTATGGCAACTTGACCTACTCTGAAACATACCTCCATTTCTGGAACCGAAAGCTGAGGTTATCAACTTCCTTAGCCTCAAACTTATCGTGGGAGTTAGCATAACCTGCTTTCTGGAATACCCCCCAGAGGTTCTTGTCAAGGTTGGACTCCCACATGTGTTTAACGAAGACTGACGGGTCAGACAGACCCATGTAGAGTTCACAACTTTTAACATCACCACGAAAATTCACAACAAAACAATGGACGACAAAAACACACAACGATCTACAGCCGCAGCAACCCAACGGGTTCTCCTGGTTTCACCTCTTCCTCCTGCTGTTCTCCCGACAGGGGGGCGCTGCCAGGGCGGCCCCCCCTCAGCCAAAGATCAGCACGCTGCGGGTGACGTCATGTGACAGCTTGAAGAGGCTTGGTTAACAGGCAGCTGTGGTGATCTGGTCCGCGTCTACGCACCGCTAACACACAAACACCTTCACACCGCGCCATCGCAAAGGCCTCCTGAGACGCGTTTGAATGACATCACAGGTGGGAGGGGCTCCACGGCGGTGGACAGTGGAGGAATGTCAGCGGTCATGTTGCATATGACCCGGTTCTGTTCACATAAAGATGTTGGTGGTCCGACGCCTATGCGCCTCAGTCTGGGTGGTCAGCGGCCAAAAGCGTCCGACTACATGCCCGTCATGCTTGGCATGTTTGCCCCGCCCCCTCCTGGCTCCATGAGCCCCGTTAGCATGTTGAGGCGCGCTCCTCTGTCTGCAGACTCCCTCACAGGCCTGTCCTCCCACTAAAACCTCCTTTGACCCAGTCCGTCTGCAGAACCTGCAGCCCGCCCTCCCAGGACTGGGGTTTGATCCCCAGACATGAAGACGTCCTGAAGAAGATGAGAGGAAGGGGGCGGAGGGGGCCGAAAATGAAAAGAACAGTGGAGAGTTTCTTGAATATGATGATGTTCAGCAGATGTTTTACATTTAGTGCTGCTGACCCACACAAGTGGGAGGAGCATCTGTACGGCGGGGTGTTCTGGGTCAAAACGGATTCCACTTCAAATGTAAATAATCAAATCAAACCATCAAATGCCTTGGGTCAAAATGACCCAGTACCATAAATGATAACAGGAAGGTAAAGCTAAAGGAAATAAAGGCAGAAATAAAAAAAGATTTTAATAGAAAATCTGGAACAAGTTTATCTTTTGTTCTAATAACATTTGACAAAGTTCATTTACTGATTTATCATTACGAAGAAATTACTGTCATAATCCAAAAATACTAGAACTAATCATAAACGTTTGTATTGTCGAGGAAAGTCATCAGTTTTCATATTAAGACGTGAATCCAGGACCTGAAGTCCAGAAGCAGAGACGGTCTGAAGTTCTAGAACCTGCTGTTCTGGATGGGAAGTCCGGTCCAGTGAGAGTTTGAGAAAATGATTTTGCTTGGATCAGTGACACGTGTGACAGGCGGGAAGTGAACCGTCAGCACAGAGGAGGGTGTTTATGAGGTTTAACAGCCGGAATGAGGCGCAGATCCAGCAGGAATCTCTGGAGGATCTATTGGAAATCCTGAAGAAGTTCTGGAATTCTGCTGCAGGAAGAGCAGCTGCAGGGGACGAAAACAGCAGCACACACATGCACACAAACACACATGCACACACACACATGCACACACATCCACATACACCAGCACACACATGCACACAAACACACATGCACACACACACGTGCACACACACACATGCACACGCACACACACACACCAGCACACACACCCACACGCACACACACATGCACACACACACATACCAGCACACCCACACCCACACGCACATGCACACGCACACATGCACACACACACATACACACCAGCACACACACCCACACGCACACACACATGCACACGCACACATGCACACACACACACGCACACATACACATGCACACGCACACACATATGCACACACACACACCAGCACACCCACACACACGCACACACACATGCACACACACACACATGCACACACACACATGCACACACACACACACACACCCACACACACCAGCACACACACACCCACACGCACACACACATGCACACGCACACATACACACCAGCACACACACCCACACGCACACACACATGCACACGCACACATGCACACACACACACATAAACATGCACACACACACACATGCACACACACGCACACACATATGCACACACACACATGCACACACACACATGCACAGAACACACAAAGTACACAATCACACAGAGAAAGACACTAACACACATGCACACACACACATGCACACAAACACACATGCACGCACACACACAAGCACAGAACACGCAAAGTACACAATCACACAGAGAAAGACACTAACACACATGCACACACACACACACACATGCACACGCACACATGCACACACACATGCACACACATGCACACACACACATGCACACACACAAGCACAGAACACACAAAGTACACAATCACACAGAGAAAGACATTAACACACATGCACACACAACAGGCACAGAACACACAAAGTACACAATCACACAGAGAAAGACACTAACACACATGCACACACACACACATGCACACAAACACACATGCACGCACACACACAAGCACAGAACACGCAAAGTACACAATCACACAGAGAAAGACACTAACACACATGCACACACACACATGCACACGCACACATGCACACACACATGCACGCACATGCACACACACACAAGCACAGAACACACAAAGTACACAATCACACAGAGAAAGACACTAACACACATGCACACACACACACATGCACACAAACACACATGCACGCACACACACAAGCACAGAACACGCAAAGTACACAATCACACAGAGAAAGACACTAACACACATGCACACACACACATGCACACGCACACATGCACACACACATGCACGCACATGCACACACACACAAGCACAGAACACACAAAGTACACAATCACACAGAGAAAGACACTAACACACATGCACACACACACACACACACATGCACACAAACACACATGCACGCACACACACAAGCACAGAACACGCAAAGTACACAATCACACAGAGAAAGACACTAACACACATGCACACACAACAGGCACAGCCTCAAACACACGCATACACAAACACACTTAAACGGAAGAACGTATCTGAACTCACAAAAACAAACACAAACCTCTGGTTAAACAGACACACACTCACAGATAGATACACACATTTGTAAACACAAACACACACAGCCTTGCAGTCGTTTGAGATCATGAAAACATTCAGCGTCAAACCTCCATCTGCAGAAATTTAATTTTCACACTCAACACCCCCCTTCCCCAAACTGAATGACAGCTGGAGGGGGGGGGGGGTGTCTTTGGGTCCAGAAGAACCAGGAGAGGCAGAGGAGGAAGGAGGGCAGCATGGAGGAGGAGCTGAGGTCTGAAGTGGAGGTACCTGCTGAGGAACCGACACCTGAACGGCGGGACGCTGCACAGACGGAGCATTCACGGATCAGGACCGGAACCCGAGAGCATAATTGGAGGATTTATCTGACAGTAATTGAGAGTAATGTGAGCCGCTCTAAATTTGTGGTATTTAAAAAGATTTCTAATGGATTGGAGAGGAAACAAGGACTCCGTCTATGTCTCTGCACCTGCCCCCCTCCCTCACAGACACACACTCAACACAGCTGTTACTCTGGAGGAAACCCATAACACAACTTCACTCCCACTGCCGCTTTACACACATGGACACAAACACAACACTCTTTCCAGGACCACAAAAAACCAAAAACAAGGCAAAAATCCAAGAACTTAAAGTTCTACTCTGATCAGATCTACGCTTAAAGCGTCCCAGTGGTTACTCAGACATAGTTTCTGCAGAGCGGCAGGAATTCATTAGATATTCACCTCTGAGTTATGTGCAGGACTGTTGGTGCAGAGTAAGCCTGCCCTCTTTTCCCATCATCCCTTTGTTTTTCACGCTCACATACCACAAAAACATGTTAGAATAAGCAAAGATGCTTCTTTCAGAGTGGCTCTTTGAAGGCAGCACAACAGAGAACCGTTCTCAGTTTAAACATAGAAACAGTTGGAGAACATCTGAGTTCTTCAGGAAGCTGCTTCCATCTGGAGCATCCGTTTGGTTCTGACTCCAGGTTCTACCAGCTGATTGGTGAACCTCCAGTAGATCTGACAGCTGTTTGGGTTCCACACCATCCAGAGCTCCATAAACCACCAGCAGTTCTGTGAAATGGTTTCTATGTGAAACTGGTGTCTAGTTGTTCTGGTTTTGGTCCTAATGTGAGCCTAAACCTCCCCTCCAGGTCTATTATGACACAGAGGTTTCTTGCTCTTCTGGACTTCTGTAGTGACCTTCAGTCTTTCTGTGTCAAAAACAGAGACTTCTGCCCGTCACTGATGAACTGAAGGACGTTGGACTTCATGCAGGATTTTCGGAGCGGCAGAGAGTCTGATGGAGGTTTGGCGACAGAGTTACATAAAGCTGAGTGTCGTCTGCATAACTGCAGAATGAAGAAGTATTAGTGTGGATGACCTGTACGGGCTGGACAGCAGAGATCCCACAATCTAAACCTGAGGAACTCCACATGACATGGACACCCACAAAGATGACCAATGGAAACAGAGTAACCCCTCCCCCTCAAATAAGAAATGCCCAAATATGGTGTGTGCCTGATAACCCAGTCCTCTTTTCCAGCCTGTCAGAAGGACTTCATGATCCACTGTAACAACGGCAGCACTCAGATCAGGAAGCTCCAGAACTGATGACGGTCCGGAGTCTGTACACATAGACGTTACTTTATCAAGTGCAGCTGAAGATTCAGAGACTTTGATCAAAAATGGATTCCTATCATATTTTATAAACTGTGACAGAGTGTGTTTGGGAATGATAAGGGTTAAACAATAGTTCCATAACCTCAGATGTAATCTGACTCATGAGAAAATGTTGGTGGAAACGTTGCAGCGTCTTGGTGATGTGAGGCTTCATGATGAAGCTGTAGTCACAGAGACGGTGGGTCCAGACGATGAGGCAGTGAAAGCTTAAGTGGGAAATAATGAGGAGGAGGAGGAAGTAGAGAATCGTCTATCAACAGAAACGTCTCATCCTGTGCCACATTTTTACAGACAGAAATGAAGGATGTTCTTTGAACAGAACAAATATCTGGTAAATTATTTCACTGCAGTATTTATGTGTAGTGTTTTAGTTTCGTCATCCTAATGTCACATTGATAGAAGCTGGTGGACGACACTAACCCTCTAACACCACAGCTTTAGCTCTTTGGAATTATCGTGACTCTTCAACCGTCTATGCAAATATCCCAACGTCAACAGATTCTGACGCAGAGAAAAACAGTTTTACAGCATTATGAAGCACTTTACTTATATAATGTGTATACTATAGTGTTGCATATCAGGACAAAACTGCTTTTCTCTGTATCAATTGGAATTGTGTTGCACAAAAAGCAGCTGATTCTGACGCAGACAAAAGCAGTTTTGTGACATTAGTAAAGACTCATCTTCTTTACTCTGTCAGTGCAACCACATTTCTCTGTGCTAGAATCCGTTGGAATTACGTTAATTGCGTTAACGGTTGAAGAGTTCGTAAGTTGTTTTACTGTCGCTGGTGACAGATCTGGTGCTAAAGGGTTAAATGTTTGTCTCTGCTCCATGGTGGCTTTTTTCTTGTGACAGGAAGTCGTAGTAAGACGATGTGCAGCATTTAATGTCGTTACCAAATCCAGTTGAGCGCTGACAGCTATGTCATTTAAGTTAAAGTTATCCGCATTTGACCCCCGCAAGCAGTGAGATGCAGACACACTCGGGTACCATTTGGTGGTTCAACCTCCCAGTCCAACCTGAGCATCCAACAGGTAGAATTGGGTCCATTTTTAGAGTCTTTGGTATGACTTGACCTGGATTTAAACTCACGACCTTCCAGTCACTGGGCGGACACTCTACTACATGGCCACTGAGCTTGTAATGCAATGTTATGTCACTTGTAACTTGATTGAAACTGGTAACAATGTAACTTTGAGTTTCACCTTATTCAAAAGGGACAGCCCCGAAACTCATATTCCTAGAATAGAATAGAATAGAATAGAATAGAATAGAATAGAATAGAATAGAATAGAAAGCCTTTATCGTCGGTATTGGTGGTGTAATGAAACTCCACTGCTTTACTGCGTCAGTCCGTCATGCTTTGAGCATGTGGGACGGATGACGGTTGGATGCAGAGCCTTCAGAAAACGGACAGGCTTAAGGAGACCTCCAGCGTTTGCCGGACAAACAGAAACAAGCATTTGTTTAATTTTAGCATGAAGTAAAACACTCCAGGAGCAGGAAATTACACCCAGTCTTCTACATTGACACTCGCATTCCTCACATTGTTTGAAGTTAATTAAGGAAAACAATCGAATGAGTTTTAAGATGTGAAATGAGATATGAAACAGGAAGCATGTGTTAAAGCTGTGGATGATAAGCTCCTGAAGTGACTCCAGGTGGTCTTTGTTTTACCGTGGGAGAAGATGGATGGGATGACAGCAGAGGCGTGTGGAAAAGCATGAACTAAGAGGGAAAAACAACCCAACGAAAACCAGAGCGAGAACTTCACCTGAGACGTTTGTTTTAGGGGGAGAAGCTCCGACCGGCGCGACGCCGCTTTCCTACTTTCGGTTAAGTGTTTCCACGTCGTGCGTCTGAAGGAATTGGTTTGTCAGAGACGCTGCTCTGTTTGTTCAGCTGTCAGTGTGCCGCTGGACGTGTGAGCCGTTCCTCAACCGCTATTGACCTCTGACCGCCAGCAGTCACATGACACTCCATCAGCTCCCACCAAACGCTTGGCTGAGGGGGTCAAAGGTTAAGCGGGGGTTTAATCCACCAGGTTTGGAGGGGGGACCCAACCCATAGACATAACTGAGCAAACACCACTTGCTAAAGCTAACAACCATTTGGTCAAGAAGAAACACGAGACGGGAGTCCAGACAGACAGTACTCATTACAGTACATCTTAAGCACTTTTTAACATAAAACTACTCTTTGGAGTATTCTCATTTGGTTCTGACTTTGGTCCCTTAAAATGGTATAATGATATTTAGAAATACCAGAATTTGAAAATCAATGTTTACAGTGTCTGTTGGATCCATTATTAGGCTTTAGGCCGTAGTCCCACAGGTCACGCAGGTGAGCCAGTACTCACACCTGACTAACAACTAGAGAGTGGCGTAAGGACGCCGTACGACGGCCTCACCTGTACGTCACACTTCCATTATCCTTACAATACTTCATGATACACCTACCACATGCACAACAATGGTGTGTTCCATTTTCATGGCATGGAACTGCAGACACCTGTGGTTCGTTTAGGATCGACCCACCACGGACCTGACGACCCAAAAACCTGCAGAACCTGTTCGGGTCAACCCCCCGTACAGGTGCATGTGACTAAGGCTTAAAACAAGCTAGCAGGAACGGTTTCTAATGATGAGGTGAGTTCAAGAAACAATTGAAAACTCAGATGCTTACGGCAAAAGTTATCTAGTGTGAGATGGTTTTTTAAGATCCATCCCAGAATGCTTTGGAACATTTTTGGAACATCCTTTAAAACACAAAATCAAACTCCAGACTCGACTTTTTAGCCGCCATAGACGCATAAGTGGAGTTGGCTTTAAGGGAAGAGATAATGTAGCTTTATATATTGGTATTTTTGTAATCTCCATGTTTGGTTAGAAAGTAAATGTTTCCAATTGGAAAAGTGTTTTTGTGTCGATCTAAAGCCTATCACAATTCCTCCACAAATACCCACAAATTTGTTCTGTTCAGCCTGAAATAAACCGCTCTGTGGGGAAACTGTGTCCCGGTCCTGAATGCGAGCCAACCGTTGAGGCTTCATATGAACCCAGTAAAACACATCGCGGGGGGAACGGACTTAATCCGCTAACTCCACGTCTGAGTCTCAGAAGACGAGAGAATTTTCTGCAGCAAAGGCAAAAGTGTTGAAATTCAAGCAGATTTGTGTTTCTAATCTGTGTCTCCAGAGGACAAACGGATGCAAATGCAGGCCAGGTAGTCAGTATGGACGACAACAGGGAGCTTTCAAGGTGTTCATAAACAAACAGCCCTCTTTGTTTCATTAGGGACGGATTTGTCAGCTAAAACAAAGAGAAATCGCTTCTTTTTGACCTTTCTCTCGTCTCTGCGTGCGTCCAGGAATCTGTGTTGAGACGTGCAGGCGGCGGCGTAACGGCAGAAAGACGACCACCGAGGAGTTAAATCTTCATTTGTATGCTCCAGAAAACGCGAAGAGCAAAGGACAGAGCAGAGGTAGAGGAATTTAAAGTGGATAACAAGGCAGAACAAACCAAAGAGGAAGAAATGTGTCCTCCGAGTGTGGGGTCAGAGGGAAAACAGCCCGCAGACAAACGCCCAGGACCACTTTCAACGTTCCAAGGTTCAGTTCACCTCCCAGTTTAGGTTCTGATCCAAACCAAACGTTAGCCGTCGTTTTCTTTACAAATAAGCTGCAGCTTCGTTCAGTTCAACACAGACGAAAAGATGAAAAACGGAGGGAAAACAAGCACAAGATGTGAAACACAAGAAAACACAACGACAACAACACAAGAGGAGAAAAAGAGCAATAGATGGGGGGGGGGCACAGCCGCCCTCCACTGAATGAATGAACTGAAGGTCGACATGAGGAGAAAAACTGCTGCTCCTTTGCAGGAGCACACGCACACGTATACTAGGGTTGGGCGATGTCCCTTAAATTGGCCGTTGACGATGTTTGCTGTCAACCATCGGGATGGACGATGACATCGTCGGGGGGGGGGGGGGGGGGGGGGTATTTTTACATTTTTCGTTCTTATAACTGCTATTCGTTTTTTTGCTTTTTTCATTTTATTTCCCAACTGATGACTAATCCGCGATGATCCAGTATAAACTGAGGGAAGTGACTTTAACAAAAAAAATAACAAACAAAATAGAAAAGAAGTAGTCCGCTAGTAGAAGAACCGGGTCTAAAAGTGTGTGTCTGAGCCCAGCTCGGATCGTCAGCAGACACACAGCGGTTTGAGCTTCAAAGCAGAAATGTCGCTCAGTCCTTAGAAAACATTCAAACAATCACGCAGATTTGTGTTTCCAGTCGTGTCCCGATTAAATAAAGGCTGATGTTATTCCCACGTTTACGTGCAGCCAGCAAGCAGCACCACCCAAAGCTAATGTTGTTAGCCCGTGTTAGCATACTGCTAATCCTGGCTTCGTTCAGAAAAAGCACTGACCACAAATTCAAATGATGAGCGAACAGGTGTTTCATAATAACCGTAACATTATTAAAAGCACGTTTAGAAGATCATCTCGTATATTACCGAGCTGACATGTCAATGTATATAGCCGCTCGGCGCTGTTTAACATTGTTTTGTATTGAATTGTTACATACAATAAAGTTTGAAAAAAAAAAGCCGCTCGGCGGAGTTTATATCCTTCCGTTTTTCAAACCCTACTGCGCATGTGCGAATGATTTATTCCGACGGAAAGTGTGACCTTAGTGAACGTTTTTATATTCTGAAAACATTTTTCTGGGCCCATGTACACGGTTGGATTCTAATCCGACCATTGATCCCATCAAGATATTTTGTACATGTAACCGCGGCTTATGGTGTCGACGCGCAACGTGGCGGGGGCGTGGCATCACGATGGTGGTCTCTCCATCGGGATGTCAGTCACCCATCACGATGGACGATGATATCGTCCATCGGCACAACCCTAACGTATACACAAACACGCATTCACACACACACACACACACACACACACGCATGGACACGCACATGTATACACAAACACGCATTCACACACACGCATGGACACGCACATGTATACACAAACACGCATTCACACACACGCATGGACACGCACACGTATACACAAACACGCATTCACACACACGGACACGCACACGTATGGACACCCACACGTATACACAAACACGCAATCACACACACAACAACGGACACGCACACATATACACAAACACGCATTCACACACACGCATGGACACGCACACGCATGGACACGCACACGCATTCACAAACACACCTATGGACACGCACACGTATACACAAACACGCAATCACACACACAACAACGGACACGCACACGTATACACAAACACGCATTCACACACACGCACACACACACGCATGGACACGCACATGCATACACAAACACGCATTCGCACACACGCATGGACACGCACACGCATGGACACGCACACGCATTCACAAACACACCTATGGACACCTACACGTATACACAAACACGCAATCACACACACAACAACGGACACGCACACGTATACACAAACACGCATTCACACACACGCACACACACACGCATGGACACGCACATGTATACACAAACACGCATTCGCACACACGCATGGACACGCACACGCATGGACACGCACACGCATTCACAAACACACGTATGGACACCCACACGTATACACAAACACACCTATGGACACGCACACGTATACACAAACACGCAATCACACACACAACAACGGACACGCACACGTATACACAAACACGCATTCACACACACGCACACACACACGCATGGACACGCACATGCATACACAAACACGCATTCGCACACACGCATGGACACGCACACGCATGGACACGCACACCCATTCACAAACACACGTATGGACACCCACACGTATACACAAACACGCAATCACACACACAACAACGGACAGGCACACGTATACACAAACACGCATTCACACACACACACACACGCATGGACACGCACATGTATACACAAACACGCATTCACACACACACACACACGCATGGACACGCACATGTATACACGCACACGCATTCACAAACACACCTATGGACACGCACACGTATACACAAACACGCATTCACACACACGCACACGGACACGCACACGTATACACAAACACGCATTCACACACACACGCATGGACACACACACATATACACAAACACGCATTCACACACAAGCAGGGACACGCACACAAACACGCATTCACACACACACACACACACACACACACACAAGCAGGGACACGCACACAAACACGCATTCACACACACACGCATGGACACGCACACATATACACAAACACGCATTCACACACAAGCAGGGACACGCACACAAACACGCATTCACACACACACACAAGCATGGACACGCACACGTATACACAAACACACATTCATACACATAAATGGACAGACTCACGCTCGTGCACACGTGCATTCCTGCATTTAAACTAGTTTCTCAAAAAAACGTCAGTCAAAGTAAAATTTCCTGTTTTGTTGGTTAAAAATGTAAAACAGTTCGTATGTTCCAGTTATAGGTTCAATTCCATTTATTTGTACAGCTCAACATTACAACAACAGTTGTCTCAGTGGCAAAAAGTAAAGCTGAGGTTGAATCGCCATGGTTACTGTAATCACATTGGCTGAATATGAGATGTTTTCTGTGATATTTCTTGCACTTATGATTTCCCTGGTATGTTATTGATTCCATAAATTCCTGTCAGGGATCAGTAAAGTTTTTCTGATTCAAACAGATCACAAACAAAGGGGTGGGGGACGGAAGCAGAGAGAAAATGCTGAAATTTTCCTCTGAACTGAGGGACGAGGGCCGTCCAGATGGTAGGAGACTGTTGCCTCGGAAACACAGAGAGGGCAGAACAATGGGGATTTGGAGTGGTGTTTAGCATCCCATCATAACGCTGCCATGCCGTTTGAAAGCTGAGCGGAAAAGCTTTGGAAGAAACAACAGCGGCTGAATCTTTGCTGCAAACTGCCAGCTGATTAAGAGCTGATAGATCCACAAACATCAGAACCCGCCTGCAGGACCAGACCCCCCCTCTCCTCCAGAAGGTCAGCCAAAACCAAACTCAGTAAATCTGGTCAGCAAAGATGTCCTGAAAGGACCACAGTGCATCAAATTTGATGAAACACACATTTTTACGAAGAAACGTAGGATTTATTTTCCAATTGAGCATCTTAAAATGGAGAATCTTCAGCAGGTTCCACCCTCCAACCCAAACTCTCTGAACCACATGAAGAGTCCCAACTGTCCTTACGGGACAGTTACGGGCTGTTGGTGGGTACAGATGGTCAAACCTGATGACCAGAGACCCCACTCCCAATGTTGACGGGCCTCCCAACATTGGGAGTGGGGTCTTCTGGATGCAGCTGTTCCTCTCTACGACCCGCCACGGACTGGACAACCCAAAGACCCGCACAGGTCAAACTCATGTATGTGTCCATGTGACTGGAGCTTCAGGTGTGTAGTAGTGACAGGATCACACAGTTACAGACTTTCTGATCAAATCCATCACTCATGACGCCTGTTTCATTACAACAATCAATAATTCAATCATGAGACGTCCCTTAACCGGTGATGACGGAGGAAGCTGAGGACGTTTCCTCTTTCTCTCCGCAGATGCAGACACCTTAAAAGCTACAAACTGTTTTCACAAACCATTTAATTCAAACCTTTATTTGATCCTGTTTGAGTGAACCGGAAAGATTCATGTCACACAGGTTCTGTTGCGTTTCTGCTCACGTTTCAGGCTGAGGGGCGAAAAGATCGGTGATTGACAAGAAGACTAAACACCATCAACCCCTCCAGAACATTCCGACTGTTTCCAGAACATTCAGACTGTTTCCAGAACATTCCGACTGTTTCCAGAACATTCCGACTGTTTCCAGAACATTCAGACTGTTTCCAGAACATTCCGACTGTTTCCAGAACATTCAGACTGTTTCCAGAACATTCCGACTGTTTCCAGAACATTCCGACTGTTTCCAGAACATTCAGACTGTTTCCAGAACATTCCGACTGTTTCCAGAACATTCAGACTGTTTCCAGAACATTCAGACTGTTTCCAGAACATTCAGACTGTTTCCAGAACATTCAGACTGTTTCCTGTTGGATGCCATTCTCCCAAAGGCTCAGTGCATTCCAAGAGTTTGAACAGATTTAAGGATAAATGTGAACACGTTGGAACTGAATGGAACTGTTCTGAAATGAGCTGAGATCATTTAAAAAGCATGCAAACACAGACTCTGTGTCTCGTATGAGTTTTGGACATTCTTGGATCCCTGAACGACTAACAAACAAACCCAGAGAGTCCAGGAGGACTGAGAGGAATGAGGGGAAAACAGCGGGACAAAGGCCTGGATTGTGCAGCAGCCGTGAAGTGGTCTGGGAAACTCTCAGGCCCAGTTGGGAGGTCTTCTCAAGTGAGATGGAGGGAGACTTTCCCGTTTTGTTTCCATTCTCAGACTGCTATGACATTCAATGATGTCCTTTTCACCCCAAGTTCAGGAGGAGCCACAATGAGGAGTGGGGGTGCTGGGAGGCGTGGAGTGATATGAAGGAAAGGACAGTAAAACATCTGCTCTCTAATCACCAAACATCTCATTACCATTAAAATGAGGAAGTGGCAGGCTCTTCTGGAAGCTGGGCGAGCCCTCTGATTGGCTGGTTGGATGTGGTAGGAGCAATAACAAGGATAAATGGGAAAGGGCGTTTGGCTAATCTAATAGGCTCAAGGCTGTTCCTTGAACATGTTATCAACAGATATTCATAGAGGTCGGGGTGACGTCCTCCATCCCAGTGGTGCTTTGGAAGTTCAGTCAGCAGTAATTAAACCTCCGAGTGGAGATGAGGATTCGCAGAAAGCCGCTGGTTTCCCACATCGTTGCTTCATTTCGTCCGTTTGTGTATCCAACACCACGGAGGAATGTGCGGGTCCTTCATGGGCCAAGACCGGCTAATGCTGAGCAAACGATGACCATCTCCTGAACTCTGACTGAGCCAAACACAAGAACAGGCCCATGGGGGTGTGATGGGGTCCCTTTACAGGTCTGACCAGGTTCCAACCACTTTTACAGGTCATGGTGTCACAGAAACATTCAATCAGTCAACCTGTTCTTTGAATCCACTCTGATCCACATCTGATCCCATTGAGTTCTGGATGGATGATCTGTTACACGTTTATCCTGATTTAAAACCTTCTTTATGTTTGTGGTTTTCAGTTTGAAACTGAGTTTGATTCACATTTCAGTCGACTCTTTTGTTTGGAAATATACAAACAGACTTTGACTGTTGAGTCAGAAAATAGGTCCTGACTTTTGCTTTTGTTCAGGATTCGTGTCACACAATTGTCAAATCTTTTTATTGACGGACAGAAATAGTATTTTCTATATATGGTACAAATTGAAGGCTAAACCTGAACCATTAAAGAATCTGATGGCAGTACTGCAGATATTAGTCATGTAAGTCAGTAAAATACTACTAATAATACATATTCTGCTACTTGATCTACTACTAATCTAAAGTAAGATACTACTACTAATTACTCTACTAATTATCCATTACTAATATTAAGTAATTATCTATTATCACTACTAAAAAGTAATATATTACTACTCTTGAAAAGATTATAGAAATTCTTCTGCAAATGAGAAAGTTGTTTATGGAGTTTCTGTGACTTTTTCTGTCATTTTCTTCAGCTGAAGAGGTTTAAAAACGATAAAACCGTCTTCATGGTCCATCTCATGGGGTGGGGGTGGGGGGGCATTGTTAGGGTCACTTTAGTCTTTTATGTTTCTGTTGTTTTTATAAGAAAATAATGAAAAAAAGAAGGTTTCTATTTTCTCCTGTCTGTCATTGAGTCCAGGATGTTCAGGAGGTTCTGAGGCCAAAATCAAACAGAGAGACAGTTTAAGACCAAACAGACAAAAACTAAATCTACAGGTTTCTTTTGATGGTAAATCCTCTGAAATCAGCTGCTTCTCTCTGAACCAGAAGGAACCCAGATGTGGTTCCAGTCTACGACCGTTTGGTGAAATGGTGGAGTTTCAGGTGGAGAAACATCATCTGCTGTTAAGTCAGGATTCACATTCGGAGCCGTCAAACTAACCTGTCACAACAAACTCACACGACACACAGAGAAACACACAACAAGAAGACACACACACACTCCCAGACAGAGCCAGAGGTTGTTCGGATCTCTGGGCTCAGATGAAAAGCGTTTCCGTGGAGGCGCTGATGAACGCGTTCAGGTACCCGCAGACACGCCTCCAGCTGCTATTTCTGCTCTGCCGGTAAAATAATATGTTGTGATGAGGTCGACAGCACGGCTGCCTCTGTAGACGCTGACATATTTCTGGAGTTAAGACGTGCCAGCAGGAGCAGACAGACGTGTAAAGAGAACCGGGCCAGAATCCAGGGTTCTGCAGGATCTCCTGCTCGCTCAGCACTGCGGCGCCGTTACAGAGAAATGCCTCGCTTGCAGAAATATTTGGCATGTGAGACGTGGCTGCTGCTTAAGACTGTTGGCTCATGCAGGGGGGGACTCGTGTTCAGACGTCACTGCTGGGGGGTCGACGCTCCGTCACTCTGGTTACAGTTACGCAGCGTTCCTGCAGTCACTCCAGAACTAAATGGTTCATCAAAAACACATTTTTCCAGAATTCCCAGGCTGTAAATTTTCCAATGTCCCAAACTTCTGACCTTCACCTGAACTCACCGACCCAAAACAGACATCTGGTGCCTTTTCTGACACTTTCTCTCTGAGAATCTGAGCGTCTCTGCCTAAACTAAAGATCTGACTGCAGGAACGCTCTGCCAAGTCCAAAGAATAACAGAAGCCAAAGGATGATCCCATATCCCGCCTGGATGAGATCAAAGAGAAGTCAGGAGACTCCAGACTGAGGAGAAACGTGTGAAATAAGGAGGAAGATGAAGCTGAGGCCTCCCAGGAAGACGAGAAATGAGATGCTGAAGGAGCGACTGCTGCTGCTGGAGGGTGGAAGCAGGAACCAAGGAGGCTCAGGTGTCCTTCATGTTTTCCAACCAACCTGCCATTGAAGCTCCTTATTGGCTAAACACACCTGATCCAGGTGATGATAATAAGTAAAGATTAATGGCCGACAAAAAGCAGACTATTTGTTAGGTGGTCCTGTCAAGGTCCGGCGATGTAAAGCGATGTCTATGCTGATGATGAAGCTAAAGTTTGTTTTAAAGAAGCCAGCGCAGTGATACAGAACATTTAATCTATGTGACCGGAACTACTTTTTTGAGCGCGCGGTTATCCTTGTGCATCATCATTTTTTTAATGCACACCCAGCAGCCAATCAGAATGGAGTATTCACCTGGAACCTGGTACAAGACTCAAAGTTCTTCCAGTGTGTCCATCATTTATTCGTACTTGGTGATGGTAACTACTGATGTAGCCTCAGCTGCCCCGGGGCAGACTGACGGACGGGGGCGTGGCTTCTGGTAGGCGCCTTACGGCCCCTCTGACCATCACAGGAACATACGCATTCACACACCAGTGGAGGCGGGAGGGTGAAGTGTGTTGCCCAAGGACACAACAACAGTTGACTGGGGGGAGCGGGGATCGAACTGCTGACCTGCAGGCCTGGATCTGGGCCCCCCCGATCTAAAGCACCTCCTCGTTTCTTCTGAGTGGAGCTTCAGTCCGACACGTCCAGCAGACGCTGAACTCCCTGAATGTTTCTGATCTCGACTCGTCTGTCACTTTGGAGGTTTGGAGTCCTGGAATTTCAGCCGAGATCTGAGGAGAACCTGACCCCCCCCAAACCTGGGATTTGCCTGGACTTCAGGAAGGAGCAGAAGTTCCTCCCAAACAAGGGGAGGGGGGGGCTTTGACATTTATCCTGAGGAAGCTTTTAAAAACATCTCAAAACTTCTGACAGAGCAGGAGCCAAGGTAAGATTTCTGTGAGGGAGGGGGGAGGAGTGTGTTTCTCCCATGGGGGGTGATGTGAGTGCAGTAGCTGAGAGCCTCAAAAGACCCTCAAGAAGAAAAGGAAACCCCCCAGGAATCCAAACCAAACGCTGCAGAGAAGGAAGGGAAGATACTGCACCTGGGTAAGGAGGCATACTGACGCTCCACCTCCTCATAGCGGGGGGTCCCACGGGGATCGGGCCCCCTGCCTGGAATCTGGAGAAGAGAAAACAGAAAAACCTTTTCAGTGTTGGGATCTCTAAAATTTCTCATTCACAGCAAAAGGATGAAGACGGGTTAAAGATCAGGATCCAGAAGCGTTAAGGAACACCTCTAGATCCTCCTGTGGATCACCCAGAGGAGGATCCACTTTCACCTCCCCACAGCAGGATCCTTCTGTGGATCACCCAGAGGAGGATCCACTTTCACCCCCCCACAGCAGGATCCTTCTGTGGATCACCCAGAGGAGGATCCACTTTCACCCCCCCACAGCAGGATCCTCCTGTGATCTGAGTACTGCTCATGAAAGTAACAAAAACAGAGTCATGAACGCCACAGAACCCGGCTGAACGCTCAATGTTTAAACTCCATGATGGGCTGAGGGGAGGAGCTCTCTGCCCCCCTCCTCCTCCGTGGATCTGCATTCCAGCAGCCCATGAAAGCGATGTGCCGGTGCTGCTCTCCTCTGAACACCTGTCGTTATGGCTCCAACACTTCAGGTGGAGCAACAGCGGGATAATAAGAGGGAACAGAGAGGAGCAGGGAAGGAAGGGGGGAGGCATTAGAGGGAGGAAGAAAGGAGTAAAGAGAGATGGAGTAAATGAGGAATAAATGAGTTAGAGTGGGAGGGGAGGACACAAGGAGGAGGAGGAGGATGGATATTAAAAGTCCAGGAGACGCAGCAGAGCGAGAGGAGAGAGATGAGAGGTGATTTTAAAAGAAGAGAGCGAATGAAGTGAAGAAATGACTGAATGACACGACGGGAGGACCCCTCCCACATGGACTCGGCCCTGCAGAGGCTGCACTTCCTGCCTGAGCAGCTGCTGATTGTTTTCTGCTCTGCGATACTTCCAGTCAGTCCAGAATACATCGATCCCCGACTGGTTGGGATCCAAGACACGACGGCGATTGACTGCAGGGAACCGTCTGGACCCGTCTATCCACCCCGGACCTGTACCGGTCCTGGGTAAGGAAGCAGGCGCGTAGAATCTCCCCCCACCCGGAACCCTCTTTAGTTTTAAACCGTCCTGAAAGTGAATCCTGGTGTGCTCCTCTGCAGTGTGAAAGCACAGACTGTTCAATAGGAAGAAGAGCAGATCACAAACGGGCGGGAAAGCGTCAGCGCTGACATTTACTAAGTCAGGGAGGAAGAAGAGCAGCTGATTCTCTGCTTCATTCAGGAAGTAGCCTGTTCCTGCAGGAAGTCACAACCGCACAAAACTTTGACCTTGAATACCTTTAATTATCCAGTGAACTTTAAAATTGCATTTCTAGTATAAAACTAATATTTATTTTTTGAAAATGTTTGTTTTTTGGGGAATTTACAGATATTATTTATTCTTGTAATAATGCAGCTTGTGTTGAACGGTTTCAGTAAAAATGAGAACCGACAGAAAATAATTGTTTTTAGACGGAAGTGCACACATTTTAAGGCTTTACCGGCGACAGACTGAGCTGTGGGAGTCAAAGTGAGGAAGACAGATCCTTTTATTTTGAAGGAGAACCTTCATCTTCTTCAACCTCTGCTTCATTAAGAAGATGGAAATGGATGAATCTGAGTCAAAGAGGGGACAGCCGAGAGAAAAGAGCTGCAAATGTGAGGACGGGGGATGAAGAGGTGATTTAGAGGTGAGGTAGATGTAGGATGAAGGAGCTGGCATCACTCAGAGGAACCATTCATTCTACTTAGAGGCTTTCTAATGAAGTGAAGCTGAGGAGCAACCAGCCAACCCCAAAGCAGATAAAGAGGCGCTTCAGCTTTTTACTGAGTGCTTTCAATTAGCAGTGACCCCCCCAAACATGTCCATCAGAATCCTTTTGACACCCCCCTCATCAAACTGTGAGTATGATGGGGGGGCGGAGCCCATTGATTCAGAGAGACGAGCAGCAGCAGGAAGACGAGCATCTCTGAACACCCATGGAATCGTTGGCGCGTCTTCCTCGCCGTTTCAGCGCCCCTCCTCTCCTCTGCTTGCCACGCCGTGAAATGGTTTTCACTACACCATTACCCCGACCGGCGCGGCGCTCTCCAGGAAGTGAGTGGTGGTGCAGGAGTGTATTCAGATGATGCAGTCAGCTCCGTGTTTTCATGCTTATCCCACATTTATCATGAGAGACGGAATAAATGAAGCGAAGGATCCGGAAGAATCTCTCCGTCACCAACAGCTGACTGCTCAACGTCTTTTTGTGTCTTCAGTCATCAACCTTTACAACTTACTAGAACTAAATGACAGACGGCTTTTCATGATGAGCTCCATGTCTAGAAATGCTCATTTTTTCATGATGTTCAACAGAAACATGTTTGTTTAGAAAAGCTCGTCTGCTCCATCTTCACTGAGATTCCTGTTGTAACATCAGGGAGCTTCTCCATAAGTGCTGCTCTGTTTGCAGCTTCTTCAGACGAAAGGTGAGGCTGTGTAAACATAGATCTGCCGCTGATAGAACCGCTCTGTCTGGTTGGCTTTCTGCCGTCACCAGAGATAAAAGCAGACTGAACCATCAGCACAGTCTTTGTTTACTAACGAGGAAATATTTCAAATGAATGATTACGTCATTTAAAAATCAGACACTATAAATTGTGTTCTTTCATTACATTGTGGTTCTTCCAGAAGCTGCTGGGTCGATGCAGGAACGTGAACAGTCGTGCTTTCTTTATGATGTGTTTATAGTGATCCCTCGCTATAATGCCTTCATCTTTGGCGGCCTAGCAGATTTTTTGGGTGTGTTTTTTTTCCACTGCACATCTTGTTCTGTGTCCTGATTGGCTGTAGATCATTGGATCATTGTCAGTCCGTCTCCTGTGTCTACTGTACACCAGATCTACATCCATCTTTGATCGTGGGCAGATTTTTGCTTTCGTTCTATAATCCTGGACTGATTTTTCTGTGAAGGTTTGAACTTTGAGAGTTTAAACAAGAGAGAAGCGTGTAAAAACGTTCATGTGTGTCTGAGAAAAGTGGATAAGTGTGTAGTGGGGAGTTTTACTGCCTCAAAACATCTAGAATTTTTTTATAAACTAGAAGGAGCTGCATTTCCAGAAGGGTTGAATGTTGTATTACTGAATGAAAATGAAACTGAAAGGATGCCAGAGCCGGGTATCGAACCAGCGAGCTTCTGCACCAAGGGTTCCCCATGGATTTCAATGGAGGCAGAAATCCTGGAAATCCTGGAATATCTGGGAAAGTTTACGGATTTGAAGGACCAGAAGTCAAAGCTGAAAAAAGCTGAAAGAGCTGAACATTTGAATAGTTGAATGTATAAAATAGATGAACAATTGTAGGAGGAGATAAGCGGCAAAAAATGGAGGAAAATACTAGAATAAAGAAAGCGAAACAGGAAAACAATGATTTAATACTTTATAACATTCAATCCATTAAAGATGACCAATTGATGGATGTCATCTATCGCAGGTTACCTTTAGAACTTAATGCCCGTAATAAACCAGGGAAAGCAGATTTTGTGATTCTGACCTATAACTTAGCCAGAAATCCATCTGTTAATGGAACTCAGGAGATTTACTGTTTTTCCTCCAACGACCTCACAAAACACCCTCAAGGTCAGGAGAGTTTGTTTGCTGCAGTAGAAAACGTACAGCACCTCTGCCGTACGTCGGTGAAGGTCAGCGTCACAAAGGTCGTCTAGCTTCTTAACTTAAAAACCCCAGAAGAAATATTTCTGCTGTAATGGGTCTAAGACATATTTCATCGCGAGTGAGAGCGTCTGGTAGAGGGGAAGTGTTAACCTGGTTCCTCTAAAGTTTGTAGATTTTGAAACTCCTTATTCTGCTTTTCACCTGGAAAACAGCAGCGCTGACTCAGTCAGTCAGTCAGTCAGAGATAAAAGCGCCGGCGTGTAAATACCGACGCCACAGAAACGGCTAAGCCAGCTCTTCAGCTAACCAGCGCGGCAGAGGAAGTGATGCAGGAATGAAACATTCAGGTCAAACGTTTCTGTTTATTCAAAAGCATCATTAATGCTGCATCTCAAGCCCCATCCTGCTGAAATGTCAGCGAAGCACTAGAATGAAACGGCGAGAATTAAGACGGAGGCGCCGCTAAATGTCACAGCGCTTTTGATCTGCTGCTACAATTAAGACTACAGAAGGTCAATTTGCCCCGAAGCACGCCGCGCTCTCATGAATGCAGCATCTGTAAACGGAGAGAGAGCCTTCCAGCGCGGGTCACCGGTGTTTGTGTTGGGAAACGGGTCAAACCAAACAGTCGGTAACCAGAGGGAATCTGTTTGTGATCAACAGCATTAAACATGCTCCCACAAAACCATCGCTTATTAAAAAGGAAAATCCAACATTTGTGAATAAGGCCGAGTTTGTTCATCCGCCTAAGCTGGATTTGTTTCATTGGCTTCAATTGGGACCTTTCGGGTTTTTAGAAAACTCCTGTCAGCCTGAAACATGAAGACGGCAGCAGATATGTCTGAGTTTTTCATTTGTTCAGGATTCTGCATGAGGTTCCACAAAGTCTGTTTCCAAAATGTCAACATCTCACCAAGTTTCCAGAGAATCATTTTCAAATGTAGAACATTCAGGCAGCACTCCCGTCCTTTTCCAACCCCTAATGTGAAACGGATGTTTACCTGCTAAATATTTCACAGAACAACCTGAACATCTCAACGTTTTTATCCCCAACAAAGCTTATGTGGAAAATAAACTGATCTTCAGATTACAGACATCTTTTGTCTAAAAACAGACCTTTTCAGTGTTTTTCATGTCCATCTTGTCCTACTACTACTACTAATACTACTACTACTACTACTACTACCACTAATATGTCTACATTACTAAGACCAATGTTTTTTAACCGCTTCTGAGCCAAGGCACACTTTATCCTTAACAAAAATCCTGCGGCACACCAACGTCCAAAAATTGAAAAAAGGAGAAACTCTATAGTCTTAATTGATGGACATTCCCTTCAGGCCATTAGTTTCTCCGTTTCTCTTTATTCTAGTATCTTCCACCATTTTTTGACGTTTAACTCCTCCTACAATGTTTCATCTGTTTCAACCATTCAACTATTCAAATGTTCATCTCTTTCAGCTTTTTCCTGCTCTGACTTTTGGTTCTTCAAATCCTTGAACTTTTCCAGATATTCCAGGATTTTTGCCTCCATTGAAATAAATGGGGAATCCTTGGTGCAGAAGCTCGCTGGTTCGATACCCGGCTCTGGCATATCTATTTTGTTACTTCTTACCCTTTCAACCCTTTCATTCATCAGGACAGCACTCAACCCTGCGTTTTCTTCTGGAAATGCAGCTCCTTCTAGTTCAGCTTGAGTTGCCGTTTCCTGTGTCTCGCCGTCAGTTCACCTTGTTTGTGAAGCGGCGCTTGTTGGCCCGTCACTTTATCGCGGATCTGAGATCCGCCCCTTTTAATTAAATTAATTTTTATGTTTAAAGCACTTTAGTACCTGATAAGAGAACGTGCTGTACATCTGAATATATATCCAAAAACACGTATATCTGATTAAAACATAGAAACTCCCCTTTAACCCCTGGAGGGAAACGACAGGCTGAACACGTCACGTAAAAACATTAACACCGTACAGCTGCTCACGTTCTGCGTCTCGCTCTTTTTGCATTGTTTTCTGCTTCCTGATTGGAAGATGATCAATTGATCTCCGTCTCTTTTCTCCCATTCAGAATGTGTACAATTACTCAAAAAAAAGATGAGTACTTTGTGGATTTGACTTATTTTCAAAATGAACTCCCACAATAAACGAGGAGCCACTGTCATTTCTATTGTAGAATTCCAGTTTGTTTCTATGAATAAATGTTGGCAGCTGAGCGACAGAAACCGAAACGCACAACTCTAGACAAAAGTAGAAAAATGAAGATTGTTTTTTTGTGTTGATTGTAAAAACAAAAACCTGAATAGACCAAGACATGCTAGTGGGTCTGAGCCCATTGGTGGACAATAATCCAAACATGTTCTCTCTACACGTCGTGCTAACAGCAGATCCCTGATGCTCTGTCGGCTAATCATCGTCAAATCTGCTCCTTTCCATCCTCAACTCTTCCTAAATACAGAGACAGCAGCAAATAGGAAGTGTCATCAGCAGGTAATGTGATCATGTCAGCAGTCAGCGGTCTCACCTCCCAAAATCCCATCTCAGTAACAGACAGCGGGTCAGAACGTGCTGTGCTTCTCCATAACTCTCCATGTATGACTATTATTAGCTGAGCTTGTTACAAACTAAATAGGTTATGGAGTGGCTTCGCTTTCAATCTACCACACATCAGGTAGAATTGATGATACCACACTCAGTAGATAGAAACCGGTCTCCTGTTATTACTGAGTCTCCATGGTAGCAGAAACCCAAAGGTGAGATAAAGTATAAGAAAAATAAAAGTGATTAAAAAACATCAGTAGAAAATCTAAAAATATAAGCTCCTTTTAGGACTCACAGATGTGGAGATGTTAATAGATCTCAGTCACATGACCTTGTTGGAGCAAAACAATAAGATGTTTTTCATTTCTAGACTTTTTTTTAGGTCTTTTTATAGTCAAAGACAACAAAGTTTAGATGAAAAAGTTTATAATGCACTTACAAAGTGAACACAAGAATATAGAATCCTTTTCATCCTTCATTCATTCGTCTTCTAAGTCCCTTTCGGGGTCACAGGGCTGCTGGAGCCTATCCTGATCACTTGAGGGCAAAGCCGGAGGACATCCTGAACAGGTCGGCAGTCTGTCCAGGGACCATTTACACCAGGGGTTCTCAAAGTGCGGCCCGGGGGCCAATGGCAGCCCGCAGGAAGATTTTTTGTGGCCCTCAATAAAAGAGAGCCAGAGCAGGCGCAGCAAAGCCTTCAGTGACGGGAGTTTGTAAAAGAATGTATTCAGAAAGTAGCTGACAGTTTGTCCAGAGCAAAAGAAAGTCTGTAAATGATACAAATACTAGACGAGTAGAAGATCTGGACAGCAACCTCTGGAAAACATCTGGAGGGCCTGGTTAACTGTACAAATGACAGTCATTAAAGTTATTAAACAACAACTTTTTCTGTTTATCCATTATTTTAACCAAAATTGGCCCCCAGTCTAAAGTCGAGTTCTTAATTTGGCCCTCAGCTACAAAACCTTTGAGAAGCCCTGATTTAGAGTAACTATGAAGCATGTTGTTGGAGGGTGGGAGGAAGCCGGAGAAAACCCACGCATGCTCAGGGAGAACATGCTAACTCCACACAGAACCTTCCAGAACCGTGATCCTCAGCTGTGGAATAACTAACTGGAGGATCTGAGACTTTCTGTCTCTGTGGAGATTTTCAAATGTAACTGAAAAAGTTAGAATTTCCATAATTAACTTTTTTGGGGTCTTTTTTGGTTTCCGGTTTATCATTTGTACCTTTTTTTATTTGTACAGTTCCGTCTCTAACTATTGGCCACAGCGGCTCCTTTCTTCTTCCATTATCGTTTTTGCTTTCATGACTTCTTCTTGTTTTTACATGTTCACATACGACGTTTCTGTCAACGTGTTCCATGAATGGTGATCTACAAGCGAAATGATGAATTGATGATAACCATACTGAACTGGGTTGAGCGGGTCCTTGGACGGCTGTTCTGATGGCATCACGGCCTGCAGAAGGTCCTGGTTCTGACCCGTCTGGGCCTTCTCTGTGTGGAGTTTCATGTTTTCTCTGGCTTCCTTCCACAGTCCATAATCCTGTGTCACAGATCAACTGGAGACTCTCCACGTCCCCCCAGGACTGAGGGGCTCTTTGCTGCTTGTTTAGGCGGTAGCCGGTGTTTACCCAAACCCAGCAGAGACTGACCCCAGAAACCTCCGTGACCCAGACGGCGATAAAGTATCCACACAGCAGACGATGGATGGGGAACCATTGGATGCTAGATGAAACCTGCTAGCTTTAACTTTGGTGTGTGTAGCTACAATTACTTCAATAATGTGTTGTTGTTAATTGTTGCACTGCAGTAACGTGTGAAGCTTCCAAAGAAACAACTGAACTCACTATAACACGGTTCACCTTTTGTGGTTTCACTGTGACACAAATGTTTTACTTTGTGCAATAATACATGCTTTTGTTTATTTTCAGGCCATTGTGTTCTGCGTCCTGATTGGCTGTAGACCATTGTCAATCATTGTCGTTTGTGTCGTGTCTCTTGTACAGAATCCATTCCGTTTTCCAAATCTACATAAATCTTCAATCAGATCTTCGTCTTCATTTTATAGTCCTGGACTTTTCTGTGAAGGTTTGAACTTTGAGAGTTTGAATAAGAGAGAAAGTGTTTTACAGTCTAGAAATACGGTAAAACATGCAGATGACTACTTTGCACATTTTTATCGCAGGTTATTTTTGCTCCTGTGATAAACGAGGGAAAACTGTAAAAAGACGTTGAAGGAGTTTAGCGTCTGTGGGATATGATGTGGAAACACAAAAGATTCATTTCAAACCGGGGGGCTCAGGGGGGGCCCCACACCGACTCAGATGGGACAACGGGCCACAGAATTCTTTCAAACGGCCCTGCAAACCTACGACCGTTTGATGGTTGGAAACAGGAAGACTTTCCAAAGGTGGATTCTGATCTTCATGGGGGTGGATGTGATCATTTCCTGGATGATTTTTAGGTCAGACTACCACCTACAATCATTGAGATGATGTGTTGTTGCTTTTATAGTGTACTTGTTAACTAACCTGACAACATCACATCAAATGAACTGAAGTTTCTGTCATAAAAACAACATCTTTGTTTTATTTTTCATTTGTAATAAAACTAAATAAGGGAAAGTGAGAAAACTCAGGCTTGAACAGAGAAGAAAAACAGAAAAAATCTATTTTCTGGGAGAGCAGGAGATGAATAAATGATAGTAAGAAGAGAGGAAGACGATAGAGAGGATTAGTCTCTGCTGCAAAGCCCTACACAATACACACACACAACCATGCAAAGATAGAGACACAATACAAAAATATTAGCACAAAAACACACACACTTACAGTAGAGGCAACACTCACACAAACACACACAGGTTTATCAAATCCTAAGTGTTCTTAAACGTTAAGCTCGTCCTTGAAAGCACAAGGTGGGGAGTTGATAAGGAGAGCCGAAGAGGGAGAGGGGGAGTACAAAGGGACAGGAGAAGAATGAGCCGGAGAGGAGGAAATAAAAGTGCAGGCAGATAATTCTGATTCCTGTAAGCCTCCTCCCCACCACCCAGATAGTATATCCCCTTACCTCCACCCCGTACCCCCATCTGTGTCCTCTCTACCCCGAAACTTCCCGACTTTAAAAAGTTTCCCTTTGAGGATTAGTGGGAACAAAAACAGGTGAATTCCCAGGAAGACGGAGCGGGAAGCAGAGCAGCCGTCTCTCTCTCCATGACATTACAAGTGGAAATGCTTTCCCGCTCCTGGGTTTCTGCTGGGATCTCAGTGCAGAAAGTCTTGGTGTAACCAAAGCCTGCGAGCTGGAGGCTGCGCACGTGACGTCCGAACACGCCGCCGCCAGCACACGTCCTGTGTGTGAGGCGATGATTGTGTGACGGGGAGCAGGTGGCGGCGGTGGCAGGTTAGATGGAGCTGTAATAGGATGAAAGTAGCACTCCTTCCTTCCTCCTCTCACCCTCGCTCTGTTCCTCTCTCAGATGATTGGCTCCAGTCTTTTCTCTGAGATTTCTCCTACTTTTTCTAATTGAACCAAAGTCCTGCCCTGCTCGGCTCTGGCTCTCCAGTTTCAGCCCGTTTCTTAGGTCTTTGTGTGTCTTTGCGTGGTTAGCGTTCGGCCGGGAGAATAGTCAATGAAATGAAGTGTGATTTTCCATCATGACATTAAATGTTTACAGCAGACGGACAGCAGTGAAGGCGAGGTAAAGGTGGCGTTCATGGAAGATGTGGATGAACGTGAAACAAGAAAAGATGGCATTATCTTTTACAGTGTTTACTGATTTACTGAAGGTAAATGTAATCAATCAATCAATATTTATTTATCTGTAAGGCGCTTTAACATCTACCAGAGATCCAAAGGGCTGCACAGGTATAAATAAAATTACAAGAATAAATGACTGAAATATAATAAACCATAACAGTAAAATCATCGTTAATAGAGCTGGACTAATTGTCATCCACTCTGGTGCTAAAAGCCAATGAGAAAAGAGGAGTCAAGCCAATGAAAAGACTCTGTCCCCCCTAGTCAGGTCGAGTCCTGGGACCACCGGGAGCATCTGCTCTGCAGAGGAGGATGATTCTGCTGGAGCTCAGTAAGACAGAGCGGTGATAGACCATGTAGACACTTAGAGGTCCAGAGTAAAAATAAATCCATTCTAAAAGAAAGAGGGAGCCAGTGTGGACAGCCTAGTATTGGGGTGATGTGATCACGCCGTCTGGTCCCCGTTAGTAGACGGGCAGCTGAATGAGGGAGGTGTGGCTTTACTGATTTACACATTTAAAGACTTTATGAGCTTTTAAAACTACTAAAAATCTGATTTAAGACCAAAGAAAAGGAAACGCACCTTTAAAGTTGGCCATTTGTTGCTCTACGCCTGCAATTTGATTGCCCTGATCGCCATTGTGTAACGTCTTCGGCTAACTATGCAGTTTGCTTCAGAAGAATTTGAAGTGATCTCTATTTTTATGACTTTTCCCATCGTCTCACTCAGACCAGCAGGAGACAATCAGCTAGCTAAAGTTAGCCAATTAGCTAGCTTTAGCTAGCTAATTGGCTAACTTTAGCTAGCTGATTGTTCACAACTTTATGACGAAATCTGGAAATGTTTTTTTCTGTAACAGGACAAGAACAAATGTAAGACCTATTGACCAAAACAACTGAACGCTTTTTAAGGCCACATTTTTGTCCATTTAAGTCCTTTTAGGACTTTTTAAGGATCCAGGACCACCTGCCTTTAGATTCAGGACTCAATACACGTCCAGGTCTGTAGAGGACAAATGCAAAACGACAGAAATGCTTGACAGATTTCCTCACATGATATTCAGGGTCTTTGATTGAAGCAAATTTACTAAAGTGGACAAGATTTCAGACAAACGTGGTCGTCGTCTCCTTCGGCCTTCATCCATTCTCGCTTTGGTGAATGTCCTGTTCTTGTAAAACACTTTTCCATTTCCTTCACCACTCAAAGTGCTTCACAAATCTCCCTGCAATCACACACTGATGGCGGCACCAACAGGCCACCGGGTGAAATGTGGGGTTCAGTGTCTTTACCAGAGACACTGGAGAACAGGAGTTGAACCTGCAGCCCTACAGTCAGAGGTCGACCGCTCTGTTGATTAGAAAATGAGACACTTGCTCTCTATTTAGAGAGAGAATGCAGGCTCTTTAGACCAGGAGGTGCCAAAGGTCCCACTGTTCGGTTGACGATGATTCTGTACCAGCTTGTGGTAGAAAAGCGCTTAAGGAGGACAGGTAGGTCAACGACGAGAGCAGGCGAGGAAACAAATCCCCGCAGGCCCGGCTTCACCTCTAAATGAACTCCTCATCACATCGGTGGACCTGTTTCTGTAACGTTAACTAGACCAGAGATTTACCACGACGAAAGTCCTTAAACCTGCGGTTCTCTGGGACCTTCCTAAATGAAACCCGACATTCCACCTTAATAAAGTCAACTCCTTCAAGATCGGAGACCAAAGCTGATTATCTAAAGGTGTAAAAATCCATACTTCAAATGTTTCACGGGAGGATTGTGAGCAGATTTCTCCAACAGAGAAGATTTTATATTTCCCAGGAACAAATCAGTTCCCTGGACTCTGGATGGGATGAGTAAGAACGGAAAAATCTCCGTTTAATTTCACACCTCTGACTTTGCTGAAGAGTCAGGTATCATTGTGGGTCGGAGAAAAGACCCCCCAGCCACGTCCTGAGAGGGAGATGGACGTTTTCTGAGAGACATAAGCGTCCTGCAGGAGGTCGACAGCACAGCTTTGACTTTAGACCAGGAGGGGTCGTAGGCGGCGGGTGGTGGGGGGCAGGCGGATGGATGGGAAAGAAAGAATAATGTAAGAGGAGAGCCAGACGAGGATTAGAAACCCTCCAAAAGGCAGTCACTTCATTTCCTGGCTAACGGGGCTATGATTATCTCCTGAGCGGGAATGGAACGTTTGATGTCTTGGGACCAGACTAATCCTTGGTGACTAACCTCGACCTCTCATTTCCTCTGGATTATCTTTTTTGCTACTTAAAAACCGTTGGGAGTGAATCAATATAAAGCCACAGTGATGGGTGGGAAGGGGTGAGGCTTCACTCATTTTTCACATACCCCCCCCCCCAAAGAAAAAGATCTTTTCTGTTCTTTAGTGCCGTATTCAGACTGTTCCAGCTCACATGCACACTTGCATTACCAGAAAGCCGTTACCAAATTATGCATCAAGAGTTCCTTGCAGGTTTTTCCCTCCTATTTTGTCACCCATCTCTTCTCAAGAGAGAAAAAAACCCTCAAGTGTTGCCAGGTTACTAACTAATCTGACCAATGACACACTACTTGGCCCGTCCCTTGGCCAATGCCCTGCCTAAACCAACCGCCTGGGCCCCAGCTGGCCAATTAGCTCGCCTCTTAATGTGGATCCTGGCCAATGAGAAACCCCAGGAGACTTGTGTTCATCTGAACTCACAGATGGGAGGACAGGGAGGAACAGAAGAGGGGACGGCTGAGAGGGAGAGCGAGTGTGTCTGAAAGTGGCTGTGAGGGACTTGGCTTGAATTCCCAAACAGAGCTGAAACATCTTCACTGAAGAGGCTGGCTGGTCTTCAGGTTGAGAACAAATCTCTCCATTTAAGGAGGGACCAATGGGAAAACAGCGCTGGAACGAGTGATGGGAAAACAAATTCACGACTTGACATTGGAAATTCAAGGGTCTACCTCCTGTGAAAACGCAAGGTTAGGCTCCAGCAACCTCACCAAGATCCGAAAATATCAAATAGATGGCTGGAAGTTCTGCATCAAAGACATTTCCAGACTTCTCTTAAGTGGCAATGATGGAAAATTCTGCCACAGACTTGTTTTCTCTCTGCTCCAAAAGCACGGAGGTTTCTTTACGATTCTCTTCATGCAGACCTCGGTTGGGCCGTCTGGTCTTCATCCCTGACTAACAAAGATGGACAAAGCGAGCGCTGCATTTTCAGCTCATTTTCTCATTTATAAACAGCAGGGATTTGGTCAAACCTCCTCGTTTGTGGAAATCCTAAACAACAGGCCACGCCCACATCGATATAACCAACAAAAGTAAAAAACATGGATTTTCAGTTCAACCA
The DNA here is from genome assembly GCF_053564925.1 of Oryzias latipes. Lineage (NCBI taxonomy): Eukaryota > Metazoa > Chordata > Actinopteri > Beloniformes > Adrianichthyidae > Oryzias > Oryzias latipes. The sequence continues at coordinate 34,042,235 of NC_136257.1, read as the reverse complement.
GAGAGGTGAAGGAGAAACCCAAATTGTTAAATCACAGAGGAATTGAAAAACTATTGTTAAAATTAGCCTTTTAAATGACATTCAAAATCATCCATCAGTACTTTATGCAAACAGGAGTCATTATTCTGTCTGTGACATCATCTTTGTGGTTGGCAGAAACCCTAAAACCCTTTAGTCACTGATGATCTAGATTTGATTTATCTGTGGTTTGACACATGACCCCCCCTGAATTTTGTTTCATTGTAAAACTCCTAAAATGGCACCCCCCCCCAGAATGCTCGTCTCTCAGCCGCCTCATCACGTTTCAAATCCCCATCTTTTCTTCTCAGATGATGCAGAGAAGTTTGCAGCTTCAGAAATGACAGACGAGCTTCAAATCGAGCCAGAAGTGCTTTATCTCTGCTTGTTCACGCGTGGACAGCAGTGTGTGTGCAGCCTGCTCTCACGTGCACGTGCACAGAAGTGTGTTTGTCCTCCACAGCACAGCTGAGCCAATAGAGTTGTGTGTTTGAGTCCTAAACAAAGTTCAGACACGAACGCAGATGAATAAATGTTGGAATTGTTCTCAGAATCTTTTCAACATCGCAGGATTTTTCATCAAGTCTGATGTTGTTGTTGGTGGTCCTGGTGTCATGGAGGACAGAACTTCCAGCGTTACGCATTAAAGTTTAACACAGAAGGAGAAAATGGTGAGGAAGTTTAATGTAAAGCCTCACGGGGGGGTCGACAGGTATGGGGGCTGCAGGGTTTGGGTCGTAGAGGAGCGTCTGCATCCTGAGGGGAGCGATATCTGCACCTCAGTGTCATCAGAAAGTCCTAGACCTCCAGCCAGCAGCAGAACCGGTCCTGTGGGGACAGCAGAACCCGGTCCTGTGGGGACAGCAGAACCGGTCTGTGGGGACAGCAGAACCGGTCCTGTGGGGACAGCAGAACCCGGTCCTGTGGGGACAGCAGAACCCGGTCCTGTGGGGACAGCAGAACCCGGTCCTGTGGGGACAGCAGAACCGGTCCTGTGGGGACAGCAGAACCCGGTCCTGTGGGGACAGCAGAACCCGGTCCTGTGGGGACAGCAGAACCGGTCCTGTGGGGACAGCAGAACCCGGTCCTGTGGGGACAGCAGAACCGGTCCTGTGGGGACAGCAGAACCGGTCCTGTGGGGACAGCAGAACCGGTCTGTGGACCACACAGCAGTCTGGACTCTGAAGCCTCACCTCACCCACCGAGTCGCCGTGTTTTGACCTCCAACAGCTCAGAAGTTTGTTCTTCATAAACTAATACAGCTGCTCTTCTCAGAATTGAAACCTTTTGCTTCTAGAGGTCCACATTGAGGGGGGGGGGGCACGCCCACACAGAGCAGGAAGTCATGACCCCCCCCCCATGACTGAAGCTAGAATCTGAGCTCTGCTCTGAAAAAGAAAAAATGTCTGCAGGTCTACACGCCTAAAGAAGCTTAGAAGAACACTGAAAGTAATAAAGCGGGGAATTACAGCGTTTTTGTATTTCAATAAGACCATTACCTACTAAATAAATTGCATTCCTCGCTCTGGGACTCGGCGCGTAGAAATGACACACGCAGCCTTTTGGGGACTCAGACTGCAGGTAATCATGCACATTAAACACACATTAGAAGTCCTGACATGTTGACTCATTCTACCCTAATGGCAAACCTCGTCTCTGCAAGAACGTGCGTCTAAATTTAAAGGGAATATGTATATTTAGAGCCGCACTTTGAGTTAATGCAGGATAATGGGTTTGTGCAGTTGCGTGCTGGTGGGGTTTTTGGGTGATGTGTGCGTTCATCGCAGACGTTCAGCAGTCATCAGACCAGCCAGGCACCAGTCCCAGACAGCCAGGTCAGTCATTCACTAATCATATTAACATTCCTCCATAATGACCCGATGCATAGCTTCCCTTTCACTCTCTTGACCTCTTCCGTCTGCCTCATTTACGCTTTCCTTTCAGTCTTCCCTTTCTTCTTGAGGTTTGTTTCCACATCAAACGGTATTTCCATTTTTAAACCTTTGAATCCTCAATTACCACAAACAATAGCTGTGCTGCAAAAGCTTAATATTTTTAATTTGTGTTGATTTCCACTCATTAGACTCCAACACTCTCGTCTAGCATGGAACAATAAAGGTTCAGGATTCAAGATTGCATCTGTAGCTGGCTTCACTGTAGAAAATCAAAATTAAACTATTTTCCACATTCTCACGCAGAAATAAGAAATATTTGACATCTGAGAAAGTGTTGGGCTGACGTTTCAACAGAGACACATCTCCATCCTCAAACCACCAACCAGGAACGGTTGCAGTTCCTCTAATGACCACTGGGGGTTGGTGTCAGAAAGGAGCCATTTCCTTTCAACTTTCACGTTAGCAGTCAGATTTACAGAAAAGAAACCATGTTTAACCAGAAAGACCAGACTCTTTCAATGCAGCTGCTATACGTTCATCTGTCAAAGATACTTCCACAGATGTTTAGACAAAATATTTGAAATTCTTTTCAAAAACTTTAAATGCATCATGTTGGAAAACAGTCACAGGAAATCCTGATCTTCTACAAAGGAGTCATTTTGCAGAAACATCCTCAGATATTTGTTCATTTTCCTGCTCCAGCCTTCATGTACTAAAACACTAAATACTCGTCTTTACAGCATTTCCGGATGATTCCATTGGAATGGAACCATAGTTAACAGTTAACAGGTCACATGTTAGGAAGATTCAAAGCCATAAACACATATTTGTAATTTCTTTACCAATAAGTTCTCAGTCGTTTCTCCACCATTTTCCCTTCAGACCAAAACATTCTGCTCTAAACACGCATGTGGACCCAAAGGAGGAACAACCCAGTAGATGAATGGGTGAATAAATGAACGACTGATGAGTCAGTGGATTAAAACAAGATGAAACAAATGAATGAGAGAAAAATAAAACAAGGCAATGAACGAGTGAGTAAACGAATAAAAGGAAGATAAATGAAAATATAAGTAATGAGTTAATAAAATGAGAAGAAGTGAAAGAATATTTGAGTGAGTAAACGAATGAGTGAAAGAATAGATGAATGAATAAGTGAGGAAAAGAAAAGATTAAAGAATGAGTCGATTAATAAAGGAGTGAATGAATGAGTGAATAAACAAATGAATGAGTCTCTTCCTACAGTTTTCCTCAACCAAGATGGAGACATAATGACCATAACTGGTGACCGGGATAAGGTAACGCCACAGCTGACAAGCTCCTCCCACTTCAGCTTCCTGTGGTTGGAACTCAGAAGCTGACCCTTACCTAAAGTTTCTACAGGAAATGACATATTTTTACATATGTTGATGCTTTTTCTTTTTTTTTCGTAGAAATGGAGGAGTGTGGATGTAAAGGAGGAGGATGATGTAACTGCTGCACGGCTCAAACACACAAACACGGGTAAAGATGGACGTGGATGAGCGGCCTGCCGTCAGCTCGTGTTTACCCGCCAAGGAGGAGTGACATCACCCAAACTTCAGCCAAATGACACCGATTGAATGCATGGAACTAAATCCTGATGGAATCAACCCAACAAATCAGTGAACTTACAGTACAGTAAGAAACAGTAGAAAAATCTCTAATATCCTTCAAATGACTGCGTTTGACAGACAGCCTGCTCCCTGACTGATGCCCAGCAGACCTGTGTGACGTGGTGCATCAACAATATGAAAAGCATCAGAGCGTTTGATAAAACAACGGGAACATTTGTCTCCATGCCTCCAGTCTGGGCTGGTTTTTCTGTTCCATTAGAATCAGCAGATTTCTTCTGTTCCAGCTCAGCTTGTCCTTATAAGGCAGAAACGGAGAGGACGCTTTTGGACATGATCTCAGAAGACTGGCTGTCTGCAGATTCACTGGCTCTGTGAGCACATCTGTGTGCTTCTAGGCAGACGTGTCTCTTCATTGCCTCAAAAATAGGCTGATAGATTTGTTCTGTGTTTCTGTTCCTGAAACCCTGAAGTGTCCAGAGAACCAGCTCGCTTCGATCTTTTATGCAATCTGGATAGAAAGGGGATTTTTCTGTAAACACACAAACGTAACGTCTGAACAACCACTAGAGTCCCTCAGACAAATGCTGCATTTGAATGTAGACTTAATTTACCCAGAATGCAGAGATGTCCAAGGTTTAAATCCAGCTAACCGTTGGTGTTTTGGAGCCAACAGCCGACGGTGCATTTATTTAAACAGTCCAGTTCATTGCAATATAAACAATGGGAATTGCAAATGGAGAAATAGAACTGTTCTGTCCTCCATGTGCAGGTTTAGGGTTTGTCTTTTGTCAGTCAAATGAGAAACATGTTGGAACATGAACATGCTTGTCTGCTGGGTTTCCATCTTCTGATGGCCGCGGCACGGATGACAAAGTGATGTCATCTGCGAAACACGGTGAGTCTGGGAAACGTTGAAGAGACAGGAGAACCAGACGACTTACAAAATCAACCAGAGTAGAGGCAGAGCAGTGAAACCTCAACATCAGACAGAAACAACACAAACAATCGCCGTATGGACTAAACAACAAAAAAGGACAAACAAAAAAGTTCTAGGACGCCATAGCGACCAAGATTCAACCATATATAGTGAGATGTGGGAGCGTATATGCCGTCGCCCACAGGGAAGACTGATGCCACTACCAGACGGAGGGCCATGGTGACTATAGACCTGACGGCTTTGTCTAGCTGGCCACGCCCAACGCAAATAGCTGACAGTGAAACGTCTTAGTCCCCCGTATGTGAGGTTGACTCGTTCTGATGCAGCAGATTTTGGGGTTGTCCAGCCCGTGGAGGGTCGTAGAGAACAGCGGCTGCATCTTAAGGAGAGCTCAGGTGGGTCTTTAAGGGACGTCATGAAAATGGAAGGAACCATTGTCGAGTGGGGCAAGTATTCGTAAGGATAATGACGCACGGGGAATGTCGTACGGCGTCCTTACGCCACACTCTAGTCGTAAGTAAGGTGTGAGTCCCGGCTCCTTACTGACCGCATGAATGCTGCATGCCACACAAACTACACTCTGATTGGCCAATTTTCTCCTTTTTCTAATAGTCAGGCTGCAGCGAGGAGCGTGCACGTATCACGTGGACAGCGCTGACGGGTTTGTGCGTCCTCCTCCGTACGACACGTCTCACCTACTTCCCCCTTAGGTGCTGCATAGGTGTTCAGTACGACATGTCTGTCGCCCGCGGCATGCCGGCACGAACATTTCCTCTCCACGGGTTCACTGGGCGGTCTACGACCTAGTTATTTGGTGTTGGTCACCTGTGAGTCCGTCCAGGTTTTCTGCACCATTTTTCACCTGCAGACAGTCCGTCTCCCCCCATAAGGAGGATTGGAACTGAAACTCTTCTTCCTCCTTCTATTTGTCTGACAAAAATCCCAGCAGCGCCTGGGGGAGCTTGGACATATACGTCCACCACGTATGGCAAAGTCATCTGCTGTATATTTATGGTGAGTCAGTGCATGCGGGTTTATTTTTGTGCACTAAGCAAAAAAACAAACAGAAAAAACCCATTACACTGCTCTGAAATGCATCCCCTGCAAATCCTAATGTTCCCATAAGCTGCTGTTTGTGTGTGGCAGCTGCTGCAGTGCAGCCTGGTGATTAGGTGAACGGTACAGCACATTCCCTTGGATTTATGCTCACACACAGCGCGCATTAACGGCACAGGTTTGAAAAATATGGCCTTACTTGGTACATTTGGAGGGCTACACCATAACTCCTCTTTCTCCTTTCCAAAAATGTTTCCTTCTCTGCTTTTGCTGTGCAGTTCTTCCCTCTATGCTTCACTGAACTCAGCTAGGAAGCAGCAAGTGTTCTACAAACGGATAGACAAATAGTTCAGGAAGCATCTCAACGGAACAAACAAGGATTTCTCTTCTTTCTGTGTTCATGAGGAGCAATGTGAAGCAGAAAGAGCTTGTTCCTGATATTTAGGATGAAGAAAAGGAGGCAGAGAGGCTGGAAGAGAGAAGTATGGCGGGAGGACCCTGAACCAAAGTGAATATGATGGAAAACCTTCATGAAGAAGAGGGAATTCATTTGGGGAAGAACTAAAGCAGATTATTATTCACCACTGATGATCTGATCCCGGCCTTCTGTGCCACAGCTACAAGGTTCTGAGCGCATTCTTCCTGCTGTCAAAGGGTTGGGGATGCTCTCCTAACTACCCGTCCATAGAACATCCAAGGTAGCAGCTAATGGATGAAACCCCTGTGGAGGTCATGGAACACAACGTTTGAGTGTTTATGGAAATGTGGAGGTGGGGTTTTTGGCACGAAATGACAAAATGTGTATCAGTCTGAAAGCTCTCAATCAGGACGTCGACGGATGGATTCCTCACGTTTGAGGAACACAAAACAACACAACATTGTGTTACCATTGTTAGGTATTAAGCTTTAGGAAACATCAATATGTAGTAATAATGGATCAATGTAGTTGTTTAAGGTCGACACTTTCAGCATTTTCTTCCTTCTTCTGTTCTCAGCATCCTAAACTAACATAAAATATTCCATCTGTTGCCACGACTATGTTATTGGTTTGATTTTGCTTCTATTTTGTGTTTGTAAATCTGGTTTTGTGCTTTTATGTCATTTATTTAGACTTTTTTCCTCTAATTGTCTTAAACATTTAGAGTTTTTTTTGTTTGGTTTTGGGTTTTTAATGTACGCCGCCTTGTTTGGTTATTATAAGGAGCCAAAGAAATAAATCAATAAATAAAACAAACAAACAAATAAATAGTTTGTTTCTATGATTAAAGGAGGGATTTCCTTGTTAGTCCCTCTTTTCAGTTGTGTTCACCGTGTCTCTGTATATTTACATTTTCCCATGAAGGCTCCTCGTCTTTACTGTTTCACAGGTTTTTGTGGTAAAGCTTTGGCAGTTGGTTAGATTTAAGCACCAATGTTTTTAACACACATTTAGAAAATGTTTACATCCAAACTGAAGACATGATGAAGAGGAATGGAAACAGATTATAGGGGTCAACAGATGGTTTCGGGTTCACAAATGTCTGAAATATTACTATTACTATCGGATGCTTGATCGTGGGGAGTTTCTCAGAGTCTATTGTGAGCTGGTGAGTTGCCTTTTTCTGGAAGCTACCAGAGTTCAGAGGAAGACTGAAGCCTTGACCCAAAAGACAAAGAGGGATAATCCTAAAAAACACACTTCCACAGCGAAACAACAGCGGATGGAGGCGGACTCACGCAGGCTGCACCGGACGAAGCTGCAGCGCTTCAGGGAATTCCTCTCTATCAGCAGGAAAGGATGCCAGATCCTGTCCGGACAAGATTCAGAGGTGATTTCAGGTCGACTGACCGTCCTGCTGCCAGTTCTAGACTCTAACTCTAGCTCTACAGGCTGGAGCTGTTTCCCTGAAGCCACTGAAGGTTGCGCTGATCCTTCGCCCTGATCACATCAGCAGGAAACCAAACACGACTCCTGCTCAGGATCACCAAGGAAATATGACTGAAGACCTATTTTGAGGCTCCGCCCATCACAGGCTGGGATAGGCTCCAGCAGCCCCGCAACCCCCAAAGGGATTCAGCGGATGGATGGACCCATTTTAAATAAAAAAAAGGTTGTTCAAAGTCTTCAAAACGTTCAGTTTTACGAGTCAATGTAAATATCTGTTACCTTTCAGTCTAAAAGCATGGCAGACAAAGAGAAAGCTGACTGGAAACAAACTTTTACCATAAAATCTAAAAACCTGTCAAACTGTGTTAGAATACATCCCAGCTCAAACTGAAGAGAGGCTTCTTCATCATCATCATCTTCATCATCATCCTGAAACTTTTTAGCCACTCAGAGCGATGCTCACAAGCTTTTACAGTCAAGAACTTAGAGGTAAACAGTGACATGCTTCATCCGCCCTGGTGATGAAGACGATGGTCATCAGAATCTGACAGGCCTGAAAACACAGATGGACGTATTGGGATCTTTTTGGAGTTAAGTTTTAAATGATAAAAAGCAAAGACAGAGGAGTTGAAAGGCTTAAGTTGAAAGCTGGAGGTAAAAATCCTGCTGCTTTAAACAGACAGCAGTGCATCACGACAACGTTTTAGAAAGAAAATGTGGTTTGACCTGTTGGCTGATTTAAAACTATTCTGTCCTTTCAAACAAAAAGGTTTCAGCTCTTTCCATATGAAAGGTATACATGTGTGGTACACGCGTGAAAAGTCAGACATACGTGGGACGGTCGGGGAAAGACACAAATTTGTGCATGCATCTTGCAAACATAACGCACAGTTGCAGAAGATTTACGTAATAATGTCTTATAATAGACATAAATACACGTAAACTACGTCATTCTCATGTTAACCAGCTCAAAACCCGACTCACGTCCCGTCGGCTCGACGGACATCTGAGCACATCATGGAATGACGAACAGGAGAAACACCTTTAAGTGACGTAGATCACGCATGGATCAAAATGCACATCGCTGCAGCGTGACGGAGCCTTCACTGGTTTGAGGACACTCATGGAACGTAGATAGGAAATGTATTTATTTGAGATTTTTCTGTTTTATAATTAAGATGCAAACAGAAAGGAGGGCTCAGCTTCTTTAGAAAAGGCAGAACGTCAAGTCAATAATGAAGCTGTTGCATTTGCTGTGTGTTTGACCTTTGGTGTGTAAAAATCTGCCTCTTCTGCAGCAGTTCTGGGCATCGAAGAGACGGAGGCGAGTCGGCCTTCTGACATAGCAGAAACAGAAATCAGAGGGTTTTCAGTAAGTTTGTGGTTTTAAGGCACTTCATGAATAAACAACAGGAAGAACGGAAAGGAGGACGAGTGTTTCTCCAGCCTGTGAGGTTCGGTTGTGCGTCTCTTCACAGACTAAGGACTGAGTGTAAATGAGCCCTGAACTACAGCGTGAATTTGATTAAACCTTTTCCTGATAATGAAATCTTAGAATAAAGCGGCGCCACACCGCCCACCCGAACAGGCGCTTTGTGTGAAGCATGCTCTGTGTGGGACTGTGTGAAAAGGCCACAGCAGGCTGTCGGTTCAGCTCTCCTTAGGGAGAAGGTCTGTGCTTCCAAAACACACAAACCCTCCAACGCACAACGCACTCACACTTGGAAACAAAGTTCTGGTGCTGCTTTAATTGTTTTTAGGAATCATACTTTAGCTACGCCATTAGCATGAATCAAAGCAATGGTAATGGAGCCACGGGGGGGGCAGATATATCTGGAGGTAATTTTCTGTTGGGGGCTGAACCTCTGACTTCCTGTCCGTCTGTTTCCATTCGTCTCTGGTTTCTTCACACAAACACGTTTCCATTGATTTTGCTTTTCATAGACAAACAAACCAATAAAAGTCAAATCGGATTAGTTCGCCAACTGCTCGCCATCATCCCGTTTTCTGTTCCCTCCCCAACACAGAGTCGGTGCGAACACCGACCCCTCCTGATTTCATTACGCTTTTACTGGGTGTTGGATATAATCTGTTTATTCTAACCTACAAACTCCCTTTCTGCTGCTCCGTATGCTAACGGTTTATACTCAGAATCCAGTTCAACGTTTCATTTTCAAATATAAAGTCAGTTTAACCTTCACATATTTGTAGATGTGACATGGCATCAGTCATTGTGTAGCTCTAGGTATGTTTGTCTGTCAGTTTAACCAATCAGCATCACAGAAAACAGCGACTGGTTCTCCTCATTTCTGACGTTTGAGGTTCTCTGACTGCATCAGTTCTGTTCTGCTCGATAAAGTTTTTAGAACCAACAGTAAAGAGGAGAGGAGGCGTGTCCAAGCAGGTTGCAACGGGTGGAGGAAGGTCCCGGGTTCCAAAAGACTGACGATCGATGCAGGGAAGCAGATGGAGACATTTGGACACGTTAGGAGGAGGAACAGTGATGATGATGGTGAGAGGACGCCGAGGGCGGAGCTACCAGGAAAGAGGAAGTTCATCCTCTTCACCAGGCAGACGCTCAGCTCCAGATTGACTGGAGTTTCAGTTAATTAATACATTTTAATTTATAATATTAAAACATTTTATCTGTTAGGCAACTTTCTAGGAACCCAAGGTCTGTGTACATAATAGTGAAGGTTAAAGCAATACAATGTAGAGTAAAAGATGCATTTAAAACAGGCAGGAACGTCAAATTATGGGGGGAAATATGGGAAGTGGCTGATTCCCCCCCATAGTGACGAGTGGGGACAACCAGATGAAGGGAGGAGGATCTGAGGGTATGGGTGGGTGTGGCGACACGAACAAGTTAAAGCTAACTTTTACAGCAAAGACGGGGTTAATACTGGTTTACATTCTGTTTCTAGAAAGAAAATCTTCCAGAATGTGAACGAGTAGATCACATAAAAACCCTGGAATCAGTGCTTCTCTATTGGGAGCTCTAACAGACTGGATCTTCATCAGTCTGATGATGAAGACGAGTGTTGTTGCTGTGGTCAGCATGGACGCCACCTCCGCTAAAGCCTGTTTGGTGAAACCTGCAAGAAACCTTCAACCATCATGACAGCAGTGGAGGTTCAGCAGAAGCAGCCAGGATGTGGAAACCCTCAGCAGAGTGTGTGTGCGTGTGTGTGTGTGTGCACGTGTGTGCATGGCTGCTCACCCTGTGAGCGCTGCTTTCATGCGCTCGGACTCGTGGCTCCGCCTCCTCGTACGGCGGCGCCGCCCCTTCCCGCCTGGCCTGCTGATACTCTCTCCTGAGCTGCTGGATCCGGTCGGTGCTGCTGCACACAGAGGAGACAGAAGAACCTGTGATTGACGGAGACCCAACCGGATCTGTGTGGCGTTTGGACCAAACAGAACACTGAGCTCTGACGGGTTTCTGAGAGTTCTCGGATTGGGCTGGAACACCTGCGGGTGGGGGGTGGTGGGGGGATCACCTTCTGATCCATGATCAAAGCCTTCCCTGGGGTGTGGCTTTCTAGGACCTCGTTTCTGCAGCGCGGCAGTCCTGATGACGGAGCTTCTACACATTAAGTCACTGCACAGACCCCCCCCCCCGGTCCAAAGCCGCTCCGGTTCTGACCGCGTCTGCTTGGCCCATCTCTTCTCCGCTCCTGTGGCAGGAAGGAGATCCCTTCCTGCCACTTCATGGCACCTCCTCCGAAGTGTGAGCACGCCAGCTCTGACACCCCCCCCCCCCCCCCGTGACTCATGCACACATTTACCCACATAATGAGAACGCAGGAAGCCAGATCACACCCCGAGGTAAAGAGCGCCGCTTTAGAGGTGCAGGTGGAGCGGGAAGGAGCGCTGCTGAACTGTCAGGTCGTTTATGCAAACCCTGCAAACAGCAGCAGACGGGAAACGGCGGGAAAAGAATCATGTGACACAGAAGTCGTGGAGGATCGCTGATGCAGTCCTAATGATCTCCATTTACACGCCTTCACCTGCAGGGAATCCTGTCAACAGCTGGAATGAACACGCAGCCCCCCCCCATGACTAATGTTGACTAGTTGGCCATTTTAGGAAAAACCTGGATCCCGTTAATCTTCACTCTGGAGCTGCAGGCGCGTCTTCCTGGATAAAAGCAGACGCCTTCTAAAGGTTCTGCATAAATCTGCAGAGTCAGCACTTTCAAACCCAAGATTTGTGATAAAAGTAGACGGTAACATCAGACCGTAACATCTCACCGTAACGTCTGACCGTAACATCTGACTGTAACGTTTGACCGTAACGTCTTACCGTAACGTCTGACGGTAACATCAGACCGTAACATCTGACCGTAACGTCTGACCGTAACGTCTGACGGTAACATCAGACCGTAACATCTGACCGTAACGTCTGACCGTAACGTCTTACCGTAACGTCTGACGGTAACGTCTGACGGTAACATCAGACCGTAACATCTGACCGTAACGTCTGACCATAACGTCTTACCGTAACGTCTGACGGTAACGTCTGACCCTAACGTCTGACCGTAACGTCTGACGGTAACGTCTGACCGTAACGTCTGACCGTAACGTTTGACCGTAACATCTGACCGTAACGTTTGACCGTAACGTCTTACCGTAACGTCTGACGGTAACATCAGACCGTAACATCTGACCGTAACGTCTGACTGTAACGTCTGACGGTAACATCAGACCGTAACATCTGACCATAACGTCTGACCGTAACGTCTTACCGTAACGTCTGACGGTAACGTCTGACGGTAACATCAGACCGTAACATCTGACCGTAACGTCTTACCGTAACGTCTGACGGTAACGTCTGACGGTAACATCAGACCGTAACATCTGACCGTAACGTCTGACCGTAACGTCTTACCGTAACGTCTGACGGTAACGTCTGACCGTAACGTCTGACGGTAACGTCTGACCGTAACATCTGACCGTAACATCTGACCGTAACGTTTGACCGTAACGTCTTACCGTAACGTCTGACGGTAACATCAGACGGTAACATCAGACCGTAACGTCTGACAAACAATGGCAAACACATCCATGGACACATCTTCAATGGGTACGTGTTTTCTTCCCCTATAGGAGGCAGAGTCTATTCAGCTTCTCTGAACGTGGAAACGTCAGAAGATAGTCTAGAAAAAACTTGATCAGAAATTTTGTTTAAGAGTTATCAGAGTAAGAAAAGAGGTGATGATGGACAGAGCATCGATTGAGTGAAGATGGTCAGAGGTCAGGCAGGTCAGCCAAGAGCAGAGGATTTAACGATCACATGTCAATCAAAAGGCCACGCCCCCATCAGGGAACGCCTCTAATCTCAGAGAAATAATGAAACCCTGTCATGTTTATGCTGACAATGAAAGGTAAAGTAAACACCCATCACCAGAAGCAACATCCTGTGAATGATTACAGCATGGTGGTGTAGTGGTCAGCACTCTCTTCTCATAGCAAGCAGGTCCTGGTTTGAATCCTGGCTAGGTTATTTCTGTCTGGAGTTTGTACATTCTCCACTGCTCCTCTTTCTGCTCCTTCTCAGACTGATCCTCATGAAGTCGAGTAGGACCTCCTGTAGGACCTCCTGTCCTGCGGCTCCTCAGAGGATCTCTGCTTGTTGGAGAAGCCCCTGACTGTCAGTCATGGATTCACAGCAGCGTTTCTTCTTGGCTCCGTGTTAAACACACCTGTGCTCCTCGGACAGGTAAACTGCTCAAATGTGTCCTACAGGCTCACTGAGAAACTACTATATTCTAAAGTGAAGAGTGATGGATTCTTAAAGATAAGCATGAACTGTTAACACCCCCCCACCACCACCAACACCACCTCCACACACAAACACAGGAGGGAAAATGTGTTTCTAGACCCAGAACTCCAACGATGAACCGAGGAAGTCCCCCCAAAACAGACAGAGGATCCAGCAGATGCATCTCCTGCTCTGTCACACCAACAATAACCGCATAAATGTTTCACAGCTCTCATCCATAACTAAAGCTTCTGTCCCATTAGTCCCACGGTGGCAGCAGAACCTCTGTTCCACAGTGAAGGAACGGAACCTCAGAAATATTTACTGAACTCATTCTTTCTGTGATCCCAACCCACGCCGGGATCACGTGATCCATGGTCGAGAACGTCCAGCATGAATCTTTTAAGACAAAACGTGTCAAAGCTCAAAGTCCACAGAGGGAATCACACAAGTCACTTATTTCATCATTAATGAGGTGAATGATTTAAGGATCAGGAGAAACGGCCGTGGATCAGAAGTGGGATTTTAACCACAGATCCAGGAACCTTGAGAAGGATTTTTGTTCTTCTCAGGGTGACAGAAAGACAGAAAGTTGGGTTTAGGAACACACTCATGCACGAGCCGATTCCACCAGAACCAAAAACCCAAATGGATTCAGACTCCTGCTCAGAAAAGGAAATGTAATTCATGGCATCCCTCTGGATGAAAAAAAAATCAATAGATCTGGAAAACATAAACTAGAATTGATTGAAAAGCTTCAGAGTCCCTGTATAGAAATGGCTTGTTCCACCTTTTCAAGGACAGCAGGACATTTGTGTCAATCAATGCAGGAAGTAAATGCCACTGTTAATTATGACCATTTTACCCTTTGAAAGCAAATGTAAACCATTATTGACCTTCATTCAAAGAGGATAAGATAGACCTCTAAACCCTTTTTGGTTAATGATGCTACCCTGAAAGCTCCTTTCTGAGAAAACAACAGACCCGCTCTGAGGAAAATGCTGTTTTTGGTCTTTTTAACATGTTCTTGTTGCATTTTTCCTGATGATGGAGGACATATATGAGGAAAAATGAGCTCAAAATGAGGATTTCTTTATTCTAATGGCTGTGAATCAGGAGCAGACGTTTGAAAAAGATCGTATTTAAGACATAGGAAATATGCTGGGCGGGTCACAAGCTCCCCGCTCCATTTAAACAGAGAGCTCTCAGCAGTAGGGATGAGCCCCGGTACTGAACGAGCCCCGGGGCATCAGTCTTCAAGACCGCAGTATCGTTAAGATCTGACCTCCGCGGTTCTGCTGTCAGTACTGGAGAAGTCGCTTTTTTTGTGTCCCACAAAATATAAACGTGATCTGCCATATTTAACTCACCAAGTCAGTCAATATTCCGTTGATTAATGAAGATATTAAATTTGCTAATCTCGCTGAAGAGGAGAGGTCTGTCTGGCTATTTGTGTGCACGGGGGCGGGGGAAAAAACGACTCGCTGCTGCAGAGGATGTGAACAGGTGAACAGGTAGAGGAAAGGCAGGTAGAGAGGCGGGGGAGGGGCTTTGGCTTCAAACTGTCAGATGGAAACACGGGCGTCAGATTCAGACGCAGCTTTCACTGCAGGAGATGAAGCAGAGACTTCATTTATTTAATTTGTTTTATATTTACATCATGACAGCAATATGTCAAAACATTGCTGTTTATTTTTCTTTAAATAACTTATTTTTTAATGTATTTTACTTTTCAAGTTGGAAAATGTATGAAGTAAAATGTTTTGTTAAAAAAACATTGTTGCTTCGACCAGACTGGATTCATCAAAGGCAGACACTCGGATGATAATGTCCGTAGACTAGTTAATATAATAGACTTTGCCACCATTAAAAACCAGGAAATGACGGTACTATCGCTGGATGCTGAAAAAGCCTTTGACAGAGTTAATTGGAAGTTCCTTATTGCTGCCCTCCATAAGTTTGGTTTTGGAGAAGCATTCATCAATTGGATCAAAATATTATATCACAACCCCAATGCATCAGTTAGAACTAATAAACAGACTTCAAACAGTTTTTTTCTTGGAAGAGGAACCAGACAGGGCTGCCCACTCTCTCCTTCTCTTTTTGCTATATTCATTGAGCCTTTAGCTGCAGCAATAAGACAGAATGAGAGCATTATAGGAATAAAAACCAAACACAGCCATCATAAAATTAGTCTTTATGCGGATGACATATTACTGTTTTTAAGGAATTTACATTCTGTAAATGAAACAGCAATGATCATAAATGAATTCTCCTCCATATCAGACTATTCCATTAATTGGAATAAGTCTGTTTTATTACCACTCAACAGGAATATGGAACAAAGACTCACAATTCCAGTTAAAACAGGAAATATCAAATATCTGGGTATCTACTTTTCCCCCAAACTATCAGAACTGGTGCAGCTAAACCACACCCCATTACTGAAAAGCATACAGGACGATCTAACACGCTGGACCAACCTGCCTTTGTCACTTATGGGCAAAGTAGCCACGGTTAAAATGAAAATCTTACCCAAAGTTAATTATCTCTTCTCAATGATTCCCACACAACCGCCATTAAAATGGTTCAAAACATTAGACTCATCCATATCAAGCTTTTTATGGAACAACAAACCTGCAAGAATTAGTCTAAAAACTTTAAAATCTGCAAAAAGCTGTGGAGGATTAGAATTACCTAACTTCCACAAATACTTTCTTGCAAATAGATTACAATATATCTTAAAATGGTTAAAAAATAATCCAGAAACCAACTCATGGTTAGACTTGGAACAGGTGTTATGTGGAAAGATCAACCTGTCACAGCTACCATTTATTAGCCAAACAGTTAAAAAACAGGATTGTTTCAAAAGCATTAATATAAATGCCACCTTAACAGCCTGGTGGGAATTTCTCAAAATATCAAAATCATCAATTCAACCGTGCAAAATGACACCCATCTGGAACAACCCGGACATCCTTATTAACAAAAAAATGATTCACTTCCCAGCTTGGCAAGCAGGGGGCATAAAACAACTAGAGCACGTAATTATTGATAGAAGATTCATAACCCCCCAGGAACTTCAAGACAAACATGGAATAAATAACTTCTTGGAATATCAGCAACTTAAATCAAGTATTACTAAAAAGTATAAAATTAAAGACGACGATTTAAAGCTACCAGATGTAGTTACCACTCTGATTAATTTTTCAATGAATAGAACTCTCTCCAAAATTTACAAACTTTTATGTAATTTAGATAACAATATTGCCCTTCCAACAAAAAAATGGGATGCAGACTTGAGCATCAGCACAGATGAAAGCTTCTGGTCAGAACTTTGTCTAAACACCTTTAAACTGACAAAAAGTCCAAATCTGCAGCTAATCCATCTCAAAACTCTTCACAGAATTTACTACACTGGACAGAGGATGTTCAAGATGGGTCTCAGTAACTCAGACATTTGCGAGCACTGTGATAATAATCTACCCGACAGCTACATGCACGCACTGTGGTTCTGCACTCCTGTCCAGGCTCTCTGGCAGCAGGTATGTGCCGATCTATCAGTCTGGCTTAAGGTTTCAATCACTGCCTCACCGTCACTTTGTGTGCTTGGTGACATGAGTGCCATCGATATAGAAGAAGGATTAGCATCTATCATTTTCATAACTCTTTGTATTGCCAAAAAAACTATTTTAATAAATTGGAAAAACAAGAAAAATATAAACATAAGTCAACACAGAAATCTGCTGTTTGATCATATCAGCTTGGAAAAAATGTCAGCCCAAAGCTCAAGTAACTTTGAAAGAATTCAGTCTTTCTGGTCTCCTGTGGTTGACTCCATGACTTAGGGGGTGGAGGGCTTGGTCGTCGCTGCTCCTTGCCCTTCTGCCGTGGTTTGGGGTGGGGGTCGGGGCTTCCGGTGCCTGGCGGGGGCGGTGGGGGGCTCCGTTGGTCGGGGGGTCGGGTCCGGTGCCTGGGTGGGGCGGGCTGGGGCGCTGCGTGGTCCTCTGGGCTTGGGTGTGGGGGTGCGTGGTGGGGGGGTGGGGTGGTGGTCTGGCTTGGCTTGGGGGGGTGGTCCCTTTGCCTGTGCTGGGGGGGGTTGGCGGGGGGCCCTGCTCGGGTGGGGGGGGCCCAGCGGCGCCGGATGGGCTGCCCATCTGCACCTGGGGCTGGGATCGGCCCTTCCCTGGCTCTGGGACGGGACGGGACAACCCTCTCGGGGCCCCCGGTCGCTCTGGGTGTCACCCGCTTCGGCTGCGGGGTCTGGGGTGGGGCGGGGTGGGGGGCTTGTCGGCCCTGTCCTGTGGGGGGGCGTTCTGGGGGGGAGGGGGGGCCCATTATTAGTACGGGTCGGGGGGGGCTAGCGGGTCGGGGTCTCCGCTGAGGCAATCGGTGGTTGCCTCGGCCGGTTGGCCTCCTCGGTCCCGTCGAGGCCTGACCAGAGCTCTTCTAGGGCCGGCGTCTGGGGGTGGGGGCCTGGGCATGCTCCGGGGGGGGGCGACGCTTTCTGGCTCCTCTCTCTCTGTGTGGGGTGGGTGGTGCCGGGCCTGGGGTGTCGGCGCCTCCGGGGGTGGGCCCCTGGGCTGGGTGGCCCTGGCCCCTTTGCTGGGGGTGGGCTGGGGGACGGCTGTTTGACCACCGGGGGACAGTCTACCAGCTGTCCCCAACTTACCCCCTTCCTTATATAACCTCATATTAGGGTGAGGGGGTGGGGGGTCTAGCCTGCGATGCGCCTTGGGGGGGGGGCTACTTGGGAGTGGCCCCCCTCCTATGGTTGCCGTATGGAGTGGGCCCCCCCTCTTTCGGTTTTATTTGCACCTTAGACATGTAGGGTCCTTGGTAGGGGGGGGTGCTTGGACATCACTGCAAGCAAGCAGCAGATGTCCTCCTGGCACCCTACCCGCCAATTTTAACCGCACCTTAGACATTTAGGGCCCCTTGGTGTGGAGGGTGAGGGGACATCACTGTGAGTAATCAGGAGATGTCCCCTTAGTGCCCTACTCGCCAATTTTAACTGCACCCCCCTTAGTACACACACCCCTCCCCCTTCAATATATACATTCAAACATAAACACACACACATGCACACAAACACCCTCTCAAACACCCATACACGCACACACATTTTACAAGGAAGGTGGGACCTGGGTCCATCTGTCCCCTACCCCTTCCCTGGTGGGGGGTGCGGGCCCCTTGGCGATGGCGGCCGTGTCCCTTGGGTGCCGGCTCCCTGGGCCCGGCGGTGCTCTCTCCGCACGGTGGGGGGGTTCATATTACACCTGAGCCGGGGGTGTTCGTGTCCCTGGGGGGTGGGTCCTGGTCCTTGCCCCTGGACGCTGGGCCCCGCCAAACTTCCAACATGGCCGAGCCTGGTCGGGCCATATTTATAACATCCCTTGTGGGCCGCCCTTTTTTCCCCGGGGTTCCCCCCTCCTGGGCGGGGGCGGCGGGCCCCTGCCTTGCTCCTACCTGGACCAACCGTGGGCCGGGTGGGTGGCTGCCTGGAGTGCGGAGCGGGTCTCCCTTGGGGGGTCCTGGCTCGTACCTGGGGTCGGGGCGGGGGGATGCCCGGAACTCCTGGGTGGTGGTGGGGTGCTCGTCTGGGGCTGTGGGCGTCCCTCTCCGGTGGGGCCCTGCGTTGGGCTCTTCCGGCGCGGCGGGGGGCTGCTTTCCTGGCTGGGCTGGGGCGGCGCTCTCTTTCCCTCTGCGCCTCCCTGCTCTCTGGCTCTGGGGGCCTCGCGGCGGTCCTGCTGGCCCTGGCCTGGGTGGCGGTCTTGGTCGCCCGGGGGGCGGTTGTTCCCTGCCTGTTCCCGTGTGGCGTTGGGGGGGCTCCGGCTGCCGCTGCTGCTGCGGCGGGGGTATGGGTGTGGGGGTGGCTGGGCGCTCCTCCTCCTTCTTTTCACATTCCACCATCCATTTTAGAAGAACATAAACACTCACCTGAGCACAGGTGTTAGCTCACCTTTGCACTAATAGTTTGCATGATTGAATGAATGAAAGATTTCACACTAGTTGGTTTAAAGGCATAGGTATGCGTTCGTGAACACTATCTGTTTTGTGTGCATGTTGACATGTGGACATTTTTGCGGCTAGCAGGTGTGTTGATAATATTTGAGTGTGTGTGAACAGGCCCCGCCCTTTTTGTACTACATTTGAACCGTACCGTAACGATAAACAACCAGTAAACCTGCCTGCTCTATGCTGCTTCATGGTCTTACCCCCCTTCCCCTCCTATTATCACCCTCCTACCCCCCCCTCTCTCTAACGTCCCTCTCTCTTCTTCCCCTCTTTCCTTTTCCGTCCGGTCCAACACCAAAGATTTTCAAACATGATTGAAATTAATAAAGTTTGGCCTCAATTACAAAAGGGGTTTATTCAGACATACCTTTGGTTTGTCTGAAGATGAATAACCCCTCTTGTTAAAATAAAATATGTCCAACACAAGAGGCCCTCAGCTCTCATCTGTTTGCCTAGCTGTTGGACAGGACAAGTTAAAAAAAAAAAAAAAAAAAAAAAAAAAAAAACATTGTTGCATAATGAGGAAATAAAACACTTTATGTTCTTAATTTGTTATTTATTTATTTTTTGTTCTCAAAAAGTATCGATAAGAGAATCGTTAAAATACCGGATCGATAAGCAGCATCAATAAGAGTAGTAGTTCCGTTAAAACCTTAACAACACCCATCCTTACTCAGCAGTGGGGAGAGGAAGGGGAGGCGGGGT
This sequence comes from Oryzias latipes, assembly GCF_053564925.1. Lineage (NCBI taxonomy): Eukaryota > Metazoa > Chordata > Actinopteri > Beloniformes > Adrianichthyidae > Oryzias > Oryzias latipes. The sequence goes on along the minus strand of NC_136257.1, from coordinate 34,022,384 downwards.
CGCTCCGCAGCAACAGTCCCAGCAACAACTCAGAGGTGAATTTCAAATGAACTCCTGCCGCTCTGCAGAAACTATGTCCCTGAAGACCAAATTTAGGTTAAAAATGGCATAATCAGAATTAAAAGAGGCTTTGAAAATAAACCAACAGGTGATCAGAGTGGGACAGTAAGCGGCCGTGTAACAGAAACGCAAACATCCCAAACTGTCATGAAACAGACGAGCCTCTGCATCCCTGCAGGAGAAACAGGAAGTGGTGGCGTCCACAGACCTGCAGAGGTTTCAATACCAACACTTTAGGTTCTGCTTCCGTTTTTTCACCCAATCCAAAGGTTCAAGGAGGCCGCCAATCTTCAGAGGAGCCAAACTCTCAGAAAGTTGATCTTCTATTTAGAGAGTGGAGCGCTCAGCAATGCTAAAAAAAAGACGTTTTGAAAAAAACAGAAAGAGTCCAGATCTGAAGACTTGGATAGACACATTTAGATTGATAGGTATAAAATACATGAAACGAAAAAGTGTTTTGGGATTGCAACAACATTTTAATATAAAAAAGCAGGGGGGAAGAGGATATTTTTTAACATTTTCAAAACAAAAGTTAATTTATGTAACTCCAAAACGCATATTTGTTCATGTTTCTCAGTTATTGTCGTCAGGACGTTCATGCTTGATCAGATTATAACAATAAGTGAAGCTAATTCAGTCGATGCTGAGATTCTTTCTGTAATTTTTTCACACCGTTACATACCTGACTTTAAATTCAGATTTTCTGTTCATTCAGGGTTATATATCTGCTCCACCAACTGATTGGTCCGTTTCTAACTTACAGAATTTGGGATGCCAGGGGGCGGGGCTACTCAGTCCAGCTCTGCGATAAAGTCAATAGTGGGAAAGGAAAACACCCAAGAACGGTCAGAGTTGTAGAGTGTGACGGTCTTTCAAAGACAGCAGGTTTGCCTGCAACCATCTGGCATGGGGGTGGAGAGATAATGGTGTGGGCTCGGTGTGTGGCTACTGTTCCTAGTCACGTCGAGTCTGAAAAGATGATCTAAATCTGGATTGTCAGCCTCCAGGCCTCAAGGGCCTGCAGCTGTTTTTTAGGAATCCGTCCTCATTTGCTGCTGATTACCTGGATCAGGTGTGTTTAGCCCATAAAGGGCCTCAATTGGGTCAGCATGAAAACATGTAGGACACCGGCCTTCGAGGCCTGGAGTTTGACTTGTGGTCTACATGAGAAGTTCTCTGTCGGCTCTCCCGGCCTGACGGGATCCTTGCAGATCAGGTGGACACAGATTTCGCCAACGGCTGTTTCTCAGGATGAATATTAAGGTCTGGAGAGATCCGTTTCCATGCTGGTCGGGTTTAGTAATAATAATAATAATTGATAATTGATACTTTCTCCTTCTCCGCATTTTGGCCCGTCCCCTGGGGGGAGCGGTGAGCTGCAGACTAGCCGTGCTCGGGGGGCGACAGTACATTCAGTAACCGGGAGGCAGGTTTTCCTCCCTCAGCGCACAGACACGTGTCTGGAGCTGCCGACATCAGCCGAGCCAAACAAGGACCCACTGTGGCGAGCGCGCATGTACGTGCACACGCAGACCCAGAGGCGGGAACGGTTAGACATAGACGGGTTCCTGTCCATCACTTCCTAACCCCGCTGCTCGTCTCATTTACTTTCCCGTCACTAATGCTTCACCCCGAGTCTTTACAATTTGCCAAATCTTTTTCCTTAATCTATTTTCAATTTCTCAACTTCTCTAATTCACCCCCCCCACACACACACACGTTTCCTCCTCCCCCTCCATCCCTCCTCGGTTTGTGCAGGTAATCATATCTGCTTTCCATCTCTATCCTGCATCCATTCATCTCTCCTCCCTCCTCCTCCTCCATCTTCATCTGTTCATTATCTGCTCATCTCCATCGTCTCTGCCTGCCTCCATCTTCCTCCCTCGTCTTGCCTTTCATCTCATCTTCGTCCTGCTAATCTCCAGAGTTTGTTCTGGGGGTCTAATTAGCTGACATCTCCACTAATGAAGTTTGACAACAAAAGACCACCAATGCTGGCAGGTGGGTCAGGAGGGGGGAGAGGGGCAGGAATGGAGGCGGGGGCCGCTCTTCTGTGTGCAGCGTGGGCACATGACGGGGTTCTAACAGGAAGTGACACGGGTTCTTAAAATGCTGCAGACAGGAAATGACACGGCCTGCGACGCACGGAGAGTAATTAGCTCTGTGACATCAGCCAGACTGACGGTCTAAATGCGGCGTGCTGCAGAGGCCGCCGCATCCTGTGGGAGTCAGACTCTGAGTTCAGGCTGAACGCCGTCTGGCATGGCGTTCCACGGCAGCTCCACCCAGATCACGTGACGGACAGCAGACGGCAGGATTGGCAGGTTGGCAGAAACCTCCCGTGTGCGTCTGCCCAACCTGATGTGGGAGGCAGGAGGCCGGTCAGGAACCAGCATCTGTTCAGACCTGAATCCTGGACTGTGATCCGACACGGTGAACCAGGAACCATCTTCATGTTTTTCACCGTTCCCCCCCAATAATGCCCTAAAAACCTGTTTGAGTTCATTTAGGCAGTGAGAACGGTGGGCGTGTCCGTTTTGAGGTTCAGGTGAGGTTCTGGCTCTCTTTCCAGAGGCTTCATGTCTCTGAGAGTTTGGAGGATTTTAATCCCAACCGAGACGCGATCGAGACTGAAGACAAGAAAAAAGACTTCAGGCTGAAATGTCCAACCGGGTCGGATCTCTTCTGTGTGATAAAACAGAAAAGGTGGTTGTTGACCAGAACCACCACACAGAACCGACCCGCTGAGCACAGAAGTCCTGAACTGGAGAACCTTTCGCTGCAGGGACTGTTTGGAGGTGAAGGAAGCTTCATCAGGAAGGAGCTCCACATCTCAGACCAACAGACAGCTGTGGTTCTGCAGCGGTCCTGCTTTGGTTCTGCAGCGGTCCTGCTTTGGTTCTGCAGCGGTTCTGCTTTGGTTCTGCAGCGGTCCTGCTTTGGTTCTGCAGCGGTTCTGCTTTGGTTCTGCAGCGGTCCTGCTTTGGTTCTGCAGCGGTTCTGCTTTGGTTCTGCAGCGGTCCTGCTTTGGTTCTGCAGCGGTTCTGCTTTGGTTCTGCAGCGGTCCTGCTTTGGTTTTGCAGCGGTTCTGCAGCGGTCCTGCTTTGGTTCTGCAGCGGTCCTGCTTTGGTTCTGCAGCGGTCCTGCTTTGGTTCTGCTGTGGTTCTGCAGCAGTCCTGCTTTGATTCTGCAGCGGTTCTGCTTTGGTTCTGCAGCAGTCCTGCTTTGGTTCTGCAGCGGTCCTGCTTTGGTTCTGCAGCGGTCCTGCTTTGGTTCTGCTGTGGTTCTGCAGCAGTCCTGCTTTGGTTCTGCAGCGGTCCTGCTTTGGTTCTGCAGCGGTCCTGCTTTGGTTCTGCTGTGGTTCTGCAGCAGTCCTGCTTTGGTTCTGCAGCGGTCCTGCTTTGGTTCTGCAGCAGTCCTGCTTTGGTTCTGCAGCGGTCCTGCTTTGGTTCTGCAGCGGTCCTGCTTTGGTTCTGCAGCGGTTCTGCTTTGGTTCTGCAGCGGTCCTGCTTTGGTTCTGCTGTGGTTCTGCAGCAGTCCTGCTTTGGTTCTGCAGCGGTCCTGCTTTGGTTCTGCAGCGGTCCTGCTTTGGTTCTGCTGTGGTTCTGCAGCAGTCCTGCTTTGGTTCTGCAGCGGTCCTGTTTTGATTCTGCAGCGGTTCTGCTTTGGTTCTGCAGCGGTCCTGCTTTGGTCCTGCTTTGGTTCTGCAGCGGTCCTGCTTTGGTTCTGCAGCAGTCCTGCTTTGGTTCTGCAGCGGTCCTGCTTTGGTTCTGCAGCAGTCCTGTTTTGATTCTGCAGCGGTTCTGCTTTGGTTCTGCAGCGGTTCTGCCATGCCTTAACCCTGAACCCGCCGGTCATGCTCTCCACAGAACCTATTGTTCAGTTCTTGTTCAGCAGTTCTTGTTCAAAGACGAGAGGAGGAAACCATAAATGAGAGGAGGAGGGGGGGTGTATGGGGAGGGGGGGTCTATTGAAAGAATGAGAGTGGCGTTGGGGGGGGGGGGGGGGGGTGCAGCACACGAGTGCCTCTTGAGAGCTTTTTCTTCTTAGTCCGGCTGAATCAAACGCTTGGACTCCGGAAAACCCATGGCCCCTTTTCTGGTCTGCCCCCCCTCCACGTTCGCCGCCCCTCCTCCCAGCATCGCACTGCCGTTTACCCCTCTCATTTCCATCTGCTTTTTTCTGCAGAATTTGCCCTTTTAGCCCTGATCATTTACCCCCCCCCCCCCCCCCCCCCCCATGCTTCCAGCCCCCTTCCTCTCTTTTGATTTCATTGTCCCAGAACATCCACTCAGTCTTTTTGTGTCTCCGTCCCCCCCCCCCCCCCCCGCCTCTTTTTACTGCAGCAGATGAGCTTCAGGTTCTGATTCATCCAATGCTGGAAGGAGGACATTTCTGAACCTGAGGTTCTACAGAACCAGAACCAGAACCTCCACCAGAGACGTCGGAGACCAACGCTCGGCTGCTCAGGTGACGGTTTCAGATCCACGAGGGGATCTGAAACTTTGATGTGGTCGTCAGCAGAAGACTTCCTGGTGGGGGGGTCGGGGGGGGGGGGGGGGGTCATTTATTTATTTAATAACCAATCATGCTAAAGCCTTAGTCACAGAAATCTGTACATTGCGCCTGCGTCTCACCTTCCTCCCCCTTCCATGTTGTAAAAGTCGTGACCATCTTCATGACCTGTACAGGTTTGACCATTTGCCTGCAGACGGCCCGCCTCCCCCCCTAAAGAGTTCTCTGGACGACAACACTGAACTTCTGAAGAACCCGGGAAACGTTCAGGGGTGAAGCTAAGGATTCTGGGTAACATTGGATCTACTGGGCAGACAGTTTCGTTTTCTGGAGTCCATAGAAGCTATGGTTGAGTGAAAACACATGTGCAGGAGTAGCATCCCCCCTCCACCATACCACCCATACCCCCCCAGCACCACTCTGCCAAGCTCACTGCTCTGCTCTCTCCAAACTGATTGTTTTCTAATTGGTGCAGAGCCAGAGGTTGTGGTTGTTATGGTAACCTGTGAGGGGCAATTGGACGGGTAACAACATGGTGGGGGGCACAGGTGGTAGGGGCAGCCTTTCAGGGAATCTGAAGCTAGTTCTCACTTAAAGGGATGTCCGCAAAAAAACAGCAGTTTGAGTTTTTGTTCTACGGTTTGAAACTGCTGGAGGGACGACGTTCCTGCAAACGGATCTTTCCGGGACGGCTGAGATTAGGTGTCAGATTTTTACATCTGTTTGGGTTCAAGGGGCAGCTGATTGTGGAGTTATGGATGAAGAGCAGGCCCTCTGATCTATCAGCCCGTCAAAGTTTTACAGACATCCGTGAACCTCAGAGAATAATCCACGGAAAGATGGAGTGCATCCATGGAGTGAACCAAGATGACCCAAAAGCTCAGGAACTACCTCCAAGAGGTCATCAAAGACCTCGCTGATATTCAAGAGGTCATCAAAGACCTCATAGAGATCCAAGAGGTCACCAAAGACCTCACCGACATTCAAGAGGTCATCAAAGACCTCACCGACATCCAGGAGGTCACCAAAGACCTCACCGACATCCAAGAGGTCATCAAAGACCTCACTGATATTCAAGAGGTCATCAAAGACCTCATAGAGATCCAAGAGGTCACCAAAGACCTCACCGACATTCAAGAGGTCATCAAAGACCTCACCGACATCCAGGAGGTCACCAAAGACCTCACCAACATCCAGGAGGTCATCAAAGACCTCACTGATATTCAAGAGGTCACCAAAGACCTCACCGACATTCAAGAGGTCACCAAAGACCTCACCAACATCCAGGAGGTCATCAAAGACCTCACTGATATTCAAGAGGTCACCAAAGACCTCACCGACATTCAAGAGGTCACCAAAGACCTCACCGACATTCAAGAGGTCACCAAAGACCTCACCAACATCCAGGAGGTCATCAAAGACCTCACTGATATTCAAGAGGTCACCAAAGACCTCACTGATATTCAAGAGGTCACCAAAGACCTCACCGACATCCAAGAGGAAGGTCTCAGCTGTCCCAGCAGGGTCAGAGTTCATAACTTCACCATCTAGACTCAAATGTTCTGAAGGGTTGAAGACCAAAACCACAGCAGAGTGAAATGATTAGAAAGACTGTTAGGATCTTTAGGTAAAACTGACGTTTTGTCTTTAAAATATCAGTCAAACATGGTGGTGGTGGTGTGATGGTTTGGTGGTTTATGCAGCTTAAGAATCCAAGAGACTTGCTGTGTCTAGAAAACAGAACAACGTCCTCAAACTGAGGTTCTCTGTAGTTCCGAAGTAAGTAAGTAAGTCTTATTTCACAGATATAATCCCAAAGCGCTGAACAATAAAAACACAGAAACAATCAATTAAGTATGATGTCAAACAAAATAAATAGAATAAAATAAACGTAGAATAGAGATAACAGTAAAACCAGTCAGCTAAAAGCAACTTTGAATAAAAGTGTCTTTAGTTGACTTCTAAAAGAATCAACAGTGTCGGCCACACAGATCCAGCAGGTCCATCTCTAACAGAAAACTGAGGAAGATGATGATGAAGACGTCCTGACTCCAGCCTGAGATGCTGAAAAGACTGGCTGCCATCAAACCGTCTTTTACGTTCCTGAACGGGAAGCGGTTCCTGACGTGGAAACGAATCCTTCTGTTCTGATTGGTGCTGAAGTTCTGGAGGTTCTGTCGGAACACGACAGGAAAGACATCATGTGACGGAATAAAGGATGGACTTTAACCAAAGGACAGGAACTTGTCCTCATCCCAGAGTTGCAGATCAGAAGTGGTCCCACTTTCCCAGAGTGACCCACCAGGGAGGGGGCCTCACAAGACTCTGACGAGGCGGTTTTTGAAATGAACACCGCCGACTGACACAGAGACACGCCCCCTCCCATAAATAAGGGGGCGTCACACGGTGACGGAAATACCATCAGCTTCATCAAAGTGCTGCTGATTAAAGGCCCGTTTGAAGCTTCTGATTCCAAATAAATCATTCAAAGAGAGAAACCTTTATTGAACGCGTGACGACAGGCGCGATCCCCAAACAGCCTGTCAGTCTCTCCTCTCTGTCTGTGGGAAATGGTATCAAGATTTACCCCTAAATTAAATATATCAGGAGAGTTTGCCCCAGGCAACATTTTTGATGTTTGCTTATCTGTCTAATAATTTCCAAAGTCTGCTAATCTGCTGCTCCGTGCATCTTCACCAACATTCAGCAGATTACAGCAGTTCCTCCAAACAGAGCAGAGATATGAAAGAACCGGCTCTGCACTTCTTCCTTCTTTTAGCCCAAAAGTTACTTTGAAGCCCTGCACTTTCACCAGCAGAGACCCTCTGGTCCTCCCTGAGAAGACCAGACCTGAAGCTGGACACCCACCGGCACCGCGGTCACAGGTCTGAACTCAACGTTGGTTGGTTAACATTCTGTACCTGGTCTGTGGCAGAAAGCCGGTCAGCATCCCGCAGGCGCCAACCTTACATCACTTTCTCTGGAGGCCAACGTTGTGACCGGTGAACAGCTCCCACTAACATTTCCCGCCGGGGGACAGGACTTCAGCGTCCGGGGGACAGGACTTCAGCGTCTTCCGTACTGAGACCTGCAGTGAGCACCGTAACAGAGTCTGATCCTATACTGCTGTCACTGCAGACAAGAATGTCAGCGATGTGGGGAATGGGGAGAACCTCACGCTTGGACTCATTCTCTCTTGGTGGAAATGGGAAAACCTAGTGTTGGTGAATAAATGAAGTGTCGTATGTGCGCTGTCCTCGCACACTGGGGAGTAAAGTGCCGTTAAAGCGGACAGGAGAAGAAAGCTGCTGCACATGTGCGGCACGGATCGAGTAGTCCTGATCCCTAAGTCTTTCTTTGCTTTTTCATTATTTTCATTATTGCAAACATTTAAGGAGGTTAATATCTGAAGAAATACTCGAACCGGGAAACAGACGTAAAACGCTTCGAGCAGATGTTGACAGATTTCACGCATGCGGGGACCAATCAGGTTTCTGGTACCAATAAGGTAGCGACAGGGACGTCCAGACAGGAAGTCCCTTCATTCATTAGTGGAGACGATCTGTCTGGTCTATTTGATCCAAAGCACCAATCTGTGGGCATTTCAGCAGTTTCTAACCAGCCGCCGTGTCGTAGCCATTTACTTCTCTGTGCTTCCTGCGTGCACGGAGCGGCACTGACCTCCTCTGACCGCCACGCTCGCTCGCCGCTGACATATCACCTTCGTTTTACTGGAACCATCGATTACTGTCAGCCAATACCTGCACTTTTTCTGTCTGCATCATCAGGTTTCAGGAGGAGATGATGAACCAGGACACACAGCATCCAGACGCTCGCTTTAGGGAAAAGGCATGCTGGGAAAATCGCAGATACATTCAACCAATAGGCTCCAAATAGTTATGGCAAGAAGCTCAAGAAGGTCAGGCTTCAGGAAGACAGGCGTGATGGATTCATCTATCAGGAAGCAGGAACTAAAGCCGTGGAGGAACGGTTCCATGTCATTTGGTCCTTTTGGACCCGACTCTCCCCACTAATATCTCTCAGTGGTTCTCAAGCCGGGGTGGGGATGGGGGGGTTCTGTTCCTTCAACTTGAACCTCTGGAGGTTTTACTGAAAGATTTTTTCTGATCAGATGTAGAAACTTTGCTCGGATGAAGCGTGTTAGCAAAGTCTGGAGGTTTGCTCTTCAGAGATTCGGACTGAATGCAGAGATTTCCTGTTGGTACAAATACCAGAAGATAACCCGGTTCATCCGTTTACCTGCTTTTCCACATCTGAATCTTCAAATCCAGTCATGAACTCGATTTGCAGTGGGAGCTCAGAATACATCTGACAGCCACGGCAAGGAGGGACGCTGTGACAGGTGGAGGGCTGGGCGGTCACGTGACCTACTCTGGAGGCCGGCTCCTGATGCTGCGTTCACACCAAACGTGTTAAATTCACTGCTGGACGTTTGTCCAAAAATCTGGTCATAACTCGACATCCATTGGCCACACTGCTCCATGGAGACACGATGACGTTAAGGTCATCGTGGTGACCTCTACAAAAGTGTCGGTGATCACGTCTCCATAGATTCATGACATCATTCACAGACTCTCCCGCTACGGCGAGCTTCAGCATCTACTGCAGCAGCAGCGTCTGAATGACGGCGCTTTCAGCGGCACTTTTGCTTGACCACTTCCTATCACACGTTAGTCAGAGGCGGAACAAACAAAAATAAAATCAAAAAGGATTATTTCAAATTGTCTCCACACAAATAAAAAAATATGAACCTCAGGACGACAACAATCAGATTTTCCCTCGTGTTGGTTTTGGACTCCGCCCACTGCTGACATCATCAACTGATCACCGGCCAAAGCCGAGTTCCTGATTGGTTGATGTAAACTGTTGGCCAAAGTTCAGACGTTCACATGACGCGCTGTCATCAAGCCTGAAGCTTGATTGGCGCGGCAGTACCTCTGACCGCGTCTGCGAATTAACACTGAAACTACACGCCCCGCCACAAGGGGGCCCCGCCTCAGCTGCTGGGGGTAATGGAGGCGGGGCCGGTCCCAAGATAGCGTTGTTATCCTCCAATAAACTCTGTTTTGGTCTAAAAACCAGCCTATATGAGGCAGCGGCGGCCTCACCTGTGGGTGGTGGCAGGGGACGCCGCCCCGGCGCTCCTCTGCTTGTTGACTTTGGCGTACAGCCTGTCCACGTGCTCATCGTCAGGGACGGCACCTGCGTCTTCAGCGTGACCTCCCTGAAAGCGTGGTGGGCTCTGGGGGGAGGGCCTTTGGGCTGGAGGGGGTGGAGCCATGCCGTAGCGCGGCGCTTGAGGCGGCTGGGGCAGCGGGCTGCTCTCTCTGTCTCTGAACGTCTGAATCCGGGCGTAGTTGGGGTCGGCCTCGTCGTCCTCCACGTCTGGGAACGAGGAAGCTCCAGCCCCCCCCTGCTGCAGCTCCGGATGGGACGCCTCGATTCTGAAAGAGGAACGCGGATCCGGCTTCAGGTCCCGTTAGCTCAGGGTCAAAGGTCAGGAACATGAGAAACCAGCGTTTCTCCTGAGACTGGGAGGAAAATCTTCAGACTTTTACGCTCTGAGAACGAGGTGAGGATCAAGTCCAACGCCTGATTCTGCAAACCAACTCTAGGACACGGAAACCCGTCTCCACGGACGCACAGCCAGGTTCTGGAAAATCAGAAACATCACAAAACATCTGCAGAGCGCCGCCCCACCTCTCTCGCTCTTCCTTCAGCCTTTCCAGCTCGTGGTCGCTCATCAGGTCCGACTTTTGCCGCTGCAGAGCCGCCTTGGCTTCCTTCTTCTCCTCCTTTTTCTTCCCAAATCTGAGAAAAGGTGACGGAAAGAGAAACGATAAAATCACAACCAAAAGAGGAGAGAAACACGTCAGAATGGGAAAAGAATCGTCATGTGGGTGAAAGAGCTCCAATCGTGAGGTTCAGAGAAGGTCTGCTCTGGTTTGGGAGCAAAAGAAGAGGGAAAGAAGTGAGCATGTGTGGTCTTTGAGGTGATCCTCCTCTGCTTCATGGAGGTCCACATCTGTGGAGGCCCGTCTAAACCGTTTCCAGCCGGAGACCTGTGGCTTCAGAAACCTGTTTCAGTCAAAGCTGCTAAATAGTTAATATCTATAACACGCCAACTGTGACCTTATAACACGCTTTATGTTTTATTCATCTGCTGAAGTTACAGATGAATTATTCTTCTCTTCTGCAATATCACCGCGCTCCTTTCCCATGGGGCCGTGCGGCTGCAGATCCATTATTTAGGACGACATCATCGCTGCTTTAAGTTTAATAAAAACAAAGCGGCTCCACAGAAAAAGCTGCTGAGGGTGGAGGGGGCCAAGCCTATTTAGAGGAGAATGTGTGGGGGGGGGGCTCATTTACTGCTTCCTACAGACCTTTTCCTGCTGCTTTTCCCGCCCTCACCTGCCGGCCTTCAGCAGCACCTCTCCGTTCTCCTGGTTCCCTTCTTTTCATTCTGAGCGCCGGCTGAAGGCAGTTTGACGGTAAAACTGACACCTCCCTGCTGACACCTCCCTGCTGTAACGAGGCGAATCTCCGACCGAGGCTTCAAACCTCCAGGCCGGCCTTCAGACCGGAGAGAAGCAGCAGAAAAACGACCCAGCCGAACCTCACAGAGCTGCACCACTGCAGAAACGGAACCTCACAACTGTGAAAAAAATGTCTATAATTTACTATGATGTCATCCAGAAAGTGTTTCTAAAGCAAAAAAATCCTCGTTTGAGAAAAGGGGTCTTAGTGACTAGAAGTTCTGGTAATAAAAACCGTTTCCTAACCCCATTGGCAGATTTATTACTTATTTAAAGAAAAATTGAGAAAATCTTTTGAGTCATTTCTTTGGTGGTGCAACAACTATAAACTCCTCTTGTGGGAAATCAGAGTCACACAAAGAAGAGAGGATGGAACTGTCCCAGGAAACGTTCTACCAACAGAACACCCCAAGACGTCAGAACCCAGACCGGCCTTCAGGACCGCGTTCATGTCAGCAGAACCATCGGCCCAGACTCTCTGCACCCCCCCTACAGAAAAGTGGTTCTAAAAATGAAACCGGCGGATTCTTCCATGTCAGTGTTTCATCAGCAGAAAACAAACTCAGCAAACTCCTGACTGATTAGCTGCAGAGAGAAACTCACCTAATCTGACAGAACTCTTCCCGTTTCTGCTGAGGCTGCAGATTTCCACGGGGGGCACCAAAAGCCCCCCCCCCGCCGTGTCAACAGCCCTGGATAATGGCGGCGCTGCATCGATGTCAGGAGTGCTTTCTTGGCACACGCTCTGATCAATCATCAATGGAATGCTGCTCTGTTTATCGGATTATTGCTGCTGACCAATCAAATGCCCTCCAGCTATAAAGAACCATGGAGACACCCCCTCCCTCCCCCCAAAGAGGCCACACCCAGATTGACCTGCATTTATGCGTTAGTTAGAAATACAGGAACTAAATACCAACAAAGATGCTAAAATGTTTTATATCAGCAGAGTCCAGCAAACTGACAGGAAGTCCTCAAAAGAAAATCCCAGCGGCGGCGGCTCACCTCACTGATGCTGGAATATTAAAACCCCAAGTTTCCAGTTTTCCAGAAAAAACGTCGTTCCAGAGAGGATTTCATTGCAGTTCCTCTGAGGGACTGTAGAAAAAACCTCTACAGGTTCACTCAGCGTCTACCACCTTGACATTACCTGCAGGTCACCTGTGTGACCCGTACAGGTTTGACCATTTTCCACCTGCAGACGGCCCGTCTCCACCCATTAGGACAGAACGTTGGGCGTGTCCAAACTGGAGGGCTGCGTGGTTCCTGGGCTGCATTTGGAGGCTGCTTACGTCACGGCGCCGCGACACGCGCTGTCCAAACCGAGACGGCACCTGGAACATCTGAGGTGGAGACGAACCTGACGGCTGATGGACAAAGTCGTCTGCTTCACTGAAGACCCCAGTGTGACGATGAGGAGAGAAGAAAATCCCTCTGAGAGCATCTCCTCACCTCCTCTGTTCCTCCCTTAACCCCCCCCCCTCACTCACACCGCACACCCCCCCTCCAGAGGGGCTGTCTGATTGACAAGTGTGTGTTAAGCGCACGTGCACGCACACACGCAGATGATTGGCAGGCAGGACATGAGTCAGTGACATCCCAATGACTTCCTGTCATGTTGTTTGAGTGGCAGAGTCCTTCCCCGTTCTGAGCGCGCTCTGTCGCCAGGAGGCGGTGACAGGCGACGTCTGGTCCGGAGACAGCGCACGCCGTTTTTCTCTCTGTGAGGAAAATCGGAAGTACAAAGGGATTCTCCTTTCAGAGGAGGTTTCATCGTCACTTCAGCTTTTGATGGTTTTCAAACAAAACCCTCTTTTTCTCCTTTTCTGATCAGCTGCTTCTCTATGAAAGCAGAGACACTTTGGTTTTCGGAACAGTTTGAGTCCCAAAGCGAGCAGAGGAGGCCGTTTCAAGCCAGAGAACCGTCTGCATCTTCTCGTCCACAGCTTTAAGGCTTTAGCAACACCAGAAACATCTCCAAGATGCTTTAGGACGGTTTTGTACAGGAAGGATCCGCTAGGCTGGTCGACATCTCAGACACAAGCGGCTCCGTTCAGGCTGGAGCTGCTGCTGTGGACGAGGACAGAAACATGCAGGTCTGTCTGACCAAGAGGACAACCAGGACTCACTGGAGGGGTCATCTGACCAACACCACCTCTGGATTCTCCAGGAGGAGCCGCCATCTCCCCAGAACTTACTTTTGGTTCTGGGAACCGGTAACGCACACCGGTCCACAGAGCCTAAGGACATAAGGTGACTAGACAGGTAAGAAGGTGCCGTACCTGGCAATGAGTTCAAAACCAAAATGAGGATGTTCATGAAAGTCAAATATTGTACAGGCAGCCAGTTTCCAGAGACCAGGATGGGGTTCTGTGCTCAGACGTCTTCGTACCACAAACAAATCTGGCTGCAGCCTCGCTGTTGAAGCTTTGGCCGACCCGGCATACGAGGAGCTGCACTAATTCAGCCTGAACCACACAGAAGCCTCCGTCACCATCTCAAGATTTGAAAAAAGACGTAATCTGGCCAAAGCTGCACCTGAAGACAGCAGGACCTGGTTACAGCGTTTATTTGGAGGACCACTTTCAAGTTTCACACCTAGGTTAGAGACCCGACTGTTCAAACGGGGCGAGAGAGAGAGACCAAGACCATGGCTACGTTCACACTGCAGGGCTTAATGCTCAATTCAGATTTTTTGAAAAAATACGATTTTTTTTGCAAGGCCGTTCTCATTTCCAATTAAATGTGAACTTTTGTGATCTCCTGTGTGACCGTGAAATGACCCAGAAGTGACCCGCATGTACAGAAGAGTACTCAACGGTGAACGACGTCACTGTTGTTTGTTGAAGTAGCTAACGTTAACAATGGATGTCAACAACAGTGCTGTCAAAGCTGAGCTCTTTTTGCATTATTACATTCAATAATAACAATAACAATCCTCTCATTTTAAGAAGGCATTGGAGCCAGGATCGTCTGGACCCACTGTTCTGATGTGTATGTGCTGGGGGCCGCGCGTGTGTGTGTGTGTGTGTGTGTGTGTGTGGGGGTGTGTGTGTGTGTGTGTGTGTGTGTGTGTGTAAGAGAGAGAAGAGCGCGTGCAGTGCAGGAGGGAGTGAGGGGGGCAGTGGGGGGCGCATTCATGTTGTGTGTTACGGAGGAAGGAGAACAGTGATTAAAGAAGGTTTCCCCCAGAAGAAATGCTATTGACTCTTTATTAACTCGCTCTGGAGAATCTGAGGGTCCGAACAGGGAAGTGAACCCGAAGGAGGATCCTTCTGTCCCCCGCGCTTCTGACCACGGTCGGAAAGGAAAAAAAGTCATCGCGGGGAAGGTTCAACATGTCGCTCGGCCATTTCGCTGGAAATTTTTTCAAAAACCGCCCGGTTGCGATAAGAGCCCTGGAGTTTGGCCTGAATAGAGCTGTCACCCCAAATATGAATCAATGGGTGACCTCGCTTCCCTTCCACTGACTGGTCTCAGCAGCATCGTCCGCCATGGTCGATGTTTATGTCGTCGTTCCCGCCACAGAATGATGACGTTTGTAGCGTATGGATGACGTACGGGTCGGATTCATGTGGCCTGGCCGTTCAGACGGAGGTCGCATTTGAAAAGATTGGATCTGTGTCGTTCAGACTGTCATGAAAGATCAGATACAGGTCGCATAGGGGCAAAAAAAATCAGAATTGGGTAAACATCTATTACTTCAGGTTATGTCTCATTAAGCCCAAGGAAGTTAGCCAACAACCATAACCGAACTTCATGGGGATACTTCCGTTTCAGTGACTGCATGTCAGATCTGACCAAAATCTAACCTGAAGGACTCAAACCATCAATCATCTAAGGTTTGTCTGAACTACCGGAAACTCCAGAGCCATTTCAGGCTTCAAACTAGAAACTAAAAAAGAGTTTAGTGAAGTCCACCATCCACCTCCTCCTTTATGCCCCAGAGGGGGGGGTTCTCACGCCAACACACCTGAGCGGTCGCACAGCGCCGTCCTGATGGACCCACCGTGCTGATGGGCTGATGGTCCCGATGCCTCTGAGAGGAGCGGCGTCAGAGGGAGGGAGCAGAGCGCAGAAGTGAAAAATAAATAAATGGGACAATCTGATGGGGGGGGTGATTAGAGGCCTGAATGAGAGTCACAGCAGAGACGGGGTCCAGGCTCCACGGCGGCTCTGTCTAATGACGCTGCTGTTTAGCTTTTAGGTTCTGTAAGTACAGCGCTGCCCGATTATCTGCCAGCAGCAACTGGGGGGTCATTATCAAGGATTCCTCATAAATTCACTCTGCTTTAAAGCTGGAAGCTAGCAGCGTGCACGCACACGTGCACACACAAGCAGAAGACAGCAGACCCTCCCCTTCCTCGCCACTTCCTGTGTCATCGCTGACGGGTGTGTGAGCAGCACCCCCGTTTCTTCAGCAGCTCCTCATCCCACCATCAGCTGGAAAGTTCTGGAGGAGGCGGGGCTAGCCGTGGAGGTAAATATGGCGGGTGGCTTTTCAGGAAAGTTTCAGGACGGCGTAGCGACCTGCCTCTCCTCCGAACCATTAGGCCGATCAAATGCGCCCTCAGATGAATGTGACAAATCAGCATCTGGGCCCGGATTGAACTGCACTGAATAGCTCCAATTTGCCCTCTCAGTCTACCACCATTACACGCAATCAAATGCAGATAGGGAGCAGAGCAGAAGGCAGCAGATGGAGAGGCAAAATTGAAATGATTCAAAGATTAAGGGGTGGGGGAGAGGGGGCATTAAGGGGGATGTGACTGCAGAGAGCAGGAGGATGGAAAGGTTGAGATCATCTGCAGACTCTCAGCCTCTTCTGGTGATGAGCGCTGAGGTGTGGAGGACAAGTCCAAACACGTCTCTGAGTGTCTCATGGAGTCTCGCAGCACTCCAGCTGAGTGGGCCGAGCTGGAGAAAGGCATGATGGGATGCGGATGGAGTCCTGCTTACATTACACTACAGATGATGGGGTACACACGCCGTCTTCAGACTAATCTCACAGGCTGGAGGTGAGCAGAGATCTGGGGGGGGTACCTGTCAATCAAATGAATTGATGCATTATTGTGACAACAGAATTAGAAGAAGGGGGGTCGTCCCTGAACACCACATTCCTGCTCTGATGTTGGTCGGACACCTGATCCAAGTGTGAGCTGGACGGGGAAATCTTGACAACATGCAGCCACTCCCACCCACTATTTAGACCAATGACTGTGAGGAGTCCGTGTGATGTCATCACAGTAAACGGTTTATCACGGCTCCAACCAAATGAGTGCAGTCGCCATTTTTCACAATACAGACGCCGCCATGTTGGAGCCAACCCCTACCACTGGAAAGCCGGCTACACCAAATGTGTCAATCAAACATTTCAAATGTCTGATTGGTCAGGTTATAACTTGAATAACTTGAACTACAGAAAATATGAAAAATATGAGGATTTTCAAGAATTGTTAGATAAAGGTACCAGATCCAGAACGGTTCTTCTGACCAATATAATGACTAACAGCTTGTTCACTATAGAAGTCTATGGGATTCTGGCCTCTTGGAGCCACTTCCTGTTTGGAACGCCAGGGGGGCGGAGTCACTCAGTCCAGTTCTCAGATACAGTCAGTGGTTGTGAGTCAATGTTAAAGGAACACAACCACCACCGCTGAGTGGCTGGCTCCCCCCACGAGGGGACAGAACATCATTTACGCCCACCTTATTTGTGCAACTAATGTGTGTGTTCGTGTGTGAAGAGTGGTGGGTGGGGCCTTGTGAGAACACCCCCTGTTGGTCGGCAGTGATGTCCATGCAACCCCTCAATCAAAGGCCCTGTCCGGTGTGCAAAGCTTCAGGGCTTCAGAGCTTCAGGGCTTCAAACCTTCAGAGGTTCAGAGCTTCAAAGCTTCAGGGCTTCAAAGCTTCAGGGCTTCAGAGTTTAAGAGCTTCAAAGCTTCAGAGGTTCAGAGCTGCAGAGCTTCAGGGCTTCAAAGCTTCAGAGATTCAAAGCTTCAGGGCTTCATAGCTTCAGGGCTTCAGAGATTCAGAGCTTCATAGCTTCAGAGCTTCAAAGCTTCAGGGCTTCAGAGCTTCAGGGCTTCAGAGCTTCAGGGCTTCAAAGCTTCAGAGCTTCATAGCTTCAGAGGTTCAGAGCTTCAAAGCTTCAAAACTTCAGAGTTTAAGAGCTTCAAAGCTTCAGAGGTTCAGAGGTTCAGAGCTTCAAAGCTTCAGGGCTTCAGAGCTTCAGGGCTTCATAGCTTCAGAGGTTCATAGCTTCATAGCTTCAAAGCTTCAGGGCTTCAAAGCTTCAGAGCTTCAAAGCTTCAGGGCTTCAAAGCTTCAGAGGTTCAGAGCTTCAAAGCTTCAGGGCTTCAAAGCTTCAAAGTATAAGAGCTTCAAAGCTTCAGGGCTTCAAAGCTTCAGGGCGACAGAGTTTAAGAGCTTCAAAGCTTCATAGCATCAGAGGTTCAGAGCTTCAAAGCTTCAGGGCTTCAGAGCTTCAGAGGTTTAGAGCTTCAAAGCTTCAGGGCTTCAGAGTTTAAGAGCTTCAAAGCTTCAGAGGTTCAGAGCTTCAGGGCTTCAAAGCTTCAGGGCTTCAGAGCTTCAGGGCTTCAAAGCTTCAGAGGTTCCGAGCTTCAAAGCTTCAGAGGTTCCGAGCTTCAAAGCTTCAGGGCTTCAAAGCTTCAGAGGTTCCGAGCTTCAAAGCTTCAGGGCGTCAGAGTTTAAGAGCTTCAAAGTTTCAGAGGTTCAGAGCTTCAGGGCTTCATAGCTTCAGAGGTTCAGAGCTTCATAGCTTCAGAGCTTCATAGCTTCAGAGCTTCAAAGCTTCAGGGCTTCAGAGCTCCAGGGCTTCAAAGCTTCAGAGCTGCAGGGCTTCAAAGCTTCAGAGCTTCAAAGCTTCAGAGGTTCAGAGCTTCAAAGCTTCAAAGCTTCAGAGTTTAAGAGCTTCAAAGCTTCAGAGGTTCAGAGCTTCAGGGCTTCATAGCTTCAGAGCTTCAAAGCTTCAGAGCTTCAAATCTTCAGGGCTTCAAAGCTTCAGAGGTTCAAAGCTTCAAAGTTTCAGGGCTTCAAAGCTTCAGAGTTTAAGAGCTTCAAGGCTTCAGGGCTTCAGAGCTTCAAAGCTTCAGGGCGTCAGAGTTTAAGAGCTTCAAAGCTTCATAGCTTCCGAGGTTCAGAGCTTCAAAGCTTCAGGCTTTCACAGCTTCAGGGCTTCAAAGCTTCAGAGGTTCAGAGCTTCAAAGCTTCAGGGCTTCAAAGCTTCAGGGCTTCAGAGTTTAAGAGCTTCAAAGCTTCAGAGGTTCAGAGCTTCAGGGCTTCAAAGCTTCAGAGATTCAAAGTTTCAGGGCTTCATAGCTTCAGGGCTTCAGAGGTTCAGAGCTTCATGGCTTCAAAGCTTCAGGGCTTCAGAGCTTCAGGGCTTCAAAGCTTCAGAGCTTCAAAGCTTCAGAGCTTCAAAGCTTCAGGGCTTCAGAGTTTAAGAGCTTCAAAGCTTCAGAGGTTCAGAGCTTCAAAGCTTCAGGGCTTCAGAGCTTCAGGGCTTCATAGCTTCAGAGGTTCAGAGCTTCATAGCTTCAGAACTTCATATCTTCAGGGCTTCAGGGCTTCAGAGCTTCAAGGCTTCAAAGCTTCAGGGCTTCAAAGCTTCAGAGGTTCAAAGCTTCAAAGCTTCAGGGCTTCAAAGCTTCAGAGGTTCAGAGCTTCAAAGCTTCAGGGCTTCAGAGATTCAGAGTTTAAGAGCTTTAAAGCTTCAGGGCTTCAGAGTTTAAGAGCTTCAAAGCTTCATAGCTTCAGGGCTTCAGAGGTTCAGAGCTTCATAGCTTCAGAGCTTCAAAGCTTCAGGGCTTCAGAGCTTCAGGGCTTCAAAGCTTCAGAGCTTCATAGCTTCAGAGGTTCAGAGCTTCAAAGCTTCAAAACTTCAGAATTTAAGAGCTTCAAAGCTTCAGAGGTTCAGAGCTTCAGAGCTTCAAAGCTTCAGGGCTTCAGAGCTTCAGGGCTTCATAGCTTAATAGCTTCAAAGCTTCGGAGCTTCAGGGCTTCATAGCTTCAGAGGTTCATAGCTTCATAGCTTCAAAGCTTCAGGGCTTCAAAGCTTCAGAGCTTCAAAGCTTCAGGGCTTCAAAGCTTCAGAGGTTCAGAGCTTCAAAGCTTCAGGGCTTCAAAGCTTCAAAGTATAAGAGCTTCAAAGCTTCAGGGCTTCAAAGCTTCAGGGCGACAGAGTTTAAGAGCTTCAAAGCTTCATAGCATCAGAGGTTCAGAGCTTCAAAGCTTCAGGGCTTCAGAGCTTCAGAGGTTTAGAGCTTCAAAGCTTCAGGGCTTCAGAGTTTAAGAGCTTCAAAGCTTCAGAGGTTCAGAGCTTCAGGGCTTCAAAGCTTCAGGGCTTCAGAGCTTCAGGGCTTCAAAGCTTCAGAGGTTCCGAGCTTCAAAGCTTCAGAGGTTCCGAGCTTCAAAGCTTCAGGGCTTCAAAGCTTCAGAGGTTCCGAGCTTCAAAGCTTCAGGGCGTCAGAGTTTAAGAGCTTCAAAGTTTCAGAGGTTCAGAGCTTCAGGGCTTCATAGCTTCAGAGGTTCAGAGCTTCATAGCTTCATAGCTTCAGAGCTTCAAAGCTTCAGGGCTTCAGAGCTCCAGGGCTTCAAAGCTTCAGAGCTGCAGGGCTTCAAAGCTTCAGAGCTTCAAAGCTTCAGAGGTTCAGAGCTTCAAAGCTTCAGGGCTTCAAAGCTTCAGAGTTTAAGAGCTTCAAAGCTTCAGAGGTTTAGAGCTTCAGGGCTTCATAGCTTCAGAGCTTCATAGCTTCAAAGCTTCAGAGCTTCAAATCTTCAGGGCTTCAAAGCTTCAGAGGTTCAAAGCTTCAAAGTTTCAGGGCTTCAAAGCTTCAGAGTTTAAGAGCTTCAAGGCTTCAGGGCTTCAGAGCTTCAAAGCTTCAGGGCGTCAGAGTTTAAGAGCTTCAAAGCTTCATAGCTTCCGAGGTTCAGAGCTTCAAAGCTTCAGGCTTTCACAGCTTCAGGGCTTCAAAGCTTCAGAGGTTCAGAGCTTCAAAGCTTCAGGGCTTCAAAGCTTCAGGGCTTCAGAGTTTAAGAGCTTCAAAGCTTCAGAGGTTCAGAGCTTCAGGGCTTCAAAGCTTCAGAGATTCAAAGCTTCAGGGCTTCATAGCTTCAGGGCTTCAGAGGTTCAGAGCTTCATAGCTTCAAAGCTTCAGGGCTTCAGAGCTTCAGGGCTTCAAAGCTTCAGAGCTTCAAAGCTTCAGAGCTTCAAAGCTTCAGGGCTTCAGAGTTTAAGAGCTTCAAAGCTTCAGAGGTTCAGAGCTTCAAAGCTTCAGGGCTTCAGAGCTTCAGGGCTTCATAGCTTCAGAGGTTCAGAGCTTCATAGCTTCAGAACTTCATATCTTCAGGGCTTCAGGGCTTCAGAGCTTCAAGGCTTCAAAGCTTCAGGGCTTCAAAGCTTCAGAGGTTCAAAGCTTCAAAGCTTCAGGGCTTCAAAGCTTCAGAGGTTCAGAGCTTCAAAGCTTCAGGGCTTCAGAGATTCAGAGTTTAAGAGCTTTAAAGCTTCAGGGCTTCAGAGTTTAAGAGCTTCAAAGCTTCATAGCTTCAGGGCTTCAGAGGTTCAGAGCTTCATAGCTTCAGAGCTTCAAAGCTTCAGGGCTTCAGAGCTTCAGGGCTTCAACGCTTCAGAGCTTCAGGGCTTCAAAGCTTCAGAGCTTCATAGCTTCAGAGGTTCAGAGCTTCAAAGCTTCAAAACTTCAGAGTTTAAGAGCTTCAAAGCTTCAGAGGTTCAGAGCTTCAGAGCTTCAAAGCTTCAGGGCTTCAGAGCTTCAGGGCTTCATAGCTTAATAGCTTCAAAGCTTCAAGGCTTCGGAGCTTCAGGGCTTCAAAGCTTCAGAGCTTCAAAGCTTCAAAGCTTCAGAGGTTCAGAGCTTCAAAGCTTCAGGGCTTCAAAGCTTCAAAGTATAAGAGCTTCAAAGCTTCAGGGCTTCAGAGCTTCAAAGCTTCAGGGCGAGAGAGTTTAAGAGCTTCAAAGCTTCATAGCATCAGAGGTTCAGAGCTTCAAAGCTTCAGGGCTTCAGAGCTTCAAAGCTTCAGAGGTTTAGAGCTTCAGAGCTTCAGGGCTTCAGAGTTTAAGAGCTTCAAAGCTTCAGAGGTTCAGAGCTTCAGGGCTTCAAAGCTTCAGGGCTTCAGAGCTTCAGGGCTTCAAAGCTTCAGAGGTTCCGAGCTTCAAAGCTTCAGGGCTTCAAAGCTTCAGAGGTTCCGAGCTTCAAAGCTTCAGGGCGTCAGAGTTTAAGAGCTTCAAAGTTTCAGAGGTTCAGAGCTTCAGGGCTTCATAGCTTCAGAGGTTCAGAGCTTCATAGCTTCAGAGCTTCATAGCTTCAGAGCTTCAAAGCTTCAGGGCTTCAGAGCTCCAGGGCTTCAAAGCTTCAGAGCTGCAGGGCTTCAAAGCTTCAGAGCTTCAAAGCTTCATAGCTTCAGAGGTTCAGAGCTTCAAAGCTTCAGGGCTTCAAAGCTTCAGAGTTTAAGAGCTTCAAAGCTTCAGAGGTTCAGAGCTTCAGGGCTTCATAGCTTCATAGCTTCAAAGCTTCAGAGCTTCAAATCTTCAGGGCTTCAAAGCTTCAGAGGTTCAAAGCTTCAAAGTTTCAGGGCTTCAAAGCTTCAGAGTTTAAGAGCTTCAAGGCTTCAGGGCTTCAGAGCTTCAAAGCTTCAGGGCGTCAGAGTTTAAGAGCTTCAAAGCTTCATAGCTTCCGAGGTTCAGAGCTTCAAAGCTTCAGGCTTTCACAGCTTCAGGGCTTCAAAGCTTCAGGGCTTCATAGCTTCAGGGCTTCAGAGGTTCAGAGCTTCATGGCTTCATAGCTTCAGGGCTTCAGAGCTTCAGGGCTTCAAAGCTTCAGAGCTTCAAAGCTTCAGAGCTTCAAAGCTTCAGGGCTTCAGAGTTTAAGAGCTTCAAAGCTTCAGAGGTTCAGAGCTTCAAAGCTTCAGGGCTTCAGAGCTTCAGGGCTTCATAGCTTCATAGCTTCAGAACTTCATATCTTCAGGGCTTCAGGGCTTCAGAGCTTCAAGGCTTCAAAGCTTCAGGGCTTCAAAGCTTCAGAGGTTCAAAGCTTCAAAGCTTCAGGGCTTCAAAGCTTCAGAGGTTCAGAGCTTCAAAGCTTCAGGGCTTCAGAGATTCAGAGTTTAAGAGCTTTAAAGCTTCAGGGCTTCAGAGTTTAAGAGCTTCAAAGCTTCATAGCTTCAGGGCTTCAGAGGTTCAGAGCTTCATAGCTTCAAAGCTTCAGGGCTTCAGAGCTTCAGGGCTTCAAAGCTTCAGAGCTTCAGGGCTTCAAAGCTTCAGAGCTTCATAGCTTCAGAGGTTCAGAGCTTCAAAGCTTCAAAACTTCAGAGTTTAAGAGCTTCAAAGCTTCAGAGGTTCAGAGCTTCAGAGCTTCAAAGCTTCAGGGCTTCAGAGCTTCATAGCTTAATAGCTTCAAAGCTTCAAGGCTTC
Source organism: Oryzias latipes (assembly GCF_053564925.1). Taxonomy (NCBI): domain Eukaryota; kingdom Metazoa; phylum Chordata; class Actinopteri; order Beloniformes; family Adrianichthyidae; genus Oryzias; species Oryzias latipes. The sequence continues at coordinate 33,999,800 of NC_136257.1, read as the reverse complement.
GGAGCTTCAGGGCTTCAAAGCTTCAAAGCTTCAGAGGTTCAGAGCTTCAAAGCTTCAGGGCTTCAAAGCTTCAAAGTATAAGAGCTTCAAAGCTTCAGGGCTTCAGAGCTTCAAAGCTTCAGGGCGAGAGAGTTTAAGAGCTTCAAAGCTTCATAGCATCAGAGGTTCAGAGCTTCAAAGCTTCAGGGCTTCAGAACTTCAGGGCTTCAAAGCTTCAGAGGTTTAGAGCTTCAAAGCTTCAGGGCTTCAGAGTTTAAGAGCTTCAAAGCTTCAGAGGTTCAGAGCTTCAGGGCTTCAAAGCTTCAGGGCTTCAGAGCTTCAGGGCTTCAAAGCTTCAGAGGTTCCGAGCTTCAAAGCTTCAGAGGTTCCGAGCTTCAAAGCTTCAGGGCTTCAAAGCTTCAGAGGTTCCGAGCTTCAAAGCTTCAGGGCGTCAGAGTTTAAGAGCTTCAAAGTTTCAGAGGTTCAGAGCTTCAGGGCTTCATAGCTTCAGAGGTTCAGAGCTTCATAGCTTCAGAGCTTCATAGCTTCAGAGCTTCAAAGCTTCAGGGCTTCAGAGCTCCAGGGCTTCAAAGCTTCAGAGCTGCAGGGCTTCAAAGCTTCAGAGCTTCAAAGCTTCATAGCTTCAGAGGTTCAGAGCTTCAAAGCTTCAGGGCTTCAAAGCTTCAGAGTTTAAGAGCTTCAAAGCTTCAGAGGTTCAGAGCTTCAGGGCTTCATAGCTTCAGAGCTTCATAGCTTCAAAGCTTCAGAGCTTCAAATCTTCAGGGCTTCAAAGCTTCAGAGGTTCAAAGCTTCAAAGTTTCAGGGCTTCAAAGCTTCAGAGTTTAAGAGCTTCAAGGCTTCAGGGCTTCAGAGCTTCAAAGCTTCAGGGCGTCAGAGTTTAAGAGCTTCAAAGCTTCATAGCTTCTGAGGTTCAGAGCTTCAAAGCTTCAGGCTTTCAGAGCTTCAGGGCTTCAAAGCTTCAGAGCTTCAAAGCTTCAGGGCTTCAAAGCTTCAGGGCTTCAGAGTTTAAGAGCTTCAAAGCTTCAGAGGTTCAGAGCTTCAGGGCTTCAAAGCTTCAGAGATTCAAAGCTTCAGGGCTTCATAGCTTCAGGGCTTCAGAGGTTCAAAGCTTCATAGCTTCAAAGCTTCAGGGCTTCAGAGCTTCAGGGCTTCAAAGCTTCAGAGCTTCAGAGCTTCAAAGCTTCAGGGCTTCAGAGTTTAAGAGCTTCAAAGCTTCAGAGGTTCAGAGCTTCAAAGCTTCAGGGCTTCAGAGCTTCAGGGCTTCATAGCTTCAGAGGTTCAGAGCTTCATAGCTTCAGAACTTCATATCTTCAGGGCTTCAGGGCTTCAGAGCTTCAAGGCTTCAAAGCTTCAGGGCTTCAAAGCTTCAGAGGTTCAAAGCTTCAAAGCTTCAGGGCTTCAAAGCTTCAGAGGTTCAGAGCTTCAAAGCTTCAGGGCTTCAGAGTTTAAGAGCTTCAGGGCTTCAGAGTTTAAGAGCTTCAAAGCTTCATAGCTTCAGAGGTTCAGAGCTTCAAAGCTTCAGGGCTTCAGGGCTTCAAAGCTTCAGAGGTTCAGAGCTTCAAAGCTTCAGGGCTTCAGAGTTTAAGAGCTTCAAAGCTTCAGAGGTTCAGAGCTTCAGGGCTTCAAAGCTTCAGGGCTTCAGAGCTTCAGGGCTTCAAAGCTTCAGAGGTTCAGAGCTTCAAAGCTTCAGGGCTTCAAGGCTTCAGGGCTTCAAAGCTTCAGAGGTTCAGAGCTTCAAAGCTTCAAAGCTTCAGAGTTTAAGAGCTTCAAAGTTTCAGAGGTTCAGAGCTTCAGGGCTTCATAGCTTCAGAGCTTCATAGCTTCAGAGCTTCAGGGCTTCAGGGCTTTAAAGCTTCAGAGCTTCAAAGCTTCAGAGTTTAAGAGCTTCAAAGCTTCAGAGGTTCAGAGCTTCAAAGCTTCAGGGCTTCAGAGCTTCAGGGCTTCATAGCTTCAGAGGTTCAGAGCTTCATAGCGTCAGAGCTTCAAAGCTTCAGGGCTTCAGGGCTTCAAAGCTTCAGAGGTTCAGAGCTTCAGAGATTCAGAGTTTAAGAGCTTCAAAGCTTCAGGGCTTCAAAGCTTCAGAGTTTAAGAGCTTCAAAGATTCAGAGGTTCAGAGCTTCAAAGCTTCAGGGCTTCAGAGCTTCATAGCTTCAGAGCTTCAAAGCTTCAGGGCTTCAGAGCTTGAGGGCTTCAAACCTTCAGAGGTTCAGAGCTTCAAAGCTTCAGGGCTTCAAATCTTCAGAGGTTCAGAGCTTCAAAGCTTCAGGGCTTCAGAGTTTAAGAGCTTCAAAGCTTCATAGCTGCAGGGCTTCAGAGCTTCAAAGCTTCAGACCCCGATGGCTTCAGCTCTACCTTCAGACTACAGGAGATTTATGAAACGGTTTTCAGAAATCCAGACTCCAGTTGAAACGGGAATCTACATTTCTAACCTCCATTAACCAAAAGTGGATGGAAGGATCAGGAGAAAGAAGCAGCTTTCTAAATGCCAATGAAATAAAGGAGGATTTCACTCAAATTAGGAACATTTCTATTAACCCAGCAGACAGTTGGAATTCATTGGCCCTGGCCTTTTATTAAACGCTGCTTATGCATCATGAAATTTAATTTAAAACTTTGAGATTCAAAGGAGGCTTTCAAGGAAACTTTAAAGAGAAAAACAAGTAAATGTCACAGACGCTGCTGCAGACGCTCTTTAATTTCATTTGTTCTCCAGAGAAAACACACAAAACGGCTTTTTGCCACACAAAAAGACACACAATCATTTATCAGCTCTGGCAAATTGTTGCTGGCTGGATGTGGTTTGTGGAATCTGGAGGCAAATATATATTTCTGGCAAGTAAAAAAGGTTTGATGGCGTTTACATTGGTATGTGGCTAACAAAGACGGCGTTTGGGGAGGAGCCTCCGTGATGGCGAACGCTGCATGAAAGAGAAGCTTTCAGCAGGAAAAACAGGAAGGTGACTGAGAGAAACGTAAAGAAAATGCAGCCTGGTTATGTTTAATGGCTTCGTTTGAGCTTGAATGAAGCTGCAGTTCTGATGGTTTCTGTGAAATCTGGAAGCGTTTTGGGGGTTCTGGTTCACACAGAGGCTTTTGTGAGAACACCGTCCACCTCCTTTTCCTCTGATGAGTATCTCGGTAATGCTGGCGTGAAACTGCACTTCACCCAAAGCCACGGCGGCGTGAAGGCTCGCACCCGTCACCGAAGGCGTTCTGGGCTCCTGCGGCGGTTCCGAGCACCCACCAGTTTGCTTCACCTTAGACTGGATCATAGGGTGGTGGTGTGTTTTTGGGGGGGTCAGAGGGTCACGGAGGCAAAAAGTGATCAAAACTGAATAATCAGTTCTGAAGAAAACCTGCATGTTTGATCCAGACGTTTTCCAGAAGAATAAAAGGGAAACGTCAGGAGCCTGAGCGCCACGACAGCAGAGGAGTGTCCTGCACCTCTGTCGGACTTCCTTTGACACTTCTTAGATTAGATTAGATCAGATTAGCAAAGACGGAAGAGTTCTGAAAGGAGCCCAGATCTGTGCAGAAGGTTGGTGGTTTGGAAAGCTGTTGCCGTGAAGGCTCCTGGTAACGCCGTCAGTCTGTGATGACACGTAACCACGACGACGGAGGAGTCTTGGAGCACTTTTCAAAAGCTGGACTCGGACAAAGACTCGTCCAACTCTCCGGAAAAAGTGAGATTCAAATGTAAAATAACAGATGAGGTGAGCAGACAGAAACATCTGTTTCTCCGATTCAAACCGACACACGTTGGAGCTGAGAACTCATAAACGGAAAGAACTTTCCGAATGTCAGGTGTAACCTTCACCTGTGATTCTCCCGAAGCAAACAGAAGCAGCGTTTTCTGATGGAAACTTCCATGAGTGCACGTTTGCAGCCTTAAAGACACTCCTGAGAGATCAGCAGGACCTCCTGCCTCTCAGGACACACAGGTCCCTCAATGAAAACCAGACGTGAAGGAGGGTTCGGTCCATCAGAACCGTCTTTAAGTGGGAGAAGATCTCTGCACAGTCCTGGACGTCTGAGGTCAAAGTGGACCAAAGTCTGGACTCACCTCAACAGGCCGAAGACCATTTTCTTGCTCTTCTTGGTTTCCTCGAGCTCCTCTGCCTTCTTCTTCTCCTTTGCTTTGGGTTTGTTCTTCTCTTTCTTCTTGTTTTTCGACGCCTTCTTCTTGTCTTTTTTGCTCCTGTCCTCGGCGTGGTCGCCCGCGCCCTGCAGCGAGGAGCTGCTGGCAGGCGTTTCCCGGCCGGAGCTCACGTCTGAACCTTCGTCTGCAGAGAGAAAAGCAAAGCAAAAGGGCTGAAGATGTTTGAAACGTTCAACCTGTGACGGTTCTGATGGAAACGGATTCAAGGAGGAAGACGCTGAATCCAGGAAGGAAATGAAGAAGGAAGTGAGGAAAACTGCAGATCAGCCAGTAACTGCAGACATCTGTGGGATGTTTCATGAGTCATAGAAAGTTTTTTATGTGTCTATAATTGAGCTTATAATGTTGAACGTTATAAGTGACGGTTAGTACGCCAAAGTCACAAATCTGCTGAATTGACACCAAATAAATAGTAAAATAACACTTTTGGATTTGATTTGAGAATAATTTATGTTTTTTCTGACGTAGGCATTCCGATGTATGGATTGTTCTGCTTTGTGTGTTTCTCTTTGGTTCTGATTTGTGGAGTCAGGAGTTTGTTTTCAAAAGATTGAAAATTCCAGCGTTGAAGCCCTTTACCTTACCAACAGAGCTACCCAGCCTTGCATATGGTGCTAGCAGTATCGACGTATATGGTGCTAGCAGTATTGACGTATATAGTGCTAGCAGTATCGACGTATATGGTGCTAGCAGTATTGACGTATATAGTGCTAGCAGTATCGACGTATATGGTGCTAGCAGTATCGACGTATATAGTGCTAGCAGTATTGACCTATATGGTGCTAGCAGTATTGACCTATATGGTGCTAGCAGTATCGACGTATATAGTGCTAGCAGTATTGACCTATATGGTGCTAGCTGTATCGACGTATATAGTGCTAGCAGTATTGACCTATATGGTGCTAGCGGTAACTATGTATATGGTGCTAGCAGTATTGACCTACATGGTACTAGCGGTAACTATGTATATGGTGCTATCAGTACCGACGTGGAACTTTCAAGCAATTGTGGATGGGCTAATGTAAGAATGGGTGGGGCTGCCAGGGTGGGAGGAGCTTCAGTCGAAGTTTGTCTGAACTTTACAGAAAACATTCTGACTCAGCGACGTGATGATTCGAGTGACGTCTTCACTGCTCTGGGAAAGACCATTGTCGTGTCGATGAGTAGTTTACACAGCGCTGCAGTGAAAATGTGTGTCTTTTTTGAAGCACCAGCTAGAGCTACATTTAGCCACCTGAACAGTTTCAAAAGTTCTGGTTTTGCACTGGATGAAATCCAAACAGTACCCATCCCTTCTGCAGTGTCCCCTGGTCCATTCCCACAGACTGAAGTGTCCTTGAGCAAGGCACCTCTGCATCAGGTGGAAGCTGCCACCAGCATGGGTCAAACACCCAGAACCGTCACTCCAGGAATACATTTGGAAACAAAAATCCTCTCCTTTGGATTTAAATTATTGATTTTTGTTAGACGTTTATATTTATTTTCTTGTACAAACTGCTTCCTCATAAAATATCAGTTTTGCAGAAATGAAAAAAATCTAAAAGTGTTCTTAAGATCATTTTTAATTTAAATCTGGATAAATCAGCAGCTGGATGGTGCAGGGTGGGAGGGGCTTGATGATCTTCCTGGGTGAAGACGCTCCTAAAAACATCTGTAATACCGCCTTAACCACAAACAAAAAATACTCCCAATCTAATTCTGAAGGGATTGCAGATTTTACTGTTAATTAACCAAGTCCAGATCTTCACACTTGGCTGTTCATTCATTTTCTGTCCCCCACCATGATAAAAACGCCTGAAATGGAAATCACCCCTTGAAGTGAGACATGTCCGTCTTTGTTCATCCGGTTAGGACTTGGGCGAAGCTTCTGCCTCCCTTTCCTTTATTCCTGAAGCTCCAGCAGCTACTCTTTGCTACGATTCATGAAATAAACCCAAAAAGTGTGGACACATTAAGAACCAGAGCAGCAAACAGAACCAGCAGGGGGAAGAAAACAGAGCCGATGGCTGAAGGACCTGGAACGTCTGTCATTGACCAGCGGCCCAGAGAGCCCAGCCTTCAGGAGGACGGTGACAGATTGGGCAGCTGCATGTGAGCGCGCTGACATGCCCTGTGAGCCCATCCGGCCTGAGCGCAGAGAACTGCCCCGCTCATTACACCGCCGCCGACTGATCGGACTTAGCTGCTAACAGCGCAGCTGGGAATCAAGCGCAACGGTATGTGGAGGCGCCGGCTGCTTTGGTGGAGGGAAAATCCTGGACAAACATCTTCCATATGGATGAGACCACAGGAAGCCGGAACGACTGAGAAGCTCCGGAAGGCCACGGAGAAGGAAATGCTGCTTAGAGAAATCAAAGCTGAAGGATGACCACTACTGGTGGAACAATCATGGTGTGGGCTTGTTGTGGAGTCAAATCATCAAAATGACAGTGAATGAGAAAGACTTCACTCACCCTCGTCATCCTCAGCCGGGCCGTCATAGGATTTATCAATAGCCGCTCTGAAGCTTTCGTTGCAACCTCGTCCTCTGACCATATTTGGGCGCGGCCGGTGGAATGGGAGGAGCTCGTTCTTCCTGTTGACCTCTAGAATGGCGGTCTGCAGACTCTCCAAGGAGCTGGACTTCTTCAGACCGAGAGTAGGCCCCAGTTCCACAGGAGTAGGAGGAGCTGGAGGCACAGGAGGAGAGGACAAGTCGTTTAGATCAGTGGTCCCCAACATTTCTAACGCCACGGACCGGTATGACGTCAGACAAAGTTCTCACGGACCCGTCGTTAAGATGTAGGCAGATGATTATTGTAGCCCCACTATGATGAAGGAGGAACGGAGACGTGACAAGACGAACCCCAGGCTTTTATTTTGACACGCAAGACATTGTACATCGCACAGGTGTCATCATTCTCTCCCTTCCCTCACTCATGGTGCAAAAAAGAAGTACTGTCTATTAAATGCAGCTTTCTTGTTTTTGGGAGTTTAAGGCTCCTCTTCTGTCTTCTGGCAAAGAAACTTTCCAAAGACGTTTGTCTTTTTTTACTCATTTAGCTAGTTTCTGGGTTTTACTTAAGCGGTAACCTATCACGTGGCCGAGAAGAGCGAATTAGCCTGCGTCAAGAGTAACATAGATGGATGGAACAGAGAATCGGGCAATTTTTCAAAATAAAACATCTTTTAGATTCTGAAATACATAAAATGGAAGTCATGTAAATTATTTATTCTTTCTGTGTGGCACGGTACCAAATGACCTGCGGACCGGTACCCGGGGTTGGGGACCGCTGGTTTAAATGATCAAGTTCAGCAGAACGGAGGAGGCTAACGTAGGGCTTAAACAAACGGAGTACGTTTATGTAGAGCCTAAACAAACGGAGGACGCTAACGTAACAGAGGGCGCTAACATAGAGCTTAAACAAACAGGGGGCGCTAACGTAGAGCTTAAACAAACGAAGAACACTAATGTAGAGCTTAAACAAATGGAAGACGCTAACATAGAGCTTAAACAAATGGAGGAGGCTAACGTAGAGCTTAAACAAATGGAGGAGGCTAACGTAGTGCTTAAACAAACGGAGTACGTTTACGTAGAGCCTAAACAAACGGAGGACGCTAACGTAACAGAGGGCGCTAACATAGAGCTTAAACAAACTGAGGGCGCTAACGTAGAGCTTAAACAAACGGGGGCGCTAACGTAGAGCTTAAACAAACGGAGGACGCTAATGTAGAGCTTAACCAAACAGAGGACGCTAACGTAGAGCTTGAACAAATGGAGGAGGCCAACGTAGAGCTTAAACACACAGATGAGGCTAAGGTAGAGCTTAAACAAACAAAGGACGCTAACGTAGAGCTTAAACAAACGGAGGACGCTAACGTAGAGCTTAAACAAACGGAGGACGCTAACGTAGAGCTTAAACAAACGGAGGACGCTAACGTAGAGGTTAAACAAACAGAGGGCGCTAACGTAGAGCGTAAACAAACGGGGGGCGCTAACATAGAGCTTAAACTTTTTAACTTTTGATACTTGATGAAATTTTTGCTATGAAAATTCCTGAAACAGTGTAGTGTCTACTTTACTGATATAGTATTATGTTTTATTCATATGAATGGCTTTTATAAGTAACATAATCTGCATATATTCCAGATGACTGATCTGCATTTGCCATGTTAATTTCTAAAATAGTTATTTTCTGACGTAATACTTAAGTAATTCATCTTTGTCATGTGCTTTATCGATATCTTATGATTTTTAATTCTGTCTGATAAAAACTGGGAACCGGATATTGATAAATCATGTAATAAAATGGTTACAGTATAATCGGGGTGGGATTATATAAGTTCGCTTCCTCCCACTCCCTTTCAAGCAATATTTATTAATATGTCTAATTATCCTAAGTTTGATTAGTTACTGTATGCATTTATAACTGATGTTTATATTGCTGTTGTGTATTATTTCTACTTAATTGCTTGAAATAAACCATTTCAAATCAAATCAAAAATCAAATCAAACAAACGGAGGAGGCTAATTTAGAGCTTAAACAAATGGAGTACGCTAACGTAGAGCTTAAACAAATGGAGGAGGCTAACGTAGAGCTTAAACAAACAGGGGGCGCTAACGTAGAGCTTAAACAAACGGAGGACGCTAACGTAGAGCTTAAACAAATGGAGGACGCTAACGTAGAGCTTAAACAAATGGAGGACGCTAACGTAGAGCTTAAACAAATGGAGGAGGCTAACGTAGAGCTTAAACAAACAGGGGGCGCTAACGTAGAGCTTAAACAAACGGAGGACGCTAACGTAGAGCTTAAACAAATGGAGGACGCTAACGTAGAGCTTAAATAAATGGAGGAGGCTAACGTAGAGCTTAAACAGATAAGGCTAACGTAGAGCTTAAACAAATGGAGGAGGCTAATGTCCTCAAATTGGGTGAAAACCTTCTGGAGAACAAAATTGAAAAACACTGGAGGGACAAAAAAAAGAACTTTGTTCTTCTTTATGCAGTGATGGATGTGAAATCTGTTTCACTTTACCCCCCCTCCCATCCATCAAAGTGACAACATTAGAGGGGGGGGGGGGTCTAACAGGAGAATGATGGAGATGTTATCTTAGACCTGAGGATTCGCCTAAGTCAAGCTGACAGTTTCAGCCCCCCCCAGAACAACTGTTGCTCTGCTGATGGAAAAAGCTGCAAGCTAACAGCATGATGGCTGCTGGGGGGTTTGGGGGCTGGGGGGGCTGAACCACCAGAGCTGCTGGGACGTTTCACTCCTGACGGCTTCTGCTTTTACAAAACCAAAGAGAATGGACGGCTGTGTCCGTCACTGCAGGCCACCGTAAGCTAGGAAGACACTGATGGTGGCCAAGACCGGGGGCTTGGGGGGGGGGGGGGGGGGGGGGTCAGCGACAGGCAGAAAGCAAATTAAATTTCCTGCAGGGAAAATCAGCAGGAAAAACCCAGGAGGCAGGGAGGAGGACAGAGAAAAATGAGGAGGAAGAGCGTAGGGCCGGGCCCGCTGCCAGCTCAAAATACAAGTAATCCTTCCACACGTGCACACATGCACACACACACACACACACACACACATTTCAGATTCCTGGCTGGCTCTGGCTTGTCGATATGATGCCACTTTGATTCATGATGGCTAAACTTGCATCACTTTAGCTAATGATTCCCAATACACACCTCTGCCCATGTGTGTGTGGGTGTGTGTGTGTGTGTGTGTGTGTGTAGATGGGGGGGCTGATGTGACTTCCACATCTCTTTAAACAACCATTAAGCAAACACACACAGAGCCACGGTAATAAGATGCAGTGAAAGGATGCATAATGCAAGCGCCCTGCCAGCGGAGGAGACGGACGGCGGCCTCCGAACGTGAGATCCTCCTCCATAAACGCTGCCCACATGGCATCCAGAGACACGCCGAGCTGAATTATTAAACATCAAAGTGCGATGTGATTAGTACGTGCAGAGGCAGTCCAGCAGCGATGCTGCAGCGTCCTAATAAAGCTGAGCAGATAAAACCCTCCAAAGGCGGGCGCTGTCTCCCGGACCGCCACCGACTCGTAGAAAAATCGCTGGAGCTTCTTTCAGTTTCAGGAAAAAAGTTTCTGCTTCTGTTCAGCAAAATCCAAAGACAGAACCCTGATGAAGACCACTACCTGCAGACCGATTCAGACAGGGGAAGCAGAGAAACAAACCGTGGAAACGCTGGTAGAAAAGTTCTGCACCGTCACACTGTCAGTACAGACCAAACAAAACTGCTGAGTCGTGGTTCCCGTTTGTTTCATCCCCCCTATAACCACAGACCTTCATCAGTATGGGGTGTGCTGGTTGAATTAGGAGATGATGACACTTCCTTGATGTCTCAGAGGTAAGAACGGACTGGACCGTCTACAAGAACCAAATGGGTCTTCCTCTGACTGGTGATGCCTGTCCAGACTGTTGCTCCTCCTCCACCAAAGAACCATGGAAACCATGTAGACCTCGGCGTATCGCTCACCCGCCTACTCCAGCAACGCTGACGACCATCACTTCTGTGCATGGCGACCCGACACTCATCGGTGAACAGGACGCTGGACCGTTGCTGCATCGTCCAGGTCACAGGGTCTTCTCTGCAAACGGTGGTGTCCTGGTGCGGGTGGAGCCACCTGTCCGTCATTCCAGTCGAAGGGGTGGAGTCAGTTGGCTGGAAACCCTAGTACCCCTCACATCTGGTAAACGGGCCTGCAGCTGTGGGGCGTTTGCTGAACCACGTCTGAGGTCAGAGGTGCTTAGGTTCTGGTCATGGTTGTGGTCTGTCACTGGGGGGGCTCCACTCCTGGGTCGGTCACAAACTCTGACAGTAGTTCTGAGTCTTGATGCGAGTCTGCTGATGATACTTTGAGACTCACCAAGTTCACCTGCAACTCCTGACTGTCTACCACCAACGGGAAGGCGCTGTGGTCAGGTGGTGCTGCTCGTCTGTTCACGGCTGTTTGAATGATGAACTTGGAATGACTCCACCACAGAACGTTAGCATTGATGCCACATTGAAAAGGGTTTTCTGTTAGGATCTTTTGGCTTTGGCTCCAATAATTGAGGTTCACTGAACGCAGTGAGATGGTTATGTGGAAAACACTACATGGGGGGGTGTCCAATACAATCACCTCCCTGTCCCAAAAATAAACTGTCTGCCACATCCACCACGTTTTTCCACCATATCACTAGCTTCTGGTGAGTTTAGTGCAGGCAGGTTGTGAATGACGTGTCACACCTGCCAGGAGCAGAACTCTGTCCCCTCGGCTCAACGCCTGGACAGAAGAGTTCACCTTTCTGCATGTTCCTTCAGGATTTGGCAACCCTTGAAGGGGGTCAGTTTTTGCCCCAATCCTGCATCTTATCTGGGCTGGGGGCCGGCACAGGAAGACCCAGGCTAGGTGTAGAGCTGCGGCTACATAGTTAGGCCGTAGAACGAAGGGTCTTGCCCAGTGACCCACACTGGATTCAGCTCATTGCACCCCCTGGGAATCAAACCCTGGTTTCCCAGCCCTCCAGCCGCTAAAGCCTAGAGATAAACAAGAAATCTTCTAGTCAAAGGAGAAGGGTCCTCCACTTGTTCTCATTGGTCGCTCAGAGTCCCAAACAGTCAGGATTAGAGCTGCGTCTGACGCAAACTCCTCCTCCTCCATGCCGTTTCCTCACACCAACCTTTTCTCCACCAGCCTAACAGCTTGGCTCCAAAGGTGAGCTGAAGGTCAGCAGACGTTCTCGCTGATGCTGAAGGATTCGTGCAGAGCGAGGAGCATCCACCCCTTCAAACGCTGCACTCTGTCCCGCAGTTTCTGCTGCGAGTTGCAGGATTTGTGTCATAAATGTAATTACCGCCGTCCGGCTGTCAGATGATAGAATTAAGCTGCTTTTAGAGCACGGAGGGAACAAAACCGTCTGATGGAGATGGATGGACCACGCGGCCGAGAAAACGCTACGGCGGAGCAATGAAGAGCTGAGAAGAATCACAGGAATGAAAGAGAAGATTGAAACCCGCAAACAGGAGGACGGCTTTAAAGAGGTTTAGGAACCATCAGCACAGAGCTGCAGCTACAAGACCTGCAGGCCTACCGCCATCAAGCTCTGAGCTGCGGCGTCGGCCAAAAAACCTGCCGAATTATTATGGGATGGCCACAGGTTCTACAGCTTAGCGGCTATTTTGTGACAAAGTTTGGGGATTTTCCCACAAAATGGGAAACGAAAACGTTTGTTCGAGCGACGTTTTTACAAAATTACACGCCACCAGGTTAACTCTATAGACACAACCAAAGTTTTGCTGACCTTTGACCTTGGGAAGAGGCCACCATCTTGAATTCCCCCCCAAAAAAATCCCCTTTAACAGCAGCTACAAATTGAATCTGAATTGAAATTGAATAGATTGAATAGACTCCGTGAAATTGAATTTGATGCATCTAACTTTTCCAGCATCATTGGGAAGCTGTTTGGGAAAAATGTTGAAATTAGAAGTTGTAGATTTTGAACGGCGTTAGCGTGGCGAGTATGTAAATGTAATTTTGACTCAGTCTGAACGAAACGATATGACATGATATGAACATACTCGGAATGTGGGCGTGGTTAACAAATAAAAAACGTCTGTTGCCAAGGAAATCTAAAATGTTACTTTTGTCAAATTCTCCCAAAGTCACATAGACGTGTTCGTCACCCCGGTGCAACCCAAAACTAAAATGGTTGCTATGGAGAAAAGAAAACATTTAGAAAAGTGTTTTTTTCTGCAGCTCTGACCAGGAGGGGGAAAATGAGGGCGTGTCTGCGGGAAGGTCATGCAACGCCACTGACTGCTTTAATCTATTTCAGTCATAAAGACACAACAAAGTGAGCATCACTGATCTGATGTTCAGTTCAGAAAAAACTCCTCTCCCTAAAGAGAAAAAAGATGCTGCTGGATTTAAATCATTTCAATCAGAAGAAGGATTTTAGTAAATGCATCTCGGTGGAATCAGAGTAGAATGAGGGCTGATGGGTTTTGGCTGCAGTGCAGAGCTTTTCCAGCCTGAAAGAAGCAGAAAAGGCTCAGAAACTTCTCAGATTTTGACTGATTTCTGCAGGAAGATGCAGTGATTTGACAGAGACGTGGACTTAAAAAGCCTGAAGGAATGTCTTCTATTCGTTTCTGCTCAGTAAGTGAAATGTTGTGACACAGAACAAACTGAAACAAACAGCCTGACATGATGGAACAGAGGCTCATGTCAGTGACGGCTGTCTGAACCTGAGGGAGATGAATGGCCCCTCCAGCCAGGAGCGACAGCTCCACCATCTCCTGATTACTGCTCACCTTTATTGGCTTACTGGAGGAGATGGAGGGGGGTCAGAGGTCATTCAATACAGAGAAGAGTGTCCACTCCCCCCGCCAAAAAAGCCAGATCTGTGATCCAGAAAGCAGTAGGAGGCGGGGCTTCCACTGCAGGAGTTCTTTGTCTAATGACAGCTCTGTGCTGATGTGTGGCAGCATCCTGTTGCGTCTCTGCCTGAACAAATGTATCCATCGATACGCATCGGCCTAACGAGGCGGCGTTCAGGAGGGCCAGCGAGCGCCGGAGGAAGAAAAGGGAGGAGGAGAAAAGGAGCTAAAGCCCCAGAGAAGGCCGGCGGCGACATGAGGCGCTGCCAAAACGCCTGACGCCTTTCAGAGTACGGCTGGGATTCAGTGGAAAGGCTGCACCAGCGTCCCTCAGCATCACAGGCGCTGACGTGCACGCACGTGCACACACACAGGGATGAGCGGCACCGTCCGTTCTAAGCTCCTCTGCCTGTTTGCCAGCCTCTAAGCCTGAATGGCGTTGGCACAGAAACATGGAAGAGGCTGACGGAGGAACAAAAGCTGCACTTTCAGACCCGTTTGCTGCTTTGGAGGCTGCGGCCGCCTCAAACGAACACGGCATGTCCCGCCTGCAGGTGAGACGGAGCACGAGCCTCCTCTCACAGCCCGACAGGTTCTCCAGCAGAGCCGCTGCAGCCGGGACTTTACGCCCGCTCAGCACTTTCTGTCTGCACGCATTCGACTGCGAAGCTGCGTGTTTCCAGACAGGCTTCATGTCGGCACGCAGACACTCCACGGGTTTTCCTCAAACAGTTATTACTGGAACAAAGGAGTTTCCAAAAACACGCCGACTTCATCTGTCAGGAAGATGGATTTCCCAGCAGCGCTGATGTTTTAAAGACTTTTTATTTCTCACACGACGTCGCACAAAAACACACAATCTTTGAGCGGGTTTCCACAACTGCAGCCAGAGAAACCTAAAATCAAATAAGAACATTTCCAAGGAAAAAGTGAAACTCCCAGAAGTCTTTGTGCATTAACTGTTGTTAAGCAGAAAAGGCTGCTGGTGCTGCTGTAGACGCTCTACAAACCACAAGAACAGCTTCCAGACAGAAGAGGAGCTGAGGAATACAGAACCTCAGGATGAAGGCGTTTCTGAGGTTTCACCCCCCCAGTGCATCTCTGCGAGTCTGATTAGAGCAGTGCTTCTCAATTATTTTTTGCCAGGCCCCCCCTAGGAAAAGAAAATGTTTCGCGCCCCCCCTGACCCCCCCCCCCCCCCTTAACCCCCCCCCCACACACACACAGACACACTCGCGCGGTGACAATACATCAGGTCAGTATCTATAAAATTTGTATACCTAAAATTGTATCTTTTAACACTAACAAAAGAAAAAAGCAAAATAAATCCACTTTCAACAAATATTAACTTTATTTAGCCACAGAAACCCTGTTCTAGTCTAAAACAGAAAAGAAGCTGAAAGTACCTGAAATAAAAAAAATCTGTCATTCCTTATTTAAACTAGAAACATTTTGACCAACTGAACCATTTGATGCTGAAAAAAATAATTCAATCAATAAATAATATTAAATCTAAATTGATCTGAAACATTAACACAGCAGCACCAATATATTTAACGTTTTTAGTCTGAAGAAATAGGTAAAAACGTGCTGATTTTTTTTTTCTAAATGACGGATTGTTTATTTCTGATCTCATAAAAGTGCAGCTGTTTTCCTGCATTACCTGCTGTCTTTATGTCTGTCTGACACTAACTAAACCACAGGCAGACAAAGAAAACATGGATGGAAAATAAAGACACGTCATCAAAATGTCTACAATAGTTCATAAAGAATGACATTGTTAGCATGAGCTTAGGAATCTAAGGGCAGCGGTGATCTTGGGCAACAGGCAGCGGTAGCAGTGGTCCGCGTGCCCCGATTCCCCTGGCAGACAGGGCCCACACCACCCCTCCCCTTTCGTTCTCACTCGCGCAGCCGCGGACAGACAGAACAGACAATAGGAACCGAATAGTGGACCAGATTATTTTCCAAGCACTGAGCCGCTGTCACCGCTGCCCCCACGTTAAATTTGCGCACCGGACAAACCTGTGCCTAAAACCGCCACCACCGCGCGCCCCCCCTGGCATCGCTTCGTGCCCCCCCCTGGGGGCGCGCCCCACTATTTGAGAAGCACTGGATTAGAGTGAGGCTGATGGCGAGGCTGCAGACAGACGAATGAAGAACGCTCTCATCCTCAAGTACCTGCAAATGAAAGCAGGGCGACTTCAAAGCAGAGAGGAAAGTTTGGGCTGAGCCCTTTGCTAAGATGTTTGCAGGTTTCTGAGATAAAAGCAGGAACCTCCATGCAGGTGGGGGGCGCCCCCTTCACTCCACCTCCGACAGGAGCATTTCACGTCCTCGTTTCTTCCAGCTGCTCTTCGCTGCACGCAGACATCCACCGTGATCACATGACGGGGGAAGGAGCTGCAGGTTTGACACCAGTTAAAGCCAGAGTGGAGCTATATGGCCCATAGGTGTTATCCGCCCCCCCTTTGACCCGTCCTCCACGGCAGAGCGGCCCCTCACTCTTCCCCTCCCATCTTGGTCTAACTCTTCATTTTTTCAAAATGCGGCTTTTCTCTTTGTTTTATCTCCATAGCAACCATTTTATTTTTTGGTCACCTGCGTGTGATGAACAGGTCCGTGTAACTTTAAGAAGGAGGACACGTGATGCTGTAGTATCGCGAGAGCCGACGAGAGGAGTGTGGTGAGTTTACTTGGCGGCGCGTAAGTTGTGAACAAACATTTTTGATTTATTTAATTACACCGCCATATTTAAATAATCCAGAAAGTTTAAAAAATAAAAATCTGAAAAAGTTTGTCAAGCATTTGCCAGCCTGGATGACCTGGATGACCTGGAGGATCTGGAGGATCTGGAGAATTACATCGACGAGTGTTTCAATACCTGCCTCATGAAGAAATCCAACACCGCCACTCCGTCCACCAAACGCAACCGTCCCGAAGACTCCCCGGGGGCCGCCTCCTCCCCAGGCAGCAACATGAGTGACATCCTGGATTCAATTGATAAAAGGCTCTCCAGCCTTGATTGCCGTTTAAATCTGCTGGAGATCCTCCATAAGGAATTCCAAGGTCTGCGAGAGTCTCTGGAGTTCAGCCAACAGCAGGTGCAGGAGCTCGCAGCGGAGAACCAGGCCCTCAGAGAGACCGTGAAGATCTTGGGCCACGACACCGCCCGTCTCTCTGAGGAAAACCGATCCATTAAGGAAACCCTCCTGGATCTTCAGGCGAGGAGCATGAGGGACAATCTAGTGTTCGCAGGGATTCCAGAAGAGGCAGGGGAAGTCCCGGAGAACATTGTTAAGTCCTTTATAGAGGTCCACCTGAAACTCCCCAAGGAAGAAGTCCAGAAGATCTCCTTCCACAGGGTTCACCGGCTCGGAGGAAAAAGGCCGGACAATCAGCGTCCCCGTCCTATTGTTGCTAAATTTGAACATTATAAACAAAAGATGCAGGTAAAAAGCAGAGGGCGCGAGCTGAAAGACACACATTACAGCGTGAATGATCAGTTTCCAGGCGAGATCCTCCGCCGGCGGAAAATCCTCTTCCCGCTGAGGAGGAAGCACCTGTCTGCTGGAGCACGCGCGGTGGTTGCTGTTGATAAACTTTTTGTGAACGGCAAGCTGTTCCGGGACCCAGAGGTAACACCCTGGCTGTGCTGAAGGCTTTCAGAGGCGCACTGACATCTGCGCTGCCCAGAAGAAACCCGCAAACTTATTTAACTAGGAAATAATCGGATCATCAATAATCCACACCTCTCAGGGAAAGTGTTTTTTCTTTCTCTCACATTCATGTTTCTGTTGTTGTTTCGTTGTTTTTGTTTTTTGTTCTTTCTCTTTCCCTCTCTCTTTTCTCTTGTCCCCCCCCCTTCCCATGTCCTCATATGTGAATCAGGTAAAGTCAACGCAACCACGGTGAGTATTTATTTATGCACGGAACGGGCGCGCGCGCATACTAGCGCGCATAAGAGCATGCACACGCGATCCCGCACACACACGTTGATAAACTGCAAAAACCTCACTTAGGCTCACACAGGACGCACGCAACATGCAGCTCATAGCCAAGACACGTTCACCCACAACGCATAGCGCTTGTCAGTGTAGCAGGTACGCACAGCGGGCACGCGCACACGGACGGGCACACGCACTATTTAGCCTTGCACTCTCCCGGTTAGAACAGCTATGAGCAGTCTTAACATCGTTAGCTGGAATGTGCGTGGACTTGGTTCTGGGCCAAAGAGATTGAAAGTGTTAAATCACCTGGATGATCTTAAAGCAGATATAGCTCTGCTGCAGGAGACCCATTTATCATTATCAGCTGGTCAACTCCTGTGCTGTTCCCAGTATCCAGTTATGTATTCTGCAAGTTTCAACTCCAAACAAAGAGGGGTTGCAGTTTTGATTAATAAAAATGTTACATTTACTCATAAGGATACAGTTACTGACCCAGAAGGCAGATTTGTAATCATTAATATATCCATTCAGAATAAGGACTTTTGCATAGCAAGCATATATGGCCCTAATGCTGACGACTCTTCCTTCTTTCACAGATTCTTCACCTCACTCTCAGTTCACTCTGACTCCACAATCATTATAGGAGGAGACGTCAACCTTGTTTTGGACCCTGAACTTGACAGACTCAGCACAGCAGCAAACCAGCGTACATGGCAGTCTGCAAGTATTCTAAAGCAGTACATGAATGATTTGGGTCTCTGCGACGCTTGGCGCTCATGTCATCCAAGCACTAAGGGGTTCACCTTTTTTTCTCCAGTTCACCATTCACAATCTCGTTTAGATTATTTATTAGTCAGTAACTCCCTTTTGAAAGAAATTAAAAGTTCCAACATTCATCCAATTATTATCAGTGACCATGCACCAGTTTCTGTTACTATTTCAAGGGAAGTACCCAGACCCTCGGGTTCAACCTGGAGGTTTAATACGTCTCTGTTAAAAGACCAGGAATTTATTGAATTCTTTAAAAAAGAGTGGGCAACCTTCTTAGAATTCAACGATACTTCTGAAATATCACCAAGTATTCTTTGGGAAGCAGCAAAAGCAGTCATGAGAGGGAAAATCATCTCTTATTCAACGCATAAAAAACGCAAGGAGAAAGCAGATTTATTAGAATTAGGAAATAAAATAAAAACTCTGGAGACTGCTTATGCTGGTTCTGCACAGGAACACATACTGGGCGACCTGAAAAATTTAAAGCTGCAGTTAAATGACATCATCAATAAACAAACACAATTCCAGATACAAAGGCTTCGACTGGAAAGATATGAAAACTCAAATAAATCTGGCAAATTTCTAGCTAATCAGCTTAAAATTAATAAAGAAAAATCAACAATCACTTCGATTATGGACCAAACAGGGAATGTCACCCATGACCCGGTAAAAATTAATAATGCGTTTAAAGACTTTTATCAAAACTTATACACTCCACAGATCAATCCATCAGAACAAAGCATCAACTCATTTCTCAACAATATAAACCTGCCCAAGTTAAACGAAGATCAAATCACAAATTTAGACTCTCCGCTCTCGTTGTCTGAGCTTCATGAAGCTCTGTCACTTATGCCTAATGGTAAAGCACCAGGGCCTGACGGCTTTCCTGCAGAGTTTTATAAGGAATTCTGGGAACAACTGGCACCAACGTTTTATAAAACGGTAAAATTTATCAATGAAAGCCAATCTCTACCACCTAACATGAACTCTGCCAACATTATCCTTCTTCTAAAACCAGACAAAGACCCCATGAGTCCTTCAAGCTATCGCCCCATTTCTTTAATTAATGCAGATGTAAAAATTATCTGCAAAGCACTAGCACAGAGAATAGAAAAAGTCACTCCTCACATAATTGACTTTGATCAAACTGGATTCATCAAAGGCAGACACTCGGATGACAATGTCCGCAGACTCGTTAACATAATAGACTTTGCCACCATCAAAAACCAGGAAATGACTATACTATCACTGGATGCTGAAAAAGCCTTTGATAGAGTAAACTGGAAGTTCCTCATTGCTGCCCTCCATAAGTTTGGGTTTGGAGAATCATTCATCAATTGGATCAAAATATTATATCACAACCCCAATGCATCAGTTAGAACTAATAAACAGACTTCCAACAGGTTTTTTCTTGGAAGAGGAACTAGACAGGGTTGCCCACTCTCCCCCTTCTTTTTTTGCAATATTTATCGAGCCTCTAGCTGCAGCAATAAGACAGAATGAGAGTATTAAAGGAATTAAAACCAAACACAGCCATCATAAAATTAGTCTCTATGCAGATGACATATTACTGTTTTTAAGTAATATACATTCTGTAAATGAAACGGCAACAATCATTAATGAATTCTCTTCTATATCAGACTATTCCATTAATTGGAATAAATCTGTTTTATTACCACTGAACAGTAACGCGGAGCAAGGACTCACAATACCAGTTAAATCAGGCAATATAAAATATCTAGGTATTTATTTTTCCCCCAAAATATCAGAACTGGTGCTGCTAAACTACACCCCATTACTGAAAAACATACAGGACGATCTAACACGCTGGACCAACCTGCCTTTGTCCCTTATGGGCAAGGTAGCCACGGTTAAAATGAAAATCTTACCCAAAGTTAATTATCTCTTCTCAATGATTCCCACACAACCGCCATTAAAATGGTTCAAAACATTAGACTCATCCATATCAAGCTTTCTATGGAACAATAAACCTGCAAGAATTAGTCTAAAAACTTTAAAATCTGCAAAAAGCTGTGGAGGATTAGAATTACCTAACTTCCACAATTACTTTCTTGCAAATAGATTACAATACATCTTAAAATGGTTAAAAAATAATCCAGAAACCAACTCATGGTTAGACTTGGAACAGGCGTTATGTGGAAAGATCAACCTGTCAGATCTTCCATTTATTAGTCAAATAGTTAAAAGACAGGATTGTTTCAAAAGTATTAATATAAATGCCACTTTAACAGCCTGGTGGGAATTTCTCAAAATATCAAAATCATCAATTCAACCGTGCAAAATGACACCCATCTGGAACAACCCAGACATCCTCATAAACAAAAAAATTATCCACTTCCCAGCTTGGCAAGCAGGGGGCATAAAACAACTAGAGCACATAATTATTAATAGAAGATTCATAACTCCCCAGGAACTTCAAGACAAACACGGAATATATAACTTCTTGGAATATCAGCAACTTAAATCAATTATTACTAAAAAGTTTAAATACAGAGACAACGATTTAAAGCTACCAGATGTAGTTACCACTCTGATCAATTTCTCAATGAATAAAACTCTCTCCAAAATATACAAACTTTTATGTAATTTAGATAACAATATTTCACTTCCGACAACAAAATGGGATGCGGATTTGAGCATCAGCACAGATGAAAGTTTTTGGTCAGAACTTTGTCTAAACACCTTTAAAATGACAAAAAATCCAAATCTGCAGCTAATCCATTTCAAAACTCTTCACAGAATTTACTACACTGGACAGAGGATGTTCAAGATGGGTCTCAGTAACTCAGACATTTGTCAGCACTGTGACAGTAATCTACCCGACAATTACATGCATGCACTATGGTTCTGCACGCCTGTCCAGGCTCTCTGGCAGCAGGTATGTGCCGATCTATCAGTCTGGCTTAAGGTTTCAATCACAGCTTCACCGTCACTTTGTGTGCTTGGTGACATGAGTGCCATCGATGTAGAAGGAGGATTAGCATCTATCATTTTCATAACTCTTTGCATTGCTAAAAAAACTATTTTAATAAATTGGAAAAGCAAAAAAAATATAAATATAAGTCAACACAGAAATCTGCTGCTTGATCATATCAGCTTGGAAAAAATGTCAGCCCAAAGTTCAAGTAACTTTGAAAGAATTCGGTCTCTCTGGTCTCCCATAGCTAACTCCGTGACTTAGGGGGTGGGGGGGGCATGGTCGTCGCTGCTCCTTGCCCTTCTGCCGTGGGCCGGGGTGGGGGTCGGGGCTTCCGGTGCCTGGCCGGGGGTGGTGGGGGCTCCGTTGGTCGGGGGGTCGGGTCCGGCGCCTGGGTGGGGCGGCCTGGGGCGCTGCGTGGTCCTCTGGGCTTGGGTGTGGGGGTGCGTGGTGGGGGGTGGGGTGGTGGTCTGGCTTGGCTTGGGGGGGTGGTCCCTTTGCCTGTGCTGGGGGGGGTTGGCGGGGGGCGCTGCTCGGGGGGGGGGGGCCCAGCGGCGCTGGATGGGCTTCCCGTCTACACCTGGGGCTGGGATCGGCCCTTCCCTGGCTCTGGGGCGGGACGGGACAACCCTCTTGGGGCCCCCGGTCGCTCTGGGTGTCATCCGCTTCGGCTGCGGGGTCTGGGGGTGGGGTGGGGTGGGGGTCTTGTCGGCCCTGTCCTGTGGGGGGGCATTCTGGGGGAGGGGGGGGGGGGGCACTATTGGTACGGGGCAGGGGGGGTTGACGGGTCGGGGTCTCCGCTGAGGCCATCGGCGGTTTCCCCGGCCGGTTGGCTGCCTCGGTCCCGTCGAGGCCTGACCAGAGCTCTTCTAGGGCCGGCGTTTGGGGGTGGGGACCTGGGCTTGCTCCGGGGGGGGCCGGCGCTTTCTGGCTCCCCTCTCTCTGTGTGGGGGTGGTGGTGCTGGGCCTGGGGTGTCTGCGCCTCCGGGGGTGGGGCCCCGGGGCTGGGTGGGCCTGGCCCCCTTGCTGGGGGGGGGCGGGGGACGGCTGTTTGACCACCGGGGGACAGTCTATCATCTGTCCCCAACTTACCCCCTTCCTCATATAACCTCATAATAGGGTGAGGGGGTGGGGGGCTTAGCCTGCGATGAGCCTGGGGGGGGGGTTTACTAGGCAGTGACCCCCCTCCTGTGGTTGCCGTATGGAGTGGGCCCCCCCTCTTTCGGTTTTATTTGCACCTTAGACATGTAGGGCCCTTGGTAGGGGGGGTGCTTGGACATCACTGCCAGCAAGCAGCGGATGTCCTCCTAGCACCCTACCCGCCAATTTTAACCGCACCTTAGACATTTAGGGCCCCTTGGTGGGGAGGGTGAGGGGACGTCACTGTGAGTAATCAGGAGACGTCCCCTTAGTGCCCTACCCGCCAATTTTAACCGCACCCCCCTTAGTACACACACCCCTCCCCCCTCAATATATACATCCCAACATAAACACATGCACACACACACTCTCTCAAACACACATACACGCACACACATTTTGCAAGGAAGGTGGGACCTAGGACCATCTGTCCCCTGCCTCTTCCCTGGTGGGGGGTACGGGCCCCTTTGCAACGGCGGCTGTGTCCCCGGGGTGCTGGCCTCCTGGGCCCGGCGGTGCTCTCTCCGCGCGGTGGGGGGGTTCACATTACATCTGAGCCGGGGGTGTTCGTGTCCCTGGGGGGTGGGTTCTGGTCCTTGCTCCTGAGTGCTGGGCCCCGCCAAATTTCCAACTGTGGCCGAGCCTGGTCGGGCCATATTTACAACACCCCTTGTGGGCCCTCTTTTTTCCCCGGGGTTCCCCCCTTCTGGGCGGGGGCGGCGGGCCCCTGCCTCGCTCCTCCCTGGACCAACCGTGGGCCGGGCGGGTGGCTGCCTGGAGTGCGGAGTGGGTCTCCCTTGGGGGGTCCTGGCTCGTACCTGGGGTTGGGGCGGGGGGATGCCCGGAACTCCTGGGTGGTGGTGGGGTGCTCGTCTGGGGCTGTGGGCGTCCTTCTCCGGTGGGGCCCTGCGTTGGGTTCTCCCGGCGCGGCGGGGGGGCTGCTCTCCTGGTTGGGCTGGGGCGGCGCCCTCTTTCCCTCCGTGCCTCCCTGCTCTCTGGCTCTGGGTGCCTTGCGGCGGCCCTGCTGGCCCTGGCCTGGGTGGCGGGCTTGGTCGCCCGGGCGGCGGTTGTTCCCTGCCGGTTCCCGTGTGGCGTTGGGGGGATTCCGGCTGCCGCTGCTGGTGCGGTGGGGGTCTTGGGGTGGGGATGGCTGGGCACTCTCCCTCCTTCTTTTCACGTTCCACCATCCATTTTAGAAGAACATAAACACTCACCTGGGCACAGGTGTTAGCTCAACAGACTGAATGACTGAAATATTTCACACTAGTTGGTTTTAAGGCATAAGTATGCGTGTGAACACTATCTGTTTTGTGTACATGTCGACAGGTGGACATTTTTGCAACTAACAGGTGTGTTTATAACATTTGAGTGTGTGTGTGGACAGGCTCCGCCCTTTTTTTTTTGTTTGTTTTTTTTTTTTTTTCATTTGAACCTTACCATAATGATTAACAACCAGTAAACTTGCTGCTTTATGCTGCTTCATGGTCTTACCCCCCTTCCCCTCCTATTATCACCCTCCTAACCCCCCCCCCCCTCTCTGACATCCCTCTCTCTTCTTCCCCTCTTTCCTTTTCCGTCCGGTCCAACACCAAAGATTTTCAGACATGTTTGAAATTAATAAAGTTTGGCCTCAATTACAAAAGGGGTTTATTCAGACATACCTTTGGTTTGTCTGAAGATGAATAACCCCTCTTGTTAAAGTAAAATATGTCCAACCCAAGAGGCCCTCAGCTCTCATCTGTCTGCCTAGCTGTTGGACAGGACAAGTCAAAAAAAAAAAAAAAAAAAAAAAAAAAAAAACTTTAAGAAGAATCTGCTAAAGTAAAATTCTGGAACTTTGGTAACAGAGGTTTTTGTTAACTAGGCGCACATTACCAATACAACATGTGTAATACACTGATTTACAGAAGTGACATTTAAGGATTTCAAAGACCTTTCATGTTTAAGAAACATTTCAAATCTAATTTAGGAGCACAAGTACAAAATAAATGAAGCAAAGCTCCAGAGTCTGCCGTTTCTTGTGATTCGTTCACCACAAAGTTTAAAAGTCTTCTGGCAAATCTTCCTAAGGATTTCCCCTAAAGGCCTGAGTCCATGTCTCCATGAGCAGGAGCTCAGCAGCTGCTGGAGGGTAAAGGACTTGTGACCAGTTCATGTTTTGCACATCACATCCTGGAAACCTTCATCAGTGATAGGAAGTCACATCGCATTGACCAAAGGTCCACTGTCTTCAGAAGAATCCTCACTAAACGCCCATATTAGATCTTAACTTGGTGAAATTGATGACGTCATATCCGCCGTTTAAGGAAAAAGAGAAAGTAGTGATGGTGTCTGAATTGCTTTTTTAAATCAGGGCACTACATGGCGCCGCACCATCTCGTTTTTTAGCAGTTAGGGGTTAAGGCAGGAATTCAGACGTAA
The DNA here is from genome assembly GCF_053564925.1 of Oryzias latipes. NCBI lineage: Eukaryota > Metazoa > Chordata > Actinopteri > Beloniformes > Adrianichthyidae > Oryzias > Oryzias latipes. Next base: position 33,975,050 of record NC_136257.1, on the reverse strand, counting down.
GGCAAACGTCAAACTTTGCCACAGAATGGCTGCCAAGCCAGAAGTTCTGTGGCCATCCCATAATAACTTCCTTTGGAAACCCCCGAACCCTGTGTTTTGGTTGGGTTTGGACATTTTGACTTTATCTTTTGAGCCCCATTAGAAATTTTGTCCCCATTTATTATTTTTGATGGTTCCCCCCACTGTGATGTCATATGTATTTGGGAGGGGGGGGGGCTGTTCCTTATGACCAAAGTTCCTTTTCACAGGGTACTCTGAGTATGTGGGGGGGGGTGTCACACTTATGCAGTAAAAGGAAGACTTGTGAGAGCCGTCAGAGACAGAGATGAAGAGCAGCAGCAGTCCTGCTCCTCCTCCTCCTCCTCATCAGGGGGGTGTGACGGTGCGTTTGCTCACCTGAGACGTTTCCGCTCAGAGATCCAACGTTGCTCTCGTCCTCCACTGAAACACAGAGACCGTGGTCAGCAGTGTCGTGGCGTTTGACCTCCTGCTCTGGCCGTCCCTCCCCACCAACTGTTCCTCCCTCCGTCTGGCTTCCCTCCTCTCCCTCTGCTCCTCAGTTCTCATCTGTCCTCCTTTCCCTTCCTCAGTTTCCGCCCTGTCCCTTTGACCTGCTGACCTTTGCCCTCAGCGTTCGTCCTGCTGCTCCCTTCTCCTGTGAGCTCAGACGGGGTTTTGCCTCCGAGTCTGAAGCTTTAAACCTGGACGATGAGTCCGGCTCACCTTCACCTCAGCAGCAAACACGAGCTTCAAACTCAAGAACCGTCTTTGCTTCTGATGCCCGAAGATGAGCTGAGTTTGTGAAACGACATCATTAAGGAAAGAAGGTCCAAACTCCCAGAAGAAAAACAGATTTCTGATTCTTTTATTCAATTTCATTCTAATTAAATCACTTTTGAACTTTGAAGAAGAAACTTTCCTAATCTTTGGACATCAAGCAAACCTCTTAAAGAGGAAAAGCTCTAATGATTAAATGTAGTTAATAAAGAAAACACTTTTCAGAAACTAAATCCATCTAAAGTCCGTTCAGAAGCTCAGATGTTTCAGTCAAACCATCTGCTCCGCTCTGGTTTAACCACAGAGGCAGATGTTGAATGATGGCTTTAATGAAACTGTCCTCCAACAGCTTCTCCACTCGGACCCACGTCAGGGAGCAGCAAGTCCGTTAAGTGGATTTCTGATGGGACTGATCAGAACACGCTGGGCCGCCGCCGGTCCTTTAAAGACAAACTCTGAAAGCACTGATGGACATGCAGATGAGCTTAAATTAAACATGTGATCAGAACTTCAGGAGGTTCTGATGGACCCAATCCTCTATTTTCTGCCATGTTTCCTCGGTTCCATCCTCTGGACTCGGCAGACAAACGAGCTGCTGCTGCGTCTGCAGAGCCTCAAAAGAGAAGAAAACGGAGGAGACACCAAGCTCCTCTCAATGGTCACACACGTGCACGCTCGTACACGTGCACATCTGGACGTAGAGTGGAGGGGCGGGGCTGAGGAGAGTGACACTGCACCAGAGAGCAGTGCTGCTGCTGTGGTGAGCGGGATATTCAGACATTCAGAGTATCAGCATTTAGAGAGCGGCGGGCTGCAGGCAGGGGGCGGAGCCAGGCTGCAGCGCCCTGACATCTGTCAGAACCGGGTCCTAATGGTCTTATTTGCTCTGCCAATCAAAGCCGCCAACAAAGAGGCTCTTCCTGCTGCAGCGTCTGACGGCGCGTCCCTCCCACCAGCAACCAGCCGGCTGGTTCCACTGAACCGGAACCGAACCGGCGCCCGTCTGCATGCAGCGGGTTAGTAGGACGGCATGCAGGGCAGACAAACTAAATAAATCTCCCCACCGATGGGCCGCTGGCTCTGACTCGTACCCAGGTCCATGCTCTTGGAGGCCTTCATGTGATGGAACTGCTGCTGGTTCTGGTTCTGGTTCTGGGCGGGTGACTGTGGTTGGGCTGAGCCGGAGGTCGAGGAACTTTTCCTGAGCAGAAAGAAAATCCAACAGTGGACGTCACACTTCCTGTTGCTGCGGCGACGGACTCAGAAGAAACCCGTTAACCATTCAGGAAACATCTGAAACTTGAACCTCAGCAAAGGTTTCACTTCAGTTTAATCAGGATTACGTCAAAACCCGATGATAATCCAGATTAAACTGTTCCCCACTCAGGCGGGAAACAGAGACATCACAGAGGAAGATCCTCACACACCTTTCCTGCAGGTAGGGGGGCTGGCTGTCAAACCCGTGACTGAGTGGCCCCCCCTCGTCCTCATCGTCCATGTGCACAGAGTAGCCCCCATTGGCCACTGCAAAAAAGGAAAACATGAAGTAAATAAAAGCAACTTTCGACTTAAGACTGCTGTGATGCGACCTTCGCCTGAAGGAAAGGGGCGGGGCAAGGGCAGACAAACAAACATGAAGGATGAAGAAATGAAGCAGCAACTTTTCTCTAATGCCGCTGTAATGAAAGTGTAAACAAGAATCCACAGTTCTAATCCTGAGTGGATTCCCATGATCCACTGGGATCCACCATCAGCTCCGGGTCAGAAGATCCGAGGGGCTCCAACCATCGACTGTAAGTGAGAACTGGACTGAGTGATGTCATCCATAAGACAGTTTACTTCCAGCTCCAACCCAACCAAGTCAATTCAGTTCTCGCCACACGGACGCCGCCACATTGGAGCCAGACGCCGTCATTAAGCAGCGATTATTCAAGGACGTTTCTACGACAACCACTCTCACCAATCAGGAGTAAGCTTGCTGGAAGGCCACACCCCTTACCTCTTGAAAGCGGCTACACAAAGTCTGTCAATCAAACATTTTGAACATTGGGGTCAGCAGACTCCACCTACTTTTATTGAGGCGTCTGATTGGTCAGTTTATAACTTGAATGACATGCGATAAAGAAAAAAAAATGATTAACAAGAAGATATTAATAAAAGTATCAGATCAGGAATGTTTAGTCTGACCAATAGAACGACGGAGTAACCGCTCTTTATTTCTCTACAGACGGCTCTGGGAGGTTAGCTTCCTGGAACCACTTCCTGTTTGGACCCTGGGGGGGAGGGGCCACTCTCATATGGTTACAGAACTCACACCTGCATGTGTTCATGCTTTTGGAAGCAAACACAAACACAGTTTCTGAGGCGTGGAGGTGACTTTCTGAAGAACGTCATGAGCAGAAGTCCTCACCACTGAATTCTGTCCATCCGAACAGAACCGGACCAACGGGCCGTGATCAGTGTACCTGACCTGAAGCTGACAGCCTGGTCTATACGCTGCTGCTGCTGCTGCTGCAGTCCACGTTCATGAAGCTCTGCTGAGGTTCTGCTGAACCAAACACCTCAGCTTCAGAGGAAGCCCGACAAAAACCCGGAGGTTCTCCGGGACAAAGTCCGGCTGAGGTGGAGGAACCGTGAAGGAGAACCTTAGTGTCAACCCAAAAGCTCTCAGACCTGATTTACAAAGCAGCATCTTCTGGAGTCCCCCCGCTTCAAGTGCACACGTCTGCGCACGTTAAACTGAAAGCAGAGACGTCTGCGAGTCAAGAGGAGGACGTCTGAACCCCCCCCCACTAATCACCTGCTTTATTTTTCTTCAGCTCTCTTTCCTGAATCTGATATCCTGCCTGTCGTTTATCTCTCCGTACAGATCTCCCATAAATCACCTTATCTCCCCTCGCTCTCAGCTTCCTCCTCCTCCTCCTCCTCCTCAGCACCTTCATCAGCCCAGCTGTCAAAAACACATTCCTGCTTCACCTCACACGCTCGCAAATCTGCTCCGTGCGACTGCGGCTGTTTGAAGTCGGCGTTTGTTGTGGATGATGGATCAGCAGAAGCTCAGCTTTTCCTTTCTGTCAGCTCCATCCCTCCGTCACTCGTCCATCAAACCTTCTCATCCTCCACTATTGTCTGAATGCAGACGAGGCGATAAAGGGGAAGTCCTTCAATGTTTGTTAGCGCGTGCAGAACTCTACGGTCCGGTCTGGTCTCCTGTTCTCCAGCAGGACGGTTTCTGAAACCTGCAGCAGCTGTGAGGCGAGCATCCGTCTCCTCATCATACATGCAGCTGTCCTAACCTGAACATGTGAGGAAGAGGATGTTGTGTAGCTGAAGATGCGTGGAGACCTCAGGTTTGTGGAGGGCGATGATGCGTACATTTAAGGGACTCCGTGTTCAGCCTTCAACAACAACTGCACTAGAAAATAAAAGACCAGCCTGTTTCAACGCTCTGTGCTACACGTGATGGTTGGAGAACATACATGACCGTCAGGATTGTAAAGCTTCAGAAAGCCGTGACGGGATGAGGGTCAGGGAGGAGGAGGGGCTCCTCTGGAACCCACAGCTGATCCCACAGATCCGGTTCTCCTCTGGGATCTCATGGAGACATCAGAGCGTGGGTCTGGAGTCCCTTTACTAAGATGGTGCAGATGTTTCAGAGCCTCCTCTGTGTTCTGTCAGCAGGAACTGCTTCCATGTTTCTACAACACTGTCAGCGTTTGATGATGTCATCACATGGCGCCACGAACAATAAAATCAGGAACCTCATCTTCCTGTTACTCCCCAATGAGGGCAAACAGACAACACTCAGCTTTCTTCAGTGAGGGGGGGTTCATAAACTTTACAGACAGGGTATCAGTGTGGACGCTGTAATCCAGATTAACAGTAAATCTGGTGTGGACAGGAGGACATTTACAATCTGACTTTTAAGGCGGTTTTAACATTTAATGAACTAGAAGAGATGAAAGATCCGGATGTTGTTTTGGTTTGTTTCAGACGTGAAATATGTTCCATATATGCAGAGATGTGATGATATACATTTGACAGAATATTAATGTTTCTACATCCATTTATCACCTGTCCCAATGATGGATTCTGGCTCTTTGATTCTCTGCATTCTTACTTAAATTCCTGAGGAGGAGTTGGTCTGTGTGATGATCTCCACATGAACTGAATCCATCTGATGCGTGGACGGACCCGTTCATTCCTACACTGAAGACTGCATCAGAATAAAAGGTTCTGGGGGAAAAATTCTACATTTTTATTGTCTCTTCTCTGTCCTCTCAGAGCCAAACGGATGCAGCAGATGGAGCTTCATGACAAAAACTCAGTCTGGTAGAAAATAAATGCTGCTTATGGTAGAGAATAAAAATAAGAGGGGTTCCATCCCTTCTGATGGTTTGTTCCCGCCCCTCTGATGGTTTGTTCCCGCCCCTCTGATGGTTTGTTCCCGCCCCTCTGATGGTTTGTTCCCGCCCCTTTGATGGTTTGTTCCCGCCCCTCTGATGGTTTGTTCCCGCCCCTTTGATGGTTTGTTCTCGCCCCTTTGATGGTTTGTTCCCGCCCCTTTGATGGTTTGTTTCCGCCCCTCTGATGGTTTGTTCTCGCCCCTTTGATGGTTTGTTCCCGCCCCTCTGATGGTTTGTTCCCGCCCCTCTGATGGTTTGTTCCCGCCCCTCTGATGGTTTGTTCTCGCCCCTTTGATGGTTTGTTCCCGCCCCTCTGATGGTTTGTTCCCGCCCCTCTGATGGTTTGTTCCCGCCCCTCTGATGGTTTGTTCCCGCCCCTCTGATGGTTTGTTCCCGCTCCTTTGATGGTTTGTTCCCGCCCCTCTGATGGTTTGTTCCCGCCCCTCTGATGGTTTGTTCCCGCCCCTTTGACGGTTTGTTCCCGCCCCTTTGATGGTTTGTTCCCGCCCCTCTGATGGTTTGTTCACGCCCCTTTGATGGTTTGTTCCCGCCCCTCTGATGGTTTGTTCCCGCCCCTTTGCTGGTTTGTTCTCGCCCCTTTGATGGTTTGTTCCCGCCACTCTGATGGTTTGTTCCCGCCCCTTTGATGGTTTGTTCTCGCCCCTTTGATGGTTTGTTCCCGCCCCTTTGATGGTTTGTTTCCGCCCCTCTGATGGTTTGTTCTCGCCCCTTTGATGGTTTGTTCTCGCCCCTTTGATGGTTTGTTCCCGCCCCTTTGATGGTTTGTTTCCGCCCCTCTGATGGTTTGTTCTCGCCCCTTTGATGGTTTGTTCCCGCCCCTTTGATGGTTTGTTTCCGCCCCTCTGATGGTTTGTTCCCGCCCCTCTGATGGTTTGTTCCCGCCCCTCTGATGGTTTGTTCTCGCCCCTTTGATGGTTTGTTCCCGCCCCTCTGATGGTTTGTTCCCGCCCCTCTGATGGTTTGTTCCCGCCCCTCTGATGGTTTGTTCCCGCCCCTCTGATGGTTTGTTCCCGCTCCTTTGATGGTTTGTTCCCGCCCCTCTGATGGTTTGTTCCCGCCCCTCTGATGGTTTGTTCCCGCCCCTCTGATGGTTTGTTCCCGCCCCTCTGATGGTTTGTCCCCGCCCCTTTGACGGTTTGTTCCCGCCCCTTTGATGGTTTGTTCCCGCCCCTCTGATGGTTTGTTCCCGCCCCTCTGATGGTTTGTTCCCGCCCCTTTGATGGTTTGTTCCCGCCCCTCTGATGGTTTGTTCTCGCCCCTTTGATGGTTTGTTCCCGCCCCTCTGAAGGTTTGTTCCGTGACTGAATTATTCCAATGAGGTCAAATAATCTAAACTGATCTAAAATAGAGCAAAAAGAATAACAGCAGCAGAGAAGAAGCTGAGAACCACAATGGAGGAGGAAACCGGACTAATGACGTCTGTTTGCTTTCTCCTCAGTGGTTTCTGTGATCTGACCGATGTGTCTTTGTTTCTACTTCACTTCCAGAGCTTCATTCTGACTTCAAACTAAGACTTGAAGCCCATCGAGACGACTGTTGTTGTGAATTTGGGCTATACAAATAAAATTGAATTGAAATAAACCTTATAATGGTTATATTGGTGTTAAAAACAGAGTTCATGATGGAGGTGGGTCGGAATGACCCTGATGATGGAGGTGGGTCAGAATGACCCTGATGATGCGTCAGAGGGAAAAGGCTGAAGAATGCTGCTTGGTGAGTTAAGGCCAGTGTAAGAACAGGATTAAAGCTACAGTAGAAATATAATCTGGCAGACTAGAGGTTCGACCCCGGCGGGGGGGATGAAGATCGGTGTAGGAGGAGCTTACCGGTGGAAGCATAGATGGCGTTGGTCACCAACGGCGACTGGGTGGAGTCTGTGATGGGACTGAGCATTCCTTTAACTGGACTGATGGACCCGAACAGACCAGAGGAGCTGTCAAAGGAGCGATTGGGCGACGCCTCGTGCTGATCCTGAACGAGGACAAAAGACCTTCGTTAGCATGAAGAAAACGCGGGCGTCCAAACACGGGTTCACAGTAGCGAGGCATGAAGGCTTTTATTTCATTTTATTTAATCCGGGCAGCGGCTGCAGGAATGACTGAAGGCTCCACCCTTCAGGAAGACGAGGCAGACTTATTTCCCATGACCCCCCGAGTGGAAAGCATCTTCACCCCTCCCTCCTTTTCAAGTATGCGGGGGCGTCACTCGTCCCTGCGAGCGGGTCGGCAGAGCCGCTGGAAGGACAAGTTACAGAGTGGGCGTGTCTATTGGACGCAGCATCGTTTCTTAGGATTTTAACAGAAAAAAGCCATTTCATCCACATCCATCAGAGCATTGCCATGACGACGGAAAAGCTTCCTGTGTGTGTGTGTGTGTTTTTGACTCTGTGTGTTAGAAAAACCCTTGACTCACAGAGATCTGCACACCCGCCCCAAGGGGAATCTACACGGCCCTAACCTGACCCCCCATGTATGGTCCACACTTCCTGGTAGATTCTAAAGTTAAATACAGGAAACTAGTGCATCATCATCATCATCATCATGTCATTTGTGAAGGCAATAAAAATGATGCATTGAACATCGGTCCTTTGCTGAATCACAGTTCACTTTTCGTGGTCTCACTGTTTCATGGAATTTTTCCAGATTTTGTCTATGGTGGTTTGTTCAGAAAGTAAAAGTAAAGGAGGGAACGCTGTGTGTTGGTTCGCTGGTGCTGTGCATCGGATGACTGCCTACTCTAGAGCACATGTGTCAACCTCGAGAACCGCGGGCCAGATGTGGCCCCCCATGTCATTTTATGTGGCCCACGAGAGCATAAAAGTTTTTAATTTCTCAAAATAAAAATTGGTGTGTATTTATTCATATCTAGGGGGAATTGGACTTGAAATATGGGATTGGACAACTATACATTAGGACTTAAACACTGTCCATATAACCTGACAGAATCAAATTTAAAATGATTTATGCTAAAGTAACAAGCAAACATACAAAGTTTTGTATAAATAAATGAGTTTTAGTTTTAATAAATAAATGAATGAGTAATTTAACATTAAGGAGTAGTTACATTTATTTTTATTTTTTTAGTTACACGTATAAGTTATATCTGGCCCTTTGAAGACAACCGCTATGCTGATGTGGCCCTCAGTGAAAATGAGTTTGACCCCCCTGATCTAGTGGTGACCTAGAACTGACCTCTGCTTTAAAGGAAACGGCTCCACACAAAAGAGCAGAACAGTGATGAGTCCAAAAACCTCTTTGTGCTGTAAAGCTGCCAGACTGGTGAACTTCTCTGCTTTGGATCAATAAAGTTTTTCTATTTTGCTTAAAAAAGTCTGTGAAACTCGTCTGCTGCATTATGAATGACCGCGTCAATAAAACAGGTGTTGTCTGTGTGGTTCCTATAGAGCTGATTGAAATATCTGCTGGTGCATTAGGCTCCATTTGAGCAGGAAATGATATGTAGGTTTTTTTAGCGGCTCGTCTCTGAAAGCCTCTTCTCACTTGAGCCGCACAGCTCTGCCTGCATGTGCAGGAGGTTTATTCAAACAGACCACAGAAGCCTGGAGAAAGCGTCGCCTGAAAAGCAGATGAGATGAAAAGCCTTTTCTCCCACATTAAGAAAAGATCCAGCTGAACACTCTGATACAAACTCAGACAAAGAGGAAACATCTGAAAGGCTGGCGGTGGATGCTCACTGGTGCTGCTGATGAGAGGCGGGAGGAGAACAGGCAAACTGCTCAGAAATAAACCAGGAAAGCTTTAGGAGCGACCCGCCAATGGTTTGAAGTTCTAAAAAGTGTGGTCCGCTTTAAAGTTAGTTCTCCTGAAGGAGGGTCAGTTTAGTTTAGTCTGTTTAGCCATTACCTATTGAATTCTATGACTTCATGTTCTTTCTGATTCATTTTTATTACACAATTACCGGTTTGAAGCCCAGTGAGACGACTCTGGTTGTAAATATTGGGCTGCATACATAACATTGAATTGAGGTTGTCTCAGTTGGTTTCCTGTTTAACAGGCCTTCAGAGGACCTCAGACGGGTGAAGCTCCGTCCTTCACTTCATCAGGAACATCACAGAACCAGCTCAACTCCAGCCCGCTGAGTTAGAGTCCGACATTGGCTGACCTTCAGCAGCGAGTCCTCCAAAGCCTCAGTCACAGAAGCCGTGAGGGGTTTTTGGGTTGTCCGGTCCGTGGAGAGGAGCGGCTGCAGGCGTGTCTGCAGTTTACTTACTCAAGGGACGCCGTGAAAGCGGAACTTACCATTGTTGTGCACGTGGCAAATGTAAGTGAAGTGAGGATAATGGAAGTTCCGTTTGACGTCCGGCGTCCTTAGACCACTCTGGTCATTAGTCAGGTGAGAAATGGCTCCTTACTGACTGCACAAAGGGGTGTGCACGTGATATGCAAGTGCTCGTAGGACGCCTGTAGGGTGTCCACACAAACTACACTCTGAGGGGCACTTGACTTGTTCAGTCTGCAGGATTTTGGGAAGGTAAATGTGTAGGACAGCCTGCGTCTCACCTACTTCCCCCTTACGTGTTGCAGAAGTGCATGGGCGTAGAAAAGGGGCTCACCGAGCGGACCACGACCTTGAATTTCATGAGGTCACCTGTGAGCCGTGTGACCTGTAGACAGCCTGGCTTTAAGGCCAGCTGGGGCTACTGTTTTACGGTTGTCATGGTTACATTTGTCATGTGACAGGTCCCCAGATCAGAGTCAGCGGCGTCAGAAACAGAAGGGCTGAGGGTTGGTCTGACCTGGGGAGTCCTCAGCACCACCAGCTGGATGGTCCCTCTGACGTTCCCCTCCTGGGACATGGACCGCCGCAGCGTCTCCATGGCGGCGTGATTGGAGCGCCCCAGCAGAGACTCTCCGTTAACGGCCACGAGCTGGTCGTTGATCCTCAGACGCCCGTCCTGTGGAAAACAATTCCCTGTTATGGCATCAAAACTCAAGGTTTTGGGCGTTTGGCGAAGGCGGACCCTGACTCCTCATTTCCTGCCTCTCACACAGGTCAGTCCTCAAAGTACAGCCTGTTGATTTATTTATTTTGACCAACAATCAACTGTGATTTCCTCTTTCTTTTATTAGATTAGAGTCAGCCTTTTCATTTCTCTAAAAGAATCTTTCCTTCTTGGGATCAAACGGCTTTTCAGATGCCGTTTTGCTGGTCATCTGCCTGCAGAAACGCCGCATTCACCAAGCTGCTGTGCCATCATGTGACCTTGTAAGCAGCTCCTCCGTGGATGATGGACTTGATGAAGATTCCCAGATCTTCCCTGGTCTCCCTGGACTTGTTCCCCTTGAGGCTGACGCCGAGTCCGGCCGAGCCGCTGTCGTTCAGGGGAATCTCGAACATCAGCTGCTCCTTTCCGTTCTCCAGGACGACTCCCGCCACGCGGGGCACCTCCTCCTTCTGGAAGGAGAGGGAAGGCGGTGAGACGTGCGACGAGGATGGAAGAGCGAAGAAAAGCGCCGCGATAATAAGGAGACAGAGTTCAGCCAAACTAAAAGCTTTTCCATTTGAGGGAAACCATTACAAGGTGCTTTCTGGTGCAAATTTCTCTGAAAAATGGTGGTCAGACTCCTGAAGAAAGCCATTTGGACCGTCTGATTTTATGCACCTATTTTTCCCCTCTCAGCTCTGAAATATCAATAAAGGTTGTGCATTTTGCAGAGGTTATTGAAGAACACGGTAAACACAGAGCCAGAGGGACAAAAGCTGCAGCAGCAGAGGCCGTATAAATCAGGGAGATTGCAAAGCTGACAAAGAAACAGGAACAAAAGTGGATTACAAAGATAAAAATGACCGAAAAAAGAGGGGAAAAAAACACAGTATAGCAACACAATGGCATTAATGACTGGATATGAAGGCAAAGTACCCAGAAAAATGGAGCAGCAAACATCTCTGCAGATCAGACAGACTCTGCTTTGGTTCACTGCTCTATAGCCCAGAAACGTAAAGAAGGATTCTTTGGTTATTTACTCTAAAAGCTTAATGAATAAACCATAAATTCAAATGTATTACTGTGAAAGTTTCTGCCAGGATTTGAGGTGAAGTCTGAACAAACGGCTCCAGAGGGGGAAGAAACCTCAGAGCAGGTTATGGTTAAACAATATTAGACTCTATCATCACATGTAATGACATCACAAGAGGAAAGCGTTCAGATCAGAGAAAAACTCTTACTTTTCTGCTTTGAAAAAGACTTTTAAAGTAAGATGTTGGATTTTGTTTCAACAAATAAAACATATTTCTATTTGATCAAACAGTTTTAAATGTTCTGTTGGCATCAAATGTAAAAACAATTGATGCTAAATTAATAACAATATCATTAATAATAATTGATGCTCTCATCTCGTTTAGATGATTGTAATCCTCGTTTTACTGAAATGCTCGTCAAGTCGTTAGATTGTCCAAAACACAGCGGTTCTTTAGTAAACTGAGACACAGAACTGTATAGCTGACCTTTAACCCTTTCTCTTCAGCCCGATCATTGAGGTCTACAAAGCAAACTCTTAAATCTCCCAGAGACCTGCTGAGAACCAGAGGAGTTCCCGCCGTTTGAACGCTCGCTCCTTTTTTTGCTGCATCACATCAACTCTGTTCCCTGTTTTTAGATCCACGTCAAGACGTTTCTGTTCAGGGAAGATCCTGGATCTCAGTCTAAACCTGATTTGGACTTTGATCCGTCCGTCACCGTTGGATGTTTGGGTCAATGCCAGGGATCTCCAAAGGGCCAGATTTGGTGAGCTGAAAATGAACCATTTAATGAAAAACGGAAAGTGGCCAACCACAGTCAAGAAATCGTACACAAAGTTTTAGAAAGTGCTTGAGGATCACATATTAACCCTATGACCCCCCCCCTTCCATTGAGGTGTTCTCCCTACCATGACAAAGGTGGATAAAGGTGGATTTCATGTAATCCATGGACACCAGTGAAGATCACAAATCATTGAAGAAAAAAGGTTCAGAGCCCTGTCTAGTGGGTCTAGATGACCCAACTCCCAATGTTAAAGTGCCTAGGATAGAACAAGGGTTAATGACGTAATGACAGGAGCCTGAGGGGAGATGAATGCTTGAACGCGGGCCGCATTTGGCCCATGTGCTGCATTTTGGACGTGCCTGGTCTCTGCGGTCTCTTATTTTCTGTGATGTGCTAAATAAATAAAACCACATTAAACCGTGTTAGTTGCTTTGCACCATTTTCCACGGTGTGTCTGATTTTAGGCTGCAGCAGTCCGTGGAAGGCTTCGTTCTGTCGCAGAAACACATTTTCTCGGCGCGGCGGCTGCACGACTGCAGCAGCGGCGTGTTTGAGCATCCGTCAGTGTGGAAGCATGATGTGTGTGTTTGTGTGGATCAGCAGCAGTGGGTTCAGACGCTGCTCCTCTGTGGGGATTTGAGGTTTAACGGTGTTAAGCCGACACAAAGTCCTGCGCTCTGCAGAAAACTGTTTCCCTGCTGGAACCAGTCTCCCCATCAGGCCGACTGTCCAGACCCGATAGGAGGCTCTGCCACCTTGGAAGCTCTTCTGAAGAAGCCTGTAAGCTACTTTCTGTGCATAATTACTCAGAGTTTATTAGTGTCTGAAAATCGGATCAGGCTAATATTGAATCAGCAACTTTCAGTGTTCCAGCGTCTCCTGATGTCCGTCCATCTCTGCCGTTGGTGTGTCCAATTGTTCAGGTTTGAAGCAGAGGACAAACCTGTGAAGACCGGACAGAGGTGTCGTCCAGTCTGGCAGGAGGAAGAAGTGTTCTGTAAAGTTCTTCTTCCTCGCTTCTTTTTAGAAATATTTTAGGGAAAAAGTAAATGTGTAACCTCTTAAACTGAAAGTGACAGCGAAGCCAGACCTGTGTCCTCACACAGAAAGACAACTATTCCATTATTTCAGCCTCATGGCTGTGATGGGGGGGTCAAATAAAAAGCTGTCTGTTTGTCGCTGCTCCGTCTGTGGCTGTAAAACGGTGTTTGATTCTTTGCTACATTAACTCAATCAAATCCATCCGGCTGGAGGGCGGAGCCGCAGACGGACCTGCAGGTCGTTTAACATTTAAATGGCTTCCCGGGATGATGGATCCACAGGACGGCGCTGTCAGAACCGCCGCTTTGGGGGTTTATTAAACCCGGAGAAAGTGACGGAGAGACGCATTAAGTGAAAATGAGAACCTCTGCAGGAGAAGTGAAGTGCAGCTGCAGAGAAAGACGATGGGGTCAAACAGACCCTTCAGTCATGAAGTCTGCAGCTCAGACGGGAGGAAAAATTAAAAACCTGAACGACACGCCTGCGTCTCGCCCACTTCACACCAAACGCCATTCCCGTGGCAAATCCACGCCAGCCGCCTCTTTTTTGCAGCGTGACGAATTCTCTGCTCGAGCTCGACGCCATGGCGGCGCGTGGGAGGAGCTCCCGGTAAATGTTTTTAGCCTGATCGCTACATGGAGCGGTGTCTGTGTTTACAATGCATGATGAGAGATCTGCTTATTATGAAGAGTTTTACAGAAACATGGGCCATCACGTCTCCGTGTTGGGTTTATGACATCATTCAGAGACTCTCCCGGCATCTGTGTCTGTGTGCCGCTTACGGCGTTTCTGTGGCTCCGTCTGAAGGCTCTCCGTCACGCTTTAACCTGAGACGGTGTTGGTTTCCAATCGGACTGAGCGTCAGTCCGCTCTGAGATTCCTCAGTCTGAATAGGCTCTGTGCTCGGAGCTGAACAACTGGACCAAAACGGCCACCGTAGCCGCTGGTCACGTGATGTAAACAGAGTAGGAATGAAGGATCTGGGGGGTATTCCAGAAGGCCCGTTTAAACTACCCTGACTTTAACCCCGAACTCTGGTGTAGAGAGAAAAAGAGAGTGCTATACTTTAGTGAGACGGAGTCTGAGATTCTAATGACGGCGTATGAAGATCAAAAAAGTAACACGGCTGCATCATCAGCAAAAGAGTTTCTGCTTGGAGAAAAAGAACAGAAAGTAAACGAACGAGTTTCTGATCTTATTTCTATTGCGACGCATTTAATTTATTTAACTTAAACCAATGAATAAGTTAATAATGAATTAAAACCATTAAAACACTCCAACAGAACATCCAAAAGATAAAGTAAGTCTGAAAACTGAATAAGATCCATGTTTTTATCCAAGAACGTTAAAGACTGAAACCGTTTCATATTCATATTCATAGTCCCAGCAGAGACACAGTTACACTGACTCCATATTTAGGAGCTCCAATCGTTTAGACAAACGAGCATCTCAGTCATTCATTCATGTTTCTATTAATAATAGTTCCATATTTTTTTAAATCATTAGTTATGTAAACTAGAATTTGATAATCAAACCGTTTTGGATGGAAATTTGACAAATAAAGGGTTTTAAGTGGAACTGGACTTCAGTTGTGAGGCAGAGCTAAGCAGCTTTAATGATCCTGGTTCCCTTTAGGGTCAATATGTATTTAACCAGGCCCTGCAACAGACTGGCAAACAGTCCAGGGTGTCCCCCGCCTTCGCCCACAAGTGACTGGGATAGGCTCCAGCAGCCCCGTGACCCCGAAAGAGACAAAACGGCAGAAAATGAATGAATGTATTAAACCAAATAAGTCTTTATTAGGGTACAGCAGAAGGTCACTCCTCTGTAAAGCAGCCTAAACGGATCGTTTTCAGGTGAGTTGTTAGAGCCCCCCCTTTAACATTCACACATGTGGGGCGTTCAACTGAAGCAGAAGCAACAGCAACGCGACGCGCTGCTGGGGTCACAGCAGAAAAATGTGGTGGAAAGATGAGGAGGAGGTTAAACAGCAGAGCTGGGATCCAAACGGGTCTCCCAGGACCCGGCAGATGGAGGTGGGGGGTCTAGAACAGCCATGCCGGTGGGGTCACAGTGATGAAGGATGGGGTATAATGAGGAAGAAGGGGCTGAGTTTAGACTGAGCTCCATCAACACAGAGCACAGTTTCATTAGAAACACCGCGCTAAAAGGCATTCCTTCAGGGAAGCACGGCGTCGACCCATCCGACCCAGAAGTCAGGGTTAGGAGGTCCTGGAGAAGCTCCAGACTTAAAGAATCCAAACATTCCCGACAGTGGAGGCTGAAACGGAAGCGACAGGAAGACGTTTCTCCACCGTCTGGTCAATCTCCAGACCCTGATGGTTTATGCAGATCAACCACATTTTCCCCCAAATCCTTTAGTTCTCTTGCTTTACAAATGAAATCTGAGGACGTCTCCCAAAAGGTCCTGACCAGGTGTTAGACAGGTGTGGAAATGACTCCTAATAATAAAAATACTTTAACTTTAAACATAAGAACGGCTAAAACAGGCAAACTGTGGGTGTTTGAGGTTTTCAAAGCCCCTCTGAGTTTGTGTTGAGGTCTGGACGGTGACTGATTGGTGGAAAACCCTTCATGCTTTTATTTTTGAGTCATTCTGCTGCAGATCAGCTCTGGTGGTCATCTGAAGGACCCTCCTTTGCTTCAGAAACATTTACTGAATCTCCGGAGTGGAAAACCTTCAGCATCGTCTCCTGAACAGATGACCAACTCTACCAAACGATTTCTCCTTTTTCAATGTCTTCTCCTCAGTGAAGAACCTTGAACCTGGATCAGGATGAAGCTCGTCTGTTGGACTTTAAACATGTAGTTGTAGCGTTAGAGATGAGTTCTGGTACATCGCCTGTCCGTCCTGGGGGAGGATCCCTCCTTCATGTGGACACCCCAGAGGTTTCTTCTTTTTTTCCCTGAATCGTTTTTTTAGGAGTGTTTCCTTACCGCGAAGGGGGGTCAGAGGGCAGAGATGTCCAGTTTAGTTCAGAATCTTTCTATTGAATTCTGTGTTCACGATCCTTTAGATTTGATGTTTTACTCTACATCTATCAAAGCCCATCGAGACGCCTGCTGTCGTGATTTTGGGCTAAACAATTAAAACAAGAATTGAACCTCAAAATATTTAGAAAAAATGTTTTTTTAAACAGACAAATGCAGCAGTAATGTGTCTTGTACTGTACGTGTAATATAAAGTCTATTTGTGATTAAAAGCAAATATAACGGCATCGTTTTTATATACATGCATGGATGTGTATATATGCGTGTGTATGCATTTCTTTATTTTCTTTTTAATTTTTGTATTTTTTTTTAATTGAATCATTATTGTTAGTATTTGAAGTTTGCTATTTCTATGTCTAGATCCATATTTCTTTTGTTTTTGCTGTGATTGGTTGAATCAAACCCAAATCTATGTCTTTCCGTTGGAATCATCTTTAAACGTCAGGAATGAGGACAGAAAGTGAGTCGTCTGAAGGCAGGAGGGAACAGCTCCGTCTGAACCGTGAGTTTTATGTGAACCAGCGAGCACATGCTTGTCCATGTCTGAAGAAAATGACTGACAGGAGAAAGGGCCGTGTGTGGTGGAGGTGTGAGGCTGCCCTGCAGGACGTGAACCTGCTACATGTAGGAGTATGCTGGATATGACAGAAAGCAACACAGTGTGTCAGTGTGTAGAGGCGGTGTAATGTCTTTGTTCTGCAGCCATCACACATTAGCAGACAACACCAGATGGTGGGCTAACAGAAGGAGGGGAGAAGACAGAAAGATCCCTCCATCATTGGACCGTCTCTCCGCTGTTGAAGGAGTGGTACGAGTAAAAACAAAGACATCCTTCTCAAAGAGAATCAGATCTGATGGAAGTTGAGAACAGTTTTTAATGATGTGTTTTTCTGAGGCTGAGCTCTGTTTGTGTGGGTATTTACTGAGAATCCCACCGTTTCAGCCTTAAGCCCTTAAACCTCCCCAACCTAAAAACCAGTTTACTGCGAGGACAAAAAGCAAAACCAAATGTAAGGAACAGGAAATCCTCGACTATCTGGGCTTAAATATGACCACGAATGACGTCGTCTGTGCATCAGAATGACGGCGAATTCGTTCCCGTGGAGAATATCTGACGAAGAGGAAACTGAAATGTTGTTTAGGTTTCATTCAGGAGGGAAACAAATCCTGAAAGTGTCAACGTATTAGACTCTCACGGGACAAAACATTCACTTAGAACCTGCTTGACCTTTTCACACTAAAACTCCTGTTTGGATCGGGTGATGATCGGCTTCGTCTGAAGGCTAAGTCCAAGCTAACCTGAACAAACTCAGTTCTTCGCTCACTTGCAAGTGAATCCTGGTTCAGTTCTGCACCAGCATGAGCCTATCCATGTGGTAGAGTCGGCTCAGAAGCTTTTACTGAGGGCCTCCCAATGCGAACGGAGAACAGGTAGACGTCTGAGCTCTCAGCACAGCTGGAAAAACTAAACCCGGAAAAAGAAAATGGATCACAAAAAGGCCACGAGGTCCGCTTCTCCACCTCAGCGTCGCACGATCCGCTTCCTCAGCTGTTCACACAAAGTGAAAGGAAGTGAACCCAAACGGAACCGTTTTGACTGTTGGTCAATAAAAAAATCTGATTTCATCAGTTATTTGCTTTATGAACGGAACCGTTAGCCTTACATAAGGTCATTTACTTTATTTACAACTAAACTAGCCTCTTGTTTTGTTCTAAATTGCTTTTTCTACATCTAAAGGTGGAATTCTTGATTCTTACTTTGAACTTAGTGGCATAACTTCAATAATGAATTCACATGTTGAACATTGATAAAGTCCCACTCCAATCATTCTGATCTATTTTCAAAGTTATTTTATCATTATTATGGATCTGATGTTTTTAGCCAAAACGGGGAGAAAAAAAACCACATGAGCTTTTCTGGGACCTAGTTTCTGCAGAGCTACAGCAGCTTCATTTCCAAACACATGTCCTCATTTATCAGAAAAATGCCACAGGAACACGTTAAAAACACGGTTTCCATCATATTTCCACATAGATTTAGTTAAACATGGACTATTGATTTGGTCCAGTGTGAATGACAGCAAACTCAGTAACTGTAGGAGTTTTTCCAACGGTCAGCCTGGATGGGACAGGGTCCCTCAAACAGACACAGTCACACAGTTTCAGTCCAAAGTAGAACAGAACCTCCAATCAAACAAACTCTAGGCCTGAGGAACCGCGTTCTAACAGAAACAGGAGTGGCTGAAAAGAAACGGCTCTGCAGCCTCCTCCTTCCCCATGTGGAGGCAGGAGGAGGAGAGAAAAGTCTGCCATCATTCTAAAACACCTTTCTATGTACCTCTCACGTAAGAGGCACCCACAAACGCCACGAGAGCTCAGAAAGTCTGGACGTAAGGTAAACAGACTACGCTTCCTGTCTGCTGAAACAGGACTTCCTGTGCGGCTCTGGGTCGGTCGCGTGCTGGCAGATGCTGAGGAAACGTCAGTCGACAGGAGCAGAGAGGAGAGGCTGAAGGAGGAGGAGACGAAGAAACTGGGACAGATGGGAAACATCAGCCCCTGAGGGGAGGGACCAGTGGAGGATCCTACAAAATAAAAGACCTTTTTTGTATTTTCCAACCATAAAGTTGGACTTTAGTGACAGAAGATCCAAACTTCTGCGGGAAAAGGACAGTTTGAAGAGTCCACTGCAGTGAGACATGAAATAGTGATTCAGTCAGAATTCAAAGTGAAATGTATCAAAGAGTTCATGCAAACGATGGAGCAGAGCGACAGACGGACAGAGAAAAGAGATCAGGTTGGAAAAAAATCCTGTTTATTCAGAATCACAGCAAAGAAGTGGAAAAGGGGATGAAGCTGTTGATGCTGTGATCACAACAGTTTATCTACTTTATTATCAAAACCCCTCTGATGCTGGTCTTAGCTGCAGTTTGGACAGGTGAGCGTCGTTGTCCGTGTCTGCTGAAGGTCATCGGTTCTTACCGTCTCTCTGGGCAGGAACACGTCCTCCTGCCGCAGCACCCCCAGCGATACGGTCTCCCCCTGCCGCGTGCTGCGTAACAGACACACCAGCTCCTCCTGGCCCACGCCTGTGATGTCCACGCCGTTCACCTGCGCACACACACAAGCTGAGGCCTTCGCCGCTCCACACCGTGACCCCGCGGCTCTCAAACGGTCAGCAGATCACCTCCAGGATCCGGTCTCCGGACTGAAGGCGTCCATCTTTGACCGCAGCTCCTCGGGGCAGAATGTTCTTGACGAGGATGGGACCTGGACCGTGGACTGAAGAATCTCTGGTTACGACGGTGAATCCGAGCCCCTCAGAGCCTGAACGCACAAACACACCAACGACACGTTAAAGACCAACCATCTGTATGACCCTCCAGGCACTGAAGCAATGGAGCTTGACAAGACGAAGCAGAAAAAGCCTCATTTGACCCCAACCATGAACGGCGGGTCAGAGACAAGCTGACAGCATTTCTGATGAAGGAGAAACTTTTCTCCTCCGTGGTTGAAGGTTCCAGCTGTGGGCAGGATCTCCTGCAGAGGTCAGTGTTCCAGCAGACCCAAAGAAGACTCTGTGGTTGAGTTAGTGTGAGGAAGAAGAGGAGCAACCTCTTTCCTCTGTGCTGTGAGTTCTAGCAGCCACTTTCAAAAGGGCTTCAGGTGCGACAAAGGGGGGGCTCAGGTGAGAGGGGGGGGCTTAGGTGAGACAGCGGGGGGCGACTGAAACTGAGAAACTGCAGAGAACATTCTGGAAAAGGAGGTGAAGAAAAGCCCAAGCGTGTGAGCAGACATGCAGGAGTTTGATGGTTAAAACGCGAGAACATGGGAACAAAAAGGCCTCACACTGCCAGCGGGGTGGCGGGTGGGGGGCCCGGTTGTTTTTTATAGACATCATTAAGTCTGGTGTCCTTAGCAGAGCCAAGTCAGCATTTCGGTCCGGCATGAATTCATATCAGCAGAAATGAACGGATCAATAAAGACCTAATAGACCCTGAAAAAGGAAGAGGGGAAATGGAAGGAGGAAGGAGGAGAAGAGGAGGAGTCCGCCCCGAGGAGCAAGGAAGGAAGGAAGCTTCACGGAAATAAGAAGGAACATGAGCGGAGTGATGAAGAACCCGTCTGTGCTTCATCCTCCAAAAAACATTATCCAGAACGAGATCACAAAATGACAGAAGGAAATACCCCCCCCAATAGGAAGCCAGGTCTGGAACATTCATTAAAAAAACGTGTGATCTGAGCATGCTCAGTACGATCCGGATCACCTTTTGTTAAGTCGATCCTCAGTTTCCGTCCTCCTCTCTTATTGGTCACCATGCTGGTGAAGGCGGGGCTCTTCCTAAGAAGGGGGCTCTCGCTTCTTCCTTTCAGGGTCTAGATGGAAAACATGAAACTTTCAGGACAATTCGACACAAATACAGGCAGGAAATGCTTTTATTTTGGTGAAAAAAATCCATCCATGTTAGACGGTTCTTTGCAGTTCTGGTGACGCTACATGCCAGAAAGAGGCACATATGACCACGTCCTCTCTGGTTACAACCATCATGGCATCATATGTGGAACCAAACTTAATTTGGAACAAAAGTTTGGATTCTAAACTGCAAAGTGAAAGAGTTGCAGGTAGCCGGGATGTTTTTACCTCAAATGGGAACCACGTCCTGAAAAATGCTGTAAAATTCTGCTGTTTCTAGGATCCATGCAGGGATAATAACAGTGCATCAGTTCAAAAATAAAAAAGCTCAGGAAATTATGCGGCTCTGAGAAATGTTTATGAAACAGTGCATAAAACCCAGTTATTGATGGACAAACTTATTTTTAACAATAAGATACTGAGCGGTTGCTAAGTAACTGCTCCCTCTGTGCCAGCTGTTTTTCAAATGTCACGTAACCATGGCGATGCTGGAGGCAGACTAACATGTGCTGCGGGTTGATCAGACTCTGCACTTTGAGGAAATGTTTGGAAAGAAAGTTAAAGCAGCTGAAATCAACAGAAGGAAAAGAAGAAGTTGATTCTGTATCAACAGATTGATTTAGTTCATTAGAACAGAATGGACTTTCATGAAAAACTCAGTTTTTGGTCCTCGTTCAAGTGATTCGCATAAGGAAGAACAGGTTTGATCCCTTTAGGACAAAAGAAGAAGAAATGAACGAAAGGCCCGGAGCCCAAACGGCAGCACAGCAGGTACATTATGGTCCGTCGTCCATTTGGTCTCACAAGCAGGGCTGTGAGAAGACGAACAATGGTCCATTT
Organism: Oryzias latipes; assembly: GCF_053564925.1. Classification (NCBI taxonomy): domain Eukaryota; kingdom Metazoa; phylum Chordata; class Actinopteri; order Beloniformes; family Adrianichthyidae; genus Oryzias; species Oryzias latipes. Next base: position 33,953,776 of record NC_136257.1, on the reverse strand, counting down.
CATTGGAGCAGAACTCCTGTGAAGTCCTCAGAGCCCGCCCACCCTCACCCCGCACCCCGGCGGTGCCGCCAGAGTGGAAGCCATGAACGGTTTTGAGTGGACCGAAGAGGAGGAGAATCTGCTGGAGGAATGAAGAGTCCTCACTGCTGGACCTGAACCTCCACCGAGTCCCTCCTCTCCCTCCCTCTGCACCGCAGCCTTCAACCAATCACACCGCTGAGGCCCCTCCTCGTGACTAAGATGAGGAAGGTAGACTAAACACAGAAATACGACAGGATGGTTTTAAACGGCAGCAGTACAGCAGACAGCAGACGAGCCTGAAGACGGCTCCAGCATGAAACCTCAACAAGATCATGTTTTTACACGACAAAACAAACTTCCTGGATTTATGCACCAACGCCTTAAACGTCTGCTTGAGTCATTTGATCGTAAAAACATCTAATTTGAAATGTTTTTAATGAAACATGAGTTTTTTTGATTTACTTTACATACTACTTTTACGCAGAAGTTTTATTTGTGAATGATGAGTATTCCTGTTTTCAGATGTTGTTTGTTTTTGTGGGCAAAAGGCAGAAACGCTGCTGAGGCCGACTCTAGGATGACTTCATGAAATGGGCGACACCCACAAGGAGAGAAAGGCGGAGCCTCTGAGATCGAGTCGTCTTACTTCCAAAGATCCTTCTTTAGTGTGCAAAAGCTAGCATATGATCATGTATATGGATAAAGTTTACTCTGAAAGGCTTAAGAAAGGCAGGACACAGGCTCTTTAACAACACAGCAGAACCGTAATAATACACAGACATTTATTTGACAATTCAGATCACACGGCCTGATGTCACAAAGCTAGAAAATCCAGATCTCAACATCAATCAGCTGATTCTGCTGGAGAGAAGCGGCTTTGCGTCGTTATGCAACACTTTACTTTAGCAAAGGGTATCATGTCGGTGCACAGCCGCTCTGAAAAGCTTTCCTCCACATCACAATCAGCGGATTCACACTGATCACGTAAACGGTCATGGAGTTATAGTATGTCAAAGAGCGTGTGGGTACTGGGCGTCGCCGGTGACATCTCCAGTATCAAAAGGGGAAAAACTACAATCATCAAATATTCTAATTTCAATAACTTTGTCACATTTTGTGGAAGTTTCTTTTAGTAGCACAAGGCGTTAAACTCCAGGCCTGGAGGGCCGGCCTCCCACTGCTTTTCCAGAAATCCTGCCTTAGCTGCTGCTGATTACCTGGATCAGGTGTGTTTGGTCAATAAGAAGCTTTGATGGCAGGTTGGTGGGAAAACATGTTGGACCGGCCGTCGAGGGCTGGATTCTGACCCGCTGGTCTAAAAGGTTTAGACCATGATGAGGCGGCCAACACTTTTAGAGAAGCAGAAGAACTTACAGCCACTGGCTCAGGAGGGCTGGCGTCTTCGGTTTGTCGTGGGCTCAGATTCTCAGGGGGCTTGAATACCGGCTTGGCCTTTATGGGTGGTGGGGGGTCTTTGGCCTTGGCAGAGAAGGAACCGCTGTGGGTGGCACCAGAACTGGTCCCAGACAGCTGGCCAATCAGACTCCTTTCATATCTGTCTTTGTTGGAGGGGGGCACGACTTCCAGAAAGATGACTGGGGAGCGCATCGCCTGACGGAAGATGTCCTGAGCTCTGGAGGAAGGGATGGAAACAAGACCCCAAAGTCAGAGAAGGACAGGCAGGAAGATTTTTGTTCCATAAAACTAATCATCCCATCGTTCACAATGACATGCAGAGTGCAGCTATAAATCTCTGACGAGAAGAGATCATTAAAAGAGGCCACATAACAGCATTAGGACAAAGATGGAAAAAGATACACACTTTAAATGAGATTAAACTTTCATCTCAATGAAACAGCATCAGCTAGAGTAGAATAGAACAATATTTGCATTTGATAACGTTAGTTTTCTTTACATCTTCCCCGAGCTGAGGGCAACAAAAGTTAAAAAACGCTGAGCAGCAACAGGGTACAGAAGGTTATTATCATCCTATGACCTCATAGACGATCATTGTGCAGAAAATGTGATTATTTCAGATCCCGGTGGAGAAACCACTGTGCCAGGAGTGATCACTGAACACCATCACTCACCACGAATAACTCACACACTGAACCCACTTGATTAAGCTTTTATTTGATTACACTCCTATTGTTCCTTCCATAGATCATGGTTAGACGAAGTATCCATAACACTGAACTGTAGCGGAAATAAATATGCAGAAAATCAAAGGACCAAATAGAAAACAGATTTACTGTGTGTGTACTTTACTTTTAATACAAATATGACATCAATATCATGTTTGATTAAACTTATTATAGGGAATTTGTATGTACTTAACTTTGTTAATCTGCTAAACGTCACAAGCCTGTGGTACCTGAAAAAGGCCCCGCCCCCATCTGAGGATCAACTGATGATCGAGTACAGATCAATAAGGATTATTGTGTAGATTAAGAGAGGATCAAGCGCAAAGAGTACTCATCAAGAAAGGATCAAGACCATGTCAAAACTAGATCGATCGAGTGCAGATCAAGGGCAGATCAAGTCTGGATCAAGTGTGATCAAGTCTGGATCAAGTGTGATCGAGTGTGATCAAGTGCAGCTAAGTGTGAGTTGATTAAAACTGGATCTGGGTTGCAGTGACTGTAAACAAAAACAGTTTTTCTGGAAATGAATTAAATCAACTTAGGTGTGATTTATTAAAGCAAAAAAAGGATCTAGATGAAAATAATTCTACTTCCTGTTGTCATGTGTGTCAAAACCTGCCATAGATTGACTGGATCCAAACTGCAGTTCTGTCACACCATTGATCCGTTCTTTAAACGGTCATAGAGGCTTACTTGCTTGTCCTCTAAAGTTACTTTCATGGATGAATTAAAACAGTATTAAAACAACTAAAAAGAGTTCGGTCGACTTAAAACTGCTTATGGTTCTAAATGAGACGATAAAACAAAGCCGATCAGAAGAGGAAACTGGTTTTATCAAACAGAGAACTCCACGCAGTCCTAAAATCTAATGATGGCGTCTCCTTGGACTTAAGTGGAAGGACACTTACTGGCTGAAGGTTTTGTCCATGAGGTCAGTGTTGTTGATTCTGACGATGCACTCGTCCTCTTGGAGTAGGCCTTCTTTTCTAGAGCGACTTTTCTCCTCCACGCCGCGGATATAAAGGCCGAGGAACCTGACAGGACAGTCGGCGACAGAGAGACATTGAGTTTGTCAGCAGAACTCACATAGAGGTACGTTTTCAGGTCAAATCCTTTCCAGTCTTTTGATTTCTTCCTGTAGTATTTCTTTATTTATATTCACCAACAGGCCGATAACCATTAATAGATGAATTCACATCCTAAACTCAGTTTTCATTTAAAATATACAATATAAATATAATAAAACAGTCAACATAAAATTCATGATTTCAAAATGTTCACATGCTTTTACTGACTTTAAAAGACAGGATTTTATCTGAAGATGTTGGTGTTGTGCATGTTCAGGACCAGATCACACAGGGAGATGGTTGTGTGGAGGACGAGCATCGGATCTAAAGCTAAAAACGTCTCTGTTTCTGAATATACAGACCATTGGTAGTCCAAATCCAGCACAAGGAGGTGAAGGAAAGAGAGACTGGACTCAGCAGGAGGGGGTGAAAGGAAGTATCAGCAGCGGAGCGTCGGGTCAGCAGGGTCATGAGAAGACTCAGAACACAGGAACCCCCCCCCCCATGACCTTCACGTCTCTTCTCCGCCGGCCTCTCGCAGGCTCTCGGCGCATTTGTTCAGAAACTCACCGTCCGCTGAGTGAGGAGCAGTAAGGAACCACGTGGATCCCCAGAGGACTGTCGTCTCCCAGGACCTCCACCGATCTGGTCAGGCTGCACACACACACACATTTCAGACACACAAAGCATTGGAGGGTTTTTGCAGGGTAAACACAGGAACGCCAATGCTCTGCTCAGCAGCAGTTCACACAGCAGTGGATGTGGAAGTGCTGCTTTGTGCCGCTCCTCTCTATGGGTTGGCTTCTTCCAGTCCATGTCTGAATGCGTCTCTGTGGTTTGGATTACTGGAGTGTATCTGCTTCCCATTCTGTCAGAGTTTGAATGTGAGCACGCTGAAGTCTTTGTTTGTTTGATTAGTTTATCTATCAGAGCGCAGCCATTAATCCTCCGGCGACCTTCCCTCTGTTCGCTCAGACGCCGTTTCCTGCTACGTTTGTCTGAATGTGGCTTCGCTCTTTGGTTCGAGTCTGTCTGGTTAACCGCTGCCTCGTTTGGCTGCCTCTTTGTCTCAGGAAAACTCCACGTTATCGTTATTCTTGCAGTTTTCTTTTCGTGGTGGAATTACAGCAGAAGCCTTTTGTTTGATCCGTTGGTCACTTCTATAGATTAACATTAAGTAACCATTAGTTAGTTGACCTTATTGGAAGAACCTGAAGTGAATTCTGGAAATATCTGGAAACAATTGGATTCAAAGAATTGTAAACAACTTATGTTGGTTTAATGTTTCAAGGGGGTTTTGTGAATTGGGACATAAGGTTGAAGTAAATCTCAAATTGAAAGGTTTAAATCCACCACATAAACAGTATAAGAGGACTGCAGGTTTTCTGAGCAGCTGCCCCATAAAAGCAGCATGCAGCGTTTGCAGAAAACTGTGCAACAGTACATAATTATGACCTATTATAATATTGTTAATAGTTCTGGGTATTTGCATTTTGCCAAAAGAAAGAGGAAAACTGAGCAGAGAAAAGGAAATTTTGAAGGAAAATGAGGGAGGGAGGATGTGCTGAATTAATTAGACAAGACTAATGAAAAGAATGAATATGAAAAGGAAAATACCCCCCCCCCCCCCCCCCCCCACACCGCTGTTCCTCTGATCTCTTACACTCAATCTACAACACAAACAAACAGAACCCAGGCCCAGCTCTATTTGCATTCACGGCTTTTATCAAAAGGGGAGCGTAAACTGAAGTGGGATTGAGAGAGATACAAAAAGAGTTGAGACTTGAGAGGAGAGAGCGAGCGGCCCCAGCAAATGAAAGAGTCTTTGGGGGGGGGCAGAGAGATGAGGAGAGCAGGTGTCCTCTTTATCCAGCTGCCACTTCACTGATCCTGACAGCCAAAGACAGAAACACAGCGGACATGCATTACCAAAGCCGTCCCTTCATCTCACTGCTTTTCATTTCTTCATTCATCCGTCCATCCCACTTTTTCAGAGACGCCGGCGCCAAAGACAATCAGCGCCGCAGAATAGATCGGAAGAAAGCGGATCAGATAGGAATCGGAGAGAAGAGCTAATAAAGAGACGGGTCATTATCGCCACATCAGAAAACAAGCGCTCACTATTGATTAGAGCCAGGAGCATAAACAGAAGCATTACGCAGCATCCAGGTAGAGCGGTTCACCTCTTCACCTCCTGACTCACAGACACAGCAGGCACCAAGAAACAGACTGGAAATGCTCTTTCAATAAAGCAATTGAAGGTAAATCTGTTCCCCTTCTGAGAAGACATTCTATTCTGGCCTAATGAGTTTTCTGGGCTGCATGCAGCGCGGTTATGAAATGATGAGGGGCCATTACTGCATCCATACGTGTAGTTTTGCATTTAAAGGTGCCAGACTCCCACATGGTCACACGCCGTCACGTCTTTGGTGTTCTGGTATTTATGGCTGCACTCGTCAACTCATTTTGGACTTTTTTTGCAATTTCAAGGATCGTTTCCTCAGCGACCACAAAAACCATTACATCACTTTTACATTACTCACAGAAGAGATGGCTGATATGAGGGCGCAGTGTGTGCATCCGATGATGCGTGCAGGAAACACAAATGCAGAAAAAAGAAATGAAAGTGGGCGTTCTAAAAATCTACTTTTACAACTACCTTTATAGTCACCGCATGATATCTGCAGCGCAGAAATGTAACCGGCAATAGCGTCGATTGCTTCCATTTACTTCACTTAAGCGTTAATTTAGCTGGAAAAATGGTGCATCACAGTGAGAAAACACTCCGACTGTAATGATGCTGCACTCTGGAGGAGGAAACAGTTGCTGCTCATCAAGTTTCTGATTTGTTTGAGGTCAGTTTCTGTCAGTTCTCTTTGGATGCCTCTGAAACGAACACCTGAATCCTCAACGCGCCGCTGTACTACTGTATGGTGACATGAATGGATCGTTGTGAGCATCTTCTTTGTTCTCTGTGATCACATAGCCATTAGCAGAGGCCATGTCATTGATCAATGATGTAACTGGCACTTTCTCATATTTAC